>NC_142885.1:51267500-51885000 GCF_051225735.1 Oryctolagus cuniculus | reverse complement strand
TATATATTTTTTTAATTAAATTGAGAATGGCCTCTGTCTTAGGTTGCCCTCAGTCATCTCTGTCCTTACCCGTCATCGGTAACTCTGGCAGCTTGGCCTAGAGCCCTGTCTTAGGTTGGTACAGGATGCTGAGCGTCTTACCCGTCTTTGAGTACCATTCCAGCCCAACATTAGGTGAGAGATGAAACATACAGCCAAATATCAATTATTTTGATTACGAAGGAGGCTTGGTACGAAGTTTTAAATGATGAATCTCAGTCCATTCATACTATAGGGAAGTCAGCATAAAATGCAGAACACACGGAAGACATCCCATACAAAGTGGGAAAAGCAGTAGCAGTCCAGCCAACATTAATAACCAATGAATGCATTGAAACCCTTCAAATGAATAGTGGGTTAGTAATAAACATATGTTGCATTTTACTCTTAAGTTTATCAATAACAGACTTTATATATGGCACATTGTTAGTAATACTAAAATAACATCCCCCAGGTACAGATTTACAACTTATATGATTTTTTTAACAGCGAGTAATTGTTAGCTGCATGGCTTAAAAGCACTCCTGAATGAACTTGATCCAATTCTTTGGCTATATTGGATAGCACAGTAGCAGTAAGATTGATTGCTTTGGTCACCAAACATGTAAGCCTTTATAGTCCATGATTATTTCCAAAAGCCAGTCCAGGAACACTTACTACTGATGCAGCCATGGCAAGAGCAGTGTCCTCTCCTATTAGGATGACGTTGTTATTGTAGTCTTCAGGTAAAGCACGCCACTGACGTGCTCTATCCGCTGCTGTAAATACAGATGTTAGCATCAGGGCCACACGGCCCAGGGAGCAATTGCAGAAAGGCATGTTGGTTACATGGAAAAACCCATCCCTTAGGAGCCCTTGTCCCATACCAGTACTGGATCAGGTCCATTCCATTGATTGGTGATAGGATCCCTCCATTTCACCATTGCTCTTTTTACAGCTGTTTTTAAGCAGTTAGAATTTAACAGAGACATCAAGAGAACATAATAGATTACTTTAACTCATTGTTCTAACAGAGGATCAGATTTTGATTTTATGTCAAAGAAAATAACCAAAGATTTTTTTTTTATAACATTTTGCGACTTTTTCACACCTTCTGTAACTTGCTCAAACCTTTCTCTTCTCCCTCCCCCTTTTTTTTCATTCCAGTATAAACCAGCCATTAAGATAAACAATTTTTATAAATTATATTTTTTTAAAAGTATTTTTTTCTTTTTAACTTTTTTTATTAAGAACACGCTTTTATGTTTGTGACCTTTTACATTAAAATGATGGTATCTGGGACTGTAGCAGTCAATGGGAGAGTAACTTTGTTTAATTCCCTGTAATCCACAGTCATTTTTCAGGTTTCATCTGATTTCTTAACATGCCAAATTAGATAATTCCTTTTAGTGATTATGGGAATCATCACTCCAGCACTAAGATAATTTTTTTACTGTTTTAGATATTTCCTCATATCCACCTGGAATTCTGTATTGTTTACACTGAATAACCTTAGTTGGCCCTGGCAGCAGTACAGGAGCTTGATATAATTTTTTTTTTTACCACTACCTAGCAGTTTGACTCCAAAGGGCAGTATTTTTTTTTCCAATTTATATTTATTCTGTATTTATTTTTCTAATTGCTTATACATGCATCAGTATGCAGATAACAAAATCTATTCTCACCTCCCCAAAGCCTATAGTTCGTCCCCCTTTTCCACCGGCACTGATAGCAAAACCTCAATAACTTGTGGAGGCTGTGCACTCTGTAACTTGCCATCCCAATTCTCACTCGATTCTGAGCAGAGAGCCCATTCCTTCACCAAAGAGGCGAACTGAAGGTCTTTTCAGCCAGGAACATCACAGGTTACACATGCAACTTCAGTTTTTCTTTTAAAGAAAGGCATTGCTTTGCATACTTGCAGATCCTGCCAACTACGCCAATTTGTGACAGTAAATTACTTTTTAGCTGTCTGCTGTGCACAGACTTAGTTACTTTTAATCTGCTAGAAATACGCTGCAAGTCTTGTAGTGCACACTAAAATTATTTACAGGAAAGATGGTAAAGGAGCATAGATTAACAGAATGTTGCAATAAACATGGCTCCATTGCTTTAATGATACTATAGCAAGATGGTCCACTGATCCCTGTAGGGAGGGCCTGAGGCTGGCCCCGCTTCCAGTTTCCTGAACTCTGTTTTTTAATGAATTACCTTTTTTTATCAGTTTTGGAGTGACACTTATTGGCCCAATGCCTTTCCCTTTAGCACTGGAAGCAAATCCCAGGAAGAGCCTTATTTTGATTTTTGACTTCTGGACAATTTTTGTACATGTCCCTGTTGCCCACATTTATAGCACCCTCATTTATCAGGCATAGCCCTCCTTGATGATTTTTGTAATGACATACCAAGCAGAGCGTCAGGTCCTGAATGTCCTGTTATTAATCCATTTTGTTAATTTTTCATTAAAGGGACTGTCACAGAACACCTCAATCACAGTAGCCAATTGATCATGTAATCATTACGGGCACACTTAACATTCAGCTTGACTGCGTGTTCCCCCAGGATGAAACAGCAGCAGCAGAGGCTTGCTCCGGCTCCCCCCTAAAGCCTCCAAGGACAAGGGTGGTTCATTGCCAAGATTTTAGGCAAGCAGTGCGTCCCATCTCGGGTCTTGGCCAGAGAGCCGAGACATGAAGCATGCCCACCTGTTTATCAGAAAACATTCCTTTATCCTCCTCCCCGGGAACTGGCCAGGCTCCCAAGGAGCAGGAGAAGGTCATTCGGCAGCAAAGTTTCTTGGTTACCAGAGCCAAATCTAGGTACAAGCCTCTCCAGCCCAAAAATTTGTCCTTACATTTGGCCCTAGAGTTGCATTGAGAAGTAGACATAATTAACACATCATAAGAATACAATACACATTTTTTATACAAGTATACATCTATCAATCAAACACAACAATAAAAACAGATGGGGGAGACAGTAAGAGATAAAGGACAACAAAAACAGTGACACACAGAACACAAATCACAAGCCGCGCGGCAACAGACCGAGACAAAACCAAAACCAGAATTTCAGAAGGGAGCGGCCGTTTGGCCAGGCTCTCCCTTTGAAGAAGGGAAACACTCTCTTTCCCTCCTTCCCAGACCACCACTGGAGCGTCCTCCAGGGTTGGACCAGGGGCCTCACGACACGTCTGTCTTCCCCTTTGGTCCAGTCAGTACTGAGCCTGTACAGGCGCCCCAGGACGGATTCCACGTCGTCCTGGCAGACAAGGACAAACAGTACAAACCACAGTTACAATAATACACAAATAAGCAAACTTACCTCCGTCTGGCCGATGGAGTGTGGGAGTCTGGGGTCCCCCAAATCCCGGACGAGCCCCCATATGTAGGACCCCAAAAGCGGTGTCCTCTTGTGACGACCCCAGAAACACAGACTCCGGACCAGACGATGCAATAGAACAGGAGGTAATTTTATTTCATTTGTACAAATGGGCCCCCTACTGCTGCAAGCAGCAAGCAAGTGAGAGGAGCCCCGAGCAGCTATCTCACACAGCTTTTAAAGGGCAAAACCACAAAATTAACATATTATAGGCTGGCGTAAGTTCATTGGATAATTTTCAGTAGCAGGCCTTGTATGGCAGTCTAAAAGTGGTAATGTCGGTGGAAAAGTACTAGGTCAAAGGGATACATTAGGGGAGGGGGTTTCTAGGAGAGAGGAATAGGTTGCTACGTGCCTTGCAGCTTTCTTTGTTAACCTTGAGCAAGCGTAGGGAAGGGGCTTATCTACAAGGCAGGTGTTCTGTGTATCTCTGGTTAGTAGCTGACTGCTTTCTCTGTGAACCGGTTTACTCCCCATTTCCCAAGGCCGTCTCTGGAACGGTTTGTCTCAGGAGCCCCATTTTTTTTATGGTGGCTCTTGGCTCCTTTCATGGTATAAGCTAGTACTGATATCCCCAGGGACCTGAATACTGCACAGAGGGTCACAACAGAAAACCTGCCACAGTCCACTGCTTTGCATTCACTGTGAAATTACAGCAAGCAGATCCATAGTGTGTGCTGTTGTGCGGGGAATCCAACTTCGTGCAACACTGTCGCCTCCGGCGACAAGTACTCACAAAATCCACTTGAGCCCTTGCACTCAGCACGGATGCAGTCGTTGGATTTCACGGCGGGGCGGTGGGCTGAGTGAGCTCTCACTGTTTCATCTCATTAGATGGGCTGCCTTCTTAAATTTCTGAGAAGGAGTCTGAAATCTAATCTACTTAATTGGATTTTAAAAATAAAGGACCCTCTGACACTTCATAAATGAAACAATTTGCTACACATTCCACAAAGTAGTTTAGAAAGGACTGAAAAAAAATTGTTCCCATACTTTAATGCTGACAAGAAAAAGGGTATTTAGCAGGGGGAAACGATCAAGTACAAAATATCTTAGCAAAGATACAGGAAAAACAGACCTAAGACTGGAGTTCTATACTCTGAATCATCGCCCTCAAGAGATGAGGCTTGGTCCACATGCTTATACCTTCACTAAGACAGGGTTATTCCCCCATTTTTCACTTTAAACAACAGTAACAACACCCGTATCAACCTCCACCCAACCTTCACGTTATTTGAATTCCGATCTGTGACTAAGATGAACAGTTACATGGGAAGATAACCTGGATGGAGGGTTATCGCTTTCCTTCACATGGAAGCGGCCGCAGCAGCTTTGTGTTTGGTCAGTTGGCTTTTTCCCCTCTGGCATATGAAATGGAATCTATTTGCTGGCCGTGCCCTGACCACGTGACCTAAGCCTAACAGCTCCACCAAGGTTTCCTGCCTATGGCAAAGTCTGAAGGAAACTTCTCTGCCACCACCACACTTGGCGCTTCCCTCAGTGCGCTCTCAAGCACTTCACTCCCCAGCCTACTCCTGTGGGCCAGGGTACCTGCTCCGACCCAGAGGCAGCTGAGTCTGGGATAGCAAAACCAATGTTAGCAGTCAAAACTACCTGCGAAGTATTCTGCACAAAGCACGGTGCAGACAGTGCACAGAGGGCTATGAGCTGAAGGCAGCCGGGGGCAGGGAGACCACAAGGGAGTCCAGGTTACAGCTAAGGAGGGCGGGAGGAACTGAAACACACACAAAAACCTACAGCAGAAGTGCCAAGGGCTCAGTCTCTGCACCTGGGCTGACTCAGAGCTGTGGCCGAGACAGGTCGTCAGGCTCCTTTCTGAGCAGTTCTTCCTAACTCAGCACCTTTGGACTCCCCTAGCATGCAGGTCATAAAGGATCACACATTCCCAGTCCTACTCACAAGGACCCATTTAGCTCAGAGCTTATCTAAAAGGTGTCCCTGGCAGGGGCCTATTGTTTTTTCTGAGTCACTCTGAGCCTTGGGAACAGTGGAGAAGGAAAAAATAAAATAAAATAGCAGGTTACAGTGGCTCTCAACTATGGCTGCATGTTATACTTTTTTTTTGTTTTGTTTTGTTTTGTTTCGTTTTTAAAGGTTGATTTGTTTGTTTGAAAGGCAGAGAGAGAAAGAGATCTTCCATCGCTGGTTCACTCCCCAAATGGCTGCAAAGCCCAGGGCTGCATCAAGACCAAGCTAGGAGCAAGGAGCTTCATCGGGGCCTGCCATGTGGATGCAGAGGCCCAATGACTTGAGCCATCCTTCACTGCTTTCCCAGGCACATTAGCAGGGAGTCAGATTGAAGGTGGAGCAGCCAGGACTCGAACCAGTGCCCCTGTGAAATGCCGGTGTCATATGGTGGCTTATTCCACTGTGCCCCAATATTAACCCTAATTTTTAAGGCTTTAAAAAGAACACAGATGATTTCATTTCTGTGAAATGGGCAGAGAAAGCAAATCTATGAAAGAAGAAAGCAGATGAATGGTTGGCTGGGGATGGGAGAGAGATAGGGCTTAACTGTGCAGGAGCACAACAGGCCTCACTGGAGGTGATGCCAACACCCTAAAATTGAATAGTGGTGATGGTTACCCAATTCTATACAACCACTAAAAATCACTGAGCAGCACACCTAAAAAGGATGAATTTGCTGATATATGTAAAGTGTACCTCAATCAAGTTGATTGGGAGCCAGCACTGTGGTGTGCCAGGTTAAGGGGCTGTGATGCTGCAACCCCTCATCAGAGTGCTGGGTCCGAGCTGCTCTGCTTCCAATTCAGCTCCCTGCTTACGCACCTGGGAAGGCAGTGGGAGATGGTCCAAAAACCTGAGCCCCTGCCACCCAGGTGGAAGACCCAGATGGAGTTCCTGGATCCTAGCTTTGGCCTGGTCCAGCCCCAGCTGTTGTGGTCATCTGGGAAGTGAAATAGTGGATAGAAGATCTCTCTCTCTCCCCCCACCCTCCTCTGTCATTCTGCTTTTCAAACAAACAAGCAAATAAATAAATATTTTTTAAAAGATGAGGAGAATAACTCAAGACATTTAACAATAAAAAATAAACGTGTTTGGGGCCGGTGCTGTGGTATATTGGGTAAAGCCACTGCCTGCAGTGCCAGCATCCCATATGGGCACCATTTTGAGTCCTGGCTCCTACATTTCTGATCCAGCTCTCTGCTATGGCCTGGGAAAGCAGTGGACGATGGCCCAAGTGCTTGGGCTTCTGCACCAATGTGGGAGACCTGGAAGAAGCTCCTGGCTCCTGGCTTCGGATTGGCCCAGCTCTAGCCATTGCAGCCATTTGGGGAGTGAAACAGTAGATGGAAGACCTCTCTCTCTCTCTCTCTCTCTCTCTGTTTGCCTCTAGCTCTCTGTAACTCTGCCTTTCAAATAAATAAATAAATCTTTAAAAAATACATTTTAAAAAAAATGTGAGTTGAGCATTTTTCATTTAAAAATTTGAAATGTTTCAAAATCTGAACCTTTTTGAGCACAAACATAATGCCACAAGTGGGAAAGGCCATACCATAAAACTTTTCTTTCATGCACAAATTAAAAATATTGTAGAAATTCATCTTTAGGCTATGTGTGCAAGGTATGTACAAAACATAAATGAATTTCATGTTTAGACTTGGGTCCCATGTCCAAGACATCTCATTATGCATATACAAACGTTCCAAAAGCCAATTAAAAAAAAAAAAAAAAACCTGAACTCTGAAACACTTTTGGTCCCACACGTTTCAGATAAGGGATACTTAACGTGCTTTGAATCAACAGGACCTCAGCCCACAAGAACTGAATCCGAACCTCTGTGGTGTAGCTTGGTGGTTTTTCTTTCACTTCCCAAGTGCAGCCGGCATTGAGAGCCAGCATGGCAGAAGCTGGTAGCACACTCGTTAGTCCTGGTGCGTGCACTGGAGTTGGCAGGTAGAGCAGCTGGAGGCCCAGCAGGCAACAGTGGACAGAAGCAAAGACAGTCAGAAGTGTTCATGTGCACGAGGCCATAAATGTGCCCTTTGGAGGTGAGAGCTGCCCAGAATGTGTCTCAAGGGCATGAGTCACAACTGGGCTTAGTCTCTTGCCTTCCCAAGCTGAGTAAACTGACTGATAAAGAAACCAGTGAATCCCACATCCTAAGTTTCATTTTAGAAAAAGGATAAGGACAAACGAGATAGTGGAAGCTAAGAGTAGGGCTCTGGAGTCAGACTTGACTTGCATTCCAGCGTCATCAGCCATTGCAAGCTCTCCTGTGTTCCACTGTAAAACAGGAGTAAAATAACTATAATAATAATAATAATGCCACCACTGCAATGGTTACCTAGAAACATGATCTAATTTCTCATTTATTTCACTTAACATGGTCTCTACCACCGAATGAGAGCTCACGGAACGTGGGCTGTCCTGAGATTCACAACAAATAACAACCTTCAGATAAAACCCAAGTCTTATCAAAGAACGACCTTACTGAAGTCATCAAGCTGTTCTAGCTTCTCCCCGGAAGAAGATACTGTTGAGCTCAAGCCTCAAAGACAAAAACTTATGTCCGACTTATACCAGAAGCAGGGCAGGCTGTTCAACCGTAACAAAGGGTTGGTTGTGATAATGCAGCGTGGGCCGGGGGCCACCGAAGAGAACTCAGGCACACAATAAACAGAAACCTCGAGACAGAATGCGTGGTGAGTTAGCAAAACCCTTCATCAAAGGATCAACTTCGTAAGCTGCTGTGCATCACCCTGCTGGTCCTGAGGCTGTCAAAATGCCTGCACCAGCAGTTCTGAGGTCTGTACACACAGGCGGCTGAAGCAGTTCTCTCAACTCCAAGCCTTCTACCCTAGGGTGGCCTTGCTCCAAGGTGTTTAGATCTTAGTATTTACAGAGCTCTCGCTAAATATCAAGAACTGAGGAGGAAAAGAAAAGGAAAAAAAAAAAAAAAAAAAGGAGAATGAGCCAGTCTCCACTTTGAAGAGCTCATGAGAAAGAGAAATGGAAACAACATCCCTCCTTCAGAGAGTGATGGGCGCACAGGAGGGAGACCGTGATCCTGTGGCCAGGGAAGGTTCCCAGGGAAGCAGTCAAAGCTGACCCCATCCAAGACAGGGGTCTGGGCACAGGGTCTGGGGAGAGCTCTGCACTCACCAAGGCAGAGAACAAGAGGTGGCGGATCTGGCTGCCGAGAAAGGCTCTGCCTGCTAAGGAACCGGGAAAAGGAGGGGCGGTGATGGTTGTTCAGTAACGGAAGGACATGGAGTCTCAGAACACGGTTCTGACACAGAGCACACCACAGAGCGAGAGGGAGCCCCTGGAGCCTCTGCAGCCCTTCTACCAGAACGTGTACCCCCAAGTCACTGACTAAGAGCTATCAACTTGAAAACCACTCCAAAACGCATAAGAAAAATTCAGAAGACATGGAGTGCTCTCTGGTCAAGAAACGAATCAAATACAGAAACTGGAATCCATGGATAGTAATATACATTCAAAAGAACTTTTACTTAATACTATACTTCCAGTAGTGAATTATAAAAAAAAATTAATAGTAGTACTTTGAATTTGTATATTCATTTTTCAAAATATTTATTTACTTATTTGAAAGGTAGAAATACAGAGAGAAGGAGAGAAAAGGGGAAGAGGGGGGGACACAGAGAGATCAGTCTTCCTTCCGTTGGTTCATTCTCCAAATGGCCACAACAGCTAGGGCTGAAGCCAGGAGCCAGGAACATCCACCAGGTCTCCCATGTGGCTGCAGGGTCCAAGCACTTGGGCCATTTTTCCATTCCTTTCTCAGGCACATTACCAAGGGAGATGGATCAGAAAGTGGAGGAGCCAGGACTCAAACCAGTGCCTATATGGGATGTCAGCACCACAGGTGGAGACTTAACCTTCCACACCACAGTGCTGGCCCCAAATTTGTATAATTTTTATGAAAGCACTTTCACATGTACTATTTCACTTTCCTCTATTACATGCATCCTTATAAGGCAATTTTTATTACTCCTATTTCACAGATATGGACAGAGGCAGATGCCCACCAATGAATTACACAATGTGAAATAGTCTTTGAACCTTCAGAAATACAGCAGTTTCAAGTTCATGAACCAGAGTTTCGTTTCTTTTCTTTTTTTTTTTTTTTTTAAGATTTATTTATTTGAAAGGCAGAGAAACAGAGAGACAGAAGGAAAGAGATCTTCTATCCACTGGTTCACTCCACAAATGGACACAATGGCCAGGGCTGGGCCAGGCTGAAGCCAGAGGATAGGAGCCTCTGCTGGGTCTCCCACAAAGGTGTAGGGGCCCAAGGACTTGGGTCATCCTCCGCCGTTTCCCCAGGTGCATTAGCAGAGAGCTGAATCGAAAGTGGAGCAGCTGGGACTCCAACCAGCACCCACATGGGATGCCAGCACCACAGGAGGCGGCTTTACCCCTAACACCACAACACCAGTCTCTAGAATGTCTCTTAAATTTTCATGCCAGATTCTGGTCCTAGCTCTACCACAAACTAACCATATGATCTAAAAATATACCCCTTAACCTTTCTGTCCTTCTCTTTATTTATAATTGCTTCAACATTCTCACACATCTTTTAATAAGAGACTATAATGAAACAGCAAAGGAGAAAACATTTTGAAAACTTTTTAATAAAAAACTGTGCTTTACCAAAGCACGATTTTATCTCTAGAAACAACAATGAATGTGACCTTAAAAAAATCCTTATCTATTCATTTTCATTTTACTTGAAAGGCAAAGAGACAGAAAGAGAGAGATTATCTGCTGGCTCACTCCCCAGATGCCCACACCAGGGAAGGCTGGGGCAATACTGCCACATATGTGGCCGGGACCCAAGGACTTGAGCCAGCACCCACTGTCTCCCAAGGCACCCAGCAGTGGAGAGCTGGAACTCCAACACAGGCATTCTGACATGGGTGTGGGCATCCCAAGCAGCGGCTTACCCACTCTTGCCAAAGCCCAGTGTCACCTATTTGAAAAAGGAATCAGCTGTTGAAAAGTTGGACCGCAGCAGCTCCTCAATAAAAACACACAGATGCAGCCCCAGAGTTCCATGATTAATGTTGTGAACAAACTAGTCACCTGGAAAATCAGGGTGAGGCAGCTTCTGAGGGATGATGGGTAGATTCTGGGTGGGGAACACCGTAAATCTCCACTCGTCCTTTTCTAAAGGTCAGTGCTGCTGGGATGACTCAAAACAGATATTTTTTTTTTTTTTAACAAGGCCTTTTCTCAAAAGGATATTCAGAATCACTACATGGTAAAGGCGCAGAGCTCAGAATTCAGCTACAGGCTGGTGTCATGCATATTTTGCCACGAACCTTTTTCTTGCCGTTAGTCACTGAACAAACATTTGCTGGACTCCCTTCCATGAGCCATCATGAGTAAGAGACCTGGATCCTGCTCTGAGGGCGCTGCAGAGCTATCGAGGAAAACAAGAGCTCACACCCCAGTGCCACGGGTGCTCCCTCGGGGAAGCACAGGGCCCGCTGGGCAGGGGTGCCATGAGCACAGCTAACACTCACTGAGCTCACATCCAGTGCTCGGCACCGTCCCGGGTGCTTGGCGAGAACTAATACCCTCAACGCTCACAAGAACTCTGTGGGGTAGGGACTGCTGCATGTAAAGAAACCGAGGTGCAGAGAAGGTAAGCGACTCCCCTGAGCTTTCACACTGGGCTCTGAGACACGCTTTACATGCTGTACCCAGTTACTCCTCAGTATGAGATGGGTACTGTTATTATGCCCGCTTTAGAGACCAGAACCTAGGTAGAGAGAAGTTAATTAACTTGAGAAGACTACAGACATGACAGGAAGAGCCCTGAACACAGACTTGGGATACCAGAAAGGTTTTCTGAAACAGAGAATGGCTCCTGAGACCCAATGGATAAGCTGGAACCTCAGTGCTAGACACTGTACAAGAACACACTAGGCCGTGGCGAAGAGAGCTAAGAGGCAGCCTGTGACACAAGGCAGAGAAACCACCCCTAAGCCAAGGTGCAAGAGGCCTGCCGAAGTCGGCAAGCAGAACAGGAAAACTGAGAGGAAACTCCTGCACCTTGGGCCTCACGGGCAGTAGGAAGGCAGCTGAAACCTATGACTGGGGCCGGGCAGAGGGGCTGAGAAGCATCCCTGCCAGTGAGGATGCAGGGCCTCATGGAGCGCAATGAGGAAAACTGAGAGACCCTGGGGGATATGGAGCATTAGAATGACTGTCGGGCACTAGCCCTCTACTGACAGAAGGGCAAGACGGCGAAGAAAATCCCTCTCAGTGCAGGCACATCGGCCTAGGAAGCTTGAAGAGAAGGCAGAACTGAGATAAAAAAGATCTGCCAAGGGGGAAAGGTTGATCCCACCCATGGCACACTTAGTGTATCAAGAGTAAGGACAGGCCGGCGCCGCGGCTCACTAGGCTAATCCTCCACCTAGCGGCTCCGGCACACCGGGTTCTAGTCCTGGTCGGGGCGCCAGATTCTGTCCCAGTTGCCCCTCTTCCAGGCCAGCTCTCTGCTGTGGCCAGGGAGTGCAGTGGAGGATGGCCCAAGTGCCTGGGCCCTGCACCCGCATGGGAGACCAGGAGAAGCACCTGGCTCCTACCATCGGATCAGCATGGTGTGCCGGCCGCAGCGCGCCAGCCGCGGCAGCCATTGGAGGGTGAACCAACGGCAAAAGGAAGACCTTTCTCTCTGTCTCTCTCTCACACTATCCACTCTGCCTGTCAAAAAAAAAAAAAAAAAAAAGAGTAAGGACAAAGCCTAGACTCATGCAAATGCAACTACAGATTAGACTGACAGCAGTCCTGACACCAACAGCCTGGGAGAAGAGGGGTCATGGCACCTTGACTTTCTACACACACCTGCTACTCAATCAAAAATGTGTTGGGGGCGGGGGTGTGGGTCAGAAAAAATGACTCCTCTTCAAGACATACTACAATCAGTACAACTAGACCCAGAGAGAGACAAGATAATGGGATTATGAGAACAATTGTGATAAATATTTTAAAGGAGCTGGCAGAAAAAGCAATCAAAATGCATGAACAGATGAGGTATTTCAGCAGAGGTTTGGAATGATCCCGACTAAGACCCTAGAATGGTAGAAAAATGGGAACCAAATATCTAAGATCCATAGGCAAATCTCAAACAGTCTATCATGTATGTCATTAGCCTCAGAGGAGAAAGTGAGAGAATATAGAAGAAATATTTGAAGAAACAACAGAGAAAATTTTTGAAAATTAATGAAAGCTTAACCCATAGATCTAAGAAACTCAGAAAACCCCAAGCAGGATATGCACATGCAAAGAAAAACACAACTGGAAATATCAAGGTCATACTGCTGAAAACCAGAGTAAAGGTGGGAGGGTGGGAGGAATGCATTACACATGGGAGCAGTGATAAGAGTGACAGCTGACCAAACACTGAGACGGAACGCCAATGGAATGACATCTTTCAAGTGTTAGAAAAATTATCAACCAACAATCCTACATCAAACAAAAATACTCCTTAAACACAAACGCTAAATAAAGACACTCTTAGACAAAGGGTGAAAAAGAATTCATCTCTATGTGACCTCACTGTAATATCACAGTGGGGAGGGAAAAGGGAGATGGAAGAACTTAGGCAGTTCCTGCTGAAGCAGTTTGAGTTGGTGCAGCTTCTGAAGGGACGATGGCAAACACCTTTAATACGTCCCATGCCAGCCCTGATTAGTCACAGCCCACTACAGTCCTGGTCAAAGAAGAGCCACACGGCCGGCGTGGTACAGCAGGTAAAGCTGTAGCCTGCAACGTCAGCAACCCATGGAGCATGGGGTTCACGTCCCAGCTGCTCCACTCCCAGTCACGTTCCCTGCTAACGTGCTGGGAAAGCACCAGAAGATGGCCCAAGTATGTGGACCACTGCAACCCACGCAGGAGACCTGGATGAAGCTCCTGGCTTCGGCCTGGCCCAGCTGGCTATTGTGGCCTTCCCTCTCTCTGTGACTCTGCCTTTCAAAATAAACAAATAAGGGGCCAGCGCTGTGGCATAGCAGGTAAAGCTGCCACCTGCAGTGCCAGCATCCCATATGGGCGCTGGTTCGAGTCCAGCTGCTCCACTTCTGATCCAGCTCCCTGCTATGGCCTGGGAAAGCAGTGGTGGATGGCCCAAGTCCTTGAGCCCCTGTGCCCACGTGGGAGACCCGGAAGAAGCTCCTGGCTCCTGGCTTTGGATCAGCGAAGCTCCGGCCATTGTGGCTGACAGGGGAATGAACCAGCGGATGGAAGACCTCTCTCTCTCTGCCTCTCCTTCTCTATGTAACTCTGACTTTCAAATAAATAAAAAAGAAATAAACAATCTTAAAAGAAGACAGAGAATCCTGAGGCTGTATCTGGACTCCCCAGGACATAGGACCACACAGGCCTGCCATAGAAGGGAGAAGTGGGAGGATCCATACTCTGGGAGTATGTCTGCCCCAGGCTAAGTGTCACTCTGGATATCCACCTGAAGTTTCACTCTGCAGAGTGATTAGGCACCATGGAAGGTTGAAGATTTCATCTGCTCTTTAGCAAATGATTAGCATAGTTTAGCATTAAACTGCCAATTTAACCACTTATGGTCTGCAAGACCTTGGGAGTATTTTGCCTGCAGGCCTGGTAGGCTCTTTAGAATTTATTATTTAAATTCTTGGCACAATTGACCACCTGGGTCTAGATAATTCCTTCCTTTTTTTTTTTTTTAATATATTTGACAGAGTAAGACAGTGAGAGAGAGAGACAGAGAGAAAGGTCTTCCTTCCGTTGGTTCACCCCCCAAAATGGCCGCTACGGCCAGAGCTCCGTTGATCCCAGGAGCCAGGTGCTTCCTCCTGGTGTTCCATGGGGGTGCAGGACCCAAGCACTTGGGCCATCCTCCACTGCCTTCCCGGGCCACAGCATAGAGCTGGACTGGAAGAGGAGCAACCGGGACTAGAACCAGGCGCCTATACGGGATGCCAGTGCCGCAGGCGGAGGATTAACCAAGTGAGCCACGCGGGATGCCGGTGCCGCAGGCGGAGGATTAACCAAGTGAGCCACGGCGCCAGCCCTGATAATTCCTTCCTTTGAGGGCTAACCTTGGTGTTACAGAGTGTTTAACAGGATCCCTGGCTTTCACCCTCAAGTGACAACACGTTCTTTTCTCCCCTTCCTCAACAGTGGTGACAACCAAAACTGTCTGGGGATATTGCCAGATGCCCTCAGGGAAAAGAAAAACTGCCCCAAGTTGAGAACTTTTTGGTTAACAGGAAGAACCTTAGGGCTGCCAGAAAGGAAAGGCCTCTTGATAGCAGGAGGCAAAAAGGTGGCAGCCTGTGTGTGTGGCAGTGCAGCACCACCCAGCCAGGCTCCCGGAATGTGAGGTTGGGGGAAGACAAACTGGGTCCTTCCGACTTGTAATGACCTGCAACTAAATGCTCTTTATCAGTGGCATTTCTGATTATGCAAATTTAGGGCACCCCTAAATCCTGGAAAATGAACACAGAAATTTGCTTTTAATCCACTTCCGAGACTGTTTCTTCTTTAGTTCCCCTGAGACTTTTCCTGAATAGGTGTATCTGTCGGCTTCTCAGAATACCTAAGACAAGCTACTTAGGAAGGGAGGAGGTGTATTTCGGCTCACAGTCCGACACTGGGCAGCCCCTTTAGTTCAGCACCTGGGGATGGCGTGCTTGCTGTCAGTCTCAAGGCAGCAGGAGCGCCACATGGCAAGAGAGAGGACAGCGTTCATCTCTGTCCTGATGAAGCCACCACAATCAGATATCACCCCAACAACCCAATCTGATCTAATCTCTTCCCAAGGCCCCACCCCTAAATATTACAATGGGACTAAGTTTCTACCTTTACAACCACTAATATAAGGCTCTGGGGACCAAGCCTTTAACAGATGGGCTCTAGGGGGACAGCCTTACCAATATCCAAATCATACCCATGGGTTATCGTACTATTTTTTTTAAAGATTTATTTATTTATTTGATATCAGAGTTTCACAGAAAGAGGAGAGGCAGAGAGAGAGAGGGAGAGAGAAGTCTTCCATCTGCTGGTTCACTCCCCAATTGGCTGCAACAGCCACAGCTGTGCCGATCCAAAGCCAGGAGCCAGGAGTGTCCTCCAGCTCTTCCCACCTGGGTGCAGGGGCCCAAGGATTTGGGCCATCCACCACTGCTTTCACAGGCCACAGCAGAGAGCTGGAACAGAAGTGGAGCAGCCGGGACTCAAACTGGCACTCATATGGGATGCCAGTACTACACGCGGCGGCTTTACTTGCTACACCAGAGCGCCGGCCCCATGGTACTATATTCTTTAATTTCTAAGAACTCCGTATCTTTGTCTTAGTAGCCTGCTTTTTCCCCCTTAATGGATATAACAGACTTTCTAAAGAGTTTTCTTATATACGGTTTTTCTTATATACCATTGTCCTGCCTCAGATAATGAATGAACAAATACAATTCCACTTGTGCCAGTTATCTAGAGACCTATTTTTAGTGGTAAGTACACCTTGGACTTTTTCTGAAATGGCTTTCAATTTCTAAGACCTAAATGTTACTCCTGTAACATCTCGGTGGACTTCAAGGGGAGAGAAGAAACAAACATGTGTTCAGTCTGTCTTCAACTGTCTCCCATTGACAGTGTCCCTGGGGATCTTCCTGCCATCAACGATTTCAAGAACCCATCCATGGAGACAGCCATTCAATCTGTCATGCTATGTCAAATAATTATGATAGCTGTATTCCTAAGAATCTGTCAACAAGTTATAAAATAAATTGACACAATGGCAGGAGGGGCAGTAGCAAAAGGAGGGAGCATTTTAAACCGCCTAGTAATTTCTCTAGCATTACTGGACAAATCTAGCCTCTCATCAGATATGGACACTGTTCAAACAGGATATCAGTCTTATTATCACAAGCACTCTAACTAATGAGAACACCGTATACACACACATCTCCTTCGCCACCCACAGCTCTGAAAGCACAACAGAAAAATGCCCAAAAATGTGTGTTCTGAAGGCACCCACCTCCCACCTTCACCTCCATCAAGGTGCTAGTTCCCTGCAGGTGGGTAAAAGGGCTAAGACCGAAAGCCTGGTGCAAGTGTGCGGAGTCAACCCCAGCCCAGCACCTAGGAGCCACGGAGCAATAAAGCAGAAGATGTATCTCTGTGTCTCCATTTCCTTTGGAAATGCAGGTATCGGGGCTGGCACTGTGGCACAGTGAGCTAAGCCTCCACCTGCAGCACCGGCATCCCATATGGGTGCCAGTTTGTGTCCTGGCTGCTCCTCTTCTGATCCAGCTCTCTGCTGTGGCCTGGGAAAGCACTGGAGGACCATCCAAGTGCTTGGGCCCTGCAACCACAAAGGAGACCCAGAGGCTTCAGATCAGCTCAGCTCTGAACGTCGTGGCCATTTGGGGAGTGAACCAGCAGATGGAAGACCTTTCTGTCTGTCCCTCTCTCTATAACTCTGCTTCTAAAAAAATAATAATAATATGTATTAAGCGCTAATTCCTAAAAAGGTCTGGGGACAGGTGTGATGCTACAGGGGCTGCCACTTGTGATGCTGGCATCCCTCACTGGAGTGCCAAAATCTGAGTTCTGGCTGCTCTGCTTCCTATCCAGCTTCCTGCTAATCCACCTGGGAAAGCAATGGGTGATGTCCCAAACACATGGGTCTCTGTCGCCCACACGGGACACCAGCCTTCAGCCCAGTCCAAGCCTTGCTGTTGCAGCCATTTTGTTGTTGTTATTTTAAAGATTTATTTAAAAGGCAGAGTTACATGGTAGGGGTTTGGCAAAAGACAGACAGACAGGAAGAGAGAGATACTTCATCCACTGGCACACTCCCCAAATGGATGCAATGGGAGGAGAGGGGGCCAAGCTGAAGCCAGGAGCCAGGAGGCCTCTCAGGATCTCCCATGATGGTGGCAGGAGCCCAAACACCTGGGCCGTCTTCCATTGCCTTCCCAAGCACACTAACAAGGAGCTAGATCAGATGTGGAACAGCCAGGTCACAGAACTGGCACCCACACAGGATGGCCTAACCTACTGCATCACAACACTAGCCCTGGCTGCAGCTATCCGGCGAATGAACCAGCAGATGGAAGATCTCTGTCTCTCACTGTATTTCATTCTGTCTTTCAAATAAATAAACAATCTTTAAAAGGCATTTTTTCAACTGTTACACAAGGAAGAGTCTTGTCTCTGTGACCTCAGACAAGTTACTGAATCTTCCTGGGCCTGTTTCTTCATCTGCAAAGACGAACGTGAGGTCCAACTGAGAAGGGAACCAGGAACCACGGTATGTGGGGGTGGGCACAGAGAGCTACTGCAGGGGAAGATGTGACCTGGGTGTGGATGGGAAAAGAGGGGAGAGCCTAGGACACCCCACGTTTCAATGCCAAGTGCCCCTTCGTGCAGAGAGAATCTGGGAGGATCTGCAGGTGCGGTGAGTGAGGTCAGCTCTGGAAATGCTGTTTCAGGGATCTGTTGAACTTCTGATGGGGACGTCCAGTGTGGCTGTGGCTGCATGGCCCTGAAGCATGGAAGAGGCATCTGGACCAGAAACCCAGGGCATGCTCTACCTATCAGCGGCAAACGGATCTAGGGCAGCTCACTCAGGAGGCAGATCCTGCAGAGAAGATGGGGTGAAGGACGGATGAGTCAGGAATATACCGGAAGAGGAGCCAACACAGGAAACAGAAAAAGAGTCCCTAGAGAGGCACGCAAGAGAGCAGGACTGGGTGTGAGCAGAGCAACTCTGCAAACTGCAGCAGAGAGGAGGGGAAAGGAGAACTGGTCAGGGAGACCAAGATGCAGGGCACTGATGAAAGAGCCCCAGGAAGGGAGGGGAAGGCTGAGAATGTCCCGACACGACTGCAGCAGCCACAAGAGGGAGGCTGAGAATGCACAGCAGCAAGGGGAAAACCCTGGTGGAACGCTCGGGGCACGTGGCACAGGTAGGAGAGGCTGGCCCCAGACAGGTGGCAGGACCCGAGACCCTTGTAGAATGCTTGGGGGGGCACGTTTGACCTGTAGGAGAGGCTGGCCCCAGACAGGTGGCAGGACCCGAGACCCTTACAGAATGCTCGGGGCACATGGCACAGGTAGGAGAGGCTGGCCCCAGACAGGTGGCAGACCCGAGACCCTTACAGAATGCTCGGGGCACATGGCACAGGTAGGAGAGGCTGGCCCCAGACAGGTGGCAGACCCGAGACCCTTACAGAACGCTCGGGGCATGTGGCACAGGTAGGAGAGGCTGGCCCCAGACAGGTGGCAGGACCCGAGACCCTTGTAGAATGCTTGGGGGGGCACGTTTGACCTGTAGGAGAGGCTGGCCCCAGACAGGTGGCAGGACCCGAGACCCTTACAGAATGCTCGGGGCACGTGACACAGGTAGGAGAGGCTGGCCCCAGACAGGTGGCAGGACCCGAGACCCTGGTGGAATGCTCGGGGCACATGGCACAGGTAGGAGAGGCTGGCCCCAGATAGGTGGCAGGACCCGAGGCCAACAGGCAAGATGACGACCATGAAGACTGGTATAAACAGGAGCACCGGACTCTGGGAAGCAGAGGCTGCACTTGCTCTTCTCTGGGAGTGAGGAGGCAGGTCATCTGAGGAGAGTGGGTGTGTCTGGGGAGGGTGGAGTGGGTCTGAGAAAAGTGAGAGGCTGGCAAAAGCACTCAGGAAAATGGGAGAGGAGCTCTAGCCAAGGACTGGAAGGCAGTAGGAAAAGCTCAGCTGAGCTAGGAGGCTATAAAATGTTGGCAGCCCTAGCCTGCATAACTGGATGATCTTTCTGGGCTACACCCCACACCCCAGGTCTGGGAGTGGAGAGGTCAAAAAGACACAGACCCAGGCTGTTAGCTGGCAGCACAGGTGACAGAAAAAGGCCAGCTGGACAGATTTGAGAGTGATGTCAAAGAGTAACCGGCGTGACTGACTCAGGAGGCAGACGGGAGTCTGGAACGGTAGGGGCTGGGGGTGCACAGAGGACAAAAGGTTAGGGTTAAGACTTTATCAGTGGTCCTTAAAGGGCAGGGGCAGCTTGCCTCCTGGCAGAACACGTCGCTTTGCATTCCCACGGGCGAGCGCACTGCCCGGCCTCTCTCACCACACCCCATAAAGCAAAAGGTCATTGTCTTGAACTCTGCGACTTACTAAGCAAAAGAAGTGACAAATGAAGCCTTGAAGCCTTGCGTTTCCTTGATTACTTGCACTGCGGAAGGGCCACACGTATTTACTGGGCGTCTGTACCTCATCTGAGAACCTTCTGCTCAGGATCTGCACTCGTGAAAGGGGAGTTCTCCAAGTTGATTAGCGCTTCATGCATTAAGGATATCGCCCCTCTGCTGTGGTGCCCTTGGCTTTCTCCAAGTAGTCACTCGACATGATTTTAATTATGATGGCATTATATATTTATTTAATAACAGGCGAAAGTTTAATTATTATGTGATCATCTATTATTCTTCATTCTTTGCAATTTTCTGCTAAACTATGAAGTACTCCCCACTGTGAGCTATCTTTTCTTCTATGTATTTTATGGTTTTATTTTTCTCGTGAAACGCCTAATCTGTCAGAATTTACCTTGGCCCAGAGTGGTAGGTAGAATCTGACCTATTTCCCCAGTGCCAGCCTGTCGTCTTGTGCTGTTTCCTCGCCATCTTTGATGCCTCCTCAGCACTTGCCCACTTCTTAACCAGACCGGGGCGGTCCCTGTGCGTTATCAGGAGTCCCATGTTACAAGCACGGTCGTGTTACAAGCCAAGGCCAGGGAGCGAGCCGGCAGACGGCACAGCCGGACTCTGAGTCCCCTGCACTTCTACTGCAGTTTCAGGATGTTTCAGCCCTGGTCTGAAAACTTTTGAAAACGGAATGAACTCCTTGCCAAGAAAGTCAGTTCTTAAGGGAAAGTAATTGCCAGACCAGCAAATCGCATCACAAAGAACCACATTTCTGCTCCTGTGTGTGTGTGGGGGGGGGGGGGTGACCTCTCGGTTCTGGGAACTGGCAGAACCACACGCACAGAGGAGAGACAGACCTGGGAGCACACACCTGCAGTGTGTTTCTCTAGAAGCTTCTGTGTGGGCTCCCCGCTGTCAACCACATACTTGGGTTTTCTGTGTCTTTTTTTATATAGGCCAGGTGTTTGGTGATTTTATTCAGTTGAAAGCAGAGAGGCTGAGACAGAAAGAGATCTCCCACCTGCTGGTTGATTCCTCAAATGCCCTCCAAAGGCCAGGGCTGGGCCAGGCAGAAATCAGGAGCCAAGATCCAAGTCCCCCATGAGAGCAGCAGGGACCCAACCCTTTGGACCATCAAGCACTTCCTCCAAGGGTGCAACATTAGCAAGAAGCTGAAACTGAGAACAGAGCTGGGACTGGAACCAAGGAATCTAATATGGGTTGCAGGCGTCCCAAGAGGTGCCTTAACTGCTACACCCAATGCCTCGAATCCTGGGTTCTTTTCCGGGGGCTTGAGGATGTCTGTCTAGCCCATGAAACGATATGGGTATCTGTGTGTGTGAATGATTTTTCCCAGCAAGAGTTGTTAGAGCCTCCACCTGGGGTGGGCGTCATAGTGCAGCAGGTTAAGTTGCTGTTTGGGATGGCACTCCCAGCTGCTCTGCTTCTGATCCAGCTCCCTGCTAATGTACGTGGGAAAGCAGCAGACAATGGCCCAAGTGTGTGGGTCCCTGACACTCCTGTGGGAGACCTGGATGGAATTCTTGGCTCCTAGCCAAGGTCTGATACAGCCCTGGTGGTTGTGGCCATCTGTGGAGTGAATCAGCAAATGGAAGATTTCTGTCACTCAGTCTTTCAGATAAATATATAAATCTTTCAAATAAATAATAATAGCCTCCATTTCAATCCACAGGTAGCAAGGCTTCAGAGCCTACGATTAAGTCTACTGCCCACTTTGGTTAATGACATTAACATACTGCCATGTCTGCTTCATTTACACTCTTCGTTTCACAACTTCCCCTTCTAACTCCTCCCTATTTCTAAAGTGAATCACATTGTCTTCTCCATAGGGTTGGAGTGCTACAAATTCAGCATTCTGCTTTTAAGAACACCTGCCAACATTATGACTAAGATACAGAATAAAGGCTCAAATATCAGACACACTAAAGGGGCCGGCGCTGTTTTGCAGCAGATAAAGCTGCCACCTGCAGCGCCAGCACCCCATATGGGTACCAGTTTGAGACCTGGCTGCTCCCCTTCCAATGCAGCTCTCTGCCATGGCTGGGAAAGCAGTGGAAGATGGCCCAAATCCTTGGGCCCCAGCCCCTGCGTGGGAGACCTGGAAGAAGCTCCTCGCTCCTGGCTTTGGAGCGGCTCAGCTCTAACTATTGCAGCTATCTGGGGAAACTAGTGGATGGAAGACCTCTCTCTCTTCCTCTGCCTTTCAAATAAATAAATCTTTAAAAAATAAATACATAACCACTTGAAACATAGATACACTAAATATGTGTGGCTCAAAAGAAGCAAGGGGCCAGCGCTGTGGCGCAGCAGGTAAAGCTGCCGCCTGCAGTGCTGGCATCCCATATGGATGCCGGTTCAAGTCCTGGCTGCTCCACTTCCGATCCAGCTCCCTGCCATCTTCAGCTGCTTTTCCAGGCGCCATCTGCAGGGAGCAGGATGGGAAGCACAGCAGCCAGCACTCAAAACGTCACCCTTATGGGACGACAGCAGCGCTAAGGTGGGCTTAACCTGCTATGCCACAAGGCCAGCCCCACTATATTCGTGTTTTAAGAGTAGTAATTCTGGGGGCCAGTGCTGTGGTGCAGCAGATTAAAGCCCTGGCCTGAAGTGCTGGCATCCCATATGGGCGCCGGCTCTAATCCCGGCTGCTCCACTTCCGATCCAGCTCTCTGCTGTGGCCTGGGAAAGCAGTAGAAGATGGTTCAAGCCCTTGGGCCCCTGCACCCATGTGAGAGACCTGGAGGAAGCTCCTGGCTCCTGGCTTCAGATCGGTGCATCTGTGGTCGTTGTGGCCATCTGGAGAGTGAACCAGCAGATGGAAGACTCTCTCTCTCTCTCTCTCTCTCTCTCTGCCTCTGCCTCTGCCTCTACCTCTCTCTGTAACTGTCTTTCAAATAAATAAAATAAATCTTAAAAAAGAAAAAGTATCAATTCTGGGGCCGGCGCTGTGGTGCCGCAGGTAAAGCCACCGCCTGCAGTGCCGGCATCCCATATGGGCACCGATTCCATTCCCAGCAGCTCCACTTCCGATCCAGCTCTCTGCTATGGCCTGGAAATGCAGTAGAAGAAGATGGCCCAGGTCCTTAGACCCCTACACCCACATGGGAAGCCCCAGAGGAAGCCCCTGGCTCCTGGATTCAGATCAGCACAGCTCTGGCTGATGCGCCCAACTGGGGAGTGAACCAGCGGATGGAAGACCTCTTTCTCTTTCTGCCTCTCCTTCTCTCTGTGTGCAACTCTGACTTTCAAATAAATAAAATAAATCTTTAAAAAAATACCAATTCTTCTCAAGGTATTACTCATACACTTACTGGGCCATAAATGCCTGGGTTTCATTTATTTTATACCCTCAGGGCCTACCCCATATCAGATACCCAATAAAATTTATTTGAATGAATGAGCCTATCAAAACCCTAAATGAATTTTCCGAGAAAATTAGGAAAAAGGTGACACCAACATGTCTTATACAAAATTAAGAGAGAAAAACTGAAAAGGAAAAATTGAGAGAACAGCTCTACCAGATTTAAAATACATTACAGATTAATATGAAAAACAGTGGCACACTGATGCCCACATATACACACATCCCAAGGTATAAATCAATGGAATATTAGAGAAAGGCCAACCCAAGGTTAAAATATATGTAAGAATTACATGTTTGAGGCCAGTGTTGTGGTACATCCAAGTTAAGCTACTACTTGCTATGCTAGCATCCCGTATTGGAGTCCCAACTATTCCACTTCTAATCCAGCTTTCTGATGATGTGCCCAGGAAGGCAGCGGAAGACGGCCCAAGTACTTGGGTCCCTGCCATGCACGTGGGAGACCCAGATGGCGTTCCTGGCTCCTCGCTTTGGCCTGGATCACCCTGTGCTGTGGCAGGCAATTGGGGAGTGAACCAGTGAATGGCTGATCTCTCTCTCTGTTTCTGTCTTCCAATTAAAATGAAAACAAATGAAACTTCAAAAGAAAAAAAAAAAAGAAAATCATTATAAAGCCATGGAAAAGTGAGTATTATTGTGTTACCTATTTCAGACATAAAATCCAGCCATGACCTGAACCTTTTCAGCTCTTCACTTTCTCTTTTCTTCTTGCCAAACATCATGGTATTAGGTATTTTTCCCCAATCGTTCCCCAGTGGTACCGCCTGATTTCTGGCTGTCCTCTCCTCTCTCAGCCTATTTCAGCAACTTCCTAGTAGTCTTCTTTTCCCTCCTCCCTCTGCCTGTTATCAGAGTTCTCTTCCTAAGTATCAACTCATCTTTCTCAATTGTCTGCGTCATTTAGTCCTGCCATCTTGGGGTTGTTTGGGGGAGAATTAACCCTGGTAGGTCCAAAACTACAGAAATCCTGAGAGTACTAAAATAGCAGATGTCCAAGTACAGCTGGAAGGAAAGAAAATAAAAAGTTACACTGTATGCAGTCATGATAGATTTTAACTTGCAAGAAGACTGCCAAGTTGGGGGAAAGGTGACCATCAGTTTACACTAGGCAAAGAACATTATGCTGGTCTGAAAGCTTTTTAAAGCTCCCAGGAACCAACTTATACTTTCTTTTGGATGGAAATGCATCCAGGTGCTATAAACTGAAATGGCAGTCACTCTGGCCTTAAACAATAAGTAGATCTAACAAAGAGCCATTCACTACCAACTGATTTAAAAATAAAAGAGCTGGACAAAGTTGTTCCCCTCCTAAGAAGCACACAACAGGGGTTTAACTGTTAAACTGAAGGATACAATTTTCAGAGTATGAGGTTTCCCTAAAACTGTTTCTGCCCTCTTGGATTCTCAACCATCTGTTGTCTCTAGCTGCCTGCTCTTAAGCTCAGTCAAGGGTCTGAGTCATGGGGCAGTGGCTCAGAGCACCAGTTCAAGTCCTGACTTTTCCACTTCGAGGTCCCTGCTAACAGGCCTGGGAGAGAAGCAAAAGGCAGCCCCTGCGACCCACGTAGGGGACCAGGACGGAGTTCCTGTTCCTGGCTTCTCACTGACACAGCCTAAACACTGCGGGCATTTGGAGAGTGGACCAGGGGATAGAAGATTTCTCTCTCTTAATGTCTCTCTTTCTCTCTCTCTTTCAAACAATAAGTCTTAAAAAAAAAAAAAAAAGTCCCTCCAGTGTTACATGTCCACAGAAATCCTCGCTGACCCTCCAAGCACGTCTCAGAGCCACTCGTGCCTGTGCCCCTGCTCCCTCAGGCCTAGCACACACACACCTGATGCAGTAAATACTGTGCTGTACCTCCCCACGGTGCAGCAGGGCATGGTTTCAAGTGGCCACTCCAGCCCAGGCATCTGCACCTATCCAATGACCACATGAAATCCAAGCTGGCTGATTTAAAATGTTCACCCTGACAGGTGACAGGTAGCCAGTAAGTGCTTGGAAAGAAGTTCTGTGAGTTTTTAAACATTCATTTATTTATACTCCTCTGATCACCTGCTTATTTAGTCTCCAATTTATAATATAGAGTCCTTAAGCAGCATGAACTTGGCTGAACCACGTGGAAGAACACCGAGAAACTATAGAAGAAATGCTCATGAAACATTCAAGGAGAGATCGCGTCGAGGACTAGCAGAACAGCATCTCTGCTAAGGAAGACACCTGGGAAAGCAGAGGAAGGCAGAAACATCTTAGCACGGCACAAGCAAGCAGCCAGTGCGACTAATCACTAAGCTGTAATTAATGGGACAGAGCATGACACGGGAACCCAGGTCTTACAGAGCGGACACAGTGGTACAGCAATGCCGTCTTGACTGTGACTGTGCAAACGTGGGACAGTCATAATCGAACCTCCTTTAACTCAAACCTGTTTTAAAAGTGCTCCTATTTTTAAGGAGAGGATATCATTAACTTCTCCAAGAAAAGTAACTTTGAAGTTTCCCATTTGTAGATGACACAGAAAACTGCCTACTGGCTAGAAAATAAGGCAGTTTTAAAATAAAGTGCCCATCAGCGATTGTATTATTATGAGATATGTTATACACAAAAACACCCAGTATGTAAGAAATAACAAATAAAGATAAAACAAATGTACCCCTCCAAAGCTTAAGAAATACTTTATTTCTACCACCACTGACAACTTTTCATACCTTGGGCAGACAGCCCAAGGCCAGATAAAGATTACAGATATGTTTTATTTGGCCTACATACTGGATTTTTTTTTTAGTTGCCAACATTTAAATATCAAAAAACTTCATATGGAAGCCAGCAGTCTAGAGCATCCTTAAAAATGGGAAGGTGTGGGGGCCAGTGCTGTGGCGCAGCAGGTTAACGCCCTGGCCTGAAGCACCAGCATACATGTGAGCGCCAGTTCAAGACCTGGCTGCTCCACTTCCAATCCTGCTCTCTGCTATGGCCCAAGTCCTTGGGCCCCTGCACCTGCATGGGAGACCTGAAAGAAGCTCCTGGCTGCTGGCTTCGGATTGTTGTGGCCAACTGGGGAGTGAACCAGCAGATGGAAGCTCTCTCTCTCTCTCTCTCTCTCTCTCCCTCTCTCTCTGCCTCTCCTTCTCTCTCTGTGTAACTATTCCAAAAAATAAATAAATAAATAAATCTTAAAAAAACTCATTTTAAAAAAAAATGGGAAGGTGTGGCTCCACTGCACCCACATGCACTATGGCAACAAATGGCTGAACAGGAGTAACACCTTTAAATGGCCATGTACTCGGCAGTACACCGCAGTCCCCACCATGCCCTGCTGTTCCACCTACCTCCCATTTCACTTACTCATTTTACCTGCCTGGCTTCTGCATCGTAAGTGTGACCTCGGCTTATACATCACAATCTGTGACCCCTGCTTGTACATCATAATTCACGACTGCCCCTTATACATCATAATTCACGACCTCCCCTGGTACATCACAATTGTGGTTTCCAACCATTTGGGTATGAGAAACATTATCTAAAGTAAAATAATTATGCAAACTCAACAGGTCTATTACTAAAAGCAGGGCAGATCCGCAATCTCTACTCAGCATTTTAAATCCAAAACACTCCAAAAACAAGTTTGTTTGTAACTCACTTGGCAACAACACTTGACCTGAACTGACATGAGGCTATTTATAAGCTTTATGTTTTCATTTAGTGTGGCTAGATTCATACATTTCACTATAAAATTAACAGTATGTTTGACTGCCGGTGTGCCCCAGACCCATTGAAGATACCATTGATGACCATCATTACTCTGCCAACACCTGAAAAATTCAGAATTCTAAAGCTCATTGGCCCCAAAGGTTTCAGATTAGGGACTGTGAATTTACTTTTTTTAAGAAATGTATTTGAAAGAGGTACAGAGAGAGAGGGAGAGACAGAGAGACACACAGATGTTCCATCCACTGGTTCACTTTCCAGAGGGCCACAACAGCCGGCACCAAGTCAAGCCAAAGCCAGGAGCCATGAACTTCATCTGGGTCTCCCACGTGGGTGGCAGGGATCCAACCACTTGGGCCATCTCTTGCTGCTTTCCCAGGCCAATAGCAGAGAGCTGGAAGGGAAGTGGAGCAGCCAGGATCTAACCGGTGCTAGCATGGGATGCTGGCGTTGCAGGCAGCAGTCCCTGTGAATTTACTTTTTTTTTTCCTTCTTTTTTTTAATTTTTTTTGACAGCCAGAGTAGACAGTGAGAGAGAGAGACAGAGAGAAAGGTCTTCCTGTGCTGTTGGTTCACCCCACAATGGCTGCTGCAGCCGGGGCGCTGCAGCAAGCACACCGCGCTGAACCGATGGCAGGAGCCAGGTACTTCTCCTGGTCTCCCATGGGGTGCAGGGCCCAAGGACTTGGGCCATCCTCCACTGCACTCCCGGGCCACAGCAGAGAGCTGGCCTGGAAGAGGGGCAACCGGGACAGAATCTGGCGTCCTGAATGGAACTAGAACCCGGGGTGCCAGCGCTGCAGGCGGAAGATTAGCCTAGTGAGCCGCAGCGCCGGCCCCCTGTGAATTTACTTTTAATAACTACATTTAAGTAAACAATACACACAAACAAATTGGGGTGTAACCATATTCTGAAAGGGATCTGTAGCTGATTAAGTACTACAGCATCTACCTGTATTTGAGAAAGAGAAGGACGCACACAAAACAACCGTGATCCGACAGAACTCACGGTGCACACACTGACTCTGGGGCCCCAGGTCAAACCCTCCAGGTTTAACTAAAAACCTCGGACGCAGGGCAAGTTCACAACACAAGGGCACTCTGAGAGGTTCACAGACAAGGAGAATTAAAAGATAATGTGCATTTCCCACAAAGTTTGTGATTCACAAAGGATGATGCCAACATGATCACATCCTTTCACATCTGGTTTTTTTCCCAACTCATCTAGAAATACTCTTGATATTCTAGGATTTCACAACATACATGTAACAACAAGGCCATGGCAGATCAGACTAAAAAGACATTGCAAAGATGCAGGGCCGCTTTCCACCCCAACTCAATGCAGACGCTGGATGGAACGCCTGGTCCAGAAGCAGAGCACACCTACCTGTCCACTCTGAGAAATACTGCTTGGGGCTGGTGCTGTGGCACAGCAGGTTAACACCCTGGCCTGAAGCGCCGGCATCCCATATGGGTACCGGTTTGAGTCCCGGCTGCTCTACTTCCAATCCAGCTTTCTACTATGGCCACATCTGGCCACATCTGGCCTCAAAGCATTTTGTTTAGTTCCGTGTACAAGGGGTCTTAATGAGCTTAACTTTTAATTCCATTTTGGCACAAGGTCTTGAAGAACCCCTGTAGCATCATGGGGGTTGCTGAATTTGAAACGAATGCCAGCCTATCGTTCACTGAAGTCCAGATTTCAAGGTTTTCTTGAAAACACCAAAGATCAGGGCACACAGGGTCCACATTCCTACCTGGCTCACAGCAGACATTGATTTTACTAGCCTGGCCCTCCAGGCATTTGGGTTTATAACCTTGGCTTATCTAAAGACAACCATCTGGAAAAGCATTCCGAGTTCCAGGGGAAACTGGTCACTGCGGAATCAATACCCAGGGAGATGCTCCCTCCCGGAGCCTGGGTACTGTGCCCTCTTAGTTCCATCCCTCAGATTCCTCTGTTCCTTGACACCTCCCATAACACCAAGCTCCTGGTCCTGGTGTACACCTTCCCCATTTAAGACATGGCCTGCCCGAGAGCACCATCCGTGTCCACCGGATCGCCTTCATTAAAGGTTTTCAAGAAACAAAACATCTCTTGTTCATTCCAGCAGGACTGCAGAACACACTGTATGATGTCCATGCTTGCCTGACCCACACACATTCTCCCCTTTGGCCGGTAACAGCACCCAGTTTACCCTGGGGAGGCAGCACTCCTCTACCCTCAGTCCATAGGGCTGGGGTGGGGCTGACACCATTCCATTTCCAGGCAAAGCCTATGACTCAAAGGCATTCAGAGCCAATCCTGGGATTCTGGCGACAGGGACCAGGAGAAAAATATTCTTTCCCTCTGTGACTTCAACTGAGGACAATGGGAGACTGTCGGGGGCAGGGGGTCTCCCTGAGGACACTGCCTAGTAAGGAGTGGAACTCTCTGGCTCCAGCAAACTATGAAGCCACACTACTCTGGGTCTCCTTTGGTCATTTATGTGCCCATTTCTATCTTTGGTCAAGGCACCTGAATTGGATTTCCTTCCACCCAAAGAGACACAGTCAGTACAAGAAAAACCTGAAAGTGCTTAAAGATGGAGGAAAAATCAAAGGCTCTGCTCATACTTTCTCCTCTGGAAAACTTGGGCGACCTCAGTCCACCCAGTCACAGCTAGGTTTTGCCCTCTGCATCGGCCCTGCACTTATCTCCTGGACATAATTATGTTCTGCTTCCCTATCTCCTCTACAAATCTACTGAGCTCCTTCAGGGCAGAAACCAGGCATTCACCCTTATTCTTTAATGTACAAGGGGGAACAGTCTGGGCTGACAAGCTCCTGTTGAATGCCTCAATCAACAAAGGCAGTGGACTAGAAGAACCACCCACGTCTCCTCTTTGGGACACCACATCAGGACCCCAGCTCCCAAGCTTTGCCCCGATGATCCACTAGACCATCTTCTCGCACAGTCTCACCCACCCATCGTAAACAAATTGCATCATGAGTACTCACTCGTCCAGGCATTACTAACTCTCCACACGTCCATCCCAAGGAGCCCCACTGTGGGGTTAGTCACAAGGTCTCCATGCTAGGGAGAAGACTTCATTGCAAGACACCACCAACCAAGGGGCATGCCACTCACATGTAGAGCTTCCTTCTCCACCCAGATCATGAAGGGCGGAGGGGGGGTGCGGGATCTTCTAGGCTTCTAGCCTTCATCTTTACCCAAATACATTCAGGATCCTGATTCTGATACACACCATCCATCTGCTTCCAAGAACTAGGCATTCGGGGGCTCTCTCCTGCTTCCATTTTTTTTCTTTCCTAGTTTTTTGTGATGATGTTAAGTGGAAAAAAAATACAAAAATATCTAGGAAATCAGCAAGTAAGAAATGCAACAGGTTCCTCAGTGTAGACAGATGTTCTGACTTTGGGTGCATAAACACCACACCCTTAATAGCTCTGCAATAGCTGCAGCTTCCACTGGCATCTAGCAATAAAGATTTTCAAACAAAGTCAAAGATCAGATCCAGAATTACACTTCCAGCATGAATCACCCCTCTATTTAGTTCACCGTTTCCCATACTGGAGCCCACACCACCAGGGCAATCCAGTAAGAACCAGAATCCTGGAGTTAACAGCGTTCAATGAGCATCTATCATGTGGCAGGACCCATAGCTGACCCTGGGCATGAAAGGCAACACAGCAAGGACTCTCAAGGTGTTCAGTGTCACCGAGAGCACAGACAGGGGGAAACCAGGTTACAGAAAAGCAGGGGTGCAGGGGAATAGGAAACACCCGGGACGGAAGGCTTCCAGAGGCACAGAGACCTCTAAAGGAAGACTTGAAGACTGAGGTGGCCACAGGCAAGGTGTGGTGAGACAGACTTCCCAGAGTTCCAGGTCAGAAATGAAGAAAGCACGGCCTCCCCTAGAAACTGAAAGCAGGCAAGCTAGGCTGGAATTTAAAGTGTGAGAGGAGAAGCCTAAGAGGAAGCAGGAACTAGAGACCCTAAATGGCTTTATAGACCCAGAGCTCTCAGAACTTTGCCTGGAAACAGCAAACTTTCCTTGCCTGACACAACAATGTTAAAAAAAAAAAAAAAAAAAAAAAAGCCAGAGTGACCATCTAAGCACTGAGCAGTAATTCTAGACTGCACGAATGCAGGCACCAAACTCACAAGGACTTCTATCATTCACTTGCAGATCCTTGCTTGAAACTTCAGCCCCTATTACTACTCACGTCCACCTTCCTCCTGCCATTATTTCTTTAATTTTCCCACAGATAACAGCAAAGGAGCCTTGGCCACACGTCAGGAGCAGGGATTAACTCTCCAAACGGGAGAAAGGCCCACCAAAGACACCACGGCAGGGCAAGGAAAGAAAAAGGACAAAACTAAGCAAAACGTTGAAGGAAACGAAACAGTGTAAAAAGCAAATTTAGAAAACTCAAGAGGAAGTAAAAGTATTTTCACAGACACACAGAAAAAGAAGTGTCCCACGTGCTGCAGCCAAACCAAACTCCCCTTTACTGTTTAAAAGAAAAAAAAAAAGGAGAAGCTGCAGCAAGAGCTGTGAAAAATTCACACTTTCATATCTCTTCGCAGAATAAACAGTAAATTGGGTTACAGCACAGCCCAGCTGCCCTGGAAGTCCTTGAAATGCTTGGCCCAGCCGATAGCGCTCATGATAACCACCTCTGAGAAGTTCTCCAAACCACAAATCATTCCTGCTCCGACATCCTGTTCACCCACGCACTCCAGCTCACTTTTGTCACTTAATAATCAATAACGATTCTGCTTAAGCGTGACAGCAGCACCAAAGAGCCACGGATGAGCAAGCATCCGTCTCCAATTCCAAGGGGGAAGACTGTGTCACGGGCACAAGGTGTCTCCAAAAATCCTTTTCCTCCCAACCCCGGATTTCTAAATGTCAAGAACTTGCAGCCGCTCTCAAAGTTCCTATCTAAGCCCAGGGTTGGAGACAGCAGCACCTCCGAATGTCCCGAGCAAATCCGAGCGGCTTTCATCAGCCTTTAGCTACCCTCCGGCCACCGTGCACTTGCAGGAGAAGGGGCTGGGGAGGGGCTGGCAAGGCAAGTCCCCTCTGCACAGCGCTGGGCACAGAAAGGGACGGGGGAGGTTCAGCACGAGGCGGCGAGCCCGGGCAGACTCGACCCCCGAAGAGGGAAGCTAAGGATCGGGTCTACTAGTCCCGCAAGGGCAACGCTGCTCCGGGCCGGGACAATGAGCAGCCCGCAGCCCCGAGGGGTGGCCCTGGAGGAGGCAGCGGGCCGCCCGGCTCGTCTCGGGGGAGCCGCCCGGAGCTCGCTCGGCGCCCAGGCCCCGGCGCGGCACAGCCCCCCGACTCCGAGCTCCGCGGGGCCCCGGGCGGGGCTCTTGAGGCCGCTCGGGAAGCCGCTGGGCCCGAGGAGGGGCCGCCCGCCCCCAACCCCGAGGCGACCCCGGCCCGCCCCGGCCCGCCCCGGCCCGGCGCACTCGCCTGCCCACGGTCTGGTTGGCCAGCTGCTTCATGCGGTTGAACTGCTTCTTCATGGCGGCGGCGGCAGCCCGCGGGGCTCGGGCCGGGCGAAGCAGGGGACGGCCTGGCGGCTCCTACATCGCTTCCCGGCCCAGGCGGCGGCGGCGGCGGCGGCGGCGGCGGCTTCCCCGGCCCGGCCCCGCCTTCGCCGCGTCACTTCCAGCGGCGCCGCCCGCCCGCCCGCCCGCCTGCCCGTGAGGAGGCCGAGCCGAGCCAGGCCGAACCAGGGAGGAGAGCGAGCGAGGGCCCGGGCGCCGGCCCTGGGAGCCTCGGCCGCCCCGCCGGGGCCCCTCACCGCGCCACCACCGCTCTAGTCGCTTTCGGTCCCTGAACCCGCGCCTCGTGTGGCGCCCCAGCTCGGTGCCCTTATGGTTAGCTGATCGATAGATCGATACGGTCCGGTGGGGTTCGATCATTTCAAACCCACCACCCTGAGGAGACCGCGAACAACGGACACAGGACAACACACGAGTAAATCACTAACACCGGCCCTAACTCCAAGATGTGGGCTAGTCCCGGGACGGAAACAGCCGATGGCCTCCCATGCGCCAGGCTTGTGCGCGGGTGTAGACCTCTTTCAGTACGCTCTGAAGGTACCGCTCAGATGGCTGTGTTTCACCGTGGGAAAACCTTCCTTCCATTCAACAAATGATTGTGGGGTGAAAATAACAAGGTTGCGGAACACCAATGTTGCGACTCAGTGCAATAATGAAAAGGGGAACGGTGACATGTATTACTCCTTACAAAAATTTTTTTGTATTTATTTGAAAGGCAGAGCAGAGAGCGAGCGAGCGAGTAAGGCTCGCATCTGCTAAGGGTTCGCTCCCCAAAAGCCTGCAACAGCCAGAACAGGGCCAGGCAGGCGGAAGCCAGGAGGCAGGCACTCGGTCCCTTCTCCCACGTGGGCGGCAGGGGTCTGGCGGCCTCCCTACTGCGCATGGGCAGGAAATTGGGCTCTGGAGGGGGTCCTAGACTCCACCCAGAGGCTTGGATGTGGAATGTGGGTATTCCGAGCCGGGGAAGGGGGCGACAGACCGGCCAGCCCCTGTATTTTTTATACCGGGGCTCGCACACGCTCTGGGAAAGATCTTTTATTTGGGGGCTTTTCGCGGTGTGGTGCCGGCAGCGCCTGGCGCTGGGGAGCAGGGACCAAGGGCCGACGGCGCCAGCAGGCTTTGGGGGGACGGGGCGGAGGCCGGTGGGCGCGGCCTGGGCTCTCCGGGCAAAGCCCTGTGATGGAGAATAAGGCCCATTGTGGTTCTACCCTATATAAGCCCCCAGCGCGCGCTGGGGCGGCGACACTTGGCGGGACTGTCCGACTGCCCTGGACGCTTTCCCGAAGCGACCCAGGTCAGTTCTGTGACCCGCAGCAATGTCCTCGTGGCTTGGTGGCCTTGGCTCCGGCTTAGGCCTCTCCCTGAGGCACGTGAAAGACAACGTGGCTTCCCTCGGGAGCCAATTATCGGACGTTACAAAGGGGGTGCTGAGGAAGGGTGTGGAATCCTTGCAGGATGAGAGGCTAAGAAGTCTCTGCAGAGAGCTGGAAGAAAAGTACCAGGCAGCAGAGCTGAGGAACCACCTGCAGGCCACCCAGTACCAACGCACCTTACAAGAGAAAGAGGCTGAAATCCAGCTTCTCCAGGCAAGGCAGCTGGCGCTAGAGAGCCAACTGGAGAAACAACAGGCCCAGCAACTGAAATCCACCAGGGACATGCAAGAGCTGGAAGACAGAGTGCAAGATCTGAACATCAAGGTATCTGCTGCCGAAAATACAGAGAATGTCTTGAGACAAGAACTAGACCTAATTAATGAGAAAGCAAGACAGAGGGAACGTGCACCTAGTGAGCTGCTCAAGGCTCTCGCCAGTCTGCTGTCTGAGGTCTCTCAGCTGACGGTCATCAACGGTTTTCTGGAGGAGGAGATAAAACATCATCAAGAGGTGACAGAGGTGGAGACGCAGGGCACGGACTCTGCGGCAGCTGCGTCCATTGACACCAAAGGCGCTCTTCATCCTCGGCAACACCTCCTAGTGTACACCTGGGAGAGAGAGCAAGTACTCTCCGTTGGCAAGGACTGGGCTAGAGAATACAGCTGGCTGAGAAAGGAGTATCTCCTAGGCTCTCTAGAGAGTCTCCAAGAACACAGCCTCTCACAACATCGAGAGAAGTACACGGAAGACCGGGCAGGGCGAGCCAGAAGGCCAGCCCAAAGTATCCAACACGAGTCCCTGGAGCTTCGAAAGGCATTGAGACAGCTTTCCACACCATCTGTGACAGACAGAGAGGACGACGACACTCACTTGGCCCAACCTGAAATGAGCAAACACCAAGAGATGGCTTCTCAGATAGAACACCTGAAGAAGAAGCTAGACTTTTTACAAAGACTGGTGACAGGCAAGGGCCTTTTCATTAATTCCAAAAATGACCAACTGCGCTCTCTGAAGAACCGCCTTGCAAACAAAGTGAGAAAAAACACGACTCTGAGGCAAGCGGTGAGGAGCCTAGAAGAAAGCAAGTCAGCGCTAGAAATGGAGGTCTACAAACTGCGCCAAGAGAAGGAGCTCGCAGTGGACACAGCCAGGACCAAGGAGAAGGCTTTACAGGACTCGAACCTGAACCTTCAGATGCAGCTCCAGGAGCGGGACTTTCACTGCTACGCAGTGAAGGAGAAGCTGAAGCAGAAAGAGCGAACAGCACAGCAGCTCTTCCGTGTGCTCCAGTCCATCCCGGAGAAGCTGCTGGCATTCGAGCGCAAGCAAGATGCGGTGCTGTTGGCGCTGCAGCAGACGCACGCGGAAGAGCGAGCCCTGCAGCGCAAGAGTCAACATCTACAGGACAAGTTACTCCAGGAGCTGCGGGGAGTGCTCGGCCATCTTCTCCCATCTGTAGGTGCTGAGGTCCCTGAGACAGCCGATGAGGAAGGTGGACGGGCTGGCATGGGATCCCCGGGAGCCCCGAGAAGCCCCACGGAGGCCTGGCTGCCGCAGCCGGCCCTGGTCACCATCCCCGCCACCAGTACCACAGGCAGGGGCCTCCCAGGGCTGGCACCTGCCGGCGACAAGAAGATCATCGCCAGGAAGGTTTTGGGCACCGTAAAATGGTTCAACGTCAAAAAGGGATATGGCTTCATCCACAGGCACGACAGCAAGGAAGATGTGTTCGTCCACCACACGGCCATCACCAAGAACAACCCGAGGAAGTACCTCCACAGTGTGGGAGACGGCGAGACGGTGGAGCTGGACGTGGTGGAGGGCGTGAAGGGTGCCGAGGCGGCAAACGTGACGGGCCCCGGGGGAGCTCCCGTGCAAGGCAGTCAGTACGCGCCGGAGCGCGGCCATTACGGACGCTACCCGCGGTGGAGGCGCGCTGGGCGCCATGATCGCGACAGCGACAGCGACAGCGACAGCGACAGCGAGGGGTCGCAGAGCGCTGCCGAGAGCCAGGCCCGAGCACGCTGGCCCCGAGGGCTGCTGTGCCCTCGCTGCCTGAGGGGAGCCCCCGGGCGCGGACGAGCGCAGCGCCCCCAGCCTCCCGTGCAGCCCGAGGGGGCGCGCACGGCCCGGCCTCGCCCCAGCCGGCCCGAGGAGGACGTCCCAGGTCTGCAGCCGCCTGACCGCCACGGCGGTGACGCACGCGGGCCCCCCGACGCCTCCAAACCCCGCGACGGCCTGGAGACCCGAGCCGCCTGTCCAGCCGCCGAGAAGCCGGGCGCCGCCCAGGCTGAGTGACCGCGGGCGCCACGCCGCCGCCGCCGCCGCCGTCGTCCGCCATCGCCATCCAACAACGAACGGACGTGGAACTCCGGCGCATGGAGCGAGCGGGATAGTACAGCCCGAACTCTCACTATGTTTTTTCCTTTTTGTTTTTCTCTTTCTCTTTTTTCTTTATCTCTTTTTCTTTTCTTTTTGTCAGTTGACCAGATTACTAGAACTATTTCCATTCTCTATGCGGCACGCGGTGTTTATTATTTTTAGCTAAAGATGTTTTTTTTTTTTTTCAAATTCTCGTTTTTCTCAAGTATACCTTTTAAGGTTTGAAAATTATTTCAGATCTGTTCAAGCTGAGATTTTTAATAACTGTCTTTAATCTGTAAGAAAAGTTTACAACTTGACTTTTTTCCCAAAAAAAGTCAACAAACTGAAGCACCTGTTCATAAAGGTCTTAACAGGAAAAAAAAAAGTGATACTGGCTCCACTAGCCAAGTTCTCATATTGGAGGAAAACCTAGTTTCACCTGCTGAAGACTTGGAACGTTCCCGCAGGAAGTTGCCTCACATAGTGAGTCCAGAAAAAGTCGACGATTATCTCCAAACGAGGGCTGAAAGGCATGACAGCTCTCCGTCGCGAAAGAACAAGAGAACCAGTGTGTTGTACGGCTGAATGAGAAGGAAGGTTTAACACTTCCTCAGAACTGTCTGCAGAAGAAGATTTGCACGCAGCAAACCAGAGAACCCACACAGCGAGATCCAACAGGAAGTACCACTAGCTTTCGAGAGATGGGGGAAATATTAAACCGAACACCAGAATGTGTGACAAATTTTCAATAAAGTTTTAAAACTCTGCAAAAGTGTTTGGAGGAATTTCTGTAGAACCTCCCAGATGGTCCACTCACAGGACACACAGCAAATTTCAGCCTGAGGGTGAGGGTAGGCGAGGGAGAGGGGATGGAAGAAGTTAGGATTGCTGGGGCTAGCACTTGTGGTTCAGCGGGTTCAGCTGCCTGCAATGCCAGCATCCCATGTGGGTGCTGGTTCTAGCCCCAGCTACTCTTCCAAACCAGCTCCCTGCTGATTCATCTGGGAAAGCAGCAGAAGGTGGTCCAAGTGCTTAGGCACTCACCATCCACGTGGGAGACCCAGGTAAAGTTCCTGGCTCCTGGCTTTGGCCTGGCCCAGCCTTGGCTGTTGCTGCCATTTGAGGAGTGAACCAGCAGATGGAAGATCTGTCTTTCCTTCCATTTCTCTCTCTGCGACTCAGCCTTTCAAATAAATATCTTTTGTAATAGCGATTTATGTGCAACCTGCAGAGCAAGGAATGAGACAGCTCTGACTCAATCCCCAGGCTCCCCAAGGAAAGGACTTAAATCTTAGTGTTTAAAGTGTGGGCTGCAGTCCATGAGCAGCTCATGTGTGGACCCCTGGTTGGTGCACAGTGCACGTGGCCTGCCTTGATTGTTCAGTGGGTTTCTTTTGGAATGGCAGGAGTGGGCTCTGGTCTGTCTGGGTCTGAGGGCGGATTGGTATTACTTTGAGCAATGAGATGTTAGCTGTAGAGCAATGTGAGTCCTTGTGACTCAAAAGACTTTGGCTCTGCCTTTACCCTTGTGTCCCTCCCTTAATTTAATGAGTTACTCTTTACAACGGAACTGCAAGGCAAGGGAGATACTGGGGCCTGATAAAGAGTGCATCAAAGACAATGAACAGGGACTTCACTGCTTACAGATTCCTCTCCTCCAGTCTAATTTCCCCAAGTGACTGCAAGTGAACCAGGAACCTCCTGATGATCTAGAAGTGGCGGGACACAGTGAGGTGGCCCATCCAAGAGTTAACTACTCTGCCTCCTGCAGTAAGTCACTCCGCTATTGTTCTTAACCAAGCTGGCCAGCCTTCTGCGACAATGCCCAAATTCTTTGAAAAGTACGCCATGGGGTGTTTAATTTTTTTCTTTAGATTTACTTATTTATTTGAAAGAGTTACAGAGAGGCAGAAGAGGCAGAGAGAGAGAAAGAGAGATCTTCCATCCAGATGGCTGAAATGGCTGCAGCTGCGCTGATCTGAAGCCAGGAGCCAGGAGCTTCCTTTGAGTCACCCACTCGGGTGCAAGTGGCCCAAGGACTTGGGCCATCTTCTTCTTCCCCAGGCCATAGCTTAGCAGAGAGCAGGATCGGAAGTGGAGCAGCCAGGACGCAAACCGGTGCCCAAATTGGGTGCCAGCACTGCAGGCGGCGGTGTTACCTGCTAAGCCATAGCCCTGGCGTCAGGGTGTTTAATTTTCCCAAGATTTCTGAGTCTATGCTGTTAGTCCTAATACTTGCCTCATGTATACAAAGAGGTTAAAGTGCCTTCTCAGGTCTGGCAACACCAGTGTGGGTGCTGCATATAGGTTTTCACATACGGTTCGAGAACACCAAGCATCATATCTAGTTGGCATCTCTCTTGAAATGATGGCCCTCTAACTCTGGCAGTCTTTTTGTGATAGTTACTATCAGGCAGTCATGCATAAGAGCCCTTCATAACCTCTCAGCTTTATGTATTCTACTTTAGGGTTTACACCAGTGACTCCAATTTGACTTTTATTTTTTCAGATTTATTATAGGGGGCTGGCACTGTGGCATAGCAGATAAGGCCACCATCTGCAGTGCCAACATCCCACACGGGGGCCATTTCAAGTCCCAGCTGCTCCACTTCCCATCCAGCTCTCTGCTATGGCCTGGGAAAGCAGTGGAGGATGGCCAAGTCCTTGGGCCCCTGCACCCACGTGGGAGACCTGGAAGAAGCTCCTGGCTCCTGGCTTCAGATCAGCACAGCTCTGGCCATTGTGGCCAGTTGGGGAGTGAACCAGCAGATGGAAGACCTCTCTCTCTCTCTCTCTCTCTGGCTCTCTCTGGCTCTCCTTCTCTCTGGCTTTCCTTCTCTCTGTGTGTAACTCTTTCAAATAAATAAATATTTATTTTAAAGGCTTGTTAGAGATTTTTCAATCCACTGGTTTGCTCCCCAAATGATCATGAGAGCCCAGGGCTGTTCCAAGCTGAAGCCAGGAGCTTTATCCAGGTCTCCTATGTGTATGCAGGGGTCTAAGCACTTGGGCCATCTCCTGTAACTTTCCAAGGCCCATTAGCAGGGAGCTGGCTCTGAAGTGGAGCAGCTGAGACGAACTGGCAACCTTATGGGATGCTGGCATTGCAGACAGTGGCTTAACCTTCTACGCCGCAACGACAGCCCCATCTTTTACTTTTATATTCTCCCATGTCATCATTTTTCTAAAACATCGCTGCTTAATCATCCCGTAGCTCGGTTTTGTTTGGCCTTCATTCTGGTTGGATCTACCCAGATTGCTAGTCTGATCTGGTCCTATATTCTGGAGGGATGGGAAGTGACTGACAACCAAGAGTCTTGTCAACAAACCTTTCAGCAGCATTTGAGCAACCAAGGGGTTTTAAGAGGATGCGTTCTTAAACTAACTTTACTTGGAATCCATCATTAAATTTTTTTTTTCATTCTGTTGTTGATATGGGTATATTCTAATCTTTTTCAAGTTCCTGGTTCACACAAAGATAACCTTTTTTTAAAAAAATTGTATTTATTTATTTGAAAGGTAGAGTTACAGAGAGGCAGAAGTACAGAGAGAGAGAGAGAGAGGTCTTCCATCGGATGGTTCACTCTCCAGATGGCCACAACGGCCAGAACTGTCCTGATCTGAAGCCAGGAGCCAGGAGCTTCTTCCAGGTCTCCTATGTGGCTGCAGGGTCCCAAGTACTTGGGCCATCTTCTACTGCTTTCCCAGGCCATGGCAGAGAGCTGGATGGGAAGTGGAGTGGCCGGGACTTGACCTGATGCCCATATTGATGCCGGCACTGCAGGTGGCAGCTTTACCCACTACACTACATCACCAGCCCCAAATAGAAGCTTTATAAGTGTAGACATCTGTAAGGTACACAAATAGAAACAGGATTTATTTAACAGTAAGAGAGAAAACATAGATTCACATGCAAGTCTGGGTTGCCCCACACTGAGAAATAGCCATTATGTGTGGGCCAGAGAGCTACCCACAGGGAGAGGTGTAGAAAGCCTGAATATCACCTTCAGCCATGGTCCATGATGACAGAGAGTGCTCACCTCTGATGCTGGCTCTTATGAGGTAGGAGGTGTGTCTCTGTATGCAGGGAGCTACCTGGGGACTTTATGATACTTCCATAAATTCACATGGGGCTTAACATCCAGATTTTCATGGTGTCTCCCCTTCTAGGGCCTGGATGAAACAGGTACATCCTGGGAAAGAGAACACCTTTTTTTTTTTTTTTTTTTTTTTTTTTTTTTGACAGGCAGAGTGGACAGTGAGAGAGAGAGAAAGGTCTTCCCTTTGCCGTTGGTTCACCCTCCAATGGCCGCCGCGGCTGGCGCGCAGCGGCCAGTGCACCGCGCTGATCCGATGGCAGGAGCCAGGTGCTTCTCCTGGTCTCCCATGGGGTGCAGGGCCCAAGGACTTGGGCCATCCTCTACTGCACTCCCGGGCCACAGCAGAGAGCTGGCCTGGAAGAGGGGCAACCGGGACAGAATCCGGTGCCCGGACCGGGACTAGAACCCAGTGTGCCGGCGCCACAAGGCGGAGGATTAGCCTAGTGAGCCGTGGCGCCGGTGAAAGAGAACACCTTGATTGATGGGTAAAGGGACAGCTTTCCAGAGACTTCCAGCTCCCTTGGACCTAAACTAGCTACCTAGTAAAACCACATCGGTTCTGTGGGTGAGAGTCACCGTCTCAATGCTGGCCCAGCATTGTCTTGCTAGGAGTTGTACGTCTATAGAATTCTGACAGGCAGCAGGCATAAAATCTAGAAAGGAAAACCCAAAACAAATCCAACAAGAACATAAAAAATCAAGTGTGCCTCTTAAAGGCAATAAAAAGAATTACAGTCTAACAGCAGGTACATTATACTTGACTGTTTGCATTAGTACAAGAAAAGTTGATTTACTATGTAGTGATCTCAGAGAACTTTCAGGAAAACTATGTCAGACTTCAATTTTTTTTAAAAAAGTATAGTACCTCATCTTTTGAAGTTTGACGATCTGCTAACAAGTTACAGTTTGTTTACTCACTGTAAGGCTTGGAGTCCTTGAAGTCTGGCATTCTGTGTATATATATATGTATATATATATATATACATAAATATTATAAATTTGAAAGTCAGTTACAGACTGAGAGGGAGAGAGAGAGATATCTCTTCTATCCACTGATTCACTCCCCAAATGGCTGCTGGGGCCAGGCCAACTTGAAACCAGGAGCCTGAAACTCTATCTGGGTCACCCATGTGGGTGGCAGGGGGCCAAGTGCTCTGGTCATCTGCTGCTTTCCCCAGGTGCATCAGCAGGGAGCTAGATTGGAAGTGAAGCAGCCAGGACTCCAACTGGCACTCCATCCATTATGGGATGCCAGCGGCATTGTAGTCAGTGTCCTAATCTGCTGTGCCACAGTACTGGCTCCCTGAGGATATTTTTAGATATGCCAAATGGTTCAAATTGTATTCTATCATGAAGAGAACATGTTCTTAATGAATTTATGCAAATAATCACTTTGCACACAGAAAAAAGATGATAATAAACAGTTTTTGAACTTTGAAGGTATTCAGTAGGAAGGAAAGGTACACATGTTTATCTTTTTTTTTTTTAAGTTTTATTTGAAAGGCACAGTTACAGAGACAGAAAGGTGGGGACAAAGAGAGACATGGATTTTCTATCTGCTGGTTTACTCCCCAAATGGTCACAATGGCCAGGGCTGGGCCAGACAGAAGCCGGGAGCCAGGAACAACTTCTGGGTCTCTCACTTGGGCTCTGGAGCCCAAGCACTTGGGTCATCATGTGCTGCTCTCCCTGGTGCATTAGCAGAGAGCTGGATTGGAAGTAGAGCAGCCAGGACTCAAATTGGTACCCTTTGGGATGCCGCTGTTGCAGATAGCAGCTTACCCACTACGCTACAATGCTTGCCCCCATCTGTGTTTTTAAAAACACACTTTACTAAAGTGTTGTAAACCCTAGAAATCTCAAGAAAAAAATTCCCTTAAGCCTAGAAGGCAAAACATTTAGGTATAAAACCAATATTGACTTAAATAAGAGCTAGAACCCCATATATTTCATTAGTTCATTGAGTATTGTGTAATTATTGTCTTAATTAATCAATTACAAACATTTGCTGAGTTTTTTTCTGATTCTAAATGTTTCCAGAGAAGACCTCGAACTGTTGGTGGCAAAAGACTTAAAACCGGGGCCAGCACTGTAACACAGTGGGTTAAGTTGCCACCTATAAACTATATCAGAGTACAGGTTTGAATCCTGGCTGCTCAGCTTCTAATCCAGCTCCCTGCTAATGCACCTGGGAAGATAGTGGGAGATGGTCCAAGTGCTTGGGCCCCTGCCACCCATCAGGGAAGCCAGGATGGTGTTCCTTGTCTCCTGGCTTTGGCTGTCATTTGGGCAGTAAACCAGCAGATGGAAGATCTTTCTTTGCCCCTCTCTCTCTCTCCTTCTGCCATTCAAATGCAAAATATAATACATCTTTAAAAAACACTTAATCATAATTAAGATTTGTGTAACAGTTCAGCAATCCACAAGGATATTTAGTTACTTTCCTTGTAATAGCATTTTTAGAAAGCACAGTAAGGTTTCCTCTTCTTTTTTAAGATTTATTTATGTATTTGATTGAAAGGCAGAGTTACAGAGAGGCAGAGGCAGAGGTCTTCCATCTGCTGGTTCACTCCCCAGATGGGCACAATGGCCAGAACTGCACCGCTCTGAACCTAGGAGCCAGGAGCTTCTTCTGGTGGGTACAGGGGCCCAACTACTTGGGCCATCTTGTACTGCTTTCTCTGGCCCTAGCAGAGAGCTGGATTGGAAGTGGAGCAGCAGGGATTCACATGGGATCTCAGCATTGCAGGTGGCAGCTTTACCAAGTCTGCCACAGTGCCAGCCGCAGTGTTCACAAACAATTCTTTCAGCCCTCCTGGCCTTAGGGAGGAGGAAGGCTCTCTCTTACACTAAGGTATCAATGCTATCACCCCAGATACGTTTACAGAACCCCAGATCTCTGTAAACGTCATATACAACTGAAGTTTAGCATCAGGGGTGTGTGTTTGGTGCAGCAGCTCAAGTCTCCACTTAGGGTGCCCACAAGCCTTATAAGAGTACCTGGTTTGAGTCCCACTGCCTCCGCTTCTTTTTTTTTAATTTTTAAAGATTTTATTTATTTATTTATTTATTTGAGAGGTAGAGTTACAGACAGAGAGAGGGAGAGACAGAGAGAAAGGTCTTCCTTCCGTTGGTTCACTCTCTAAATGGCTGCAACGGCTGGAGCTGCACCGATCCAAAGCCAGGAGCCAGGTGCCTCCTCCTGGTCTCCCATGCAGGTGCAGGGGCCCAAAGACTAGGGCCATCCTCCACTGCTTTCCCAGGCCACAGCAGAGAGCTGGGTTGGAAGAGTGGCATCCAGGACTAGAACCCGGCACCCATATGGGATGCTGGCGCTGGAGGCAGAGGATTTACCAAGTGAGCCACAGTGCTGGCCTCCCTCCTCTGCTTCTGATCCAGCTTCTTGCTGATGCACACCCTGGAAAGCAGCCAATGATGGCACAAGTACTTGGGTCCTTGCTACTTACCTGGGAGAATCAGATGGAGTTTCAGGCTTCTGGCTTTGGCCTGGCCTAGTCTTCCTATTGGAGACATTTGGGGAGAAAATCAGTGGATAGAAGATCTGTATCTCTCCACGTTTCAAATAAAATGAAAATAAATAAAATTTTAAAAATTAAAAAAAAAGTCTAACATCATTTCACAGCCCAATAGTACCTTCCATACAACCCAGATAAGCCTAGTTAACTCTTGTCTCTCCAAGATGAGCAAGAGTTCATTAGAGGATCTCAAAGAGCCCAACCGGAAATGCTGATGTCAGAAGACCCGGGGCAGGTGTATGCCCGGGGCAGGTGTATGGGGACATGGTTAGGACACTGGTTGGGATGCCTACCTGCCATTATCAGAGTGCTTGGTTTCAGTCCCTAGTGCTTTGCTCCTGATCCATCTTCCTGCTAACTTACACCCAGGGAGGCAGCAGGTATCAGCCCAAGTGCTTGAGTCCATGCCACCCACGTGGGATACCCAGATGGAGTTGCTGACTCTTGCATTTGGCCTTGAATGTGGCAGGTATGTGTGGAGTGAACCAGTGGCTGTTAGACCTCTGTCTGTCTGCCTTTCAAATAAAAATAGGTATACAGGATTTTTAAAAGCAGCATCATAATTCCTATACAACAACAAGCAAAAAGCAGTAATTGTGAAAAGATGGGTTGAATAAATTAAAGTGCAAATAATAATTTTTATTTCTGGAGTCATAAAGTCACATGTTTGTATGGGTCTCCACAAGATGACACGAGATACAGATTTCCGGGTGGTTATGGGGAAAGGAGTCCAGGGGTTGACCCTGTAGGTGGCCTACCCCTTCCTCCTGGAAATGCTAGCCACTCATCCCAGTGTGGGGATCTATACCCAGAAAATTCATCTTGTCTATGGCCAGGTGAGGCCCTCAAATACCTTGATCACAAGATCAGCCTTTGCGTGCTAGGACAGTAAGCTGTAGAGCCAAGAAAAGCCCATTGGTGCTTAGGGGTTTCCAAGTGGGAAAGCAGTTGAGTACCAAATGCCCTTCCTCCTACATCTTTGTTTTGTTAATCATCACTTCTGGACTAAAGCCATCCCCGGAATGCCATGGAGGTGCACTTCCAATCAGGAGAGCTCAGGACAGCAGCAAGGGAAGCATCAGCCCAGGAAACACTATTCCTGCCTGAACACAGTATTTCTAGGCAGCAACCAGGAAGCTGTTTTGAAACTTTCCCGAGGTAGTGGGCTCATTCCTTTCCACAAACTAAGGGTGGTCTCCAGGCCTAAGTCCTGAGAACATTCTCCCAAATAGTGTCAGGATGAGGGTCCCACACTGCTAGTGATGGCCGGTGGCTACGTACAGTGAGCAAAGGGCTCTGTACTGACCTCCAGTGAGTGGACTTCAAGAACCTACCAGCTAGGATGTTATGTTGTCACTGCTCCCAAGTGACAGCCTCAGAGACCAACTGGCAGATACGGGCACGGCTGATGGTACCTCACCTCGGGGAACAGTCAGCCAGCCAGCCTTTCTTAGGGTGCACAAGATGTCCACACTCACTCACTAGCTGAAGTGCAAGCTGGTCTGCACCAGGCAGTTAAATCCCAGACGCTCACTGCCGCCTTAGGAAACCAGCAGTTAGTGAAAGCTGAGCAGGTGCATCCACAGTCGAGGATGGGCTATCGTGTCTGTGATTTCAGTAGTTTTACTGATTCCTCAATCTGCTGATGAGGGAGGGAGGGATTCTCACCCTAGACTGACTACACAACACTTGGCACTGCACAGATATGATCCACAGCAGCTATTACACACACACACACACACACACACACACACACGGTCAGAGGAGAAGGATGCGGCACTGTGCAGTTGTAGGAACAGGAGGAGCTGTTGCACGCAGACTTTGTAGACACAAAAGGCAGAGGCGGCTGCCGTTGCCGCTGGTTAACCACTGACCACGGACTGTGTGCACGGCCAGGCTGGGGTCGCTGGTTTTGCATTACACTCTTGGTAGAGGGCCATCCCACGAAAGTGGTGTGTTTCAGACCATCACCAACTGCCTGGCAGGAGTCCCCACCTCAGGCACTCTGCACTGTCATTTCTCCCTTGGGCATCAGTGAGTTCTTGGCCTCCACTGAAGACTAAGCAAGCATGAGATGTCCCATCTCACCCCAAGCTGAGTGTCTGAGTTTCTGTTGCCATTTATTTTCCTTTTATTTTCTTTCTAATGGGTGTAATTCAGGGTTCTTCAAGTTCGAGTATATCCATTCACAGCTCCCAACACCTGTCAGATAAAAATGGAATACATAGATACACTTTTTCACTTAGAAAATGTTTTAAGTGGCAGGCGCTGTGGCGCAGTAGGTTAATCCTTCGCCTGCAGCGTTGGCATCCCATATGGGTGCCAGTTCGAGTCCCGGCTGCTCCACTTCCGATCCAGCTCTCTGCTGTGGCCTGGAAAAGCAATAGAAGAAGGCCTAAGTCCTTGGGTGCTTGTACCTGCATGGGAGACCTGGAGGAAGCTCCTGATTCCTGTTTTCGGATGGGCTCAGCTCCAGCTGTTGCGGCCAACTGAGGAGTGACCCAGAAGATGGAAGACCTCTCTCTCTCCCTCTCATGTCTGTAACTCTACTTTTCAAATAAATAATATTTTAAAAAAGGAATGTTTAACAACAAGAAAAGGTTTTTTGTTTTTCTTTCGTTTTTTCTTTTTTTACAGGCAGAGTGGACAGTGAGAGAGAGAGACAGAAAGAAAGGTCTTCCTTTGCCGTTGGTTCACCCTCCAATGGCCGCCGCGGCCGGCGCACCGCGCTGATCCGAAGGCAGGAGCCAGGTACTTCTCCTGGTCTCCCATGGGGTGCAGGGCCCAAGCACTTGGGCCATCCTCCACTGCACTCCCGGGCCACAGCAGAGAGCTGGCCTGGAAGAGGGGCAACCGGGACAGAATCCGGCACCCTGACCTGGACTAGAACTTGGTGTGCCGGCGCAGCAAGGCGGAGGATTAGCCTAGTGAGCCGCGGCGCTGGCCAAGAAAATGTTTTAAGCACAAAATATAGGTAATGGACATTCTGAATATGCACAATAATATAAGAAACACACATGCACCCTTACCAACTTGAGAAACTGAAGAGGTGTGTATGTCCCCATCTCCTTCTGTCCTAGTATCTTCCCTGCCGTCCTGACGCCTACGTCTCTACTCCCTAGAGGTCACCAGTATCCTGATCCCTTTTTCCCTGTTTCTTTCCTTCTGTATAGAGCATTTTACCACTTACGTTTCTCTAAACAAGTTTTGCTTGAACTTTACTAAAATGTTATTCTACTTCCTTCCCCTCCCTGAAATGCAGCGGCTGACGCTTGCAGCTGGCAGCTCCCATTCGTTCCTTCTCCAGGCCCCAGAGTTCTCCTTTGTGTGCGTTTTCCCGCAATATTTCCTTCACAACATCTTCACTCAAACCTGTTGGATTGTTGAACGACACTGAGTCCCGAGGGTTACCTCCCATTCGTTTCTTCTGCCTGGATTCTCCGCCCTTCGCCCCTTGCTGAGCATCCTGATAGCTCTTCCACCCTGAGTTAATTATGGTTATAAAATTTTGTGACCGGCTCCAAGGAAACAGGGTCGTACCAAGCATCGAGGACTCCATTTCCCAGAAGGCACTGCGGTACTCTCTTCCGCAGTATAGGTTGTGCCTCGGCCAACGTACGGGTGGTGTGGGTGGAGCTAAAGAGTTCTCCAATGAGCGCTATCGCCGGGTGAAGGGGCGGGGAGATTGCCCAATGAGCATCACCCTCATTGGCAGAGGCGCCAATGAGCAAGGAGGTTGCTGGGCAGCCGTCGTGGGCGGCGTCATTGAGCCGCGCCAGCTGAGCCGAGTGGAACCCAGCCCCTCTCGTGGGTTCTCCCGGCGGCTCGTTCCTCTCCCCGCCGTTTGTCCGCATTGCTTTCATGTCCCCGGTGGGCACGGCTCCCCGGAAGCTGCAAGCCCATGGCCGGTAGCCTGAGGGAGCCGTCCTTCAACGTTTCCGCCTCCACGAGCTGCGACACGGACGACGAGGGCGTGCGGGGCACCTGCGAGGATGCTTCTATGTGCAAGAGGTGTGTGCTGGGCGCGGGATTAGGGGTCGGCACGCGGGCGCCCGGGGCCCGGAGGGAGGCGGGCCCGTGTCTGAGGGCTGCGCCGGGGCGCCCGAAGCCGCGTCGCACCCGTGTGGAGCGATTGTCCCCTCGTGGGTGAAATGCAGCGAGCAGGGTTAGCCGGGAAGGAGGCGGCCGTGGTCTTGGTGTTGTTGGCGCCAGAGCAGTGCTGGGACACCCAGTCCCGAAGCGTATGAGGGCGGCCTTGATGAGTTATGGGAAGGGGTGCAGGCACGCTCCCCTGGGGGCTGCTAGAATCCCCACTGTCACTCCAGTGAGAGGGGGCGACCTGTCCCGGCCACCTGTTCCTGTGTGTTTCCGCAGAGCCGGTACCCAGGGCTCCGCAGTTAGGAGTGTGGTCGTGGGTGTTGGGGACGGGGCGTTGTCTGGAGCGGGTTTCATTCGTGCACATCCTGGGAGTGTCAGGGAGAGGCCGCTGCATGGGGGCCCTGCCTTGGGCCTGGTTCGGTGGGGATTCGCTGATGGGGCAGCAAGCCCGTGTCGACATCCTGGAATTCACATCCTAGTTGGGAAACACAGCCAGGAAACAAATCATTAGCCGTGAAAGGCGTACTTACAGTTTCGCCTGGAGCCCTGGCAACACATGGCTGCTATTAGAGTTAGGACCTGAGACAGTGATACTTCAGCTGGGCACAAAAGGCATGAAGAGGGGGTAGGTAGGAGGGTGCTCAGGTAGAGCTAGGGAGGAGTTATCAGTTCGTGGTAAAGGAACAGAAAGCCGGATGAGGAGGGAGAAGCAAGCCTTGATCTTTCTGTAGTTCCTGGAGACCACGCATGGTGATGGGGAACATGGACTCAGGAGCCAGACTCTGTCAGACTGAACTCTGTCACTTTGTGGGTACTAAACCCAGAAAACTGGGCCTCAGTTTCCTGATCTGTAGAATGGGTTTGAGAACAAACTTCGTAGGAGGTGGTGGAGATTAAATGATGCTCAATGTTAGGATACTCGAGCAGGGCGTGGACATGGCAGGTGTTAGTGATGGTGGTTAAATACATTGATGAGTACATTTATGTGTGTAAGGTGGGAGGCAGTGATGGTGAAATGTGTGAGTTTAAATAGGTAACTCTTGGCTTTATCTTCATTTTCACTTGTTGTTGACCACATTTACAGCACTGTTCAATTAGAAATAATTTTTCTTGTATTGACTGCTGTTTGCTAAGAGTATCTAAAGTAGCATCAAAAGTATTAGAGATACTGTGACTGAGATCCCAGTGGAAAGAACAGGTCTTCAAAGAAGGAGGTACCTGTCGCTCCCCCATTCGTGGAGGAACGACACAGGACCCTGCGTTGTTCTTTTGTCTGCTCGGCCCTTCCCGGGTTTGCTGCTGGTTCTTCCCGGGTTGGCTGCCGACCCTTCCACCTCCGTGGAAGGGCGGCTCCCCCTGCCACTTTCCCCACTTCCGCGGGGGAGCGGCACACCGCCGGCCGGCTCTCTCGGGGGCTGCTCAGGTGTTCCCTCAGATGTTCCTCTTAGATGTTCCTTCAGATGTTCCTGGTGCATGTTGTCTCTCTCCTCCTTTATAGTCCTCTTCCACCAATCCCAACTCTGCTACCCACACGCCGAGCACGCTGCTCTCCTCCAAAGAGAGGCAGCTGTGTAGAAGTTGTTTACTCCTCTCCCAGCGCCATATTGTGGGAGCGCAGATGCATAGAATAAGTCTTAATTCCAGTAACTTAGTCTAGTCCGAGTTGCTCCCCACAGGTACCTTTCTCTGAAGGGAGGAGAGAACTTCCACTTTGACTATGACCTTGTCTAAATAAGATAAGAGTCAGTGAACTCAAAAGGCTTCCATAGCCTTGGCAACTCATGACTAGAGCCTAGGGAGATTACTGATGCCATAAACAGGAGTGTCAATTTGTAAAGTCAACAACAGGAGTCACTGTGCACTTACTCCTCATGTAGGATCTCTGTCCTTAATGTGCTGAACATTGTGATTTAATGCTATAACGAGTACTCAAACAGTAGTTTTCACTTTGTGTGTCTATGTGGGTGCAAATTGTTGAAATCTTTACTTAATGTATACTAAACTGATCTATATATATAGAAAATTGAAAATGAATCTTGATATGAATGGAAGGGGAGAGAGTGGGAAAGGGTAGGGTTGTGGGTGGGAGGGAAGTCATTGTGGGGGGGAAGCCAATGTAATCCATAAGCTATACTTTGGAAATCTATATTCATTAAATAAAAGTTAAAAAAAAGTATTAGAGATAAAATCCTTTCCTGTAGCAATTAGGGTCAGGTTTATTGAATATTTGTTGGTAATAGTTTTTGCCAACTTGCTGACTTAAAGTAAGAGTTATACAATGATTCAGAGAAATATAAAAAAGTCTAGAGACATAGTCTAACTGGAGCATGCCTTTCCTTGACTTTGTTGCCTTTTTTTTTTAAGATTTATTTACTTTATTATTTGAAAGGCAGAGTTACACAGAGGCAGAGAGAGAGAGAGGTCTTCCTTCTGCCGGTTCACTCCCCAAATGGCTGCGGCAGCTGGAGCTGTGCTGATCCTAAGCCAGGAGCCAGGAGCTTCTTCCGGGTCTCTGACATTGCTGCAGGAGCCAAAGGACTTGGGCCATTTTCCACTGCTTTCCCAGGCCATAGCAGGGAGCTGGATCAGAAGTGGAGCAGCTCTGACTTGAACTGGTACACATATGGGATGTGGGCTCTGCAGGTGGCGGCTTTACTCACTACGCCACAGTGCCAGCCCCCCATACTTTTTTTTTTCTTTAAAATTTAGGATGTTTTTTAAAATCTCAGCTCCTCTCTGCCTCAGCATGCAATGCTCTGCATTGTGACACAGCCAGGGGCCCTCCCCATACCCCGCGCCACACTGCATGGACCTTCCAGCCACCAGAATCGTGAGCCAAGGAGTCTCTTCCTTATGAAGTGTCCAGCTGCAGGTATTTTGTTACAGCCACCCAAGAAGGACTGAGGCCGCCCAAGAAGGACAGAGACAGCCCAGTCTGGTCTCTCTGTTCTGCCCCTCTTGTGATGGCCTTGAGTCAGTTTTCCATCCACTCTTGTTTACCGTGACCCAGCCCACCCACCAGGCCCTCACTGTGTCCTGAAATCACCACTCTGGAGTCAACAGCCGCCTCTGTCTGCTCACCTCTCCCCAGGCACCATCTCCCAGCCACCCTCTTCCTCCCTCTCTCCCTCCCATAGCTTCCACTCCCCCTCATTGCCTTGTGCACCCTCTCCTGGTTTTTCACCCAGTGGGCTCTGGTACCTGGCCCACTGTCGGCCTCTCTGCCTCAACTGTCGATATCATCCAGGTGTCCTCTGTGTCCATGGGCAGTCCCCGGCCTGCAGGTGGATGTGCTTTTTCTTGCATGTACCCTCTCCTCATCCTTCTCTGTCACAGCTTCCCACCCCGACGCCCTCACTCCCGTCCTGGTCCTGCACCAGCTTCCAGGTGCACAGTGCCACGCTCTCTCACCCTGCTCTCCTCTGTCCAGGGAGTTTGATCAGTTCCTCAGCCATGCCCATTGCTTCCTCGGAGCTCCAGGGTTCTCTCTGACCTTCAGGCTTTGCCCTCCCACTGTTACCTGTCGGTTGAGCTGAGACGTTACAGTGCGTCATCCAGCGCTCCCCTTGGCAGTGCTGCCATGTCCCTTCCCCTGCTCAGTCCTTCTCCAGGGTCTCTGAGCGCTCTCCTCCCTCGGCCTGGCTCATCTCCTCCTCCTTCTTTCCTAGTTAGTTCTCCATCAGCTCTCAGAGGAGTGCATTCTTCAGCTGTCCTTATCGAGTGCTTGCTTAACTATGGAGGTGCTGTCCTGGATGCTGGGATCAGGAATGAGCTGTCCGGTTGGAAAGGATTGTATTTTGAGAGGGGTTGGCCAGGGAAAGCCTGGGTGAGAAGGTCAGTGCAGAGGAAAGACTTATCTAGGACAGGGGTGGGAAACCTTTTTTCTGCCAAGGGCTATCTGGGTATTTATAACATCGTTCAGGGGCCATACACAATGATCAACTTAAAAAGAAACCTGGAACTTGGGCCCTTAGGTTTCAAGATGGCAGAGTAGGGAGGGAGCTTTCTGCTCTTCCAGGAGAAGATAGTTTTAAATTATTGGAGAGAGTGTAGTCTCAGGGAAGAGTTATGGAAAAAACAGCAGAGGAAACTGTACTGGGACACTCTAGAGGGAAACTCTAGAGGGACATGGTGGACTTATGTGGAGCAGCAGGAAGAGCCTAGAGGGAACGAGGCTTGAAGCCCCATGGAGGAAAGTGCACCAGGCTAACTAGAGGAGGGGAAAAAAAAAGAAAGGGACGGTATGGACACTTCTCTCTCTCCCCGATCACCTTACAGAGGCATACAAGCTGATAGAGCTGGCACCGTTTTGGACATGCGTAACAGCTGCACCAGCTTGTGTCTGCACCCAGCAATCAGCTGAGCAGACTCCTGACTCGGGGTGGGGGGGCCAGGGGCTTTGACTGTGTGAAGCTTCTGAACCAGGTCTCTAAAACAACAACAACAAACAAAACAAAAAAACAACTGAGGGTGTGTGGGAACTCACTGTGTGGCTGAGACTTAGAGCAGTCTCAGTGGGAGACGCCACAAGCTGGGGTAGTCCTGGTTACCTGGTGAGAGACATTGCTGGAAAATCTGAACTTACACTGAGGTCTGCATAGATCCTTTGTGTGGTCTTTGGGACAGAGCATTGAATATTATACCCACTGGGGCTAGTGCTCAGGCACTGGTCTCCATCGAGAAGAGCTCAGCTGAACAGAATACACATCCCTTCTGATTAAAGAAAAAGAGAGAAGATTCACCACACCAAAGTTGGGTGTGTTACATTAGGCACGCCCTGGAAAACTGAACAGTTTTCTACAAGCCTCTAGAGATTCACTGAAAGCAGACAGTCCACTTATCTACAGAGTCATAGTACAACGGTAAAAGCCACCACAACAGGAAAAAAAAAAAAAAAAAAGAAACCAACAAGTATCTCCACAAATGCCAAATAACAAATGCAACAATCCTAGAAACAAGAATAAGGAAGACCGGTTCACGACCCAGCTTCTCCTCTTCCAATCCAGCTCTCTGCTATGGCCTGGGAAAGCAGTGGAAGATGGCCTAAGTCCATGGGTCCCTGCACCCGCATGGGAGACCTGGAGGAAGCTCCTGGATCCTGGCTTTGGATCGGCGCATTTCCAACCGTTGCAACCAATTGGGGAGTGAACCATCGGATGGAAGAACTCTCTCTCTCTGTCTCTCTCTCTCTCTCTCTCCTTCTCCTCTCTCTGTGTAACTCTGACTTTCAAATAAAGAAATAAATATTTAAAAAAAAAATAAGGAAGACTACATGATGCTCCCTAAAGAACACGATACTTCAGTACAAGATTATGAAGATGATCAGATAGAAGAAATGCAAGAAATGGAACTCAAAAAATTGATGATAAGATTACATAGAAGTAACCAAAAGCAAACATACAAACTACTGAAATCCATGCAGGACATGAAAGAAAATCTCTCCCCTGAAATTGAAATCTTCAGGAGGAATCAAAATGAAATGAAGAATTCAATAGAACATGAAATTGAGATATTGAAGAGAAATCAAAATGAAATGAAGAATTCGATAGAATACAAATGCAATGGAGAACCTTAAAAACAGAATCAGTGCGGCAGAAGAGAGAATATTGGACTTCAAAGACAGAGCAAGGAAAGTATACAGTCAAACCAAAGACAAGAAGAAGAAATTAGAAATCTAAAAACACTGCTGGGAATCTACAGGATACTATGAAAACCTCCAATATTTGGGTTCTAGGAGTTCCTGAAGGTGTGGAGAGAGAGAAAGGATTAGAAGGCATTTTAGTGAAATACCAGCAGAAAACTTCTTGGGTTTGGAGAAAGAGAGGTCCAAGTACAGGAAGCACACAGAACTTCCAATAGACATGACCATGACACATTGTAATCAAATTCACCACAGTGAAACATAAAGAGAAGATTCTGAAATGTGCAAGAGAGAAACGCCAGATTACTTTCAGAGGATCGCCAATTAGACTCTCTGCAGACTTCTCATCAGAAACCCTGCAGGCTAGGAGAGAATGGTGAGATATAGCCCAAGTCCTAAGAGAAAAAAACTGTCATCCCAGAGTATTATACCCTGCAAAGCTCTCACTTGTGAATGGAGGTGATATAAAGACCTTTCACAAGAAACAGAAATTGAAGGAATTTGTCACCGCTCATCCAGCCCTGCAAAAGATGCGTTACACACAGAAACACAGAAACACGGTCATCAGTATGAAAGAAGGTAAAGGAAGAAAATCTCAGTAAAAGATCAAAGGAAGTTCAAAGTATAAATTAGGAATATCTTTGAAAAAATGGCAGGGCAAAGTCACTACTTAGCAATAGTCATGTTGAATGTAAATGGTCTCAACTCTCCAGTTAAAAGGCACAGACTGGCTGAATGGATTGAAAAACAAAACCCATCTATTTGCTACTTACAAGAAACACATCTTTCCAACAAACGTGCATGCAGACTGAAAGTTAAAGATTGGAAAAAGATACTCCACACCAACAGACACCAAAGAAGAGCTGGTGTAGGCATCCTAATATCAGACAAAGTAGACTTTAACCCAAAAACTGTTAAAAGAGACAAAGAAGGGCACTATATAATGATTAAGGAATCAGTTCAACAGGAAGATGTAAGTATTATAAACGTGTATGCACCTAATTACAGGGCACCTGGCTATTTAAAAGGTATGTTAAGGGACTTAAAGGGAGACTTAAGACTCCAATACAATAGTATTGTGTACTTCCATACTCCACTTTCAGCAATGGACAGATCAACCAGACAGAAAATCAACAAGGAAACAGCAGATTTAATCGACCCTGTTGACCAAATGGACCTAACAGATATCTACAGAACTTCTAATCCTACAGTTGCAGAATACACATTCTTCTCAGCAGTACATGGAACTTTCTCTAGGATTGACCACGTACTAGGCCAGGAAGCAAGTCTCAGCAAATTGAAAAAAAATCGACATCCTGCTCTGCATCTTCTCGGACCACCATGGAATGAAGCTGGAGATCAGCAACTCAGGAATCTCTAGAGCATTGCAGACACATGGAGACTGAACAGCATGCTCCTGAGGGAACAGGAATGAGCGGAAAGGCCCTGAGGCCTTGAACTGTGCCAGGAGTTGTAGGAGGGAGAGGGAGAGAGGAAGTGGGGAGATGGGAGCCTAGGGGTCAGGTGGGACAGAAGTTGTAGGCTCCTGTGAGATCCTCTTCTTGGTAAGATGGGAGCCATTGAGGAACTTTGAGCTGAAGAATGAGATGACCTGCCGTGGGTTTTAGCAGCATCCCTGCAGCTTCTCTGTGGAGAATAGAAAGGGGGTGGGAGTGGGGAGTGGGGGCAGGGATGGTGGCAGGGAGATGGATTAGTTAGCCACTCTGGGAACATCCCAAGTAAGAAATGCTGGTGTTTGGGTCAAAATGGTAGCTGGGAAAGTGCAGAGAACTTGCCAGATCTGGGTGTGTTTTGAAGGTAGAGCCAGTACGGGGCAGGTGTTGTGATGTGGTGGGTTGAGCTGTGACTTGGGTACGCCAGCATCCCATATCTGAGCCCTGGTTCAAATCCTAGCTGCTCCACTTCTGATCCAGCTTCCTACAGATGCACTTGGGGAAAGCAGTGCAAGATGGTCCAGATACCTGGGCCCCTGCCTCCCATGTGGGAGACAGGATGGAGTTCTTGGCTCCCAACTTTGACCTGGCTATTTCAGCCATCTGGGGAGTGAACTAGTGGATGGAAGATCTTTGTCTCTTCTGTCTCTCCCTTGCCCTGGCTTTCTAATAAATAAGTATATAATAAATAATACAAAATAGAGTTGATAGGATGTGCTGCCAACTAGGATGCAGGGTGAGACTAAGGAGTCACCCGCGTGGCTCAGGTGGTGCTCCTGAGGGCTCTCGGACTGCCCCAGACAAGTGTTCTCATGACCCCTGTGCATCTTTGTGGTCAGCAGTCCAGCTGTAATTCAGGAATTCAGTACCTGCGTCTCACTGGAGTGAACTCAACGCAGAGCCGGGACCGTGTCTGCCTTTGTGCCGTGTGCATTGAGGGCACTCAGTAAATGCTTGTCAGACACCCAGGTGCTTAGGAACTGAGGCAGATGTTCAAGGCTGTGTTTCCTCGTGGAGCCTTCACATTCTGGTTTCCTGGTGTTGAGTGATCTGTGTGTTTTAGAAAGCAGACCAAGGCTTATGAGGTGGAAATCTTGTTGTGAAAATTAAAGAACTTATACTGATTTCTCTCTGGCCCCCACTCCCACCCCCACCCCCACCAATGGAAGCACGTCAAGGGTCACCCACCTCTCTGCCAAGCAGGCTTTTTCCTGAGAGGTTACGCCCTGGTCTTTCCAGCACGCTGACTGATCTGCAGAGTTCTGCCCCAGCAAGGGAGCTTGAGATTTTGATCTGAAATCTTTTCAAGGCAGATACTACATTGTGTCCCAGAGAAGTGTTCAAACTAGAACACTCTGTTGAAGACCGATTAGCTATAAAACTTGCCCTTTGAGAAAGTAAAATAAGTCATGGAGTTTTTTGTTTCTAGGAACAGATAAAATTTTGGAAAATATTTACCAAAGATAATGGTCTTCGATTTAGAATATTAATGTCACTTCTTTCTTTATTCTGAAAAGCTGAGATTTTTAGTGCCAAAAATAGTGTGAATATACTGTCCATGTCATTTCACATACAAAACTGCCTCATCCTTTCTTTTTAAAGTTTATTTTCATTTAGCTAGAAGATGGAGACACAGAGAGAGATCTTCCCTCTGCTGTTTCACTCCTCCACTGCCTGCAGCAGCGGGGCTGGGCCAGGTTGAAGCCAGGTGCCCTGAACTCCTTCCGGCCTCCAGTGTGGGTAGCAGAGGCCCAAGCACTTGAGCCAGAATCTGCAGCCTTCCCAGGATGCATTAGCAGGAAGCTGGAAGGGAAGGTGCTGGGATTCAAACCAGCACTCTGATTTGGGTTGTGGGCATTCCAAACAGCAGCCCACCCACCCCTTTTCTGCTCCACAACATTGGTTTTTGTATGAGTCATCTCTCCCTATAGTTTCCTAATGGGTTATTTGTATCTTTATTATTGAGTTGCAAGAACTCACGATGTTGGAGATAGTGATCTTTTGCCTCTGTCTTTGTTGCGATGTTTTCTTCTGTGCTAGTGCAGACCTTTCAGTTCAATTTGCATGGAGCATTTCACAGTACAGAAGTTGTAAATCATGGTGGAAACTCTTAACAATCTTTACTTTTATAGGTTGTGGGTAATGCTTAGAAAGACCATACCCCATCATTATAATGTTTTCTTTCACTATTTTTTTTTAAGATTTATTTATTAATTTGAAAGTGAGAGTTACACAGAGAGAGAAGGAGAGAAAGTCTTCCATCTACTGGTTCCGTCTCCAATTGGCCACAGTGGTCAGAGCTGCGCTGGGAGCCAGGAGCTTCTTCCAGGTCTCCCAAAGGGGTTGCAGGGGCCCCAGGATTTGGGCCATCTTCTACTGCTTTTCCAGGCCACAGCAGAGAGCTGGATCGGAAACGGAGCAGCTGGGACCTGAACTGGGATGCCAGCACTCTAGGCGGTGGCTTAACCCACTACGCCACAGCGCCGGCCCATTCTTTCACTATTTTTATGGTTTTATGGGTGTAGCAGCTTCTTAGCTTGATGTAATTCCATCCATCCATTTTAGCTTTTACTGCGTGTATTTCTGGGGTCATATCCAAGAAGTCCTTGCCTTATGCCAATGTCTTGCTGTATTTCCCCTGTTTTCCTCTAGCAGTTTGATGGCTTCAGGTTTTGGGTTTAGATCCTTGATCCATTGTGAGTTGATTTTTATATAGTATGTAAGATAGGGGTCTTGTTTCATACTTTTATACTGCAGAGATCCAACTTCCTTCTTAGAGAGAGAGGTAAACAAACCCAGATACTGAAGTGGTTAAGGACAGATTTTAAGTCACGTTCAATCCAGTATGAACTGAACTCAACTTTGATTTGTATAGGCACATTAAAGGGACAGTGAGGAAGTAGGGAGTTGAGTTGGGGGTTGGGGAAGATGGTAGAGGGCAGAGGAAGAGCCTAGAAGAGCCAGGAAAGTGAAATGTTAGAAAGAGAGGGAAGGGAGGGTTGGCCCATGGGAAACCCCTCTGGGGTTGCTAATGGGCAGTTGTCAAAGTTAGCTTGCGCCCTCCCTTAGAGGCCAGGAGACAGAGTGCTAACTGGAAGGAACAGCAGATTGGCAGTTTTCTCAGGCAGGTGCTTGAAAGGAGTCACTCTAGGGATGTGGCCTTGAGCTGTTAGAAATTGTTAATGTTTGGTCAGTCTTCAGAGGCCAGGGTTGAGACCTGGTCAAGAAGAGGGCCTGGAGGAGCCTGGTGAGACTTTGGTCAGGAGAGAAACTGTCAGGGTAAGCAGTGGGGTTTTAGTTTAGTTTTGTTTTTTGATTCATTTATTTGAAAGGCAGTTAGAAAGACCAATTTTTTTTTTCAAGATTTATTTATTTGAAAAGTGGAGTTATAGAGAGAGAGGGAGAGACAGAGAGGCCCTTCCATCCACTGGTTCAGTCCAATGGCCACGTCTGAGCCAGGAGCATCATTGAGGTCTCCCACAAGGTGGCAGGGGGCCAAGCACTTGGGCCATCGTCCACTGATTGTTCCAGGTCAGTAGCAGGGAGCTAGATCAGAAGTGAAGCAGCCAGGACACGAACCAGGGCCTATTTGAGATGCTGATGTCGCAGGTGGTGGCTTAACCTGCTATGCCATGGCACAGGCCCCGCCACTGATCTTCTGTCCACTGATTCATTCCCCAAATGGCAGCAACAGCTGGGGCTGGACCAGGCCAAACGCAGGATCCAGGAAGTCCTTCGGGTTTCCCGCATGGGTGGCAGTGGCCCAAGTGCTTGAACCATCCTCTACAGCTTTCCCAGGCCATCACCAGGGAGCTGGATCAGAAGTGATGCAGCCGGGCTTGAACTGCCACAACGCCAGCCCTGGGTTCTCCTTTTTAATGGTGCATGGGTGTCCCATACTTTGTTCATCTGTTCACCTGTTGATGGACATTTGGATTGTGTCCAGCATTGGCCATGGTAAACTGACTGTGATGAACATTCTCATTATGTCTTTGATCTCTCTTGGCTTCTCCTTGTCTAGGAGTGGAATTCCTAAGTCATAGAGCGGACGTTAAGCTAGCTGCCAAGCTTTTCCAAAGTGTGGTCTGTCAGTTTACACTCCCACCGGCACCTGTCCTTCCTCACATTTGCTACTGTTAGCAGGTGTGGAGTAGCATCTCATTATGGTTTTAGATATCATTTCTCTTGTGACTAATCAGTGGTGACAGGCGCCTTTTCCTGTACTTCTTGGCATTCCTACAGCTTCTGTGGGCTGTCTGTTCAAGTCTTTTGGCCCTTCTTTCTGGTAGTTTTGATGGTTGATTTTCTTTCTTTCTTTTTTTTTTTTTTATTCTTTGACAGGAAAAATTAGACAGTGAGAGAGAGAGAGAGAGAGAGAGACAGCGAGAAAGGTCTTTCTTCCGTTGGTTCACCCCCCCAAATGGCCACTACGGCTGGGGCGCTGTGCTGATCCAAAGCCAAGAGCCAGGTGCTTCCTCCTGCTCTCCCATGCAGGTGCAGGGCCCAAACACTTGGGCCATCCTCCACTGCCTTCCCAGGCCACAGCAGAGAGCTGGACTGGAAGAGGGGCAACCGGGACAGAATCCGGCGCCCCAACCAGGACTAGAACCCGGGGTGCTCGTGCTGCAAGTGGAGGATTAGCCTAGTGAGCTGTGGCGCCAGCTGATGGTTGATTTTCATTAAAGTATTCTGGATAGGACTCTTTATTAGCAAAAAATGTTGAAAAATAAATGTGTGTTTGTGTATGAAAATAATGTTTTAGACTATCATTTACCAATGCATCAAAAACAAATTATTAGCAGCTAGTGTTACAGCACAGCAAGTTAAGTCTGTTGTTTGCAACGCTGGTACCCTGTGGTAGAGTACCGGTGTGAGCACTGGCTACTCTGCTTCCTATGCACCTTCTTGCTAATGTGTGGGGCGGCAGAAGAGGATGGCCCATTTACTTGGGCCTCTGCCACCCTTGTGGGAGACCTGGATGGAGTTCCTGGCTCCTGATTTTGTCCTGACGGCCGATCTGAAACCATGGGGCGGGAGTAGTATAGCAGACTCTGTGTGTCAGCTATGCTCTCTCTACCACTGCCTCTCTGGAACTCTGTCTTTCAAATACAGTCTTTGCTGTTGCGGCTACTTGGGGAGTGAACCAGTAGGTGAGACGTCTGTTTCCCTCTCTCTTTGACACTCTACCTTTCAAACAAAGAAACAAACAGATCTTTGAAGGCCAGTGCCGGGGCTCACTAGGCTAATCCTCTGCCTGCTGCGCTGGCATCCTGAGTTCTAGTCCCGGTCGGGGCGCCGGATTCTGTCCCGGTTGCTCTTCTTCCAGTCCAGCTCTCTGCTGTGGCCCGGGAGTGCAGTGGAGGATGGCCCATGTCCTTGGAGCCCTGCACCCACATGGGCGAGCAGGAGGAAGCACCTGACTCCTGGCTTCGGATCAGCACTGCGTGCCAGCCGCAGTGCTCCGGCCATAGGGACCACTTGGGGGTGAACCAACGGAAAAAGGAAGACCTGTCTCTCTGTCTCTCTCTCACTGTCTAACTCAATGTGTCAAAAAAAAAAAAAAGTCTAGAAAGCAAAAAAAGTAAAAACTTGAGAAGAACAAGATTGGAGAGCTTACCAGTGCTTAATTTTTTATGCTACTTAATTTTATGTCTGATTGTACAGTTACATAGTGTGGTCTTGGCATACAGATAGATGAATGAAAGGGAATAGAGAGTTTAGAAATAAGCCTAGATATATTTTAACAGTTTTTGCTGAAAGTGGTTAAGTCAATTCAGTGGTGGGAAAGAGTTTTTTAAAAATTATTATTTTATTTGAGAATCGGAGTTACAGAGAGAGAGGGAGAGACACAGGGAGATCTTCTATACTCCAGTTCGCTTCCCAAGTGGCCGCAATGGCTAGGGCTGAGCCCGGCCAGAGCCAGGAAGTTCATCCGAGCCTCCCATGTGGGAGGAACCAGCTGCTTGAGCCTTCACTGCTGCCTCCCAAGGTCTACACTGTAAGGAGCTGCAGTCAGGAGCCTGAGCTGCCGTCTGACCCAGGCTCTGATGTGCACGCGGTGTCTTAACTGCTGGTCCCAACGCCCACCCCTTCATTTGTGCTGCAGCTGATACTCAGGGGCAGTAGAGATGACTCCTTGTAAAGTAGTCAGATGTTTGCTAAAGCTGAAAGGCAGTGCCAGGCGTCTCTTTTGGGAGGGAATTGTAGCTTGGGAGTCTTTCTAGTTACTGATCCCCAGGGTTTTAGGTGATTCAGAACTTAGGGTCTGGCAGATCTACCTAGAAAAGCCACGGGTCTTGTGGGAAGCGAAACAAACCCCAGTGTTGTTTAGGTACAGAGTGTATTGTCCTTAAGACTTTGCCTTCTGTTTTCCATTTATAAGCCAAGAATAAAACCACCAGGAAACAGAAACTAAAAATGAAACCAAAACATGTAAGAGAACATCAAAAAAAAATTAGAGTTGAAAGTAGTGTATCATCTTCAAGACCACAGGTGGTGGGCAGTTAAAAATCCCAAATTGGACATTTTATTGTGAGGAATAGTCCGTTGATTCTTGCCATTGTCAAAATGTGTGTTTGTCCCCATACATACACAGGCATGCCATTTGAGCAACTAAAGTGTTATGGGAGAAAGAACAATTGTGTGGGGTGGCGTATAAATGCAGGAGGGTAGGTAGGCTTGGAAAGCAGTGGAATGAAGTGCCCCATGTTAATAGTGCCGGATTCCAATACCCCATACCCAAGTCTGTATAGCAGTGCCTTCCACAGAGTGTTGTACAGGGGTCAGAGTGTTAAGTGCTTCCCAAGCATTTGGAATGATGCCTGGCACAGAGGAAGTGCTCGGTGAATGTCCACTGAAGGAGTAAATGAGCTTTGATGCTCACAGGTGGGAGAGCAGGGAGAGCCCTGCTGCTCTCCCTGCAGCCACTGCAGGGAATTTCACACCTTTCAGATGAAGGAGCCATTGTTGTGGTTGGCACTCATGCAGATAAGGCACAGCCAGTAAATGCTTCTGGAATGTATGGGTGGCTGGGCCAGACTGGAGCTTCCCATGGGAGGAGTGTGTATGTGATTGGGGACTTTACACAGGCAGACACCTTATATTTTAGTAGGTAGGTATCTCACTGTGTCGTGGTACAAGAAAATGCTAGATGGCTCATCAGACCTCAGTATTAAGACAAAGAATGATTCAAAGACATTCTAAGCTGACAGATGGGGTGTGAATGTCATGGAAATGGAAAGCAGCAGTGGATTGAATAAAGACTGGGAGACTCTGTAAGGTTTTTCCAAGTCTGAATTTTTTGGGTCTTTGAATCTGAGTTTGAACCATGAAGTCAGGATATAAGAATAGAAGAGATGCTCTCTGGGTTATGTATCTCACCACGTCCTGACCACTGGAGTCTTCACTCTCCAAAGTCTTCCAGAATCCTCATGTGACACATCTGAGGACTGGCAGGTGCAGTGGAACTGTCATTTCCCAACATGCTGTAGATCAGTTAGAGCAAGCAGAACAGGGACTTTGGCCACCCTTTTTTTTTTTTTTTAAAGTTATTTTTTATTTGTATGAAAGGCAGAGTTACAGAGAGAGAGGGAGCGATCTTCCATGCACTGGCGCACTCCCCAAATGAAGAGTTAATAATTTGGTATCACTCCCCTAGTAACTCTCTGTGTTACACAGACACACACACGTTACATGTATTTCTGGTCGTACCCATGTCTCTCAGCAGGATATTGTGACCATCTTGCCATGTCTAACCCTTCTGGTTTGTATTTTAAATGACTGGTTTGGATCTCATCATATGGGTACACTGTAATTGGTTTGCTTAATCGCCAGCCTATGGCCTGTAAATCCTGACACCCACTTGCCAGTAGCACCCAACAGTCCTCCCTTGCTGGTGTTTCCCACCAGGGAGTCGTCAGTCTTTTTGTCCTGGCCCCTGTGCCAGGGCCGATGATGTCTCAGTCCTGTTTCCCCAGAGGCAGCATGGCGTCTTAGTGATGGTCTGTTGCTGTAAGCGAATGGCACAGACTGGGTGAGTCCTAAGGAAAGGAGGTATATTGAGCTCTGGGTTCTCAGCCTGGGAAGTTGAGGGGTTGAGGGCCTTCTTGCTGGGGTGGGTGGGGAGGACTCTGCAGAGTGCAGAGGCAGTGCAGGGTGTCTCCTGCAAGGGGGACTTGAGTGTCCTAGCTGGGATCTCTGTTGTGCCTCTTACAAAGCCATAATCCCATGGGACTTGGGCCCCACCCTCGTGACCTCATTTACTCTTAATTACCTCCCTGAGTCCCAGCTAGCAGAGTTGGATTGTTTCCACTCTTAACTGCCCACAATGGGAATTAGATTTCAGCATGAGTTCAGTGTGGACATTCAAAGCACAGAGCATGGAAACCACGTGTAAGCATCTAGACTTGAGGGCTGGCAAGAAGAACGTTTGGAGTTTGAGGAACTGGGGTGGTGATTGGGTATACTTGTATTACTTGGTATATATTGGGTAGATTTGCACCTGCTACCTCTTGGTTGAATGTGCATCCCTGGCTGTGTCGAGTGTGTTCTCCTGCTGAGTCCCAGACACCTGCCAGGCTCTGTGCGCTGTGAGCAGGCTGCCCTCTCCAACCTCCCCTGCCTGTCCTGCAGCCTGTCTGCTGCGGGAGTGCCGACATCCGTTCCCCGCCTTCTCGCTGCTCCTCCTCCTGTCTGGAGCGCCTTCTGTACAGCCGACTTATCCTGCTCCCCAGAGCCCAGCCCGGCCGTCCCCTCCTCCAGAGCCCATCCCTTCTTCACAGGCATCCTCAGTGTTAGCATAGCCTTCATTTCTCGGTTATTTTGTGCATGCTTGTTTGGTTGAGAGACAGCCCTCATTCTCTGCTTAACTGTCCAGATGTCTACAGTGACCAGGACAGGGTCAGGGTTGAATCAGGAGGTGGGAACTCAATCCAAGTCTCCCCCATAGGGCGGCAGGAATTCAATTCCTTGTGCTGTCACTGCTGCCTCCCAGGGTCTGCGCTGGCAGAAAGCTGAAATCGGGAGCTGGAGCGGGCTCTTGAACCCCGGGTCACTGATGTGGGACACAGGCGTCCTCCACAGGGGCTCAGCACTAGACCAAACGCCTGTTCCCCTCTTCATCTCCTCCCCAGCACATGCTACATTTCTTAAAACGTCTAAGAATTTGTTCCATTTTTTATTTTATATATTTTTCTGTGACTTGTATGTGTGTTTTTTTTCTTCCCAGAAACCTTTTGTTTAAGGAATTCAAACTTCATGCATTTCATAAGTACAACCTCAGGAACATAGTGATTCTTCCCATTGTACTCACCCTGCCACCCACACTCCCACCCTCTTCCTCCTCCATGTCCTATTCCCATTCTTATTTTTTACTAAAGTCTATTTTCAATTCACTTTATACAAATATGAATAACTATACTAAGAGTCCAACAAATAATATGGGAAAAAAATGTTCCTCAACAGTTGAGACAAGGGCTATTCAAAGTTGTCGCATCTCAAAGTGTCAGTTTCATTTTTGTAGATTACCTTTTAGGTACCTTTTAGATCAGGGAGAAAATATGGTGTTTGTCCTTTTGGGACTGGTTTATTTCACTAAGTGTGATGATTTATGTTTCCATCCCAAGAACTTGTTTTTGTTTTTGTTTTTGTTTTTTGATATTTATTCTATTTATTGAAGACATAGTTACAGGGGTAGAGCCAGAGAGAGAGAGAGAGAGAGAGAGAGAGAGAGATGTCTTTCATCTGCAGGTTCAGTCCCTAAATGGCTGCAATGGCCAGAGCTGAGCTGATCCAAAGCCAGGAGCCAGGAGCTTCTTCCAGGTCTCTCACATGGGTGCAGGAGCTCAAGGACTTGGGCCATCTTCTACTGTTTTCCCAGGCCATTGGAAGTGGAGCAGCTGGGACTCGAACTGGCGCCCATATGGGATGTCGGCACTGCAGGCTGGGTTTAACCCATTATGCCACAGCATTGGCCCCAAGAGTTTATTTTTAAAATTTGTTTATTTTCATTTTATTTGAAAGGCAGGATGAGAAAGATCTTCTGTCTCCTATTCACTCCCCAAATACCCCCAATAACCAAGGCTGGGCCAGGTTGAAGCCTGATGTCAGAATTCCACTCAGTCCTCCCATGGGAGTGGCTGGAACCCAAGTTCTTGAGCTGTCACCTGATGCCTCCCAGAGTGCACATTCGCAGGAAGCTGGATGGGAAGGAAGCGAGAACTTGAACCAGCTGCTCTGATATGAACACAGATGTACCAAGCAGCAGCTTAACTGCTGTGCCGAGCACCTGCCCTTGTCCTCATCTTCTGCTTATCTGTACCTCTGTCCTTTCTCTTTCGCTCCTCTGTATCACCAGGGCCTAGCACATGGCAGACAATACGTGTTGCTTGCCTAAACCAATAGTATTGAGTATTCCTGAGTCGACAGCAGTAGAAACTCCTCTCTGTGGTCCAAGGGGGCAGAAATGAATCCAAGTTTGTACTTCCAGAGGGAGGTGATTGATCAGCTTTTCAGTAAGGTTCCACAGCAGTGCGGCAAGTGTCTTCCTTGCGCGAGTTGTAGAACAGGGGCTGTGATACTGTTGAAAGAGTTCCTGCGCTGGCTGTTGAAGCTGACTGGATCCTTTCCCCTGCTTCTTCCCAGCCTTCAAAATGGGAGGACATGAAGTCACTAGTCCACCCTTCTTGTGTCAGCGGCAGATACAGCTTTCGCCACTAGGTGGCACTGGGTGATCCCTTTGAAATCATTTCTCAAACCCCTAGCACTTACACCCCTAGCATACACTGGAAACAGAAGTTTCAAGACAGTTTTAGGCTTTACTGCCTGAAGTGCAAGCTGATATTTTCTATTTAACCCTAGCCTAGAGTTTTTTTTTTCTTTTTCTTTTTTCTTTTTTGACTGGCAGAGTGGACAGTGAGAGAGAAAGACAGAGAGAAAGGTCTTCTTTTGCCGTTGGTTCACCCTCCAATGGCAGCCGTGGCTGGCACACCACACTGATCCAACGGCAGGAGCCAGGTGCTTCTCCTGGTCTCCCATGGGGTGCAGGGCCCAAGCACTTGGGCCATCCTCCACGGCACTCCCTGGCCACAGCAGAGAGCTGGCCTGGAAGAGGGGCAACCTGGACAGAATCTGGCGCCCCGACCGGGACTAGAACCTGGTGTGCCGGCGTCGCAAGGCGGAGGATTAGCCTGTTGAGCCACGGCGCCGGCCCTCTAGCCTAGAGTTTTTAAAAATGTGTATTTGAAAACTATTAAGCTGATTTTTTACAATGTTTGAGTCACAACTCAGTGCCTGACAAGCACTGTTTTAGAAGAAGTTCAACGTTGCAGTGTGGTCCGCTCTTTTCCCTTGGGCAGTCTGGGCTTATAGAGAAAAGTGTGTCCATTAGTGAGTGCTCTGCCTCTTTTTGTGTTGAGTTGAGGCATTGAGAAGCTGAATGTAGATGCTTCTTTATGGATGTCTGTGGGTGTGCAGATGTTAGAGGCTGTGGGAGACGTGCTTATGTAGAACTTGGCACCTAGGCCCTGTTGTAGTCAAGGTACAGGTTAAGTCTTGTTAGTAGAGAAAAAGCAGGGAAGAGATGAGTACGTGCTTTTGGGAGCTTGGAGTCTCTCCGTAGACTCACCATAGAGCACACACCCCCCTTAAATGTCAGCTTGCTCATCAGGCAACACGGACACGTGATGTTGCGCTGGACAGCAGTGAGGAGGCTGAGGCCGTGAGTACCAGAAGCTTGACTCAGGTTGGCTGAAATAGTCAAGACATTGATTGATTGTCTCACACAATAAGCACCGGGAGAACTGGCTGCAGGCCCACAGAAGCTGGGTGTGGCCGCAGGGATCCACGTTGTTTCCTTGGCTTAGTTGTCCTGAGCTGGATCTACGCAGGCTGGCAGGAGGCTTCCCGTGGAATCAGGGTCTCAGCTCCCATAGTGGAAACACCAACCTTGGCCAGAGAAGATTTAGGGGACCCTGAGCATTTTGCAAGTTGCAGTTGTTCTGTGTGCATTTTTCTGGCTTCTTCACCATGACCTCTGCAGTGTCATAGTTAAGAGTAGTTTCGAGGGGCCTGCGGTATGGCATAACAGGCAAGCTGCCACCTGCAGTACCGGCATCCCAAATGGGTGCCAGTTTGAGTCCTGGCTGCTCCACTTCCAATCCAGCTCTCTGCCATGGCCTGGGAAAGCAGTAGAAGATGGCCCAAGTCCTTGGGCCCCTGCACCCACGTGGAAGACTTGGAAGAAGCTCCTGGCTTTGCATTGGTGCAGCTCCAGCCATGGCGGCCAACTGGGGAGTGAAACAGCAGATGGAAGACCTCTCTTTCTCTTTCAGCCTCCCCTCTCTCTGTACTGAGCTCCTCGTCTACTGCTTTTCGAGTAGTAGTGACCTGACTAGCCCTGGCCAGTGCGTTTGCTAGTGATAGATGGGATGAATGGTGGCAAGTCTCCTGCAGGAAGTATGTGGCATTCGGCCCTGGGACGGGAGTTGGTCCTGTGAGGGAAAACCAACATGGGAAACGCGAGGAGCTGTGCGACAGGTGGAGGGATGGGTGGATGGTGAGTCTTTGCGTTTGCGCTGGGGCACTGAGCGAGCATGTGTTGGCCTTGTGGGCTGGACGGCTCTCCAGGAGATCGGGAGCTGCTTCCTGTGAGCTTGGCCGCAGATCCTTGGCCTGAACCTGCTAATCTCTGCCCACCTCCCTCCGTCTTCAGGTTTGCGGTGAGCCTCGGCTACTGGCATGACCCTTACATCCAGCACTTTGTGAGACTGTCTAAGGAGAGGAAGGCCCCCGAGATCAACAGAGGCAAGTGACCACCTCCCTCCCCCGGGGCCAGAGGTGTGGGGGTTTGTTAACTGGAGACCCAGTGCCCTCTCCAGCAGCATAGGAGAGTGCTCATTTCCCAGCACTGCACCTCATACAACGTTTTTTAACACAGATTTTTTTTTTTTTTAATATTTAAGTCATCTGCTGCAGTGGCCGGGGCTGGGCCAGACCAAATCTGGAGCGTGAAATTCCATCCGGTTTCCCAAGTGGGTGGCAGGGGCTGAAGCACTTGGGCCGTCCTCTGCTGCATTCCGGGTGGATTAGCAGGGAGCTGATGGGAAGTGGAGCAGCTGGACTGCCATCGGTGCTCTGATGTGGGTGCCTGTGTTGCAGGCAGCAGTTACCCACTCACTGCACCAGTGCCAGCACCTGTGAGACTTTCATCTTTGTGAATCTGATATGAGAAAAGCCTCCTACTGTAGTTTTACTTTGATTTATTTATTTTTTAAAGATTTATTTACTCTCTCTCCCTCTCTCTGCCTCTCCTCTATGTAACTCTTATTTGAAAGTAAGAGTTACACAGAGGAGAGGCAGAGAGAGGGAGAGAGGTCTTCCATCCGCTGGTTCACTCCACACTTGGCCACAATGGTGGGAGCTGTGCCGATCCGAAGCCAGGAGCTTCTTCCAAGTCTCCCACGTGGGTGCCGGGACCCAAGCACTTGGGCATCTTCTACTGCTTTCCCAGGCCATAGCAGAGAGCTGGGTCGGAAGTGGAGCAGCCAGGTCTCGAACCACCACCACTTCTCTCTCTTTGCTGCTGGTACTTCAGGCCAGGCCGTTAACCTGCTGTTCCACAGCACTGGCCCCTATAATTTTATTTTATATTCCTCTTAAGGTGACGTTGAACATGATTCTTCTGTTTGAGTCCCATTCAAAAATCTTTTACTGTGAATTGTGTTCATGTCAAAGATAACTTTTTATGGCCCCGTGATGGTGTTAGGTAATAAGACCGTTAGGCTCTGCGAGTAATTTTCATCAAGGAGGTTAACGGATTGGAGCCAGGAGCCTGCCGTACTCTCAGCCAGAAGGAAAAACTGGCCAGATGGCTGTCACACTGTGTGTGCAGGGACGTGGGCCCGCAGAGGACTCCTGAGGGAAGTTTTGTAAGGAGAGCAGAGAGGCTAAAGTGCCGCTTCCTGAGAACAGGGCTGTTCCCTTTCCTCTCCTCTCTCCTGTGCCCTGGAGGCGGGTTTCCCTCCGTGCTGCAGAGGCAGAGACCTGCCACACAGTGTCCCCCAGCCCTGAGCCCAGCTGCACGCCAGCATGCCTTCCTCCTCCTCTCGCCCTCTGCCTCTGGACTGGGGGGCCTACAACCCCGTAGGAGGGTGCTGCCCCGAGAGCGTGCAGTAAGGATCCTTGTCTTCCATTTCCAGTCCTCATGGGTGGTATTTCCCTACAATATGATAAAAATGATTTACCAGAAAATAAAATGAAGACATGCAAAGAATAAGGCCAAATTATTTACTAGTATATTGAGCAGAAACAAGGCTACTCTGCCAAATTGCAACAAAAGTTTAAAAAATGCTACTCTCAAATATCGTCCATAGAGGCAGGTGTTGTGGTGCAACTGGTTAAGCTGCCGCTTGGGACAGGCACATCCACTTGCAATCCATTTTCCTGCTGATGTACCTGGGAAGCCAGCAGATGATGGCCCAAGCCACAGTGAAATTTCTGGCTCCTTGTTTTGACCTGGCAGCTGTGGCTGTTAGCAGGCGTTTCGGGAATGAATCAGTAGATGGAAGATCTCTCTCTGTGTGTCTGTCATTCTACCTTTCAAATAAATAAATTAAAAAAAAATTTTATTAAAATAATCATGTGCAATTTAAAAACTCTTCGCCCACACACTTTGAGCACTTTGATTCTGTCTCTGTTCTTTCTTTCAAGTTTTTAGATTTATTTGAAGGCAGAATGACAGGGAGAAACAGAGATCTTCCATCTGCTGGTTCATTTCCCAAATGCCCACAACAGCCAGGGCTGGACTGTTACAAAGCCAGGAGCCTGGAACTGCATCCTTGGTCTCCCATGTGGGTGGCAGGGATCCAGGCACTTGGATGATCTTCTGCCTCCCAGTACATTATCAGGGAGCTGGATAGGAAGTGTGTAGTGGGCAGGAATGAAACAAGGTCTGTGATATGGAATGCAGGCGTCCCAAGCCACGGCTAATCCTACCGCAGCACAGTGCCTGCCCATCTTCCCTTCTTCCTGCTTTGTGTCCCGTGTCCTTTCTCCAGGCTTCTGCACCAAGACCTAAGTCATTTTCTTTGGCACCTGCTTACTTGTGCCCCTCCTCACTGGCCAACATTTTACTTGGAGCCTCTGGTGTGTTCAGGGTGGAGGTGAAAGGAACAGGATGAGAAATACGGTCTCCTTCAATTTAAAAGTCATCTGCTGGCTGGTGCTGTGTTGTAGCAGGTAAAGCTGCCACCTGCAGTGCCGGCATCCCATATGGATGCCGGTTCGCGTCCAGGCTGCTCCACTTCCAATCCAGCTCTCTGCTATGGCCTGGGAAAGCAGTAGAAGATGGCCCAAGTCTCTGGGCCTCTGCACCTGCGTGGGAGACCTGGAGGAAGCTCCTGCTCCTGGCTTCAGATTGGCCCAGCTGTGGCCAATGCAGCCTCTCTGTCTCTCTGTCTCTCTCTGCCTCCTCTTCACTCTCTGTGTAACTCTGACTTACAGATAAGTAAGTAAATCTTAAAAAAAAAAAAAAAAAGACAAAGTAAATCTTAAAAAAAAAAAATAAATGTAAGAGTCATCTGCCCCATTTCCTCACCCAAAGTTTGCATTTTACTGGAGTCCTGAGTGGGTTCATTGCAGCCATAGAAAGCTTATTTTCTTTTTCTTATTCTTTTTCCATTTCTTGTTCTTTTTCTTTCCCTTTTTCTTTCCCTTTCTCTTCTTCTTTTAAAGATTTACTTATTTATTTGAAAGGTGAAGTTTCAGGAGGGAGAGGCAGAGGCAAAGAGAGAGAAGTCTCCAGCCCCTGGTTTACCCCCCAGATGTCCACAACAGCCAGAGCTGGGCCAGGCTGCAGCCACGAGCAAGGAGCTTCTTCTGGGTCTCCCATTTGGGTCGAAGGCCCAAGCACTTGGGCCATCTGCTGCTGATTTCCCAGGCACACTGGGGAGCTGGATCAGAAGTAGAGCCACTGGGACTCGAACTGGCTCCCGTGTGGGATGCTGGCACTGCAGCTGGTGGCTTTACTTGCTATAGCATACCGCTGGCCCTGGAAACCAGACTTTCAGGAAGAGCTTGTTGTGCAACTGTTTCGATGTAAAACTTGTTTGTGTTAAATAAAACTGAGCATTTTATGTTTCTCAAGATTAAATAGCTTGTATTTGATTTGGCACAAATAACTTTTAAAAGAGAGAATTTGAAAGTTGGCATTTCTCACATCAAAGATAATCCTTTGGGCATGAAGAAGGGTCAGTGTTTTTTTTTGTTGTTGTTGTTGTTTACAGACTTATTTTATTTATTTGAAAGGCAGAGTAACAGTGAGAGGGAGAGACAGAGAGGAGGAGAGATCTTCTGTCTGCTAGTTCACTCCCCAGATGGCCACAGTAGCCAGGCTGAAGCCAGGAGCCTGGAACTCCATGCAGGTCTGCCACATGGGTGCAGGGGCCCAAGCACTTGGTCCATCATCCACCTCCTTCCAGGGTGCATTAGCACGGAGCTGGATCAGAAACAGAGCAGCTGGGACGCAAACTGGTGCTCTGTTATGGGATTTCCTCATTGCAAGTAATGGATTAACCGGTGGTGCCGTGTTGCCGGCCCTAGGTGTTCTGTTTTGCTCCTTTGTCAGATGGGCTTTGTAGGGCCAATTCCTTTTTTTTTTTTTTTTTTTTTTTTTTGCTTTAGAAGCTTTTATTGTGTGCTGTGATCACCTTGGCCATCTCTGGGTTACTCCTGCTCCACACTGCAGTGGACTGAAGCCCACAAGGGCAGAACCGTGTGTGTCCCTTAGACCATGACATCCCAGCACCTGGCTCTGGGTCAGGGCACATAGCAGGTGTGCTGGCACCCGTGTGAGGTCAGCCGCCAAACCAGAGACACCAGGGTACCAGAGAGCTCGTGGAAAGCGGAGTCCTGGTCGCTTGGTTGGTGTACACGGCTCTGAAGTCCATGGGCGGCTTGTTCGTATGACTTGTTGTCCACGAACCTTCTGAGGAGCCCTCAGATTCCTGGTGTGAGCTGCGGACTGAAGCCATTCCACAGCGTCCTTGTGACAGTGCACAGTGAGGAGGGCACAGAACTGAGAAGTGCTGGGGAGAGCAGGTGGCAGTTTGATGTCCTCCTAAGACGAAAGCTCCTGGCAGTGAGCAGGACCCCCTCTGGCCCCTGTGGCACCAACCACATTCCAACCTCAGGTGGTGACTCCACGAGCAGCCCCTGTGCCAGCCGGCCATGCCCCTCCCCACAGGGACCTGGGCAGCACGGGTCTAAGTGAGCGCATCCTGGAGAAACCTGCCCGCCAGATGCAGTGGAGAGAGGCCAAGGTCTGTGGCCTGGGTGTCCTTGCTGAGAAGCAGAAGGCGCCTTGAACAGCTCCCTGCAGCTTTGCTGAGCTCCGCCTCCCCGTGTGGGTTGGGGGTGGGGGACTAATTGCTGACATCACTGAGCGGTAGCTTGTCTCTCTCCCTGTCTCAGGATATTTCGCACGAGTCCATGGTGTCGGTCAGCTTGTAAAGGCGTTTCTACAGAAAACAGAATGTTGTTGTCAAGTCCTCAACCTCGGGGCTGGGATGGATACAACCTTCTGGAAATTAAAGGTGAGTCCAAATTTTCCTCCTCCCTCCCCAGCTGTTGAGGTCTGTGTGGCTGAAAGCTGTAAAAAGCAGCCTAAGAGGTAAGAGGTGACAACGTGCCTCCTGCCCCATCTCCAGCCACCGTGCCCAGGTGCACCGCTCTGCCCCGGGTCCATGGTTTATCTGGCCAGAGCCCCAGTGGTACATGTTTCAGGTTGTTTTTAATTGTTGTTGCTCTCAGCATAATTAACACAAGTATCTGTGTGTATTTCCCCTGTACATGTGAAAACAGGAAGAAAAATTCCCCCAGTGGAACTGCTGGGACAAAGAGTCCTGATTGTGGGCATCGTGGATAAAACTTGGAGATTTGTGGGACTGGGTGATGATAATATGGTGCCAGGTCTTTTCTTGGCTTCTGATTTCATGCTTTAACTGCCATTTTTTTTTTTAAGATTATTTTATCCACTTGAAAGGCAGAGTTACTGAAAGAAAGGGAGAAAAGAGAGATAGAGATCTTCCATTGTTGGTTCACTCCCCAAATGGCCAGGGTTGGGCGAGGTTGAAGTCAAGAGCCAGGAGCTTCTTCCGGTCTCCTGGTGCATTAGCAGGGAGATGTGTTGGAAGTGGAACAGCTGGGACTCAAACCAGTGCCCATAGTGCAGCTGTAATTACACACACACAGAGGAAAAGAGACCTGTGTCTGGTGGGCGGCAGAGCCAGTCTTAGAGCTCTGAATTGCCAGTCTTGGAGACCTGGGCTGGGTCTTTACTGCCAAACCTTTTCCCTGCGAAGCCTCCTCTGGCTGTTTTCTTTGTTGTAGGTTAGTACAGAGTTTGCTCGCTTCTTCTATGAGGTCGGTCTTGTGGCGGTAATGGGTACGTGCATTTTGCCAGATTTCCTTGGAGGTGTAGACCGAGATAACAGAGTGTATGGACATACCCGGCCTGCAGATCTGTCTGTGGTCATCAGATCCCTGATAAAAGGTCTCCTGCAATCAGAGGTCCCGGCCTTTCTCTCATCAAGTGACAATTGGTGGCCTCCCCCCAGTCTTGGTACTCATTGTTGGCCTAGAGTAGGGTAGCTAACATGTCTGATGTGCTTTACAAACGTACATGACTGAATGCGTTGCATGACAGCTCTGTGAGGCTTCACAAATGAGACATGGGGCTGCAGAAGTCGTGTCTGTCAGAATTGCACGGCCAGTGGTATGGACAGGGGACAGATGCCGGCACCACGGTGGGCCCACTGTGTGTGTGTGTGGCGTGTCCCGGGCTGTGGTGTGAGGACCTAGAGCAGGACAGTGTAAGAGGCTCTGTGCAGCCTCCCCTGTCCTGTAGGTCCGCTGATGGTTCATCAATCTGCAGTTCCAGTTTCTGAGCAAAGTACGCTCAGGGGCACGCTGCACCCCTGCCCGAGAAAGAGCGTCTGTGCGTGCTGAGGAAGGGGGGTTGCAGTGTCTGACACTCCTCTGTGCAAAGTTTCTTTATTTTGATGGATGACTGTATTTGTCTGAAGGGTTTTTTCCCTTGGGGTGGGGAGTTCCAAGTTCTTTTGTAAATACCTATTATACGTACACGAGTGTGCTTGAACAAGTTTGTGGAGAGGCACATGTTTGGCTTGTGTGTTGGCAGTGTCAGTGTGCGTTAGCCTTGACAGTAGAGTTAAGTAGTGAGAACGGAGAGCATCTGGCCTGCAACAGCTTAAATGTTTACCTTCCGGCTCTTTTCAAACGTCTGCCCATTTCTGATTTAGAGATACACAGGTTTCCATGGAAGTGTATGGCAAACCTTGTCCGTTGGTCTTAGTGCCTCATGCACCTTCCACCCGGGCTGGTTCCCTCGTTGTACCTGCAGGCTCAGCGTCAGTCCTGGGCTTCCTGCCCTGCTGCCACTACTGCATGAGCTCCTTCCACTTGCTCTCAGGAGCCTGTGACTGTTTATGCCATGGAGGATTCCTGTTACGGTTTACAGAGGAGGTAGCTCCCCACACTCAGTGTGCACTTTTTTTTTTTTTTTTTTTGACAGAGTGGACAGTGAGAGAGAGAGACAGAGAGAAAGGTCTTCCTTTGCTGTTGGTTCACCCTCCAATGGCCGCCGCGGCCGGTGCGCTGCGGCCAGCGCACCGCGCTGATCCGAAGCCAGGAGCCAGGTGCTTCTCCTGGTCTCCCATGGGGTGCAGAGCCCAAGCACCTGGGCCATCCTCCACTGCACTCCCTGGCCACAGCAGAGAGCTGGCCTGGAAGAGGGGCAACCGGGACAGAATCCGGTGTCCCGACTGGGACTAGAACCCGGTGTGCCAGCACTGCTAGGCAGAGGATTAGCCTAGTGAGCCGTGGCGCCGGCCTTCAGTGTGCACTTTTAAATCCCAGAGTCTTATGTTAATGGCTAAGGGATTGGCGTCAGTGGTTGATGGATTAGGGTGCAGGCTTGATCTAGTTACGGTGTCTGAAGGTGAGGCCTTTGGGAAGAGACTGGATTGGACTCAGTAGCTAGTGCGGGGCCCATGACAGAACTGTAATGGACTAGAAGGAGGCAGTGAAGAGTCTGCTCCCCGGGCCTCTGCTTCCTGGCTCACCACGGCTCCTGCCTCTGCGCCCCTTCTCCCGTATCAGATGCTAGATTAACACAGCTGCCTGATTTGGACTGAAATCTCCGAAAGTCTCAGCTGAAATGAGCCTCCCTCCTTCCTAGGAAGCTCCTCTTGGGTATTTCCCTTGTCACAAAAATCCACCCGGTGAAGCTCCCATCTGGAGGGCAGAGGGCACAGGGCGGTCGATATTGTCACGTACACAGAAAGGAAAGGGCTAGTGGAACCCTTGAAGTGGACTCAGTTTCTTGGTGTCTCTTGGGTTCTGTCTCCACACGGGGGAAGCAGTGTGTCTGTTGGCAGTCTGTGACGGGGTGGCTGTCATCCCCTGGAGTCTGAGGCTGCCTTCTAGCGTTAGGTCCCGTCTCGGGCGTCTCCATCCTCCCCGCCATAGGTCTGGCACACGGGAGAGTGTCTAAGGTTGCAGAGAATCACGACACAGGAAGTTGAAGCCTCACTTGCTACAGCCATTTCACCTGTTTCTCTGTGCCAAGAAGCTGTTTCTTTGTTTGATTTATTTATTTGAAAGTCAGAATTAGAGGGAGTGAGAAAGAGAGATCTTCCATCTGCTGGTTCACTGCCCCCACCGAAATGGCTACACTGGCCAGGGCTGGGCCAGGCCTAAGCCGGGAGCTTCGTGAGTCTCCCACGTGGATCTAGGGGCCCAAGCGCTTGGGCCATCTTCCCCAGCTTTCCCAGGCAGGTTAGCAGGCAGCTGGATCAGAAGTGGAACAGCTGGCACTCAAAGTGTGAAGCCACAGTGCTGGCCCCGAGGCTGCTGCTTTATAGCTCCAAGTGTGCCCTTTAGGAGCCTTCCTTATGCAGTGAACTCAGAGGTCTTCTGAGAGTCACGTGAGCCAGTGCATGGGAAAGCTCTTTTTTTTTTTTGTTTTGTTTTCAAAATGCTGTTATTTATTTATTTATTTATTTATTTATTTATTTATTTGACAGGTAGAGTTAGACAGTGTGAGAGAGACAGAAAAGTCTTCCTTCCGTTGGTTCATCCTCCAATTGGCACTATGGCTGGAGCTACGCCGATCCAAAGCCAGGAGCCAGGTGCTTCCTCCTGGTCTCCCATGTGGGTGCAGGGCCCAAGCACTTGTGCCATCCTCCACTGCCTTCCTGGGTCAAAGCAGAGAGCTGGACTGGAAGAGGAGCAACCGGGACTAGAACCCTGCGCCCAAATGGGATGGCAGCGTCACAGATGGAGGATTAACCAAGTGAGCCATGGAGGTGGCCCCGGGAAAGCTCTTTCGAAAGGAGGAAGGCCTTTAAGAGTTGGAGGACACTGTTACACCCGTCATTCATTTGCTTTCTGGAAATTTGGAAGATCTTTAACTTTCCATACCCTGAGAGTAGAAGTTCTTAAAAGGTGGTGTAGAATTTCTAAGCACAGGTTACATTCATGGGGCAGGTGTTTTGGCACAGTGGGTTAAGCTGCCACTTGGGATGCCTGTATCCTCTATCCCTGTGCCTGGGATGAATTCCCCCCTCTTCATTCCCATTCAGCTTCCTGCTAATGTGCCTAGGAGGTAGCAAAGGATGGCCCAAGTGCTTGTGGCCCTGCCACCCACATGGGAGACCCAGATGGAGTTCCTGGCTCCTGGCTCTGGCCTGGCCCAACCCTGACTGTTGCAGACATTTGAGGAGCACCAGCAGCTGGAAGACCCTCTCCGTACCCCACCTTTTCTTTCTATCTCGCTGCCTTTCAAATTAATTAGTTAATTTTGAAAAAGATTACCTCTGGTACGAGCTTTCCAGTGCAGTGGGTTAAGCGGCAGCCTGTGATGCCAGCATCCTGTGTATGCACATTGGATCGAGTCCCGACTATTCCACTTCTGATTCTTCTCCCTGCTAATGCGCCTGAGAAGGCAGCAGAAGATGGCCCGATGCCTTGGGCCCCTGTGCCCACGTGGGAGACCCAGAGGAAACTCCTGACTCCTGGCTTTGGCCTGGTCCCGCCCTGGGTGTTGGGGTGTTGTAGCCATCTGGGAAGTGACTGGTACATGGAAGACCTCTCTCTCTTTCTTTCTCTCTCTCTGCCTCTGCCTCTCCCTCTCTGTAACGCTGCCTTTGAAATAAATCTTAAAAAATAAATAAATAAATAAAAAGCCTGCAGCAGCAGCCCATTGGTCTTGGTGCCTTGTGCTGCGGGTGAGGAAGATGATCAGCGAGTATGTGGGTGAAGAAGCACTGATAAAGACTGTGTGTGTTTTCCGCAGGATGAAGGTCTCCTGCCAAGTAAATATTTTGAAGTCGACTTTCCGATGATAGTAACGAGGAAGCTGCACAACATCAAGTAAGTGTGGACGTCAGGCCCAGGGTCAGGGCTTCTCAGCAGTCTCATTCGCACGCACACACCCACCCTCTGAACTGGTACTTTAAATAAAATCCTACTTCTTATGTTAAAAACTTTGTTTAATGAACACAGGAGTTTCAGCTTCTAGAGATGTCTGATCCTTCCAGATTGGAAATATTGTTCAGGCTTCTTCTTTTCCGGGTTATCCTTTGAAAATAAATTCTTTACCTTTTCTAAAACAAGATTGCATTTTATATGAAACATGCTATTAATATGGAAGTGGCATTTCTGATGCCCTGGGAACTGCAGACCACACTGAGCTGTTAGAACTCTGCATGAAATGAGAGTAAATGGGCTCTAAGTGAGGCCCAGAGGTGGTTCCCTCAGATAAAGAGTAGATTGGTGCTGTGTGTACCTGTTGGGATATTGAGTTTGGGTCTCCGATTGCTGATTTTTTTCATATGTTGGGTTGGTGGAGTTATCACAGAAATGTTACTGAACTTTAGGTTTGTGTAAGAATCACTTCTTTCTATTACCTAAGGCAGATCACAGCTGCTTAAAATTTTTTGTTTGAGAATAGGAAAGAAACTCGAATATTTAGAAAATTCTTGTTAGCCTGTCTTTAACTGTTTCTGAGTTTAAGCGCTTTTTGATCACTTTGTGATTTGCCCATTAAATCTTGAATATACTATTTAGCAGCCCTAGTCTGAATATACACTGAATTCTTATTGTGTGTGCCTGGGGTCAAATGTATTTACCTAGTGGCTCTGCACAGTAGCAGCATGTACAGGCTGAGCACTCCTGATCTGAAAATCCCAAATGCTCCTAATTCTGACACTTTTTGAGCATCGTGTCTGAGTGGGGATAAACAACAGAGAAACTCTACGCAAATATTAAAAAAAAAAATCCAAACTCTGAAACATTTATATTCTCAACATTTTGGGTACAAGCCCCTCCCCCTGTGTCTGCCCTGTCACTAGCAGGATCTGCACTTTTGCAGCCAGGGAGCTCTTGAGTAAACTGACTCATCCTTCTCCGTTGTCCCGTCTTCCCTCAGATGCAAGCCTGTCCTGCTGAACCCCATTGTGGAGTTACACTCAGAGGACACGCTTCAGATGGGCAAGTACTCGGAACCCGAGGAGTGCAGTGTGAATGCTGGAAGCATTTGTTTGCTACCTGTTTTTCCTTTTCCTTCTTAAAGATGTGTGTGTGTGTGTGTGTGTGTGTGTGTAGGGGGGTTTTACACAACATATGCGGCTGCTGATAGATGCTTACTTGTAGCACAGTTACAGTGAAGGAATTTACAACGACTTTCTGTGTGACTCTTCTTAGATGGCCTTAGGTCCCCAAGCTTAAATTTTTTTTAAGATTTGTTTTTACTAATTATAAATGCAGAGTGACATAGAGAGAGGGCGAGACAGAGATCTTCCATCTGCTGGTTCACTGCCCAAATGGTTGTAACAGCCAGGGCTGGGCCAGGCCAAAGCCAGGAGCTTGGAACTCCATCTGGGTCTCTCATGTGGGTGGCAAGGGCCCAAGTACTTGGGCCATCACCCTGCTGCCTTCCCAGGCTCATTAGTGGGGAGCTGAATCAGAAGCAGAGGGGCCGTGCTCAAACCAGGGCTCTGGCATGGGATGCCAGCATTATAGGCCGCAACTTAACCCTCTGTGCCACAACACTAGCCCCTTAAATCAGTTTTTTTAAAGAATTGCAATTAGTTGCTAGCATTTCAAAAATAGATTTCTCATGAAAAATCTCAGTTGCCACCTACCCCTGGAAGAATCAGGATGTGGTAACATTAGACCCTAATTCCAACACGGCAGTAATTGGTGGCAGCTGCCTCATTTAGAGGAACTGTGCCTCCTCCAGGTCTGGCCTCCATCCACTGTCTTACTTGAGCAGCTCCACTCATGTATAGTATCTGCTGGGCCCCTGCAGTCTGGTCAGTTTCTCTGCCCAACTTTTAATTAGGAATGTTTCTATCAATACTCCCCTCACCTCTGAGCCTTTCAAATTACGAGAGTCTCTTTCAGAATCTTCCATTATTTTCAGTTTGTGTCTGATGGAGCAGTTCAAAGAGTGTATTAGTTCCCAAGATCATAAAACCTGCTCTGTGAAGATAGCCTTCTGTAAAGGTCAGTGTGGGAAATATCCCCACCTGTCCCCCAAGAGATGGACTCAGACTCACAAGTTCAGGGAAAACGAGACTTTGTTGTTGGTCTTGCAAGATCAGATGTCTGAGGAGCAAGCACACGCAGGAAAGTTACAGGAAATCATGTGTATCCTAGCACAGGTCCTCCCCTGGTTCCTCACTGGCTGAGTACTGTGGGGTGTGCAGTCTTCTCCTGAGGTCACCTAAGTGATAGTTACCTTTCTCAGTCCTTCTCTGTACTTTAATTTCCTCTTGTCAGTTGCTTACTCCATAGCATCCTGTTTGCCTGAACGACTCTGCAACTCAGCCAACAGTCATTTTCCATGCTGTGTTGAGAAAGGACCACCAGACATTTTCTCCCCCCGCCCCCAGAAACCTCTTATTTAAGGTATACAAACTTATGCGTTTCATAAATACAAATTTGGGAACATAGTGATTCTTCTCACCCTACCCTTCCTCCAACCTTCACTCCTACCCTTCTTCTTCCTCCCTCTCCTATTCCCACTTTTCTGTTTTAATAAAATCTATTTTCAGTTAATTTTATGCATGTAAGATTAACCCTACTCCAAGTACAGAGTTCAACAAATAGTATGAGGAAAAAAAAAAACACAAAAAAACTGTTCCTCAGCAGTTGAGACAAGGGCTGTTCAAAGTCATCTGCTAGTTCACTCCCCAATTGCTTGCAACAGCCAGCACTGGGTTCAGGCTGAAGCTAGAAGCCAAGAACTCCATCTGGGTCTCCCACATGTATGATAGGGACCCACGTTCTTGTCCCATCACCTATGCTTTCCCAGGTACAGTAGCAGGAAGCTGGATTGGAAGCCAGAGCAGCCAGGACTCCAACTGGTTCTGTTTTGTGGAATGCCAACCTCACAAGTGGCAGTTAACGCATGGTACCACAGTGCTGCCCTCCCCAGAATGAGTTTTTAAAACAGAAATCAAGGCAGTCCATACAGCAGACTCATGGAATGATAATTGCTTCAAGAAGCACTCTGACCTCAGAATCAGCCCTGAAGGCATTCTGGTTTGGCTGAAAAGCCCATGAGGGCATTTCAGGTGTGGAAAGCCAAGGCACTGTGGCAAAAAGTGTCCTACATACATGAAGGACTTCTGTGGGCGAGACCCTGGTGGAAAGAAGTGAAAGGGTATACTTTTCTTTGAAGGGAGGAGAGAACTTCATTTTACTTACGGCCTTGTCTAAATAATGAAGGAGTTTGTGGATTCAAAAGGCTTCCATAGCCTAGGCATCTCATGTCAAAAGCCTCGGGTGATCACTGACATCATAGTTAAGAGTGTTAATTGTTAAATTAACAACAGGAGTCACTGTGTACTAACTTCCCATGCAGGACCTCTGTCCTCAAAGGGTTGTGTTATGAGAGTTAATAGTAAAACTTGTTCCCAAAGATTTACTTTGTTTTAGTGTATTAAGTGGAAGATATTCTTATGTCTCATAAATTATAGTTATGTCTAGGTGCTCGCGGGCCTCTGTGTGCCTCCTGATTTATTTTCAGCCACAGTAACCCTCATCACCACAGGGGTCTGCTGCTGTCCTCTGAATGTGCCAAGGCATCCTGTGCCCCAGGCCTTTCCTCTTCCCTCCGCCGGGTCTTTTCTTCCTTCGCAGTTTACTTGATGATCTGCTTCTCATCCCCTGTTCTCAGTTCAACCCCCACCTCCTCCGAGAGGCCTTCCCTGACTACCAAGCTGCGGAGCAGTCTCCTCTCCTTGCTGCCTGAGGCGTCACTCTTCTCACACTACCTTCTCTAGTTGCTTCCCAGGACCACGTCCTCTGATGTCATCTTAATTATGCATTTATTTACTCGCTCGCTCGCCCTCTCCCTCTGCCGTGGAAGCTTCCTGAGAACACCTGTGTGTTGTTGCGCCACATCCCCAGCAGCTAGGACAGTGCCCGGCACACCGGGAGTGCTGAGTGAGTAAACACACACACCTTACCTGAACGACTCTGCGCTTTTGTCACCCATCTCAGCTCCTTGACGGAGTGAGTGGGTGTAAGGAAAAACAGTCAACACAGACATTTCAGAGCGTTCCCCGGCCTCACAGTTGAGCCCTCAGGAGGAGGGTCTGTCCGGGGAGAAGACTGCCCGATGAGGAAGGGCGTGCAAGGAGCTGGCAAGCTGTGTGGCTGGCGCTGGCATGGAGGGAGGAGTGTGGTTCAGGGTGAAGCTGAAGAGAAGGTGGCAGGGACAGCATCACCCGGGTTCTCCAGCCCTGCTAAGAATGCAGATTCCATGCTGAGAGAGCTGGGAAACCGTCCTGCATGCCCTTCGCCACACGTGGCCTTGTTCCTGATTCCTTTTCCCTGCAGGATGGTGTGGGGAGCAATCCGGACTAGACTAAGTTGCTCGAATTAGGACTTATTCTATGCATCTGCTCTCCCACAATATGGCGCTGGGAGAGAAGTAAACAGCTTCCGCACAGCTGCCTCCAGTTCAACCAATTAACTGTAGGACTTGCTCCTGATTGGAGAGCAGCGTACTCAGCCGAGTTGGGATTGGCGGAGGAGGACTATAAAGGAGGAGAGAGACGGCATGCACCAGAAACATCTATGGGGAACATCTAAGGGAACCCGTGCAGCCCCCCAGAGAGCCGGCCGGCGGTGTGCCGCTCCCCTGCGGAAGTGGGGAATGCGGCCAGGGGGAACTGCCCTTCCACGGAGGTGGAAGGGATAGTAGCCAACCCGGGAAGAACCAGCAGCAAACCCGGGGAGGGCCGAGCAGACGAAAGAACAGCGCAGGGTCCTGTGTTGCTCCTCCACGAAGAGGGGGAGCGACAGGATGGGCAGGGACCAAGCCTGCTTTTCTTCAGCCTATCCCAGAACATAGTGAGCGCTCACTGAGTATCAGAGGGTGGACACGTGGACACAGGAAATCCTCTTTATGGCCCAGCAAACCTCCAGAAGTGTCTCCATTGTTCCTCTCCCCACCCCCTACCTAAAAAGTGTCCCAGGGAAAATCTATGCATCTTTGCAATCCTCACCAATAATTGGTCTTTCATTGAAGACATGGTGCAGGCAATTGATGGGATCCACCAAACATCAACACACTGCTCCTGCTACACTTACTTGGTGGTGATGGAATAGATCCTTAGTTCTGTGATACAGCAGCACTGTGGACTGTGTGTGTGTGTGTGTGTGTGTGTGTGTGTGTGTGTGTGTGTGTGTGTGTGTGTGTGTGTGTGTGTGTGTGTGTGTTTTACTGTGTTACTTTATAAAGCTTGATGCTTTTCCAGGTTAACATAATTAAAGCATAGGAGCTTGATGAGGCCGATAATTAAAGTCTGTAGAAGCTTTTGCCCCATTAACAAATCCCTGCAACACATGTGGCTTCGAGCGTCAGCTGTCTCTTAGGTCACAATTCTGCAGGCTGACCAATCGTGGGTTTGTCTTGGTGGACCTTCGAGCACTTGGCTGGATTTCACCGGGGGTCTAGTCTCTGCCAGAGACCACATGTGTAGCAGGCACTGACTAGCCTAGGGGGCCCACCTTTCTTGGCTCATAGTGCCCTGTGTCTCAGCAAATGTTTCACAGAACCCTAAGGCAAGTAAACAAACAAATGCAGCAGTTCTGTGTATCACTTATTTGGGTTCAGACATCTTAAATATTTACATCCTAACAACTTAATTAGTCATTTGGGAAAATAATGCACATTACGTTGAAGGAACAAACGCTATTTTTATTTCACTCTTGAATAATCACAATTGCGACTAATGAGCTGTGTGCCCTCGTTGAGCACTTGATGCTGTCACTTTGGTATCAGCTGGGACACTGCCCCGTCCACCTTGATGTTCACACAGTACTTTTCAGCCACACCAGCGTCTGTTACTTGGCTTTGGGAAGATAGGAGGTCAGGAAAGGAATGCACAGCAGTCTAGTGCTGAGCCTGGGGCTGAGTCGTGCTGGTGGTTTGCTTCTGTCTGACCAGCGCCGAGCCTCTGCGTTTCCCTCAGAGATGTAAACTATCTCCTCCACCTCTGTGAGTCTGGGGCCACCCCAGGGCCCCATGGCATATGGTTCAGGATCTAGGGAGCTCAGTGCATTGAATCTGAACTGTAATCGCATGAGATGGGCATTGTCTACATCAAAGATCAAAGGAAAGGTAACCTTGAGTGGTGACGGAACTTGCGCAGAGCCACATGGTTAGCAAATGCCGAGTAGAAATGCGATCTCAGGACTGCTTGAGACCAATGCCCAGGCTGCTACAGATTCACTTCAGAGAGTTTTTGCCTTGGAGACACTGTTCTGGGGAAAAGCCACAGTGTGCCATTTCCCCTGGCAGAGAATAATTAGGATTATTTAAGGATTTTAAACCATCTAAACCATCTAATACTGACTAATGATTTTTTTTTTTTTTTTTTTTTTTTTTTTTTTTTTTTTTTGGACAGGCAGAGTGGATAGTGAGAGAGAGACAGAGAGAAAGGTCTTCCTTTTGCCGTTGGTTCATCCTCCAATGGCCGGTGCACCGCGCTGATCCGAAGGCAGGAGCCAGGTGCTTCTCCTGGTCTCCCATGGGGTGCAGGGCCCAAGCACCTGGGCCATCCTCCACTGCACTCCCGGACCACAGCAGAGAGCTAGCCTGGAAGAGGGGCAACTGGGAAAGAATCTGGCGCCCCAACCGGGACTAGAACCCGGTGTGCCGGTGCCGCTAGGTGGAGGATTAGTCTATTGAGCCGCGGCGCCGGCCTAATGATTCTTGAAATTTGTGTGTAACTTTGATGCAGTGTTTCTTAGTCTCAGCACTGTGGACATCTTGAGGGCATTGGATGACAGCAAAATCATATGATGGCCATTAGCGCCCTCTAGTGTGACCTTGCAACATGTTCCCTGGTGGCAAAATTACCCTGTTTGAGAACCATTGCTTTACTTCAGAAATGACCAAAGTCTATTCTGGCCATATATAAATTGATTCTTAATTTTTCAAACCACAGTATGATGTCATGTTTTCAGGGCTTCTCCCTCTTCCATCCTCTTGGGAATGAGTCATCTAAAGAAGTGTTGATCACAGAAAGAACCACCGGTAGCCATAGAGAGTGTTCATTGGCTTTTCAGGACAGGGTGGCTATGATCTGTTCCTGTAGAAAGTTCCTACGTATCGCACTAAACACTCTGAGTTCCCTTCCATTTTTTATTCTCTTATGAAACAGAATGAGGAGCAGAGGGAGGGAAAGCATCGTGGAGCCCATTTCATCCACGAGTTATTTTCCCCAGCAGCTCACAGCGTCATCCCAAAGGTTCCAGGGTTTTTCTGTTCTTCCTTGGTCTCTGCTAGTGCTCGTGTCCTCCACAGTTGCATTCTGGTCCCTGCAAAATGAGGTCAACATCCTTCCAGGGCCGGCGCCGTGGCTCACTAGGCTAATCCTCCGCCTAGCGGCGCCGGCACACCAGGTTCTAGTCCCGGTCGGGGCGCCGGATTCTGTCCTGGTTGCCCCTCTTCTAGGCCAGCCCTCTGCTGTGGCCAGGGAGTGCAGTGGAGGATGGCCCAAGTGCTTGGGCCCTGCACCCCATGGGAGACCAGGAAAAGCACCTGGCTCCTGGCTCCTGCCTTCGGATCAGCGCGGTGCACCGGCCATTGGAGGGTGAACCAACGGCAAAGGAAGACCTTTCTCTCTGTCTCTCTCTCTCACTGTCCACTCTGCCTGTCAAAAAATTAATAAAAAAAAAAAAAATCCTTCCAGGATAGATCATCCATCTGCTTTTTTTTTTTTTTTTTTTTTTTTTTTTTTTCAAGATAATGTTTATTTGAAAGGCAGAGCAACAGAAAGGGAGGGAGATACAGTGAGAAAAAGAGAAAGGTAAGCTGGCACTGGGCGTATCGTGTCATATGGGCACCAGTTCAAATCCTGGCTGCTCCACTTCCACTCCAGCTCCCTGCTAACACACCTGGGAAAGCAGAGGAAGATGGCCCCAGTCCTTGGGCCCCTGCACCCACGTGGGAGACTTGGATGAAGTTCCCGGCTCCTGGCTTCAACCTGTCCCATCCTTGGCTGTTGTGGCCATTTGGGAAGTGAACCAGTGGATGGAAGATCTCTCTGGCTCTTGTTTTCTCTCTGTATCTCTGCCTTTCAAATAAAACAAAGCTTAAACAAAAAAAAAAAGTCAGGAAAGTAATAAAGGGGAAGCAGGGAAGCCACAGTCTGCCCACATTGCCCCAGTGCACAGGCCAGAGAAGTCATATCAGAGCATGAAGGCCCTGTCCTGTCCTGTGCAAGCAAGCAGTGCCCGAATGCATTAACAATACGTGTGTCTGGCCTGAGTTTTCCATCCCTGATGGAAAAAAAAAAAAGAAAAAAAAAAAAGAAAAAGATACAAAACACCAGCATTTTGGAGCATCCTGTTCTCTAGCTCAGGGAAGACGGATCTGACTCAGATTAGGAAGGTAGCTTGCAGAGTAAAACTCCCCTGTCAGCACAGTCACTCCCAGAAACTGAGTCAAGCCACACAGAGCTGCAAGGCATTGGTGACTAGAGGTCACGGTGAGCTGGCATCACAGGGAATCTGGTCGTGCTGGATCGGGCCCCTCAAGTAACAGGGTTTGATGACTGTAACACACACCACCATCACAACACACTTGCTCAGGGGTTACACAGGCTGTGTATGCACCGCAGATCCAGGGGCAGCGTTGCAGGGCAGTGGATAGGCTACTTCTCACAATGTCTGCATCCCTCCTTGAAGCGCCTGGTTCAAGACCCAGCTATTCTGCTTCCAATACAGCTGCGCTTTATGCACCTGGGAGGCAACAGATGACAACCCAAGTATTTTAGTTCCTGCCACCCATGCGGGAGGCTGAGGTGGAGTTCCTGACGTCAGTTTGGCCCAGCCTCGGCCAGTGTAGGCATCTGGGAGACTGAACCAGCAAATGGAAGATTGTGTGTGTGTGTATGTGTGTGTGTGTGTGTGTGCCTTTCCTCTGTAACTCTTTCAAATAAAATCAGTCTTAAATACAGATTTCTACTGTTGGAAGATCTGCAGAATGAGCCCATCAGACTATGCTTATTTGTTTTTAAAAGTTTTATTTCTTTTATTTATTTGAAAAGTAGGGTTACAGAGACAGGGAAAGAGAGAGATTTTCCATCTTCTGACTCACTCCCCTGATGGGAGTGAGCATCCGCTGCTTTCCCAGGCACATGAGCAGGAAGCTGGATTGGAAATGGATCAGCCAGGACTCACAGCGGCACCATGTGGGATGTGTCGCTGCAGGCAGCCACTTTCCCCACCATGCCACAACACCAGGCCCCAGACTGTGCTTCTTAGCAAGCCCTCCCAGTGATGCTGATGTCTGCGAGGCTGAGAGCCCTGTGTACACCATTCCATCCCACTGGGGAGAATATGGAAAACAAAATGTTTCCATTTTATTTATGAAAACTTCAGGACATAAAGTGTACTCTTTTAAGCATAACACATTACAAACTGGCACAACAGTACCCTGCCCATGGGTATCAGTATTTTAGTGAGCTTGCCTGCTGATCTCTTAATTCCACTTTTTTTTTGTTTGTTTAAGGATTTATTTGTATTTATTTGAAAGGCAGATTTAATTGTATTTATCTGAAAGAGAGAGGTAGAGACACAGAAAGAGAGGTTTTCCATCCGCTGATTCACTCCCCAAATGGCTGCAATGATCAGGGCTGGGCAGCCCGAAGCCAGGAACCAGGGGCATCTTCTGGGTCTCCCACGTGGGTGCAGACGTCCAGGCACTTGGGCCGTCCTCCACTGTTTTCCCAGGGTCATCAGCAGGGAGCTGGGTCACAAGTAGAGCAGCCAGGATTTGAACTGGCGCCCATATGTGATGCCAGCGCTGCAGGACGGGGCTTTAAAACCGCTGCACTACAGCGCTGGGCCCTGTTAATTCCACTTGTGGTGATCTACTCTAGAGAAATAACTGGACAGGTGTTTCATGGTAATATATACACAGAAGAAGTTTTTAGAACAGGTGTGGGGTAGTTCCATTTTCTTTTATGTGCTCAGTGTATGTGAGAGAGGGGGAGAGAGTGTGTTTTGTTGTGCCCAAGATCTTAGCACATAGGCAGAAAGACTGGAATGTTACATACCAAAGCACTTACAGTTATATTTGGACATTGTGATTTTTGATCAGTTTTCACCCTCCTCTTACCTAATGCTTTTTTTTTTTTTTAAGATTTATTTTATTTATTTTGAATGACAGAGTTACAGAGAGGTAGAGACAGAGAGAGAGGTCTTCCTTCCGCTGATTCACTCCCTAGATGGCTGCAACGGCCAAAGATGTGCCGATCCAAAGCCAGGAGCCGGGAGCTTCTTCCGTGTCTCCCATGTGGGTGCAGGAGCCCAAGGACTTGGACCATCTTCTCCTGCTTTCCCAGGCCACAGCAGAGAGCTGGATTGGAAGAGGAGCAGCCGGGACTAGAACTGGCGCCCATATGGGATGCCGGTGCATCAGGCTAGGGCTTTAACCCACTGTGCCACAGTGCCTGCCCCAACCTAATGCTTTTAAAATGTTTATTTTCATCTACTTGAAACAGTGAGCATGTGTTTTTATAATGGGTAAGAATAGTAAAGTTACTTGAATTGTTAAAAAGCCTCCTACATTGAAATTATGTTTTCTTGGTGAATTTCTGCTGAAGTTATTCTCCCTCATTGCATTTGCAGATGGACACATGTTGGATTCAAAGAGATATGCCATTGTTGGAGCAGACCTCCGAGACCTATCTGAACTGGAAGAGAAACTAAAGAAATGTAACATGAATACACAGTGAGATTTTTTTTTTTAACCTCTTATGCGTTCATGACTTTATGCTCATCCTGAGATAAGCCCACTGGCAGATGCAGCACGATGCCTGGGGCCCATTTTCAGTGTGGATGTTTTCTCCTCTCATGGCTTCTTGAGTCATTTTCTGGAATTTTCAAGGAACACCTTTGCTCAAGTTTGTACCCCTGTCGGACTCACCCATACTCCCCTCCCCACCCCCTTTTTCACTTTGAGAGGCAGACACATACACAGGTAGAGAGAGTGTGAGTGCATGCACCTGTCTGCTGGTTTGCTCCCCAAATGCCTGCGACAGCTGGAGCTGGGCTCGGGCTGAAACCAGAATCCAAGAACTCTATTTGGTCTCCCACATGGGAGCTTTGAAACACCAGGAAACTCAAGTGGTATCTTAACTGCTAGGCCAAATGCCCACCCCTTGCCATTATGTTTTTTCTTTACGATTCTTTAAAGTTTTGGCATTACTTTTTTAAAATACTTGTGCCTAGTGTTATAAATAAGTTTGAGAGAATATAGTTGTATGGATAAAAACACAATTGCAATGTATAAAGAAAGGATTAGTATCAGAGTGTATAAAGAATGACTACTGTTAAAAAAAAAAAAAAACCTGCAGCTCAGAAGCAGCTAAATGTCCTGTGAGAACTTGAGTAGTAATTCTGTGAAATTCTTTTACTCCCTCCAAGTTGGCACAGACATAAAGTTGACAGTGTCAAGTATTGGCAAAGATGCAGGGCCTAGGGAGTGGTCTTACACCACTGGTGGGCGTGAACATGGACCAGTTGTGAGGAACACTGAGAAAGTATCTGGTGGAACTGAATGTGTGCACCACATGGTACAAGAGTTCCGCTGTTGAACGTTCCCCGACGAGGTCCTGCACACATGCGTAAGGAGGGTTCCCATCATCTGCACTGTTGGATTGATTGGAAGGCAGAGTGACAGTGAGAGGGAGAGACATGGACAGGGAGACAGAGTGAGGAAGAGGACAAGCTTCTGTCCTCTGGTTTACTCCCCAAATGGCCACAACATTTATGTCTGGACCACGCTAAAGCCAGGAGCAGGAACTCCATCCGGGTCTCCCACATGGGTGCAGGAGCCCAAGCACTTGGGCCGTCTGCTGCTGCTTTCCCAGGCCCATTAGCAAGGAACTGGATCTGAAAGAGAGCAGCCAGCGCTTGACTTGGTGCTCCAAATACGGGATGGCAGCATCGCAGGTGGTGACTTAACCTGCTACACCACAATGCTGGTCCCCGTCATATCTGATTTTAACTGTTGCTTATGATTGTTCTCATGGTTTCTAGAAGAGAAGATAAAAATAATTTCCTAACCCAACACTGAGAGATAACCATCTTCATAAACTTTATGTCAGAATTCATAAATGTGTGTTTTTCTTTAAAATATGAGGTGATCATACTTCATATACAGTTTGGGAACTTTTGAAAGAATTGAACATGAGCCTGCCTTGTGCCACAGCAGGCGGGGCTGGAGCCTGCAACACCAGCATCCCGTATGAGCACCAGTTGGAGTCCTGGCTGCTCTACTTCCAGTCTAGCTCTCTGCTGATGCAGCTGGGAAAACAGTAAAAGATGGCCCAAGTGCCTGGGTCCCTGCACCCGCGTGGCAGACCTGGATGGAGTTCCTGGCTCCTGGCTTTGGCCTGGCCCAGCCCCAGCCCCAGTCAGTGTGACCATTTGGAGAGTGAGCCAGCATATAGAAAATCTCTTTTTCTCTGTCTCTCATTCCTCTGTTAGCCTGCCTTTTAAATAAATAAATTAAATCTTCAAAAAAAAAAAAAAGAGAATTAAATATATATGTGTGTCTGTGTAGATATATAATCACTTATTTGCTTATTTATCCTCTCAGCAAATAATTGAGAACATCTGAGGTACAGGAACTCCCTGTAGAGCCATGAACAAAGCAGGGTATACGTTGTGGGGTGAGGAAAAGAGCTGTTAGCAGCTCGTTATATTTGACTGCTTAGTTACTCCCGGGGCACCTGCTCTGAAGTGTAGGGAAGCGGGCAGTAGGCCCCGCGTCTGGGGACGGGGGGCAGCGGTGCTGAAGCATCGCACTGGTGAGCTGCATAGCAGTCCGTTGGGTGGATGTAGTTACTCCTTTCAGCCAATCTCTTGTTGCTGGCATTTGATTTCCTGCAGTTGATTTTTCTCCTAAGATCTCTCACCAGTGAAAATGAATGAAAAGAACTCATTTCTCTCATGGGAGAAATAGTAGGCTGCATTTGTTTCCATTTTATTTATTTACTTGCTTATTTGAGAGTCAAGACCCACACACACACACACACACACACACACACACACAGCTCCTATCCACTGGTTTAATTCCCAAAGCCCACAGTGACCCCTGGGTGGGGCCAAAGCTGAGAGCCAGGAACTCAGTCCAAGTCTCCCCATGTGGGTGGAGGAAATTCAATTACTCGATCCATCACTGCCACCTCCCAGAGTCTGCGTTGGCAGGAAGCTGGAATCAAAAGCTGGAACTGAATGTTGAACCCAGGTACTAGGATATAAGATACAGACATCTTTTTACATCTTTTTTCATTAATTTATTTTTAAGGAATACAAATTTTGTATGTGGAACTTTAGGAATATAGTTATTCTTCCCACCATACCCGCCCTCCCACTCCCACTCCCACCCTTCCTCTTCCTCCTTCTCCTCTTTCTTTCTTTTTATTTTAATAATTTGTTTAAACTTTTATTTAATGAATATAAATTTCCAAAGTACAGCTTATGGATTACAGTGGCTTCCCCCTCCATAACTTCCCTCCCACCCACAACCCTCCCTTTCCCACTCCCTCTCCCCTTCGATTCACATCAAGATTCATTTTCAATTCTCTTTATATACAGAAGATCAGTTTAGCATATATTAAGTAAAGATTTCAACAGTTTGCACCCACATAGAAACACAAAGTGAAAAATACTGTTTGAGTACTAGTTATATCATTAAATCACAATGTACAGCATATTAAGGACAAAGATCCTACATGAGGAGTAAGTGCACAGTGACTCCTGTTGTTGACTTAACAAATTGACACTCTTGTTTATGGCATCAGTAATCTCCCTAGGCTCTAGTCATGAGTTGCCAAGGCTATGGAAGCCTTTTGAGTTCACCGACTCTGATCATATTTAGACAAGGTCGTAGTCAGAGTGGAAGTTCTCTCCTCCCTTCAGAGAAAGGTACCTCCTTCTTTGATGACCTGTTCTTTCCACTGGGCCAATCCCATTCTCCATTAAGATTCATTTTCAGTTAACTTTGTACACATAAGACCAACTTTATACTAAGTAAAGATTTCAATAATTTGAATGCATACACACACACAAAACTGTTTCAGAACTAGTTTCACAGTTAACTCTCATAATGCAACTCATTGAGGACAGAGGTCCTGCATGGGGAGTTAGTGCACAGTGACTCCTGTTGTTAATTTAAGAATTAACACTTTTTTTTTTTTTGGACAGGCAGAGTTAGACAGTGAGAGAGACAGAGAGAAAGGTCTTCCTTTTCTGTTGATTCACCTGCTAAATGGCCGCTGCGCCGATCTGAAGCCAGGAGCCAGGTGTTTCTCCTGGTCTCCCATGTGGGTGCAGGGCCCAAGCACTTGGGCCATCCTCCACTGCCTTCCCGGGCCACAGCAGAGAGCTGGACTGGAAGAGGAGCAACTGGGACAGAATCCAGCGCCCCGACTGGGACTAGAACCCGGTGTGCTGGCGCCGCAGGCGGAGGATTAACTAAGTGAGCCGCGGCGCCGGCAAGGATTAACTCTCTTATGTATGATGTCAGTGACCACCAGAGGCTCTTGCCATGAGCCGCCTAGGCTATGGAAGCCTTTTGAATCCACAAACTCTGTCAGTATTTAGACAAGGTCATTAGCAAAGTAGAAATTCTCTCCTCCCTGTAGAGAAAAGTACCTCCTTCTTTGATGGCCACGCCTTTCCGTTGGGATCTCACTCGCAGAGATCTTCATGAGGAAGACTTTTTTGCCGCAGTGTCTTGGCTTTCCGTGCCAGTACAGACATCCCAGCCGCTAGGTCAGTGCCGGCCCGAGATGCTTCCTGTTGCACAGGAGAATCTGTGGTGTGACGTGGCCACAGTGCGGGTGCACAGCCGGGCAGAACTTGCAGCCCTGTAAGTTTAACACATTCATAAACCAGACAAACCACTGCTCACTGCCCACCTCGTTACGGGATTGACTGGGAGTGTGGTGGTGTTGCGTGGGCATTACTGCGCGGATCAGTGCTGTGTTTGCTCCGCCCTTCCGGTTTTCCTGGGAAGGAGCTGCCCTGTGAGTACTGCAACATGTGAGGATACTTCAGAAAGTTCACGAAAAAGATGGAATTCAGAAACAAGCCTATTCTGGTGTAAAACTTTTTGAAATCTGTGTAGGATTCTCATGAAAAAGTTGATGAGACATGTGTATTATAAAAAATTACTATGCATGGATTTCAAAACTTTTGCATCAAGATAAGCGTTTTTTAATTCATTTTTTCCCACAAACTCTTTGGAGTTCTTGCAGATGTACAGTCAGAGGTACCCAACTTGGTGAAAACATATTTATGTGCCTTTTTTCTCCTTTTAAGGTTGCCAACACTCCTGATAACTGAATGTGTGCTGGTTTACATGACTCCGGAGCAGTCTGCAAACCTTCTAAAGTGGGCAGCCAGAAGTTTTGACACAGCCATGTTCATAAACTATGAGCAGGTAAAAAGGCGCACGAGAGTTTGGGTTCTGGGTTAGACTCCAGCTCTGGCTTTCCCTGCGAGCATCCTCAGTGTGCGCTCCCTGCGCTGTTCCCTGCCTCCGGCCACTCCGGCTCCCCCTCATTAATTAATTCTCACAGTCCTGATAGTCCTGAGATCTTGACTTCCTGCAAACTCTGCGCCAGAGTCCTGGGAACTTCTGTCTTACCCTTTACAAAAGTCTGTCATGCTCCTATTTATCATTGCCTTTTCCGCAGAGTCATAGAAGACAATGGGAGGGGATTTTTGGCTGCCACCAGTGTAGTGGGAGCGCCTCGGATGCCTTCAGGGGCAGGCAGGGGGTGCGGGTGGAGGAAGTTGGCCAGGTGGGGGGGACTGGGGTGACCTGAGCGCTTTCTGCGAATGGTCACCACTCAGTTGCAGTCGGTTGCAGTGTGGGCGTGTGAACCTAGAGTTCCCTGAGCTCCCAGCTGTTTTTCAGTTTATGTATTTGAAAGGCAGAGAGACACAGAGGTCTTCCCTCTGCTGGTTCTCTCCCCACCTGCCTGCAACAGCTGAGAGGGGGCCCGGTACAAAGCCAGGGGCCCGGAACTCCATCTTGGTCTCCCAACAAGGACTTGAACCATCCTCTGCTGTCTGCCAGGGTGTACGTTGCTCCACTTTGTGTTCTTTTGTTCAGCATCACCTGAGAGGTGATGGATTAAGTGACCTTTGACCAGGCCTCGGTCACTTTGGAGTAAGCTTGGAATGTGCCAGTTTTTTTTTTCTTTTCTTTTTTAAAGATTTACTTTTTTGAAAGGTAGGGTTACAGAGAGAGGTAGAGAAGAGAGGTAGAGAGAGAGGGAGAGAGAGAGGTCTTCCATCTGCTGGTTCACTCCCCAGATGGCCACAATGGCCAGAGCTGCACTGATCCAAAGCCAGGAGCCAGGAGCTTCTTCCGGGTGTCCCGTGTGGGTTTAAGGACTCAAGGACATGGGCCATCTTCCACTGCTTTCCCAGGCCATAGCAGAGAGCTGGATTGGAAGAGGAGTAGCCAGGACTAGAACTGGCATCCCAGGGCTTTAACCCACTGCACCACAGCGCCGGCCCCAGTATGCACCAGTTTTCGATGCATTGTCCATAGCAGTCCTGAAACTGACCCAGCTCCCACCTGCCATGCTCACTGTTGAATAAGAAGCATTTAACTTAAAATCAGTTTTTTTTTTTTTTTAACAAAGTCATTAACATCCTCACAGCATGCCCACAGTGCCCTGCATTATGTTCTTCTTCTTCTTTTTTTTTTTTTTTAATTTTATGTATTTGAAAGGCAGAGAGTTACAGAGAGGCAGAGGCAGAGAGAGAGAGAGAATGAATGAATGAATGAATGAATGCTTTCATCCAGGGATTCACTCCCCAAGTGGCTGCAATGGCCGGAGCTGGGCCAATCTGGAGCCAGGAGTTTTCTCTGGTCTCCCATGCAAGTGCAGGAGCCAAAGGACTTGAGCCATCTTCTGCTGCTTTCCTGGTGCCTAGCAGAGAGCTGGATCAGAAGAGGAGCAGCTGGGACTTGAACTGGTGCTCATGTAGGATGCCAGCACTGCAAGTGGCAGCTTTACCTGCTATGCCACAGCGCGGTCCCCACCCTGCATTATATTCTAATTAGTAATTTTAAATGACACAGCTACATGGCATATGGGCATTTCTATCATGATAAGGAAGTAATGAGAATAGATCCTTCAGCTTGCTTACAGTGTACCAAGCACTGTCTATGAGCTTTAAATGCATATGTTTAAATATATATATTTATTTATTTATAATATTTATTTATGTGAAAGATTTAGAAGAAGAGAAAGAGAGAGAGAGATCTTCCATCCACTGGCTCACTCTGCAGATGGCCACAATGGCCAGGGCTGTGCCAGGCTGCAGCCAGGAGCTTCATCTGGGTTTCCCATGTGGGTGGCAGGGACCCAAGCACTTGGACTATTCTCTGCTGCTTCTCCCAGGCCATTAAGCAGTGAGCCGGATTGGAAGCAGAGCAGCCAGGACATGAACTAGCACTGACATGGCATGCCAGCATTACAGGTAGTGGCTTTACCTGCTGTGTCACACACGACACCAGCTCCTAGTTTTACATATATGAACCTGCTTTCAGTTATCACAGCAGTCCACAAGGTCCTGTCCTGACTTGACTTGTGAAGGGACTGGGGTACACAGACAGTGGAGCACTTGTCACGGCTGCTATGACACTATAGACTGTCAAGCCAGGGTTCAGACCCAGGAAGTCAGACAGTAGAGGGTGTGTTCCAGCCCCTTCTGCCCCGAATCCTTGTTGTGCAGTGCCACCCAAGCCTTACTCTGCCCTGACACAGCATAATTCTGGTTCCTGTCTGGCAGTGTTCTCATAGGACCCTGGAAATCATCCTGGGTACAGTGACGAGTTTTTGATACCATGATTACAACAAAGTCCTCGTGTCTGTACAGTCGTGTACACTGATACTGTGTTTTTTGGCATTTGTGCGTATGTATAAATTAACTGGTTTTTTTAAACTAGTTTTTTTATTCAGAAAATAATGGCATACATGGAATATGAAACTCAAACAGTATGAAAGGGTAGACAAGGAAAAGTGAGCCTTTCTCCTACCCTAGACCTCAGGTCCCTAATGTGGGAAGCAGCATTTCTAGCCCACAGTTTTTCTGTGCACATCTAAAGCAAGAGAGAGGTTTTTGGTTTGGCTTTGTTTTTTCCTTACAGGCAGATGAGAGCTTGTGATCCATCTTCCTCTGTACCTTGCTTCTGTAGAGTGTACCTCAGGGCCATTCCATGTCTATGTCTGTCCTCCTCTCCTGTTTTCATGGCTATATAGTATTCCATTATGTGCCCATGCAATAGCGTGTTTAACCTTAAATGGTCCGCACTAACTTTACGCACGGCTGTAGTCAACAGTCTTGCATCTGTGCCTACACGACGAGTGTTTCTGCAGGGTCCCCCACTGTCCGTGCAGCATTTGCAGTGCGAGAGTCCTGCCCAGGGGTCCTTCCAGGACCTGCACCCCTTCACGCTGCCAGCAGCGCTGTGTGCTTGTGCCTGCTGCTGTTCCTTCCCTTGCAGCCAGCGTGTGTGAGCAAACAGCAGCCTGACTGCTGAGACACAGAATCCTGTCTCCTTAGTGTACACACCTAAGAAACAAAGAAACCCCGGTGGTGGTGGCCGCCGTGGTGCTGCCCAGCCTCCGCTTTCCCTTCCCAGGTGAACATGGGCGATCGGTTCGGGCAGATCATGATTGAAAACCTGAGGAGACGACAGTGTGACCTGGCGGGCGTGGAAACCTGCAAGTCATTGGAGTCGCAGGTCAGAGGGCAGAGCCCGAGACGTGCCCACCCTGTGCCCCAGCCAACCAAGAAAAGGCGGATTCTCCCCTGCGGCTAAGATAACATGGGGGGCGCTGGTGGGCAGCCGGGGCGTCATGCGGGCCACTTGGGGGCTCACAGCACCAGGACAGTCCCTGCTGCGCCATCTTGGTGTGGAAAAATAGCAGTGTACGTTTCCTGCTCCCTGGCTGTTTAGCGTTGTGCTGTGCATGTTTTCAGATGAACATGAAGGCAGAAGGAACCGTAAAGCTGACCCCCGTGGCCCATGAGCCAGCGTTTTATTGGCGCTGTCTCTCGCGTCCCCGCTGCGGGGTTTTCTGGTTGGTGTTGGGTGTTCTCGGGCAGACCCCAGACGGTGCGTGACTTCACCCCTGAGCATCCCATTGCGAGTCTCCTGCCCTCCAGGACCTCCTTCCCCAGGGCCAAGGACAGTACCACCCACACATCTCACGGCCACGCGGAACCCCCTCCTGCCATCTGCTGCTCGGGCTGGGCTGCGTTTTCCCGAGTTGTTTAAAACACGTTTCTGTGGTTAGTGTGTGTGAGCCCGCCCTGTGCACTGATTGACATGCCCTGGACACCTGTGCGACTCGCTCACGGCCTGGCAGAAGCGGCCTGTGTTTGCTGCGGGCACATCCTGCGGCCTCCCTACATTTCAGTAGCTGGGTTTGTACGCGGCGCCCTCGGCCAAGGGAAACTCGCTCCAGGGAGTTCCCCTGCGGTAACCACAAGCATGTTCATGGCAGGACTCTGGCGAGCAAACAGAACAGAGACCACAGGAGCGGGGAGGGGCTTCAGAGGAATTCCCACAGGCAAGAGGGTCTGGGGTGTGCACCAGGTACCCTGTGGCTTTCTCCCCTTCCTGTCTCAGAAAGAGCGGCTCCTGGCCAGTGGGTGGGAGACGGCATCAGCTGTGGACATGATGGAACTGTACAGCAGATTACCACGAGCTGAAGTGAGCAGGTAAGGGGGTGGCGGGGTGGGGGCCTTGCCTGTGAGTGAGGCACGGCCATGCTTGTTCTTTCATGGGCCAGAACCCAGCCCAGCCCTAGCCAGACTTGTCTAGAAAGAAGTCAGACGTCGTCAGCAACTCGAGGGTAACTCATTAGCTAGGAGTTTAGATAGGGTTTATGCCAGAGCAGACTGTTGCAGTCAAAGGAAGCGCTCCCGCCTGGAGAGCTCCCAGGGCACCGTCTGCAGCAGGACGTTTTGCATAATCCCTATGTTGGAGAGGGAGGAAAGTCATCACTCGAGAATTTTATTTTAAAGATTTATTTATTTATTTGGAAGTTAGAGTTACACAGAGAGAGAAGGAGAGGCAGAGAAAGAGAGAGAGAGAGGTCTTCTATCCATTGGTTCATGCCCCAATTGGCCGCAACAGCCAGAGCTGCGCCGATCCAAAGCCAGGAGCTTCTTCCAGGTCTCCCACACGGGTGTAATCTTCTACTGCTTTCCCAGGCCATAGCAGAGAGCTGGATTGGAAATGGAGCAACCAGGACTCGAACCAGTGCCCATATAGGATGCTGGCACCGCAGGCAGCAGCTTTATCCGCTACACCACAGCACTGGCCCCCACTCGAGAATTTTTAAGAGAAAAACAGTCTCCTGGCAGATTTTAAATAGACTTTTCACCTCATTATGGAAGAAAAATATTTTATCTTAAGTTTTTTTAAGCAATATAAAGTACATGAAGTATGACATCATGTCCACTTGTCACACTCTCTAAAGACAGCTGCTAACATACTGGATGTACTCTTTTCCAATGCATATATTCAAATATTCAAATAAATATACTCATAGATTCCTGTATTTCTGTTTTTTGGATCAGTGGATTCATACCACACACATGGGTCTGTAAGCCCCCTCTTATTTTTATTTTTTGAAGATTTGTTTATTTGAAAGGTAGAGTGACAGAGATATTCATCTGCTGGTTCACTGCCCAAATGGCCACAATGGCCAGAGCTGGGCCAAGCTGAACTCAAGAGCTAGGGGCTCCATCTGGGTCCCCCACATAGGTGGCAGGGACCCAAGTACCTGAGCCGTCTTGTGCTGCCTCCCAGGCACACCAGTAGGAAGCTGGGTCGGAACCAGAGAGTAGCTGGGACTCACACCAGGCATTCTGATATGACTTGCAGGTGCCCTGGGCAGCGGCTTAACCTTCTGTGCCACAGTACCTGTCCCACCCTCCTATTTAAACTTACCAACGAATTGTCTTTATCTTTACATACAAAATATTGAGTGCTACCACATCTCATTTTAGGGCACATATTATATACGTGTTTTAGATTTGTATTGACATATGGATGTAGTATATTGATAATAATTTTGAAGTAATTAAGAATGTCTGGGGGCCAACGCTGTGGCGCAGCGGGTTAATGCCCTGGCCTGAAGCACTGGTATCCCATATGGGTGCCGGTTCTAGTCCCAGCTGCTCCACTTCCGATCCAGCTCTCTGCTATGGCCTGGGAAAGCAATAGAAGATGGCCCATGTCCTTGGGCCCCTGTACCCACGTGGGAGACCCAGAAGAGGTCCCTGGCTTCGGATTGGCGCAGCTCCGGCCATTGCGGCCATCTGGGGAGTAAACCAGCAGATGGAAGACCTCTCTCTCTCTCTGTCTCTACCTCTCTGTGTAACTCTTTCAAATAAATAAAAATAAATCATTAAAAAAAAAAAACATCAGAATGTCTGAAGCTAGGCATTAACTGTGATATGCTGTCTATTTTGCTGTGCTCTGCTTTCCCTGTGACAAACACTAGAGGGAACATCACCCTACACCCACATGGGTGCACAGTGTTGGTTCCACCTGAAGTCTTTTTATACACTTGTGCCTTCCTGATCTGTGCTTTCCTCTTGCTTGGTTTCTTATAAGACAATGCAAGCACTTCTGCCTTGCTGCTCCATAGAAGTTAGAAGTGAGTGCACCCACACTTGGCTCCAGAGTGCTGGACAGTTGGAGCGGGTGCTGTGTCCGTGTGGTCAGGAGTCTGCTTCCTGGGTTCTTCCGGCAGCAGCCTTTCCCCCAGGCTGGTTTTCCTTTGCTTACAGGTCAGGACAGCTGCATGAACATCTCTGGCCTGACGTCCGTGTTGGGGACGCTCTGGCAGCTCTGCTGGGTACCCAGAGCATCACACACAAGGAAGGCCATTTGCAATCACATGTCTCACGTTGCCCTACCTGGCCTTTTGTAGACAGCCACTGTAGCCTTACCAGGGGCCGTGATGAGAGGCAGTGGATGTTGGTCTGTCTGTCCCAGCTCCTTGAATGCCACATCTGTATTTGCTGGCTACGGTAGAGGAGTAACAGAAGTCTGAGATGGGCCTTTTCATGTAACAAACGCCGAGTGCCCGCTGTGTATATGGCAGGAGCTTTTCCAAACGCAGGGGCTGTGCTCAGTGTTCAGAACTGCTCCAAAGATGTGCCTGCCCCAGGAACTCATATCCTAGCTTCCAGTGTGCACATTTTGGTAGAAAGTTTTTCAGAAAGCTCTCTCTGTATATTTCTGTGCATGTTTCTCTCTGTGTGTATATGTTTAAAAGTTTATACTTACAGTGCTTATTTTGGAAAAGTCATACATTCACATAATTTTTTAAAACAATCAGAACAATGGGACCAGTGTTGTGGCATAGCTAGTTAAGCTACTGCCTGTGATGCTGTCATCTCAAATGGGCACCAGTTCTAGTCCTGGCTGCTCCATTTCCAATCCAGCTCTTTGCTAATGGCCTGGGAAAGCAGGGGAAGATGACTCAAGTGCCTGGGCCCCTGCAGCCACATGGGACACCCAAATGAAGCTCCTGGGTCCTGGTTTCCATTGGCTCAGCCCTGGCTGTTGTAGCCATTTGGATAGTGGACCAGTGGAGGGAAGCTCTCTCCCTCTGTCTTTCCCTCTCACTCTCTAACTCTGCTTTTCCAATAAATAAAAGTAAATCCTTAAAAAATCAGAATAAAGCAATAAAGAATAAAAATGAAAGCCCTCACCACAACCCACCCTTACTCCCAGTCTCCTGCGTTCTCTCTCAAGAGGCAAACACATTTCTAGTTTCTTCTGTATTTCCTTTAAAAGTTTACATTTATTTATTTTCATTTTATTTGAAAGGCAGAGAGAGGGAAACAGAGATCTTCCACCTGCTGCTTTGCTCCCTAAATGCCTACAACAGCCAGGGCTGGAACAGGCCAAAACTGAGCCAAGAACTCAAACCTGAGTTTGTGACATGAGTGGCAGCACCCAAGTCCTTGATCCATCACCTGCTGCCTTGCAGGGTGCACATTAGCAAGAAGCTAGAATCAGAAGTCAAGCCAAGATTTGAATCCGGACACTCCTGTATGGGACACCCAAGTGTCTTAACCCAATGCCTGCCCCGCTTTGTGTGTGTTTTTTGTTTTTTTTTTTTTTTTTTGACAGGCAGAGTGGACAGTGAGAGAGACAGACAGAGAGAGAGGTCTTCCTTTGCTGTTGGTTCACCCTCCAATGGCCGCCGCGGCCGGCGCGCTGCGGCCGGCGCACCGCGCTGATCTGATGGCAGGAGCCAGGAGCCAGGTGCTTCTCCTGGTCTCCCATGGGGTGCAGGGCCCAAGCACTTGGGCCATCCTCCACTGCACTCCCTGGCCACAGCAGAGAGCTGGCCTGGAAGAGGGGCAACCGGGACAGAATCCGGCGCCCCAACCGGGACTAGAACCCGGTGTGCTGGCGCCGCTAGGTGGAGGATTAGCCTAGTGAGCCGCGGCGCCGGCCCCGCTTTGTGTTTTCAAAAAGCAGCCTGTGCATGTAGAAGCCTGTGTGTCCCCTGCTGTTTCTTTACATAGATAGTGGTCCATGCTGCCGACCTTCCTTCCTAAGCAACTTGCCTTTAAATTCTATGGTATACTTTGGAGGTTGTTCCATTCTTGCACGTGGAGACCTCGCCCCCATTTTAAAAATGGCTTCATAGTATCCTATCGTGCTTCAATTTATTGAGCCCATCTCTTCGTGATTATAGTGTGACTCTTGTTGCTGCCTTGGAGCTACGATGCTGCACTGAATGCTCCTGAAATTGCATCTTTGTGTGCACACAGGCTGAATGAATGAATGAATTTTTATTTGAAAGGCAGAGAGACAGAAACAGATCTTCTGTACTCTGGTTCTCGCCCTCAAATACCTGCAGCAGCTGACACTGGGCCAGGCTGAAGCCAGGAGCCCGGAACTTAATCTAGGTCTCCTGCGTGTGTGGTGGAGACTCAGCTACTTGAGCCAACACCTGCTGGCTGCCAGGGTGCCCAGTAGCAGGAAGCTGGAATCGGAAGTGGAGCCAGGACTGGAAGTTTGGCACTCTGCTATGGGATGTGGGAATCCCAGACCATAACTGCTGTACCAAACACCTTTCCCCAGGGTAAATTCTTCTTTTTTTTATTTTTCTATTTTTTTTTTTTTTTAATTTTTTGACAGGCAGAGTTAGTGAGAGAGAGAGAGAGAGAGAGAAAGGTCTTCCTTTTTCCGTTGGTTCACCCCCCATGTGGCCGCTACAGCTGCCGATCTGAAGCCAGGAGCCAGGTGCTTCTCCTGGTCTCCCATGGGGTGCAGGGCCCAAGCACTTGGGCCATCCTCCACTGCACTCCCAGGCCACAGCAGAGAGCTGGCCTGCAAGAGGAGCAACCGGGACAGAATCCCGCACCCCAACTGGGACTAGAACCCGGGGTGCCGGCACCGCAGGCGGAAGATTAGCCTATTGAGCTGCGGCGCTGGCCTCCCCAGGGTAAATTCTTAAAAGAATTGCAGGGTCAGAGGCTATAGACTTTCAGCATTGGTTGAGATAATCAAATTGCCATCTAGAGAGGTTTTACTGCTTTATAATCCCAGGAATTCTGGGAGCACCTATCCTCCCTGCCCTTGCTAAAGTACATGTCAGCTTTTTTGACCCTTGTGAACCTGATGGTTGAAAAGGTACCTTGGGGTCAGTAGTTGTGGCACAGTGGGTTAAGCCATTGCCTGCGATGCTGGCATCCCATATGAGTGCCAGTTCAAGTCCCAGCTGTTCCACTTCCAATCCAGCTCCTTGCTAACGTGCCTGAGAAAGCAGAGGAAGATGGCTCAAGTACTTGGGCTGGGCCCCTGTGGAAGATGCATATGGAGTTCCTAGCACCTGGCTTCGTCCTGGCCCAGCCCTGGCTGTTGCTGCCATGGGGGAAGTGAACCAGTAGATGGACGATCTCTGTCTCTCCCTGGCTGTCTCTGTCACTCTGCCTTCCAAATAAATGAAATAAAACTTGAAAAAGAAGTTGGAAAAGAATTTTAGGTTTAGATTTTTCTCCTCACCACACATACTGTTTAGCCTCCTCCTTCGCGTGACACGCCGTGAGCGTCCTGCCGTGCGGCTAACCCTGGGTCAGCATCTTCATTTGCACTGAGACATGTCTAATGCACGTTTCTGTTTGCCTCTCTCCCCAGGATAGAGGCCCTGGAGTTCCTGGATGAGATGGAGCTTCTCGAGCAGCTCATGCAGCATTACTGCCTGTGCTGGGCCACTAAGGGCGGAGGTGAACTGGGTGCGTGACTGCGGCTGTGGCTTCCACCGAGAACTGGGCACTTCTCTGCTTCGAGGAGTGAAAGGTGTCCCCAGGCTCTAGGCCCAGGTTGAGGATTATGCTTGTGTGTCCATGGTGTGCGCAGACAATGCGCCGTTCCATCTTGTGTGTTTGCATAGCACAGAAACCAAGAGAACTGTTTAAATTAGCCCCGCGTCCCCAAGCAACCCACCCTTGCGAGACTGGCTATGGGATTTCCGCATTAGGAAAGTAAAAGACCTTGAGGGCTTAAGGAATAATCTTCATAGAAGTAGCGAGTGGTGTCGTTTTCATTGGGTTTACTAGATGTTAAACACAGTGATGGTTACCTTTGGCTAACCACCCCGGGCGGCAGAGTAGGGCCACGGGATCCATGTCTCTTATCTCCTGTTACCTTGGACTTGATCCAGCTCCTCCTTGGTCTGGCTTCACCTGGTGGTTACCCCTTGGGTGGCTGCCGATCAAGCCTCCTACAGAAGTGAGCTGTGTTACCCTCAAACAAGCCACTGATGCAAAACAAAGACCAAGACAGGGCGGGACTGTCCCTGTGTGAAAATTCCAGGCTGGGCTTATTGTTTGGTTCATTTGTAGATTTGCCCAGCTGTGCAGTTCAGCCCACAGAACCCTTTCAAATGTGTTTCTGACTTACAGCCACTTACTGGTGGGTTTTATGTTGTATTCCCCCCACCCCGCATAAAAACAATGACATTTTTAGTAAATTTATTTGCACACAAAATTTTTGAAATCCATGCGGTTTTTTTCTTGATCCACATTTCCATGAACTTTTTGAAGACCTACTCATATACATAGATTTCAAGAATTTTTGCACCAAAATCAACTTACCTTTTATTGCCATTTTTAAAAAAGATTTAATTTATTTAAGAGAGAGAGAGCGCTTCAGTCTGCTGGTTCACTCCCCTAGATGGCTGCTGCAGAGTTCAGCATTGGGCCAGGCCAAAGTCAGGAGCCAGGAGTTTCATCCGGGTGTCCCATGTGCAGGACCCCTAGCACTTGGGCCGTCTTCCACTGCTTTCCCAGGCCATTAGGGAGCTGGATTGGAAGTGGACTCGAACCAGCGTTAATACAAGGTGCCATTGTCGCAGGCAGCGGCTTTACTTCTGTGCCAGCACACCAGCCCCCCCTTTTATTGCCATTTTCTGTGAGCTTGTGGCAGTGCCTTTGTACGTGCATGGTGAAGAACCATGTCTGTGTTTGCTCAAAGTTCAGCACTCAGAGGCTCCCTTTTTATGTCAACTGCAGGGAGTCCATAAATTCTTGCAGTGCTTTCTTAATCTCTTTAAAACCATCTATAAACAGACTCTCGCCCAACCTCTAGTTTGTGAGATCTGGTCTTACGCAGCGGGAGAGCAGAGCTGCAGAGAGTAGCAGGTTGGCCTTCTTTGGGTCTCTCTCTCTCCCACGAAAGACTGATGGGAGTCTGTGTGTTTCCTGCCCGCAGGTCTGAAGGAGGTAACTTACTGATCACTGAAGCTGGCACCACCCGCCTTTCTGGAGGAGATCCCGCCAAGCAGTGGGGAGGCCGCAGCCACCAGTCAACTGGTTACGAAGTTGTCTTTCCTTTTCCTGTTCCTTCTGACTTGTTTAAATAAATCCCACTTGCCAATTGTCTGTGCTTCCGGCCTCTACTGGTCATCAGATGCCACCCTGCCTTCCACGGGGTGAGCCAAGGTTCACGTCCGTGGCAGCTAAAACCAAGTGTGCGAATCCTGCTCTGACCGGGAGTTCCTCCCTGTGAGTCAGCTCACGACCTTGAGTCCATTTGGGGATTTACCCCCTTCCCCCCCCTCACCCCCCGCCCTGCCATGCGCTCTTTATGATGGCACCTCACGTGGTACCTAGCACCTTGACCCTCCACCTGCACCGGAACTGGAGTGCTCTTCTGGCACTGTGTTCTGCCCTCGCCAGATTGGGCCCACTTAATTGCATCCTTCGCCGTGGTGAGTGCAGTGAGCTGAGTAATCGTCCTGAAACGTCCGCGTCCTGATCCACCCAGCCTGTGCGTGTGTTCCCTTCTAAGGCGAGGGGTTCTGCAGGTGTGGTGCAGTTAGGGGTCTTGACAGAGTGTGTTTAAGGGGGTGGTATCTGGGCAGGCTTGATGTCATCTCAGGGGTCCTTTCTGGAGGGCAGGGGAAAAGGCAGAGGAGAAGGTGTTTCGATGACAAAAGCAGAGCTTGTGGGGGCCTTGAAGGTGGCAGAAGGGGCAGAAAGACAAGGCGTGGAGCAGCCGTGAGGAGCTGAGAAGGGCAGGAAAAGAGATTCTCTCCTCTTAGAGCCTCCAGAAGGAGCCGCTCCTGCCCACCGTGACTTGAGCCCGCTGAAGCCGACACCTCCATGGCTGTAAGTGGGTAATTGCTGGAGTTTAAGCCACTTAGCATGTGCAGATTTGTTACAGCAGCAGCAGGAAACTCATGCAGTTTAATAGAGCCCCATAGCGTGAAAACCGCACAGTTTAGATGAACTTGAGTGAACTTTTTGATTGTGTGCCTGAAGCATGAACCTGAACTTGTCAGAGAAGGGAGGTGGTGAGCAAGCCCCCCTGGTGCTCTCCCCTCCCCTTCCACCAGGTAGAATCCTTAGGTCAGTGTCCCTGGAGCGTGGGCTGGGCGTCACCCCTGGCCTGCCTGTTGACAGTGGCTGGTACACCAGCAACAGCCTGAAAGAAAGTGGATCACCGAGTGAGAAGCCTCCTCCTGTTGGGTTACATTTCACATCTCGGTTCTGGACGATCTCAGGCTGATCGTGGTGTATCATCAATGCTTCCTCCACACTCACTAAGCCAGTGGTGTTGCAACCACAGAACCGAGCCATCCGTGGGCGGTGAGTCAATTTAGTGGATCACGTCCATTGTTTAAAAAAATCTGTGGCACTGTAGGATAGATTACCTAGTAGGTAGTATTTTTGGAAGCTTTTCATTTGCATGTGTGCACTGCATTAGCAAGAACAGTGGTTTTTGTTTTGTACTTCACTAAACGAGGGGGCAGCAGCAGTGAGCTTAAGTTCCAAACGCTTCGCTCAATTATATCTTCTTTCGCCCTTGTATTTGTTTCTGTGGGTTTTGTGGAGTGCATCTGTTGAAGGCAAATGATACTCCGTCACCACCGATGTCTGTGTTACAAAGCATCTCTCAAGGTACCATCAGTGGGCACTGTCCGCTTAAAAGGCAGAATGACATAGAGGCATAAACAAAGATTTTCCATCCACTGCTTTACTCTCCAAATGGCTGCAATGACCAGTGCTGGGCTAGGCCAAAGCCAGGAGCCTGGCGCTCCATCTAGGTCTCCCAAGTGAGTGGCAGAGGCCCAACTGCTTGGGCCATCTTCCACAGCTTTCTCAGGTGCATTAGCAGGGAGCTGGACTGGGAACAGAGCAGCCAGGGCTTGGACAGAAGCTCTGATACGGGATGCCCACGTCATAGGTGACCGCTGGATCTGCTGTGCCACAATGCGAGCCCCCATCTACTTCATTTTTAAGGAGTCTGTTTAAAGACAATGACTAGGAAAACACAGGCAGCACAGGGTGTTGGGAGCATCAGAGAGCAGTTGAGGACTGCTCATGTCAGCGCTGGGGCTTTGGGGCCGGAGGGACCTGCCAGCAGTTAGCTTTGTGCCTCTTTGCCATACCTCACACGACTGGGACGTGCATTCCAAGGTGTGTGTGTGGCTTCTCAGCTTGGATCTTGAAGCTCATCTTACTTAGGAGTTATTGACACCCCCTGGCTCCTTTGTTTAACCCCCACTCATCTAAAACCCCTAAAACACTGCTTAACTGGACACACTCTTGGGAAGATCACCGGTGTCGCAGCTGTCACCTCCCATGACTCCTTGGGCTCTGGCGGCCTTAGCCTCTCTGTTATAGAGTTGTTTTGGTTCATTAGGATAAATCTCACTTGCTGAGGGTCTGTGTGTCAGAGCTCTGCTGGTCGTCCCACATTACTCTGTCCTCTGGGGGTGGACCAGGGTTCACATCTGTTGCTGGCAGTTTTTTGGTGGAATCCATGATCATGCTATTTGGAACAGATCATTTTACCTCTTTATTTCTAATTTAGGTGTCTTTTCTTGCCTAATTGCTGTGTCTAGAACTTCCAGTACTGTGTTGAATAAAAGTGATCATAGTGGGCATCTTTATCGTGTTCCTGGTCTAAGACAAGCCTTCGTCTTTCACCAGGGAGTATGACGTTAGTTGTCAGTTTTTGTTTTATAGCCTTCATTAGATTGACATGGTTTCCTTCTATTATATTTTTTAAAGATTTAAAAAAATTCCTTCTTTATAAATATAATAAATATATAAATTATAAATAATATATTATTATATATATCTTTAAAGATTTATCTATTTATTTGAAAGAGAGAGAGAGAGATTGAATCTTCCATGCTTTGTTTCATCAGAGGGCCTAGGACTGGGCCAGGTCGGAGCCAGGAGCTTCTGCTGGGTCTCCTGCACTGGTACAGGTGGCGTGGGTGGGCCATCCTCTGCTGCCTTCCCAGGCGCATCAGCAGGGAGCTGGGTCGGAAGTAGAGCAGCTGGAACTTGAACAGGCGCCCATCTGGGACACTGGAGTTGCTGGTGGCAGCTTTACAATCCTGCTACAGTGCAGTGTTTTTATCATAGATTTGTTAGATGACTTTTCAATTGAGATGATTATGTGATCTTTTCTTTTGCTTAATGTATTACACTGATTTTTATTTTTTTGTATATTGAGCCATTCCAGCAATAATTCTACTTGGTCATGATCTATTTCAGTTTGCTAGTATCTTTTAAAGTTGATAATTTAAAGGAGACCTCATTTTTCAATGAATTTTATTTTTATTTTTTAAAAGATTATTTATTTATTTGAAAGTCAGAGTTACACAGAGAGAGAAGGAGAGACAGAGAGAGAGAGAGGTCAGTCTTTCATCCACTGGTTCACTCTCCAATTGGCTGCAACTGCCAGAGCTGTGCCAATCCGAACCCAGGAGCTTCTTACAACTCCCACGTGGGTTCAAGGGCACAAGGACTTGGGCCATTTTCTACTGCTTTCCCAGGCCACAACAGAAAGCTGGATTGGAAGTGGAACAGCCGGGTTTCGAACTGGCGCCCATATGGGATGCAAGCACTGCAGGCGGTGGCTTTACCTGCTACGCCACAGCGCTGGCTCCTCAATGCGTTTTAAAATTTTAAGTTGGCATGTAGTAGTTATACACATTAATGGGGTGCACTATGTCATTGTAAGATTTGTGTGCAATGTATAATGACAAGGTCAAGGTAACTGGCATATCTATTACCCTGACCTTTGTCATTTCTTTCTGTTGGGAACATTTCATTACTTACTGTTTCCCTCCTTTTACTTCTTTTGGTTTTAGTTTTTTGTTTTTGGTTTTTTTTTTTTTTTTTTTTTTTTTTTTTTAGTTCTGTAAGGCGTCAAGCTGGGCTGTTAGTTATTAATCTTCTTTAAAATGAAAGCATTTAGGGGCCGTTGCTGTGGTGCAGCAGGTTAACGCCCTGGCCTAAAGCACCGGCATCCCATATGGGTGCCGGTTCAAGACCCAGCTGCTCCACTTCTGATCCAGCTCTCTGCTGTGGCCTGGGAAAGCAGTAGAAAATGGCCCAAGTCCTTGGGCCCCTGCACCCGCATGGGAGACCTAGAAGAAGCTCCTGGCTCCTGGCTTCAGATTGGCATAGCTCCGGCCGTTGCAGCCAATTAGGGAGTGAACCATTGGATGGAAGACCTCTCTCTCTCTCTGCCTCTCCTCTCACTGTGTAACTCTGACTTTCAAATAAATAAACAAATCTTTAATAAATAAATAAAATGAAAGCATTTAAATCTCTTAGTTTCCCTCTTGCCGCATCCCATAGCTTTGGTGTATTGTGTTTTTGTTTTTTTAAGATTTATTTATTTGAAAGGCAGAGTTACAGAGAGAGAGGGAGAGGGAGAGAGCAAGGTCTTCCATCTGCTGGTTCACTCCCCAAATGATCATAACAGCTAGGGCTGGGCCAGGATGAAGCCAGGAGACAGGAGCTCCAACAGGCCTCCTACGTAGGTGCAGGGGCCCAAGGACTTGGGTCATCTGCCACTGCTTTCCCAGGTGCATTAGCTGGGAGCAGGGTCTGAAGTGGAGTACCCAGATGGGATCCCAGTGTTGCAGGCAGTGGCTTAACCCACTGCGCTGCAATGCCAACCCTGATGTGTTGTGTTTCATACTCGTTTGTCTCAACGTAATTTCTCATTTCCCAATGACTTCTCCTTTGGCCCCCTGATTAAGAATGTGTTGTGTAATTTGCACTTATTGGTGGACTTTTCCAGTTTTAGTTCTGCTCTTGGTTTAGTTTCATTATTGTAGGAAAAGGTATTCTGTACGATTTCTATCTTTTCAAATTTGGTAAAACTATTTTTTAAACTAACTTTTTGGCCTCGACCTGTAGTTTGCCCCGGAGAACCCTGCATGCACACTTGAGGAGCCCTGGGTGCTGCGCTGTTGGGTGGGACGTTCTGCGTGCAGCTCCGAGCCCGGTCTGTGCACAGTGTGGTTCACGACCTCTGGCTCTCTCAACGGTGGTACTCGCCGCAGGCTATGGACTCCAAAGCTGATCTCAAACCCTGATGTCTGCTCATCTTACAGCCCCTCTCAGGCGATCCGTTAGCTCCTCAAACTCACGTTTCTAAAACCAAGTCTACCTTTGAAACTTCCTAAGCTTTCCCCTCCACTCCAGATCCGCAGTCCTCCACCCCCACTACTGGTCCTTGCTCCCCTCTGCTGGGGGTCACATCTGTTGCTGTTTTCTCAGGCCGTGTTCATCGTTTCCTTCTCTCCCGCCCTGAGCCTGTTGTCTCACACCTCATCCTTTTGGCCTTCATTCCCAACCTCCTGCATTCCTCTCTGCTGCTTCACACCTGCCCTCCCCAGCCCTGCACACTGGGTTCTCGTGACCGGAGACCGGCAGTGCTCCCTCTCGCTTCACCTGCTGATAGCTTGCTGACAGCTCCTAGCAGGGCGGGGAAATGCTCCGTGATGTGGCCTCATCCCACCTCTGGTCCTCTCATTAGCACACCAGCTCAGCCCTGTCTAGTGCTACTTGCCCCAGATTGCAATCTTGCAACCCCTTCCCAAGTGCTGATTTCTTGTCCTTTCCTTCATTTTATCATTCTTTTACTACTATTTAAGATTTATTTATTTATTTGAAAGGCCGAGTTACACACAGGGAGAGACAGAGAAGTCTTCCATTTGCTGATTCACTCTCCAAATGGCCACAACTGCCGAAGATGGGCCAATGCGAACCCAGGAGCTTCTTCTAGGTCTCCCGTGCAGGTGCAGGGGCCCAAGGACTTGAACTATCTTCCACTGCTTTCCCAGGCCACAACAGAGAGCTGGATCAGAAGTGAAGCAGCTGGAACTCAAACTAGTAGCACCCATATGGGATGCTGGCATTGCAGGCAGATTCTTAACCTACTATGCCACAGCGCCTGCTCCCGTTCTTATTACTTTAAGTAAGCACCTTAGTAAGCAAAGACAGACAGGATCTGCGTCCTAAGGGAGCCGCCAGACTTCTAAAGCGAAAGCACAGTTAAATATGCGTGGGCAGAAAGTACCCCCCCTGAGGGGAGACTGCGGGTTCATTCAGCAAACATGGCTTATCCATCCAGGCCGCTCAGAGCAGCTTTCCTGGGGATGTCACAAGGCGAGGGAAGAGTGTCCTTGGCAGGTGGATTAGCACGTGTGAGAGACTGTGCCTGTTAAATGATGACCAACGTGTGTTTCTAACTGCTTGAATTAACTCATCCCTCAGACTCTGCTTTTATCCAAAATTTGTTTTTAAAAACGATGTTTTGGGGCTGGCACTGTGGTGTAGTGGGCTAAGCCTCCACGTGCCTCATTGGCATCCCATATGGGCGCTAATTCGTGTCCTGGCTGCTCCTCTTCTGATCCAGCTCTCTGCTGTGGCCTGGGAAAGCAGTGGAGGATGGCCCAAGTGCTTGGGCCCCTGCACCCCCATGGGAGACCCAGATGGAGTTCCTGGCTTCTGGCTTTGGGTTGGCCCAGCTCCAACAATTTTGGCTATTTGGGGAGTGAACCAGTGGATGGAAGACCTTTCTGTCTTTCCCTCTCTCTGTAACAGTGTCTCCTGAATTTTTTTTTTTTTTTAAAGTTCTTATGTGTTTGAAGAGTAGAGTTACAGAGAGACAGAGATACAGAGAGAGGCCTGTTCTATCCGCTAGTTCACTCTCCGAATGGTCACAACAGCCAAAGACTGGACTGCTGTAGCCAGGAGCCTGAAACTCCATCCAGGTCTCCCATGTGGATGCAGGGTTCCAAGGAGTCTTAAGTACTTGGTCATCTGCTACGTTCCCAGGTGCATTAGCAGGGAGCCGAATCAAAAATGGAGCAGCTGCGATTCCAACGGATGCTCATCTGGGATGCTGATGTCACAGGTGGCAGCTTAACCTGCTGCTGGCCCCAACCCCAAATTTAAAAATAATTAGGGGACGTCATTTGGCTCAGTGGCTGGGACCCTCCTCGGGACGCGAACATTCGTTGTTGGTGTGCTGCTTCTCATTCCAGCATCCTGCCAGTGTGCACCCTGGGAGGCAGCAGGGGATGGTCCGAGTAGCTGGGTCTCTGCTACCCACGTAGGAGACCCAGACTGAGTTCCTGGCCCCTGGCTTTGGGTTGGCCTAGACATTACAGTTATGGGCACTTGGGGAGTAAGCCAGCAGATGGGAAATTTCTATCTGTTTTTCTTTCTCGCCACTCTGCCTTTCAAGGAAAGAAAAGAAATGAGAGTACACAGAAATTCTGTAATTTATCCAAGGTCGTACAAGCTAATACACAGTGGACTGGGAGCCAGGCGGGGTGGCTGCAAGCCTGTGCCCCTACTGCCATGCCAGTGTGTTCCCTCGCTCCGCCCCACCCCTGCCATCGCCGAGGCCGGAGGGTGTGGTTGTCTTGCTGCCTCACTTCTTCATATTGGTCAGGTGAGCTTATTTCCCCTTCATCCGGCTGCCCTAGATGCTGTCTTGACCTTAGAGAGGCTTCTGAATACCTCGTTAGAGAACTAATTTTTGTAAAAAGTTACATCTGAGGCGGACGTTCGGCCTGGTGATTAAACCGCCACCTGGGACACCGTGTCCCACATCAGAATGCCTGGATTCGGCTTCTGGCTCCACTCCTGACTCCAGCTACCTGCTCACGTGCACCCTGGCAGCAGGTGACGGCTCTGGCAGTGAAGTCCCTGCCACCTGGATTGAGTTCCCAGCCCCTGGCTTTAGCATCCCCCCCACCCCCCAAAGCCCAGGGAATTGCAGGCATTTGGGGAGTGAACCAGTAGATGGAAAATTCTCTGTGTCTGAATTTAAAATTTTAAAAAGTCCTATCTTGGTGCTTTCAGGCTAAAATAATAGAACATTGATTGGAAAATGTCCGTGCTGCGGTTCACGCTTTCCACTCCGTCCTCCTCAGCATACTGGTTTCAAATCGTTAGCCTGTAGCCTTATGACCATAAAGCAGCTGCCAGAATGCCAGGCATCATCATTGGGCTCATGGCAAGAAGCAAGACGGGTCTTTTCTCTGGTGGTCTCTCTTTTTTTAAAAACAGGTTTTTATTTATTTATTTGAAAGAGTTACAGAGAGACAGAGACAGAGATCTTCCATCCAGTGGCTCACTCCCCAAATGGCCACAATGGCTGGAGCAGGGCCGATCTGAAGCCAGGAGCCAGGAGCTTCTTCCAGGTCTCCCACATGGGTGTGGGGGCCCAAGCACTTGGGCCATCTTCCACGGCTTTCCCAGGCCATAGCAGAGAGCTGGATTGGAAGTGGAGCAGCCGGGACTAAAACTGACGCCCATATGGGATGCCGGCACTGCAGGTGGTGGCTTTAACTGCTACTTTTTATTCAGAATAAAATTGTTCCTAAAAATGTCCAATGGGCTTCCCTCCATATCTTGCAGTGAGAATGTGGTAGAGTTGCCAGATAAGATGCAGAATGCTCAGTTAAACTGCGATTCAGATATACCTCACATAGCTTTTTAAATATAGGTGTGCCCCATGGAATATTTGGGACATAGATACACTAAAGAAAATTATTTGGAATTTGCAGAGTATTTATACAAAGTAAAAAAGTGAAATTCAAGTTAGATAGGCAGGGGTGGGCAATTGGGACACTTACTAAGATGTCACTTTTGACACCTGCATCCCTTATGTGAGTTACTGTATCAGTCCTGGCTCCACTTCCAATTCCAGCTTCCTGCTAGTGCACACCCTGGACGCAGCATGTGATGGCTCAAGTACTTGGTTCCCTACCACTCACATGGGAGATCCAGATTGTGGGGAGCAACTCGGACTAGACTGAGTTACTGGAATTAAGACTTGTTCTATGCATCTGCTCTCCCACAATATGGCGCTGGGAGAGAAGAAAACAGCTTCTACACAGCTGCCTCCAGTTCAGCCAATAAACTGTAGGACTTGCTCCTGATTGGAGGAGAGCAGCGTACTCGGCGTGTGGGCAGCCGAGTTGGGATTGGCAGAGGAGGACTATAAAGGAGGAGAGAGACGGCATGCACCAGGAACATCTAAGGGGAACATCTGAGGGAACACCTGTGCAGCCCCCGAGAGAGCCGGCCGGCGGTGTGCCACTCCCCTGCGGAAGTGGGGAAAGTGGCCAGGGGGAACCGCCCTTCCACGGAGGTGGAAGGGTCGGTAGCCAACCCGGGAAGAACCAGCAGCAAACCTGGGGAGGGCCGAGCAGACGAAAGAACAGCGCAGGGTTTAGTGTCGTTCCTCCACGAAGAGGGGGAGCGACACAGATTGTGGTGTATTTACCTGTTTGAAAGGCAGAGTTACAGAGAGAAGAGACAGAAGGAGGTCTTCCATCCACCAGCCCACTCCCCAAGTGACTGCAATGGCCAGGTCTGGGTCAGGCCAAAGCCAGAAACCAGGAGCTTTGTCTGGGTCTCCCATGCGGGTGCAGGGGCCCAAGCACTCGGGCCATTCTTTTCTGCTTTCCCAGGCACATTAGCAGGGAACTGGATTTGCAGTGGAGCAGCCAGGACTCAAATCGGCACCCACATGGGTCACAGGTGGTGGCCCAGCACAGTACACCACAATGCCAGCCTCCAGAGTGAGTTTTTGGGTTTTGTTGCTTGAGTTCCCAGCTCATGGCTTCAGCCTCTGGCCCCAGGAAATTGCAGTGATTTGAGGAGTGAACCAGTGGATGGAACGTCTTTCTCTGCCTCTGGCTTTGCTTTTCAGATCAAATGAAAATGTATAAAAAAATCTTTACTGAAAAAGATCACTGTTAAAAATTAATTAGGTGATCTCTCTCTCTTTTTTTTTTTTTTTTTTTTTTTTGGACAGGCAGAGTTAAAGACACAGAGAGAAATGTGTTCCTTCCGTTGGTTCACCCCCGAAACGGCCGCTACGGCTGGCGCGCTGCACCGGGTGATCTCTATCTTTAAAACATTTATTTATTTGAAAGGCAGAGCTCTAGGAAGAGACAGAGATCTTCTGTTTGCTTGTTCAGCTCCCAAATATAAATGAGACTGGACCAGGGCAAAGCCAGGAGCCAGGAACTCCACCTGGATCTCCCATATGGGAGGCAGGGGTAGAAGCACGTGGGTAGCATCTGCTGTCTCCCAGGTGCGTTAGCCAGAAGTCGGATACAAAATAGTGATGGGATTCAGTACCAGGCACTCTAATACGGGATGCAGGCATCGCAAGTGGCGGCTTAACCCGCTGTGCCACAACACCTACACTGCTGTCCTCTGTTTTTGTTTGCTACATCTGGTAACCCTAGAACTGGTTCCACCTGCCGGAGAGGCTGGGAAATAGAATATCTGGCTTTTCAGCTTTCGTAGTGCAAGCTGGATGGGCAAGACAGGAAGGAAATGGAAACTTTCAGATCACTTTCCATTCAGTGTGGCGTCCTTTCATTGTGTTTGCATAACACTGGAAGATGTACAATGCTCCAAGCAGAGACACGCTGTCTTTTCATCCTGCAGAGTGGCTTGCTTCTCTCATTTTGAGGTGAGATGGGCAGGTGGTCACGAATAAGATGCCCATGAATAAGATGTGGGCAGCATATAGTTTTTTTTTTGCTTGTTTACTTATTTTTCTCCCTCCTTGTTCCATAAAAGGAACTGAGATGGCTGGTAAAACTGCAGCAACACAAAGGTGCAAGTAGATGCTTAGGGGAGATGGCATGTGAGCTAAGGGAGAAGGCCAGGAGTATTCACTGCCCACAGAGTGCCTATCTCAACACAGGTGCTGGAATTGGAACACAGTGACTCTGCCCGAGTGCTCACTGGGGTGGAATCATGACTCAGCTTCCACAGAATCACGGCCACCCTATGTTCAAGAGGGGCTCAGTAGGCCGGTGCCGTGGCTCAATAGGCTAATCCTCCACCTGCGGCGCCGGCACCCCGGGTTCTAGTCCCGGTTGGGGCGCCGGATTCTGTCCCAGTTGCCCCTCTTCCAGTCCAGCTCTCTGCTATGGCCAGGGAGTACAGTGGAGGATGGCCCAAGTGTTTGGGCCCTGCACCCGCATGGGAGACCAGAAGAAGCACCTGGCTCCTGGCTTTGGATCAGCGCAGTGCGCTGGCCGCAGCAGCCATAGGAGGGTGAACCAACGGCAAAGGAAGACCTTTCTGTCTGTCTCTCTTTCTCTTACTGTCCACTCTGCCTGTCAAAAAAAAAAAAAAAAAAAAAAGCTCAGTAGCCCAGAGAAGCGTCTGCTGGGTGTCCTCAAGGAGCTAACGTGCCTAAGTAGTGTTCCTGAAAACTGGATGCGTCCCCTTTTTAAGATTTAGTTATTTGAAGGTGAGAGAGAGAGAGAGAGAGAATCTTCCATCTGTTAGTTTACTCCCCAGATGGCTGCAATGGCCAGGGCTGGGCCAGGCCCAAATTCAGGAGTCAGGAGCTTCATCCAGGCCTCCCATGTCGGTGCAGGGCCCCAAGCACTTGGGCCATCCTCCACTGCTTTTCCCAGGTGCATTAGCAGGGAGCTGGATCGGAAGTGGAGCAGCCAGGACTCAAACCAGCGCCCATATGAGATGCTGGTGTTACAGGCTGTGGCTTTACCTGATATGCCACAGTGCCATCCCCTGAAAGCTGGACACTTGAGATTCATGGCAGTGAATCAGGTCAAACAGGTACAGATCAAAATGCTGAAGAGACAGCCTGGTGGAGATTACTGTTTTTCATAGGAAAAGGAAAGACCTGTACAAGTCTGTTTTCTTGTCGTAACAAAACACTTCAGGCTGTGTCATTTGGTAAGAAGAGTTGATTGCACTCTCAGATGTGGAAGCCCAAGAGCGTGGTGCCAATATTTGGTAGGCTCTGGTGGGGGCCTTCTGGCCACATCACAGTGTGGCAGATGGCACCATGGTGGGGGTGGACATGAGGGAAAGGGCGCACATTGAGACAGGAAGCCAGAGCAACTTTGCAGATCCAACTCGCCCTTGCGTAATAACTCGCTCTTCTTGGCTCCCATGGGTGCCCTGAGAACTACCTTAATGCCTCCCAAGGACGGAACTCCAATGACCTTGTCACTCCCCCAGTGGGCCCCACCTTTTAAAGGTTCCACCATGGCCAGCATTTGGGTACAGTGTGTAAAGCCGGACCTGTGACACCAGCATCCCTTATTAGCATGCTGCTTTGAGTTCTGGTTGCTCCGCTTCTGATCCAGCTCTCTGCTAATGCACCTGGGAAAGCAGCACAAGAAGGCCCAAGTGCCTGGGCTCCTGCACCCATGTGGGAGACCCAGATGGAGCTTCTAACGTTGGCTTGGCCCAGCTCCACCTGTCACAGTCATTTGAGGAATGAATCGGCAAACACAAGATCTGTCTCCCTTTACCTCTGTCACTCTGCCTTTCAAATAAAATAAATCTTAAAAAGTGGGGGCCAGTGCTGTGGCTCACTTGGTTTATCTTCCGCCTGCAGAGCCGGCATCTCATATAGGTGCCGGGTTCTAGTCCCGGTCACTCCTCTTCCAGTCCAGCTCTCTGCTGTGGCCCGGGAGGGCAGTGGAGGATGGCCCAAGTGCTTGGGCCCTGCACCCCATGGGAGACCAGGAGGAATGACCCGGCTCCTGGCTTCAGATCAGCACAGCGCCGGCTGTGTCGGCCATTTGGGGAAGAACTTTCTCTCTGTCTCTCTCACTGTCTGTAACTCTACCTGTCAAAAAAAAAAAAAAAAAAAAATTTCCACCACCTCAACAGGCCACACTGACCCAGTGCCTGGATCCTTGGGGGATAAACCACATCCCGAACGCAGCACAGCCTATACCAGAGGCATATCTGCATTCCGAGTTCGCTGTTTCAAGTAGAAAATGAATTAACCTGGGGCTGGCGCTGGCATAACAGGTAAAGGACGGTCACCCCCAGAAGGTTATAGAGCAGCTCACAGGTGCTGGGCTGCTCAGCTTGAAGAGGCGGTGGTGGGCTGGTGGTGGACAGCCAGAGTGGCGGCTCCAGCAGCGAAAACTCTTACAAGATTGCAGATACCAAGTAAGGCTGCTCTGAAGACCACCCTGCTGATACTCTGTTGAACTGCTGCTCAGAAAGGCAGATGGTCCGGGAAGGTTCCCGAAGCAAACCTTGCTAAGCTCGGTGGCAGAGGGATTAACGAGTCATCAAGTAGCCGGGCAGCTCTCTGGGACCTTGTGTTCTTGGTTTTATCCAGCCATTGTTTCCCAACTGTGGATGAGTTTAGTCCTGGACGTTTAAGCGGCGAGGGTGGATACTGGCTTTTGGGGGGCAGGGAGAAGATTTAAAGATACAGGGGTGGTCGTTGTGCGGTGTGTTGAGCCACTGCCTATGGTCCCATATCGGCACTGTTTGAAATCGCTGCTCCACTTCCCATCCAGCTCCCTGCTAATGCGCCTGCGAAAGCAGCAGAGGATGTCCCAAGTGCTTGGGCTCCTGCACCCACATGGGAGACGTGGATGAAGCCCCTGGCCATTGTGGCCATTTAGGGGAGTGAACCAGTGGATGGAAGTTCTCTTTCTTTGTGTGTGTGTGTGTGTGTGTGTGTGTGTGTGTGTGTGTGTCTAACTGTGTCTTTCAAATAAGTAAGTCTTAAAAAATAAAGAGTGAGAGGTTAGAAGCCAGGACTCAGGAAAGCGGAGGCTGGGATGGTGGGATACAGGAATCAAGGAACAAGACGCTGGGCCTGTCCTGGAGAAATGGCGTTGAAGGGAACGTCCATATCTCGTCTGGGGCAGGAGTCTCAAAGGGCCACTCTCTTGCTGGTGATGCGTCGGCCACGCGCCGGCAAGAGGTGTGGGCACGTCCTGAATTGCGGTTTGCTGATGGCAAACATGACTTCCGGAGCCACTGAAGTCACAGTGTTTGGGGACAGTTTGTTACCGCTCAGTGGATCACCAGCACATGCCAGGGTAGGGGTAGGGCTGGGGGAGGAAGACAGGGCTGCTCACCCTGTGGTTCCTGAATGCTTATTTTGTGCCAAGCCACATGCTGCAGTCAGGATTCGGTTATGAGCACCGTAGACCTGCTGTCTAGGCTCAGAGCACTGTCCTACAGCAGCTCAAGCTCAAGCTCAAAAATTAGTTCCTTTTAAAAATTTGTTAAAGATTTATTTATTTATTTGAAAGTCAGAGTTACACAGAGAAGGAGAGGCAGAGAAAGAGAGGTCCTCCATCCGACGGTTCACTCCCCAACGGGCTGCAACGGCTGGAGCTGCGCCGATCTGAAGCCAGGAGCCAGGAACTTCTTCCAGGTCTCCCATGCGGGTGCAGGGGCCCAAGGACTTGGGCCATCTTCTACTGCTTTCCCAGGCCATAGCAGAGAGCTGGATCGGAAGAGGAGCAGCTGGGTCTTGAACCGGCGTCCATATGGGATGCCGGAGCTTCAGGCCAGGGCGTTAACCCACTGCATCACAGCGCCAGCCCCTCCTTTTTAAAAATTTTTTTAAGTTGTATTTATTTATTTGAAAGAGAGAGAGCAAGATAAGGATTCTCCATCTGCTGGTTCATTCCCCCAGATGGCCACAACAGCCAGCACTGGATCAGGCCGAAGCCAGGAGCCAGGGGCCTCCTTCGGGTCTCCCACATGGGTAACAGGGGCTCCAGCACCTGAACCGTCCTTTCCCAGGCCGTTACCAGGGAGCTGGGTCGGAAGTGGAACAACCAGGACTAAACCAACGCCCATATGGGATGCTGGCACTGGAGACGGCGGCTTTATCTGCTAAGCCACAATGATGGCCTCTACTGGTTCCATTTTTTTTTTTTTTTAATTTATTTATTTGAAAGGCAGAGTGGCAGAGAGAAGAGACAGACAGAACTGCCATTCGCTGGTTTACTCCCCAAATGGCTGCAACAGCCAGGGCTGGGCCAGGCCAAAGCCAGGAGCCAGGAGCTCCTTCTGGGTCTTCCACATGGGTGGCAGGGGCCCACGCACTCGGACCATCTTCCAGTGCTTTTCCAAGCACGGTAGCAGGGAGCTGGTTGAGAAGCAGAGCAGCTGGGACTGAAACTGGCACTCCTATGGATGCCAGCGTCACAGGCAGCAGCTTAACCCACTGTGCCACAAGGTCCACCCCTCACAGCTGGTTCTTAAGGGATAGATGTGTGTGTGTTTTTTTTTTTTTTTAAAGATTTTTATTTATTTTGAGAGGTAGAGTTACAAACAGAGGGAAAGACAAAGAGAAAGGTCTTCCACCCTCTGGTTCACTCCCCTAAGAGCCACAGTGGCCAGGGCAGGGCCAGGCCAAAGCCAGGAGCCAGGAGCTTCTGCCTTCACAGAAGAGCTCCCATTCCTCTTACTTCAGTCTTAACCCTGGACAAAACCTGTGGCAGGAGACTGACGAGAAATCCTGGTACTGGTGTTGCGACAGGGAGGGACAGTCGTGACCAGGTAGTGATCCCCGTTCAAAGGTTTGACAAGGGTTCTTTACTTTCAGCAAAACTGAACGAGGAAATGATCCAGTTGTCAGCTTGGTTGATTGTTTATTTTTCTTCTTTAAGGAAGAGACACGAGGGAGTGGGCATTCAGCCTCGTGGTTAAGTTAGGGTGCAGTGCCTGGGTTCAAGTCCCAGCTCCTGCTCCTGACGTCAGCTTCCTGCTCTGGGAGGCAGCAGGTGATGGCTGCAGGAGTCGGGTTCCTGCCTCCTCTGTCAGAGATGTGCATTGACTTCCCAACTCCTGGTCCAGCCCAGGCCGTTGTCGGATCTGGGGGGCGAACCAGAGGACGAGAGCTCGCTGTCAAATAAATTAAAAAAAAAAAAAAAACAAACAAAGTAGGGGCAGGCGTTTGGTACAGGAACCCCCACATCCCATCCTGAAGTGCCTGGTTCAAGTCCTGGCTCTGCTTTTTTTTTAATTTTTAATTTTAAAAAAAATTTTTTTGACAGAGTGGACAGAGAGAGAGAGAGAGAGAAAAGTCTTCCTTTGCCGTTGGTTCACCCTCCAATGGCCGCCGCAGCTGGCACACCGTGCTAATCCGATGGCAGGAGCCAGGTGCTTCTCCAGGTCTCCCATGGGGTGCAGGGCCCAAGCACTTGGGCCATCCTCCACTGCACTCCCAGGCCACAGCAGAGAGCTGGCCTGGAAGAGGGGCAACCAGGACAGAATCCAGCGCCCTGACCGGGGCTAGAACCCAGTGTGCCAGCGTCGCAAGGCGGAGGATTAGCCTAGTGAGCCGCGGCGCCGGCCCTGACTCTGCTTCTGATCCAGCTTCCTGCTAATGAGCAGCCTGGGGGACAGCAGGGGATGCTTAGATACTTAGGTCCCTGCCATCTGGGAGACCTGGAATGAGTTCCTTGCTCTCCTGGCTTTGGTGTGACCCAGCCCTGGCTGCGGTGAGTGGGCATCTGGTGAGTGAACCAGCAGATGGAAGATGTCTCTCTCTGTCTCTTTGCCTTTCCATCAAATGAAGGTAATTTTTTTTTTAAAAGTAGACAATAGGTTATTTTTGGCATATAATTCAAAAGACATTCAAAAAAGTGAGTAACAGTGCTACAGGAAACCTCTGGCAACCCCTGCTCCTTACTGCTGTGACAGGTCCCCTGCCACGCTGACATCTGTAACAGATGAGAACTAGAAATGGAGTGGGCATGGTGTTACAGTCATCCTGGGACTCGTGCAGTAATTGAAGCAATAAAACCTGTTGTATCCCATTGAAAGAGGCAGTTCCGAGGAACTTTTTAAACAATTTTTGACAGTCATCAACATTTATTATTTATTTATATTTTAATAGAAAACTTTTATTTAATAAATATAAATTTCAAAAGTACAACTTTTGCATTATAGCAATTCTTTCCCCCCATAACCACCCTCCTACCTGCAACCATCCCATCTCCTACTCTCTCTCCCATCCCATTCTTCATTAAGATTCATTTTTTTATTTTATTTTTTTTTAATCTTTTTTTTTTGACAGGCAGAGTGGACAGTGAGAGAGAGAGACAGAGAGAAAGGTCTTCCTTTGCCATTGGTTCACCCTCCAATGGCCACCGCGGCCGGTGCACCACGCTGATCTGATGGCAGGAGCCAGGTACTTCTGGTCTCCCATGGGGTGCAGGGCCCAAGCACTTGGGCCATCCTCCACTGCACTGCCGGGCCACAGCAGAGAGCTGGCCTGGAAGAGGGGCAACCGGGACAGAATCGGGCACCCCGACCAGGACTAGAACCCGGTGTGCTGGTGCCGCAAGGCGGAGGATTAGCCTATTGAGCTGCAGCGCTGGCCTAAGATTCTTTTTTTTTTTTTTTTTTGACAGGCAGAGTGGACAGTGAGAGAGAGAGACAGAGAGAAAGGTCTTCCTTTGCTGTTGGTTCACCCTCCAATGGCTGCCGCGGCCGGTGCGCTGTGGCCGGCGCACCGCGCTGATCCGATGGCAGGAGCCAGGAGCCAGGTGCTTCTCCTGGTCTCCCATGGGGTGCAGGGCCCAAGCACCTGGGCCATCCTCCACTGCCCTCCCTGGCCACAGCAGAGAGCTGGCCTGGAAGAGGGGCAACTGGGACAGAATCCGGCGCCCCAACCGGGACTAGAACCCGGTGTGCCGGCGCCGCTAGGTGGAGGATTAGCCTAGTGAGCCGTGGCGCCGGCCCTAAGATTAATTTTTAATTATCTTTATATACAGAAGACCAACTCTATACTAAGTAAAGATTTCAACAGTTTGCACGCACACAGGCACACAAAGTTTAAAGTATTGTTTGAAGATTAGTTTTACTGGTAATTCTCATAGTACAAATCATTAAGAACAGAGGTCCTACATGGGTTGCAAGTGCACAGTGACTCCTGTTGCAATCAGCATTGCATCAACAAATGCATCAACATTTTTAAAAAAGGTTTTATATATTTACTTATTTGAGAGGTAGAGTTACAGACAGAGAGAGGGAGAGACAGAGAGAAAGGTCTTCCGTCTGCTGGTTCATTCCCCAAATGGTTGCAACAGCCGGAGCTAGGCTGATCCAAAGCCAGGAGCCAGGAGCTTCTTCCAGGTCTCCCACATGGGTACAGGGGCACTTGGCCCATCTTCCACTGCTTTCCCAGGCCATAGCAGAGAGCTGGATTGGAAATGGAGCAACCAGGACACAAACTGGCATCCATACAGGATATAGGCACTGCAGGTAGAAGCTTAGCTTACTGCTCCACAGAGCCGGCCGTTGGTGAACTTACTTGGCAAAGTATTAAGCCTTTTTATTTTTTTTTACTGTAATACAATTTTAAAATATGTTACCACAAAAACTAAAAAAAAGAAAAAAAAGAAGGAAAGCAAGTAGGAGGGAGACAGGAGGAGAGAGGGAGGGAGGAATATCATTATGTTCCTAGAATTGCATCCTCAAATCACATTGTATCTGTTAAAAACTGATCAAAAATTGAAATAAAAACAAAAAGAAATTAATAAGAGCTGTGCAAGCATTTTGGTGTAGCGGGTAAAGCCACTCTGGGAAATCAGCGAAAATGGCCCAAGTGCTTGGGCCCCTGCACGCATGTGGGAGATCCGGATGAAGCTTCTGGCTCCTGGCTTTGGCCTGGCCCAGAACTGGTCGTTGTGGCTATTTGGGGAGTGAACCAGCAGAAGGAAAAACCTCTCTCTTCTCTTTCTCTCCCTCTCTCTCCGTAATTCTGCTTTTCAAAATAAATAACTAAGTCTTTTTTAAAAATGTAGTTAACAAGAGCCGTAGTTGTCACATGTGTGGCAAATATTTTCCAGTTGACTTTTGTCTTTGTGTGTTGTACTTTTTATGAAACCTGATTTCTCTTTTTAAACTGAGCTTTTCATTCTGAGGTCACTATAAATCCACGGGCAGTTGTGAGACAAGATGCAGAGACACCTGGTCCCTTTCTCGGGTTTCCTCCTGTAGCAAACTGTAGTTCAGGATCACGACCAGGCAGGCTTTGGACAGCGGTGCGGGTGCGGCCCAAACAGAAGGCTCTGCTCCCACAAGCCCGCCCATCCGCTCCCTGCCCCCACCTTCTCAAACCCTGATGATGTTTCTCCATTTCTGTAACTTTGTCTTTTTTTTTTTTTTTTTTTTTTTTTTTTGACAGGCAGAGTGGACAGTGAGAGAGAGAGAGAGACAGAGAGAAAGGTCTTCCTTTTTGCCGTTGGTTCACCCTCCAATGGCCGCCACGCTACAACTGGCGCATCGCGCTGATCCGAAGCCAGGAGCCAGGTGCTTCTCCTGGTCTCCCATGAGGGTGCAGGGCCCAAGCACTTGGGCCATCCTCCACTGCACTCCTGGGCCATAGCAGAGAGCTGGCTTGGAAGAGGGGCAACCGGGACAGAATCCGGTGCCCCGACCGGGACTAGAACCAGGTGTGCTGGCGCCACAAGGCGGAGGATTAGCCTAGTGAGCCGTGGTGCTGGCCAAGACATGGTTTTCAGGATTCTCTGCTGCATACTCTTTTAGGGGAAAAAAATGGATTTGGTTGAAAGGGGAGGGGAGGGAGAGAGGGAGGGAAGGGGGAATGAGAGAAATAGAGGGAGAGAGGGAGGGAAGAGGGAAAGAGGGAGAGAGAGAGGGAGGGAGGAGGGAGACGGGGGAGGGGGGAAGGAGTGGGGGGAAGAGAGGAAGGAGGGAGAGGGAGAGGGAGGGAGGGAGGGAAGAGAGGGAGAGAGGGAAACTCTCATTTGCTGGCTCACTCCCCCAAATGCCCACAACAGTCAAGGCTGGGCCAGGTGGGAGCTGGAACTCAGTCTTGGTCTCCCACCTGGGTGCTTGGGTAAGTTATCACCTGTTGCTTCCCAAGAAGGAGGAAGCTGGAATCCAGAGTGGCATTAGGGTTCAAACTCCGACAGTGCGATGTGGGGGCGGGGGGGGGGGGCGCATCACAGCAGCGTCATAGTCGGTAGGCAGACACCTGCCACTAAAGGGACTCTTTTTGTAAAAAGTTATTTTGATTTATTTGAAACAGTGACAGAGGGAGGAATGGAAGAGAGAGAGGGAGAGAGAATCAATCTTGCATCTGCTGGTTCACTCTCTGAATGCCTGCAGCAGCTTGGGCTAGGTCAGGCTGATGCTAGGAGCCCAGAGCTCAACCCAGGTCTCTGATGTGAGTGGCAGGAATCGAAGCACTTCAGCCTTCACCTGCTGCCTCCCCAGGTGTGCACTCGCAGGAAGCTGAATGGGAAGCAGAGCTGGGACTCCACCCCAAGCAGCAGCTTGCCAGCTGTCCACACCCCCGGCCCTAACTCCATTCCTCACTGCACTCTTGGGAGGAAGCCACCAGGCACAGCCCACTCTTTCTATGAAAACGACTTGGAATTACTTCTGCCTGGGGCATTTGTTTATTCTCCATGTGTTTACTTATTTGGTCACGTATTTGTTTACATCGGTATGCATTTACCCATTGATTTTATGCCTTGGGTTATAATCCAATGCTAGTTTATTTTGTCATAGGTAAATTTTTTTTTTCTTTTTTAATAAATCTGTCAAACTTTTCCAGAATGGCTGAGCATTGCCGCCAGCAACCCTAGGGACCCAGTTTCTCTACATCTCTGCCAGCGTGTGCTGTTACTGCTTCTTTTTTTTTTTTTTTTAAAACTTCTTCGCCATTTGGATCAGGGCATAGGGGAGATTTCACTGTGGTTTGGGTCTTTATTTTCCTCTTGGGATTGCTTTTGCACCTTTGTGAAGCTTTTCTGCCTTTTTCTGTTATTTTCTGTATTTTGTGTCTTGCTCAGCAAAGTTGTCCCCATTTCCCTAGTAAAAATGCCTGAATCCACATCTCTTTACATTTAAATGTTTGCCCTATCTGAGAATTATTTTGTTAGAACAAAAGAGATAATAAAGTAGTTTTTTTTTTAATTTCCCCCAAAGATTAGCCTATGGTTCCCACTGATTTGAAACTCTACCTCTATCATCAACTAAAATCCTGAAAATATTTGGGGCTATTCCTAGGACGTTTATCCAATTCTGGGGGCGAAGGTATCTATTTCTTCCCAAGTCCTGAACTATTTCATCTATTTTCATTGCTCTTATTTGGTGCCTGGTAGAATTAATTTCCTCTCTTTCTCATCGCTCTCCTGGCTTGTTTCACTCACCCTTAGGGAGTCCAGCACTGACAGATGGAGTCAGCCCACCCCCAGAGAGCCTCACTCCCCTTCCGCAGGGGTGAGGGGAAGCGGCCGTCAGAATCGAGGCCCCCTTTCATCTCAGATGTGGCCGTGAGACTCATTCTCACTAGTGGGGTGTGAGCAAAAACGATGTGAGTCCGCCTTGGCCCCATGTGGCTGACAGGTCTGCTTCCCTGGGTGTCCAGTTCTCCCTCTCTGGCGGCCCAGGATGGTTGTGGGGTCAGGCATTCAGCCCCGTGGCTAAGATGCCAGCGCAGATGCCCCCATCCCATGTTGGAGTGCCTGGGTTCAATACCCAATTCCGGCTCCTACCTCCAGCTTCCTGCTCATGTGGCCCCTGCCACTCACGTGGGAGACCTGGACTGTGTTTCCAGCTCCCAGCTACCAGCTACCAGATGGCTGTTGGGGAGTGAACCAGCAAGTGCTCTCTCTCTGCCTCTCTACCTCTCAACTGAGTAAATACATAAATAAATTTTTAAAAAATTAGTGGAGACCCAAGATGGAAGGAAATGGCTTCCTTCTGAATGCCTAGGAATGATTTTTTTAAAATCACCTACCATATTGAAGCCAGCAAGATTAAGGTGTGTGTGCTTATTAGGTGGTGTTATTATAACTAATATATTTAATATAATTTTGCCTAGTTCTCCCAAACTCCACATCCTCTTCAGGGAGGCATTAAACTCAGAGAACTGACATATGGACTGTGATGTCTTTCGACTTAGTTAAGCCTTTCTAATTCACCATGAGTAGAACCTAAAATACAGATTTTTGCACTATTCGAAGATAATGACATTGGTTTCTGTATGTTGGATCATTCTGTGATATAGGTCTTTAATATTACCTAAGTGGAATCATATGATATATTCTCTTTTACAAACTTGTTACTCCAAAATTTCTGCAATACATATATATCTACAAATAGTGATTGGTAGGTTTTTTTTTTAAACAAAATTATTTATTTTCATTTTATTTAAAAGCAGAGACAGACAGACAGACACAAAGAAATCTTCCAGTCACCAATCCACTCTCCAAATGCCTGCAACAGCCGGCGCTGGGCCAGGCTGAAGCCAACTCAATCCAGGTCTCCCACGTAGTGGCAGGGACCCAAGCAGTTGAGCCATCATCTGCTGTCTCCATGGTGCTCATTAGACAGAAGTTGGATCAGAATCAGAGAAGCTGGGTCTGCAACCAGGCGCTCTGATATGGGATGTGAGTGTCCCAGGTGGCGACCTAACTGTTATGCCACAAAGCACCCTCAGTCTGTTTTTCTTCTTAGAGGGCCACATAGTAAATATTTTAGACTTTGTGGAACAAATGAATGTTATATAGATATCTAATTATTTAGAATATTAAAACCTTCTCCGGCTGGTGCCGTGGCTCACTAGGCTAATCCTCCCGCCTTGCAGCGCCGGCACACCGGGTTCTAGTCCCGTCAGGGCGCCGGATTCTGTCCCGGTTTCCCCTCTTCCAGGCCAGCTCTCTGCTGTGGCCAGGGAGTGCAGTGGAGGATGGCCCAAGTGCTTGGGCCCTGCACCCCATGGGAGACCAGGAGAAGCACCTGGCTCCTGGCTCCGGATCAGCGCGGTGCGCCAGCCACAGCGCACCGGCCGCGGCGGCCATTGGAGGGTGAACCAACGGTAAAGGAAGACCTTTCTCTCTGTCTCTCTCTCTCACTGTCTGCCTGTCAAAAAAAAAAACAAAACAAAACAAAACAAAAAAAAACCTTCTCCATTTGTGGTTCATACATGACAAGCAACTGGCCAGGGCTGGCCAACAGGCTGTGGCTGGCCGACTCCTAATCCACATCAGCAATTTAAAAAACTGCTCCACTAGGGATTCTATTAGTGTACGTGGGTGTTGCCTCCATGTTAATTTTGCTGTTATAAATGGCGTGGCATTGAGCAGCCTTGTGTGTCAGTCTTCACAGCTGTGTCCTTGGGGGTCAATTTCTAGAAAGAGTTATTGGTCCTAAGCATGCAATATTTTACTCTGACGCACATTGTGTATGTGCGTATATGTATATACATGTAAGTGTATGTATGTATGACATATGTGTGTATTTCTGTGTGTATGTGCATGTATGTATGTGTGTATGTGTGTGCATGTGTGTGTGTTATCTCTTCATCAGATTTGCCCAAGGGTTCCCACCTAACCATTTCGATTTACCAGTCTCCCAAATGAAAAAAGAACTCATATTGATGTTAACAAATTCATTTCTTTCTTTAGTAACCATGAATATCTATGGATATGTTATTGTGAATGTATTATTTATGAATTCTTTGTATCTTTTGCCCATTTTTCTCAGTGACTTTTTGTGTTGACTGAGATGTTACCATGGTAGAGGTAGTAACACTGTATTTTTATGTTCAGTTTTTCACCCAATTGTTGATTTGTCTTTTAACCTTGTTCCCAGCAATCATTTTTCTTTTCTGGCTTAGACTTCATCTGGTTCTCACTGACAGAACTCTTTCCTCCACGGGAAGTGTCAAGAACACCTGTCACACCTCTCCCCTTTCCCGGTTCCAGGTTTTCACCCATGTTTTATTTTAGAGCTTTTATGACCTCTTTTACATTTTAACCTTTGGTTCATTTAAAATTTATTTGGAGATAAAGATTTTTTTTTTGGATGTAGGTCTGTATTTTTCCTAACACTGTTTGCACATCTTTAACCCATGACCATGAACCCCAGTGTAAATACCTTTGCATATATTTGAGTCTAAAAGGACTCATTAAAACAAAAATAAAAACAAACTACCAGCCCCCAAGGAAAGGAATGTTTTGGTTTTTGCAAATTATTCACTCCTGGCCTTCAGTGAAGAATTCCTTGAAAAACAAGGTATGCCTTATCTTTAACTGGAAGCTCTTTTGCTTGGTAGGAAAGTGTATAGCAAAGATAAAAATCCGTGTTATTTAAGCTGATAGGATTGTACGTGTTTACTGTGAGAAACGGAGCTCTGCTCATGCTGTGCACATTTCTCTGTATATTTGTGTAACCATGATTGTGGAGGTGACGTAATCTGCAGAGCGAGTTGCCCTGTCTAAAGGGTTTAGGGAAAAAGATTGTGAGATGACATTTCACCGAGTTTGAGGAGCAAAAAGACCCAAGTCACTGGCTTCGGAAGTTGGCGCCGCTGAGTTCCAACGCTGCTTGTTTGCAGGTGTGCGGCCCCAGCCCACGGCCCTTTAGCCCTCTGGGCCTCAGCTCCCCCAGCTGTAAGGTGGGTATAATAACGATGACGTCCACTTCACAGTGGTGGGGAGAGCTGAATGAAATGAGGCTGGGGTCCACCACTGGTCCGCAGGTGTCCCTGAGCCCTGTGGTCTTCACTTAAAACCCCTTCGCCATCCCACGTGGACGCCTCTAACTATGGTTCAGTTTCTACTTAACCATTTAACAAGCCAGCGCGCCACTGCCCGGTACGCTGAGCTGAATCCTTGACCTTCTGCCTTGTTCCTGCCCACCCCATCTCCGCTGTGCCTCACCTCTGCTCCCATTACAAGCCAGTCCTGGCACTTCACGTCCATCTTTATTCCAGCCAGGAATGTCCTGGCCCACCCATGGGTGAGACCTCGTAGCTGCAGCCAGAGGCTACCACACCCTGCGAGCCCTCCAGCTGGGGTCCACATGCTCCTGGCACCTGTCCCTCCCCGCTGACCTGTGTCCCTGAGGCCCTGGGTTGGTGGTGGTGGTGTGTGTGGGGGGCAACAGGGGCCACTACCAGATACCCCATTCTCCCCAGACATTTGCATTCCCAAAGAGAATGGGAATGAAAATGACTCCTCTTACTGTCAGAATTTCTAGCACTGTGACAAAGGAGAGACAGATTCTGTGCGTGGCTGTGACAGCCATAAATTCCAGGGCAGGGTATCCACACGTGGTTTCTGCGTTGTGTAACAGTTCTTTAAGTGGCTGCCCGAGTGGACGGTAAAGTCCGCGAGTGACAGGTTACTCATCCTCCTGCTGGGTAGAGGGGTGTGCCCCGGGCTGACTCAGGTGCTGCCCTGCCCTCCACCAACCACCAAGAGCCCGCGGGCCAGAAATGGCTGCAGCCTCTGGTGCATTCGGCATTCAGAAACCCCAGGAGCAAATGCTGGGGGAGAGGGAGTGTAGCAGGCAGGACAGCACCCGGGCTGAGCAAGCGAAGGACCCAGAACACAGGGGATGGCCCAGGCACGGTTGCACCCGGCTCCCGCAGGCTTGTTCCACCCTGGGCTCTGTTGCCCTCTGAGTGGCTTCTTCCTCTTCAGATTCATGGCTCATCCTGGTGAGCACGGATGCTGGTGGCTCCAGCTGTGCATCCCCCACTCAGCAATCCCGTGGGAAGGGCTCCTCTCCATCCCCCAAATCCCCAGGAAAATTTCCAGAATTGCATGCGGTTGCAGGCTCAGTATCAGGATGGCCCGGGACATGGGACGTCTGATTGGCTGGGCTCCGGTGGCGTGACAAGCTTTGAAAGGGTGGGGGATGGATTGCAGGCGCTGAATGTTGGCAGGGAGGGGTGTCTGTTCTGCCCCGATCCTTTGAACCACCCATGGAAAGTCAAGAGAGCATAAACCAAGCAAGGAGGAACTTGATCTTGTATGGACAGCCATGCTGATATCCGTTGCAAGGACAGAATGAGACAGAGAATCTAGATTCCTGCTAATGCTGACCCAGGTAGTTGAGTTCTGCTGCCCCATGAGGGAGACCTGGTTTGACTTCCTGGCTCCCAGCTGCCAGCTGCAGTCGCGGTTCAATGCAGCCATTGCAGGCATTTAGGAAGTGAACCAGCTGATGGAAGCTCTCTATTTTTCTCTCTCTCTCTTTCTCATCTTTCTCTCTTTCTCTCCCTCCCTCTGCCTCTCAAATAAATACATTTATAAAAGAGCGCAGGAGAATGAGAACAAGATAGAGTCTAAGGGAAGCTGATCACTTATACAGGGGGAGAAAAAGGGATTTTGTAATTTTAAGGAAAAAAAGTGACTTTTTTTTTTGACAGGCAGAGTGGACAGTGAGAGAGAGAGACAGAGAGAAAGGTCTTCCTTTGCCGTTGGTTCACCCTCCAATGGCCGCCACGGCTGGCGCGCTGCAGCCGACGCACCGCGCTGATCCGATAGCAAGAGCCAGGTACTTATCCTGGTCTCCCATGGGGTGCAGGGCCCAAGCACTTGGGCCATCCTCCACTGCACTCCCTGGCCACAGCAGAGAGCTGGCCTGGAAGAGGGGCAACCGGGACAGAACCCAGTGCCCCGACTGGGACTAGAACCCGGTATGCTAGCGCCGCAAGGCAGAGGATTAGCCTAGTGAGCCGCGGCGCCGGCCAAAAAGTGACTTTTAAGACTAATGGAGGAACTATTATCACACCATTGTTCCTAGCAGGGTTGTTCCCAATAACCCTAAGGTGGAAACAACCCAGAGGTCTGTCAGCAGAGGAACGGGTAAACAAACAGTGGTATCTCCGTACGGTGGAATATGGTTCGCTCATAAAAAGCAATGAAACTCCAAGGCCAACATCATAGCCCAGCGTGTCCAGCTGCCAACTTGCGACTCAGGCGTCCCCCCTCAGAGCACTGGTTCAAGTCTGCTTCCTTTCCAGCTCCCTGCTAATGTGCCTGGGAAGGCAGCGGAGGATGGCCCAAGTGCTTGAGCTCCTGCCACCTCCGTGGGAGACCCGGATGGAGTTCCTGGCTCCTGACTTCAGCCTGGCCCAAACATGACCGTTACAGTCATTTTGGGGGAGTGAACCAGCAGATGCAAGCACTCTCGGCCACCCTGCCTTTCAACTGGATAAATCTTTCAGGAGCAATGAGATTCTGACACATGCTACAACATAAACAAACCTTGAGGATGTTATGCTAAATGCAAGAAGCCAGGCAGGAAAGGACAAATGTTGTAAGATTCCACCATGAGTTGTGAAATTCCTAGAGACAGAAAGTGGAATTGTTATGGGGGTGGGGGGAGCTTGGAAAGGGAGAATGGGGAGTCGATGTTCAATGCGTATGGGGTTTCAGTTTTACGAGGTGGAAAGAGTTCTGTAGCTTGATGCTTGCACAGCACTGTCGTGTGCTCAGTGCCACGGAACCTTACAGATGGCTGATGCCTGCATCCTATAGCACTATGCATGGGTCTGAGGCCTGCCTCTGCTTCTGAACCAGCTTCCTGCTAACGTGCGCCTGGGAGGCAGCAGGTGAAGGCTGCACCCGTGTGGGAGACCTGGATGGAGTCCCAGACTCCTGGCTGTGGCCTGGCCCAGCCCTGGTTGCTGCAGGCAGTTGAGGAGTGAACCAGTGGATGAAAGATCTCTCCCAGTCTGTCTCTGTCTCTGTTGGCCTCTCTCTGAGTCTTTTTGCCTTTCAAGTAAACAAAAATTTACAAAAAGGCAAATTTATGTACATTTTATCACAGTAAAAAATACATGGGGTCTGGGAGGAAGAAGGCCTTTCTTCCCCTGGCCCCCTTGACCATTCCTTTATCTCCGACTTTGCCTGCTGCATTGCTCTGCAAACAGAAGAGGGGAGAGAGAATGTGCTGGACACATCAGGAAGGCCTGTAGGATGCCCCAGGCTGGCTGTGATTCTGGGCTAACACCGAGTTCATCCACCACACAACGCCCCATGCAGCCCTGAACGCCTGGGTCTGTGCGGGGACCTCGGTGTGTGTCACGGAGGCTTGATCAGCACCACGTGGATGTCAGACAGTGGAGCCTTTTCCAGATAGCCCAGATCCCCTTCTGTTCTCAACCAGCTTGGCCTCCGAGAGCAAATGTCCAGACACATTCTTGGTGGCTACAGCTGGAGCCCCCGGACCCCTACACACACACACACACACACACACACACACACACACCTGGGAGTTATCTGGTCTTCCATGTAGGTAGTGCTGGGGGTGAGCCAGACATTCTTGGTGGCTACAACTGGAGCCCCGGGACCTCTACACACACACACACGCACACACACCAGGGAGTTATCCGGTCTTCCATGTAGGTAGTGCTGGGGGTGAGCCAGCCCCAGAAATACACACACACACACACACACACACACACACGAACACCCTTAACCTACACCCTTCCAGCCATCTTCCTGGTATTTGTTAATTTTCAATGAATCACAAGATGTTTACAATGTAAAAATCCACTTCTAAAATTAGCTTCTTGCTCAATATCCTTTAAAGCAAGGGTCATGCAATAAAATTGCCTTGGATTTGACCCTATGTCCGGGATTCCATCTGACAGGGCAGTGACAGGGAGAGGGGTATCAAGACACCCTCCTGTGATCCATTCAGACCTCAACGGACAGGTGTCAATCAGCCAGTCGGACACACGGAACAGGCCTTCTGGGGGTTAGAGACAGGGTTCAGGGTGAGGAATGAGTATTGTTTGACAAAATGTATTTCACACTAATCTACTTAAAAACATTTATGGAAAACAGAATGAAAAGATAACTATATTTTAGTGCAAAACATTTTTGAAATTCATGCATAGTTTTATTCATAATACACATTTGTATAAACTTAGACAAATTGAAAGGCAGAGAGAGAGAGAGAGAGAGCGCACGCGTGTTCCCATCCACTGGTTCCCTCCCCACATGCCCCCAGAGGAAGTCAAGATCCAGGCATTCAATTCAGGTCTCCCATGTGGGTAGCAGGAAAGCAGCTACGTGAGCTGCCACCTGTCTCTCCCAGGGTATGCATTACCAGGAAGCTGGAGTCAGGAGCCAGAGTCAGGGATTAAGCTCAGGCACTCGGCTGTGCAGTGTGGATGTCTTCATTGGCACCTTAACCCCTAGAGCAACCGCTCACCTCCCTCCCTTTTTTGAAGACCCCCCACATATGGTCAGCTTCATTTTGATAAATAAACAAATATTGGCTATTTTATGTTTCTTGAAAAGCAGGGTCACTTCGATAACCTTGCAATTCATTGCAATTGATCAGAATCAAAAGTTAAAATCTCCATGTACTGACAACAGTTTTCTTTAAAGACAAAGTCCTAAATACAAACGCAGAAGGAGTTGAGTTGCTTATCCCATGGCTGCTTCGAAAGCGTCACACCCCTCCTGCAGGAGTTAGGCTCACTCTAAGAACTCTTTGACCCTGCAGATTAAAACAACCTGAAAGCTTTGCATTGCATTCTTCATAGCATTTCTAGACCCTTATTCCATTATTTTTAAAAGTCTTAGGACCTGGTGTTTAATTTTTAAATATTTTTTCTTTATCCTTTGGTTCCGCTCCCAGTCTTTCCTCCTAGGACTGGGTGAAGATGCTTTCGCTGGGCTCAAAAGGAAAGCATACTTGCCTAATCAAGCTGTGTTACTCCTCTCCAGACATTTGAGGGGAGGAGGAAGAGAAGGTTAAGACAAATCTGGAGATCTCTTTCCTAACTTTGCCCAGGGCAGGATTTTCTCTTCCACAAATCCATTTAAACAAACGCATTAGTCTCCTCCTTATCAGAGGGGACATCTTCCAAGGCTCCCACTGGATGTCCGAAGGAGACACTATTTGTATTATATTTCTTCCTATTCGTGAGTACCCATGATAAACTTAACTTATACATTAGACATCATAAGAGATTAACAATAACCATAGCTGACAATAAAATAGAATACCTATAGTGATGTATGGTAGCAAAAGTTACTTAAAACTTGCAAGCTATTTATTTCTGGAATTTTCCATTTACTGTGTTTGGCCCGCACTTGACTCTGGGAAACTGAATTCCGGGAAAGTGAAGCTGCAGATAAAGGGGTGCTACTGTACCTCCAAATGAGTCCGTCAGAAGATGCTACTGGTTTCTGGTTCCAGATAGCCCAGCCCTTTGGAGCGCTATCCCACCTGTGGAAAGTGCAGTCTTGGAGTGGGTGTTGTGGTGCAGCCGGCTAAGTTGCTGCTCGGGGCGCCTGCATCAAGGCTCACCTCTGCTTCTGATTCCAGCGTCCTGTGGATGCACCTGAGAAGTCCAAGTACTTGGTTCCTGCCACCCATGTGCGAGACGGGGATGGCGCTCCTGGCTCAGCCGTGGCTGTTGTAGGCATTTGGGGAGTGAATCGCAGCTCTCTTTCTCTCTCTGTGTCACTCCCTTTCATATAAACACACAAATACATTTTATTTATTTATTTTTTTCAGAAAGTGGCCTTTGGAGTTCACAAACTGATTCGGACCCTACTTCCGCGTGCGCTTTACTGAATCTGAATTTCAGTTTCCTGTTAGCAAAATGGGAATGGCACCACCTCATCAGGTTGACAGGGGGAGTAAACAGAACAGCGTTTGTGAAGGGCTCCACACAGGGCCTATGACTTACCGTCTGTTAACCGTAATTGCTACTGATAACCATTTCAGTCACTAGAATAATAAAGCCTTATGCTTTTCTAAAGGTATCTTCTAACTGTGTATGTTTTTATGCTTATATATTAGAGTGAGAAAATGTTATAGTTAACAGCATTGAGATGGAGTTTGGCATTCTCATGTGCCATTAGAGTCACTTATGGATTTCCTCTTGATTATATCTAGAAGTTAAGTTCCTAAGAAATGATTCATTTTATTGCTCCTCTCTCTCTCTCTTTTTTTTTTTTGTAAGATTTATTTATTTATTTGAAAGGTGGAGGGCAGGGAGACGGACATGTCCTCTGTCCACCGGTTCACGCACCAGATGGGCTGAGCCAGGCCAAAGCCAGAAGCCAGGAACTCCATCGGGGTCTCCCATGTGAGTGGCAGGAACTCAAGCACTTGGGCCATCATCTGCTGCTTCCCAGACTCACCTGTAAGGAGCTGGATCCAAAGAACAAGTGGCCGGGATTTGAACGGGGATGAGGGCATCTCAAGACACAAGCTTAGCCCACTGCTCCCTAACACACGCCCCTATTTTTAATCTTTTTATTCATGAATAACACACACATGAAAGCTACACAAGTTGTAGCAGCTCAGTCAACTTTTATGAAGTAGACACACTCATGTACCCAGAATCCATGCCAAGAACACACATGACAGCCCTCGTGTGCAGGTGCCTCCCGAAGTTAATGGTAGGTCCAGTTTCATGTATGTTTTTCACTTTGTAGTCTCCAGAGTGTATGTGTATTCCTTTGTGTCTGGCTAATCTCTCTCTCTCTCTTTTTCTCTCTTTAGATTTTCCTTATTTGAAAGGCCTAGTTACAGAAAGAGAGGGCAAGAGAGAGATTTTCCATCTGCTGGTACACTCCACAAATGGCCCCAACAGCTGGGGCTTGGCCAAGCCAAAGCCAAAGCCAGGAGCCAGGAGCCAGGAGCTTCGTCCAGGTCTCTCATGTCTGGGTGGGGGCCCAAGCACTTGGACCATCTTCCGCTGGTTTCCCAGGTGCATTAACAAGGAGCTGGATTGGAATTGGATCATTTTCGAATTATCCTATTATGGTTGAGACCTGAAGGGGGAGCTGTTTGCGTGAAAGAGGCAGGTGGTCCAAAGGCTTGAACAGCGGAGTCCTGAGGACACTCGGAGAATCCTTCATAGCTCAGCTGTTTTCATAATGATGCCCACTCAGACTGTTCCTGGGTTTTTTCTACAATAAAAAAGATGAAATCGATGTCCCTGTACATACACTCTCACCTACTAGCATTTTTATTTCTGTAGATTTCCCAATTTGAGGTTTGCTGAGTCTAGCAGTATATGTGTCTAAACATGTCATAAATATTACAAGTCTGTGTTACAAAACATTGTGCCGGTTCCCACTCCTAACAGCAGTGCATGGCTTGCCTATTTCCCTCACTTTTGTCAGCGCTGAGTGTTAATCGGTTAAAGATTGTTTTGCTAATCTAACAGTGAAAATGTTACTTCTGGGGCCGGTGTTGTGATGCAATGGATTAAGCTGCCACCTGTGACGCTGGCAGCCCATATCGGAGTACCGGTTCGAAGCAGCTGCTCCACTTCCAATCCAGCTCCCTGCTGATGAGCCTGGAAGGGCAGCAGATGACGGCCCAAGCCCTTGGGCCCCTGCACCCACATGAAGCTGTGGATGGAAGACTTCTGTCTCTACGTCTCTTTTTCTCTGCCTTTCAAATAAACAAATGTTTTTAAAGAAAAAAAAACGGCCGGCGCCGCGGCTCACTAGGCTAATCCTCCGCCTAGCGGCGCCGGCTCACCAGGTTCACCAGGTTCTAGTCCCGGTTGGGGCGCCGGATTCTGTCCCGGTTGCCCCTCTTCCAGGCCAGCTCTCTGCTGTGGCCAGGGAGTGCAGTGGAGGATGGCCCAGGTGCTTGGGCCCTGCACCCACATAGGAGACCAGGAAAAGCACCTGGCTCCTGGCTCCTGCCATTGGATCAGCGCGGTGCGCCGGCCGCGGCGGCCATTGGAGGGTGAACCAACGGCAATGGAAGACTTTTCTCTCTGTCTCTCTCTCTCACTGTCCACTCTGCCTGTCAAAAAAAAAAAAAAAAAAAAAAGAAAAAAAGAAAAAAAGAAAAATTTTTTAAGACAGAGGAGAGACGGTGGAGTCGGGGGGAGTGGAGAGCTCTTCCATCCACTGGGTCACTCCCTAAATGGCCTCAACAGCCAGGGCCGTGCCAGGCTGAAGCCAGGAGCCAGGAACTCATGGGCAAGAGGGACCTTAGTATCTGGGCCATCCTCTGTTGCCCTCCCAGGTGCATTAGCTAGGAGTTGGATAGGAGCGGAGTAGCCAGGACTCAAAATGGCACTCTGGTATGGGATGCTGGCGTCTCAATTGGTGAGCCAACCCCTTGCCACACAATACCAGTCCCTTTCTGTTTTTTTTTAATTGAATAATTAATTTATTTATTTGAAAGGCAGAGTTAAAGGGAGAGAAGGAGATATCTTTCATTCACTGGTTCACTCCCCAAATGGATGCAACAGCCAGGGCTGGGCCAGACCAAAGCTAGGAGCCAGGAGCTGCTTTTGGGTCTCCTACGTGAGTGCAGGGGCCCAAGGACTTGGGCCATCTTCCACTGCTTTCCCAGGCCACAGCAGAGAGCTGGATTGGGAGTGGAGCAGCTGGGGCTTGAATTATAGCCAATATGGGATGCTGGTGCTGCAGATGGTGGTTTAACTGGCTACGCCACAGTGCCGACCCCCACCCCCTTCTGTTGTTTTTGAAGTTCTGAAGTTTTTGAGGTTTGTAGTTCTGGCTGTTGGAGACAGGAAATGTCTTTTCATGTTTATTGACCGGTAGAATTTCCTCTTCTGTAGTTATTAAATGTGGATCATAGAGAAAAGGGTTTCTGATGGTTTATATGAAGCACGTTCCAAGTGGCAGGCTCCCAGGAGGTCTTCCGTGCGTGGAAGCTGCTTTTACGCCGTCTTCGCTGTTGTTACGCAGAGCAGGTGGCCAAATCATGGCCTGCTGCTGCTGCTGGGACCCAGCTGGCCGCTCCACCTCTGTGCCGCGCCTCTCTGAACCAGCCAAGCTGCCTGGTTCGCGTGCTGAGCTAGACATTGTGGGCCAGAGAGGGAGGTGCTGGTGACTGCTGGGAGCAAGGAAGAGGCTCAGGTTCAAACTAACCCACGGTGGGAAGAGACACAGGTGAAAGCCGGACTCACCTCCAACGGCTACGATGCCCCGGGTTCCAAGTGCGCAGACGCGGAAAGCAATGGTAGAGCTATTTTACCCAGACTCAGGGGTGCGGTTTCCGGAGAGCAGAGAAGTTCTGCCCACGGCTTCTGTGATGGTCCGAAGAACACAAACCTCAGGTTCCGCCTGAATTATTCACAGGGAAAGCCGGCCTCTCTGCCACACTGGGGATGACAGAGCAGCTGAAATGCTCTTTCCTGCATGGACTCCAAGTAAAAGGGCGCGCACTGTTTTTGCCAGAGGCTCCCCAAACCTTCTTGCTTTATACTCCGCATCGGAGTCAAGAGAAACACCTGCTAGTTCTGTTTACTAAGTAGTGAGCGCCCCCACTCCCCCAAATTTTAATGCTTATGTTCTAACAGCTCAGCAGCCATTTGGGAAAAAAATAGCCCAAGTGCACTAAACACACACACATACAAACCCATTGTACACTCATACAATAACACAGGATTGAAAATAGCATGCTGAGGCCGGCACCGCGGCTCACTAGGCTAATCCTCCGCCTTGCGGCGCCGGCACACCGGGTTCTAGTCCCGGTCGGGGCGCCGGATTCTGTCCCGGTTGCCCCTCTTCCAGGCCAGCTCTCTGCTGTGGCCAGGGAGTGCAGTGGAGGATGGCCCAAGTGCTTGGGCCCTGCACCCCATGGGAGACCTGGATAAAAGCACCTGGCTCTTGCCATCGGATCGGCGCGGTGTGCCGGCCGCAGCACGCTGGCCCTGGCGGCCATTGGAGGGTGAACCAACGGTAAAGGAAGACCTTTTTCTCTGTCTCTCTCTCTCACTGTCCACTCTGCCTGTCAAAAGAAAAAAAGAAAAAAAAGAAGAAAAGAAAATAGCATGCTGAATAATACACAGACATTAAATGCACGTTTCATTTGTATTTTGTTCGTTCTTAAGTAACTCATTAAATAACTCAATCTGTGGGTTCTTGAATGACTCTCATTCTTAGAGGCTACAGTGACTTTCCACGGAATGCATGTGCCTTTGGGACACCGCCCCATTTCTCAGTCCTTGGAATTAGCCCGGCACTGCCGTCCTCATTCCTTCTTCCTCACTGATTTTCTTTTCATCTTTAAAAAAAATTTTTTTTTTTAATTTGATGAGGTGGGTGCTGTAGTGTAGCAGGTTAAACCGCCATCTGCAGTGCCAGCATCCCATAAAGGCACTGGTTCGAGTTCTGGCTGCTCTGCTTCTTCTTTTTTTTTTTTTTTAAGATTTATTTTTATTTATTTGAAAGACAGAGTTACAGAGAGAGGCAGAGACAGAGAGATCTTCCATTCTCTGGCTCACTCCCCAGATGGCCGCAATGGCTGCGGCTGCACCCTTCTGAAGCCAGGAACCAGGAGCTTCTTCCAGGCCTCCCACATGGGTGCAGGGGCCCAAGGACTTGGGCCATCTTCTACTGCTTTCCTAGGCCATAGCAGAGAGCTGTATCAGAAGAGGAACAGCTGGGACTCGAACCAGCGCCCATATAGGATGCTGGCACTGCAGGCAGTGGCTTTACCTGCTATGCCACAGCGCTGGCCCCTGGCTGCTCCATTTCTGATCCAGCTCCCTGCTAATGTGCCCAGGAAAACAGTGGAGGATGGCCCAGATCCTTGGGCCTCTGCATCCAGGTGGGAGACCCAGTGGCTTCAGATCAGCCCAGCTCTGGTCATTGTAGCCATTTGAGGAGTGAGCCAGTGGATGGAAGACCCCACCCCCAACTGTGCCTTTCAAATAATTAAATAAGTAAACTTTAAAAAAATAAAATTTTATTTGAAAGGCAAAGAGTAGTACAGATATATGGGGGCAGAGGGAGGGAAAAATGGACAGAGAGATCTTCCATTTGCTGGTTCACTCCCCAAATGCCCACAAGAGCCAGGGCTGGGCCAGGTCAAAGTCAGGAGCCAGGAACTCACTCTGGGTGCAGGGACCCCAGCACTTGCACTGCCCCCACCAAGGGTGAGCATTAGCAGGACACTAGAACTGGAGGCAGGTCCAGGACTGAAACCAGTTACTTGGGTATGGGATGTGGGCATCCCAAGCAGCATCTTTTTTTCCTCCTTCAAGATTTATTTATTTATTTGAAAGTCAGAGTTACACAGAGAGAGGAGAGGCAGAGAGAGAGAGAGAGAGGTCTTCCATCCACTGGTTCACGCCCCAATTGGCCACAACAGCTGGAGCTGCGCCGATCCAAGACCAGGAGCCAGCAGCCTTTTCCAGGTCCCCCACGCAAGTGCAGGGGCCCAAGGACTTGGGCCATCTTCTACTGCTTTCCCAGGCCATAGCAGAGAGCTGGATTGTAAGTGGAGCAGCCGGGACTTGAACCAGCACCCGTATCCTAGCACTGCAGGCGGTGGCTTTACCCACTACGCCACAGCGCTGACCCCAAGCAGCATCTTAAACCCTGCACCAAATGTGCAGCCGCTTCCACCTTCACCTTCAGGAGGTACTTGCCTTTTCTCATGACAGCTGCCATAAAACCAGCTTTGCACGGATACAACGTCACCAAAAGGAACAGAGGGGCATCTGATGTTAGACCGTAAATGCTCCTGTGCCCCCCGTAGTGTGAGCGGTGACTGACAGACATCGAGAATCACTGTTTCCTTTGAAAGTTTTAAATACTCATAGCCCCACTGTGAGCTGCCTGTGGCTCCCTGGGGTGCCCTGGCACACGGCCTGGGAGCTGCTGGTTCATTTAACAGGAAATCTGGAGTGGGTGGCCTTGGGTTGGTCTAGCGACTTGGTGATATATCAAGAATCCACCTTTTGGCAAATGGCGACACATTCTTACACTGTCTCTCCATGCAAGAAAGAGGTAGAGGGCCATGTGCCAGGCAATTGCAGAGGGAGAGAGAGAGAGAGAGAGAGAGAGAGAGAGAGAGAGAGAGAGAGAGATCCCATCTGCTGATTCCCTCTCCAAATTCCTGCAACAGTCTGGGCCGGGTGGGGTTGAAGTCGGACAGAAGCAGGGCACCCGATCCAGGTCTTCTACGTGGTGTTGGGAACTCCGCTTGAGCCAGCCCTGCTCTCTCCCAGGATCTGCATTAGCAGGAAGCTGGAGTGAGGTGCTGAAGTCAGAACTTGAGCCCAGGCCCTCCAGTGTGGGACCCAGGGGTCTTAACTGCAAGGCCCAGTGCTGGCGCCATGTCTGGCTTTTGCACTCCTTTTGGGCCTGCTGGTGAATGATGCACAGATGCTCCTGGGTGCAAAGACATCTTTGCATTGCTGTGCAGACAGGGATAAAAATCAGAGGACTTGGTCACGTTCAGTCAGAGTGGGATTGCAAACTTGGGAAGTTTGCCAACTAAACAGTTTCTTTGGAAGACGACATCTCTGGGCTTCCCAGGTCTTTAGTGGTTTAGGGAGGCCAGTACGTTGTATTTGGGAATGGTGGGACGTATAAGAATCCCCCTGTACTGTGAAGAAGTTGTTTTACCTGCATGGCATTGCAGACTTCTCTGGAAAGCCACTGGCTCCGAACCTATGCAGCCCAGCCTTGGCTCTCCAAGGGAGAGGCGTGTCGAGATGACTAATGTCTCGTTGGGTCAGGAGCCATGGAGGCTGTGATACCTGGTCTGTGGTATGAATGCCAGGGAGTTGGCCAAGAGGGCCAAAGAGGACTCCAAACAGAGGGAATGGCATGGGCAGGGAGGGGTGAGGGCGGGTGGCTCATCTGGTGAATTATCTGTGGATCATGTGACAAGAGGTGAATCAGGGGCTGCGACTTGACACCTGTGTGGTGTGGCTAAGGGAGTTTGATTTTGCCCAGAAAGCACGGGAGGCGCTGCAAGATTTGAAGTCCGAGAAGGACTCCATCAGGCTGGGGACCTGCAGCAGCCACCACGTGGCGGGAAACTGCTCAGGGCTCGCACCACGTCTTCTTTCCCTTCCTGCACACACAGCCCCACTGGAGTCTGAGGGGTATTTGTTGTGTCTAGGGGTCACCCAATAGCCACCTTTTGCACAATCCTCTGCCTTTTCTCTTTCCCCTTTTACTGAAGATTCTTGGCCGTGGAACCTGGATCACTGAGTTGCTGCGTGGCAGAGCGCCCGATGTGGACTGACTGTCACGTGAGCAGTGGACCCATCTTTATTTTGCTAAGGCTCAGAGATGTTGGGGTTATCAGAGCAGGAAGCCTGCTGCATGACCAGCCATGCCCATGGCTGCTAGTTTTTTTTTTTTTTTTAATTTTTTTGACAGGCAGAGTGGACAGTGAGAGAGAGAGACAGAGAGAAAGGTCTTCCTTTGCCGTTGGTTCACCCTCCAATGGCCGCCGCAGCCGGCGCACTGCGGCTGGCACACTGCGCTGATCCGAAGGCAGGAGCCAGGTGCTTCTCCTGGTCTCCCATGGGGTGCAGGGCCCAAGCACTTGGGCCATCCTCCACTGCACTCCCAGGCCACAGCAGAGAGCTGGCCTGGAAGAGGGGCAACTGGGACAGAATCCAGCGCCCTGACTGGGACTAGAACCCGGTGTGCCGGCGCCGCAAGGCGGAGGATTAGCCTGGTGAGCCGCGGCGCCGGCCTGCTGCTAGTTTTTGAATACTTGCTCTGAATTGGGCAGGTGCCAAGTGAATTGTCTTCCTCCATCCACACAACAACCCTAGGGGGTGGGCTCCACGGTTAGCCTGTTACAGAAACCTGGTGTGGGAAAACTCTCTTTGTTCAAACAGTGGAGGATCCAAGCAGTTTATTACGCCAGCAGGCTCAGCTGGAGTCATTTCCCGAGAACTGAGTAGCAGTCCCAGGTTTCTTACAGTATTCATAGGTTCATCAGCATCATACCTTAGCTGTTACAGCACTGGTGGGTTTAAATTGCAGCCTGTGTGACTTAGGACCACACTGCCAATGGTCGGTGGGTCTGGTATGTTTGTAAAAGAGATACCAGGGGCAGGTTTATTAGGAGAGATTTATGACTGGAGTTGACAGAAGCAGAACTCAGGACGTCTTCCCTCCCTAGCCAAGATGACACTGGGCAGCTGCTGCACTAGCTAACGGCGATCGGCCGCTTTTCAAGGTTTGTGTTGGGAGGAGGGGTCCGCTTTTCTGCCTTTGTCTCTGGTTGTGGCCGTGTTTCCTCTACAAGTCCACTTTTACAGAAAAGGACTCTGAGGCTGCGAGGGCAGATGGTGGGTGAGGGACAGAGCAGTCTGGTCCCCAGCTCTGGACTCAAGGGCCAAGCTGTGTCCTGCTGCCTCCCAGCATTGAAAGAATGGATGCAAACTGGGACGAGGTCAGATTGGGAGGTCTTGCCTAGGAAATGGGGGAATAATAGGTTATTGCAAATGTTAGTCAGGAGTTTGTTAGAAATATCAATTTAGGGTCCAAAGCTGTGGCGTAGAAGGTTAAGCCTCTACCTGCTGTTCTGGCATCCCATATGGATGCGGTTCAAGTCCTGGCTGCTCCACTTCCAATCCAGCTCCCTGCTAATGTGCCTGGGAAAGCAGTGGAAGATGGTCCTAGTACTCAGGCCCCTGCACTCACTTAGGAGCCCCAGAAGAAACTCCCATCTCCTGATTTTGACCTGGCCCAGCCCCAGACATTGTGGCCATTTAGGGAGTGAACCAGCAGATGGAAGATCGCTCTTTCTCTCTCTCTTTCCTTCTCTATCTCTGCCTTTCAAGTAAATAAATAAATCTTTAAAAAAAATTTAATAGGTTGTTATAAATATTAACCATTAGGTTATTGTAGATATGAATAGGTTAGGCCGGCGCCGTGGCTCACTAGGCTAATCCTCCACCTAGCGGCGCCGACACAGCGGGTTCTAGTCCCGGTCGGGGCGCCGGTTTCTTTCCCGGTTGCCCCTCTTCCAGGCCAGCTCTCTTCTGTGGCCCGGGAGTGCAGTGGAGGATGGCCCAAGTGCTTGGGCACTGCACCCCATGGGAGACCAGGAGAAGCACCTGGCTCCTGCCTTCGGATCAGCACAGTGCGCCGGCCACAGCACGCCAGCCGCGGCGGCCATTAGAGGGTGAACCAACAGCAAAAGGAAGACCTTTCTCTCTGTCTCTCTCTCTCACTATCCACTCTGCCTGTAAAAAAAAAAAAAAGATATGAATAGGCTATTGTAAGTCTTAATATGCTATTGCAAATATTGAGAAGTTATTGTAAATATTAATAGTCCTTAAGGAATGGTTATTTTAAGTATTAACCCTTAGGCTATTATAAATATGAACTAATAGGTTATTGTAAATATTGAGAAGTTATTATAAATATTGTTTCCCTTATGAAATGGAGGAAATAATAGGCTATTATAAATATCCATAGGTTATTGTAAAAATCAATCAATTCTTGTGACCATCACTGAACAGAATGTCGTCATAGATGTCGTCCTTGAGAGGACGCATCTGAGGGCGTGGTGCAGGGCCAGCACCTCTGGCTGGTGCAATGAACGCTCTTTGGTGTGTTCCCAGAGACTGGGCAAGTGAGGACGGCCTGGGGAGGAGAGCCCAGCGCGGTTCTGCAAGCAGGCCTGACGGGACTGGACCCGGCCTGTGCGGGGCGGGGAGGAACCGGGAGGCGGAAGGCCGGCTTGAGAGCATCTCCTACCTCGGGCTGCGATAGGGCGGGGGGCGCGGGGGCGCGGGGGCGCCGGTGGAGAGCAGGCGGGCTTGGAGATAATCAGTCGACAGCAGGGCCTGTGGCTTCCGGGGCGGGAAGATGCAGGCTCCCCCACAGACAAAGGCCCTTGTCGGAATGCAGGCGCTTGCAGGCTAAGGCTTTTGTCTGCGCTGCCACCGCCACCGGGAGCAGCGTCTTTAACTTATTTGTGCCTTGCGTTTATCATCTGAAGACAGAGATAGTAAGTCACAGGACTTGCAAAGTTGTCATAAGAAGATTCAGAGCGCTTAGCTGGCTGTGTAATGAACGGATCATAAAGGGTAGAAATTGCCATTCAGATTCTCTGATCTCTAACACGATGTGTCCATGCAAACAAACCATGGATGACCACTGTCAGAATCCTGGCCTGTCTTGTTCACTGCTGCAGCTTTAGCCAGCTCTCAAAAACAGTAATGAGCTCACAGCAGCTATTTAAATATTTGTTGAGGGCCTGATGCTGTGGCCTAGCGGGTAAAGACACCACCTGCAATGCCAGCATCCCATATGAGTCCCGGCTGCTCCTCTTCTGATCCAGCTCCCTGTTAATGCACTTGGGAAAGCAGTGGAGGATGGCCCAGGTGCTTGAGCCCCTGCATCCATGTGGGAGACCTAGATGAGGCTTCTGGCTTCTGCATGGCCCTATCCTGGCGGTTTTGGCCATTTGGGGAGTGAACTAGTGGATGGAAGATTGATCTCTCTCTCTCTCTCTCTCTGCCTCTCCTTCTCTATAACTCTGACTTTAAAATAAATAAATAAATCTTAAAACATTTGTTTAAAAAATTGTTGAATGAACCAATAAATAAACCCATCTCGCTGTTTCCCTCCCTTCCCTTCCACCTCCATCCTTCCAGGAGGTTCTTCTGGGTCTCCCACATGGGCACAGGGGCCCAAGGACTTCAACCATCTTGAACCGCTTTCCCAGGCCATAGCAGAGAGCTGGATTAGAAGTGGAGCAGCCAGGACTTGAACCGGCACCCATATGGGATGCTGTCACTGCAGGCAGCGGCTTTACCCACTAAGTCACAGCGCCAATCCAATTATCTATTAATTGTGTAAAATAATCAGGTTCTTACCACCCAAGTCGGGGACCCAAACTGAGTTCGGGTCCATGGCTCCTGGCCATGGCGCTCCACCAAATAAATAATTAAAAAAATGGCAATGGAGTATGATAGCTTAGCCTACAAGCTCCCCACCCCCCACAGTACTAGAATAAAGGTAATACGACATTTGCCATTTTAGTCACTTTGAAGTGGACAGCGTGTGGTTAAGTATATCCCACTGAGAATGCGACCATCAGTGGCATCCCTCTCTAGGCCTTTCCCAGCTTCCCAGACAGAACTGTGCCCTCTGAACCCTAACTCCCCGTTCTCCCTTTGCCCTTTGCCCCCCCTGGTACAAGCCACCATCCTCCTTCCCGTATCTGTGAGTCTGACTCCTCCAGGAAGCACATTATGTAAGTGGAAGCACATTATGTAAGCACATTATTTTTTTTTTTGCATGAGCCCAGGGTTATGCAATCAGGTAAGCTGTGTGGTCACGAGATAGCAACATGCCCAGAACTCTACATCCTCATCTAGAGAATGGCCGTGATCATAGACTTGCTGTGAGGTTTAAGTGAGGCGATAGGTCTAAGGTACTTAGCCCAGTACTTGGCATGTAGAAAGTGTCCTTTAAATGGTAGTGACCCTGAACTTCCCTACGGAAATGGGCACAAGTGTTAGGTTTGTTATGTGTCCGGCACCACCCTGAACTTTCTGCATTTATCAACTCATCTTAACCTCACGTTGACTCTGTAGCATTGGCTGTATTACTGTCATCCGCACCTCACCCAGGAGAAGGCCACAGAGAGGTTAAGAAAGGTGCTTCTGGCTGGGCAGCCAGCTCAGAGCGGCGCTGGGATTCAAAGGCAGGCAGCCTGCTTCTAGAGTCCACTTGGCTTTCCCAGTGCACCACGCTGGGTCTTGCTGGTCCCTGCTGCCTCCATCCGTGTGTGTGTGTGTGTGTGTGTGTGTGGTGGGGAGGGGTCATCCTTCATCTTCATGCTGGTCCCGGGTCAGGCTGTCGGGGTGCACGTGGGTGTCCGGGCCCCAGGGAGAAGGGAATGTCTGTGGGAACCATGGAAAAGTCATTGAAGTTGACTTCGCTGTTACTTAGCACACAGTTGCACCCCGTGGCGCCTTCCTGGAGCCTGTTTTACCTGGACTGCGGGGAGCCGGGCTGCTGGATCCCCAGCGCCTACTGTGTGGCCCCGGATGGTGCCACCATGTCCATGCTTTTGCCCCTCCTTGGCAGAAAGCCCAGCAGTTCTTGGCCACCCCCACCTCCCGCCCTGCCCTGTTGAGATAAAAAAAAAAAAAAGTTTGCTCTTCTCAGCCTCAGAGCCACCTCCCACCCAAGGCTTTATTGCTTTCTCAACACCCTCGGGAGCCTCTGCAGTTGTTTAAAAGGAGCAGCGCCTGTAGCAGGATCCACAAGCCCTGTCCCGGAGAGACGCCTGTACCGCACAGCAGGTGCAATTTCCCAGCAGCCCTGGCAAGAGCCCAGGCCCTGTACCACCTTACCCCGATGTCTGGCGAGGTGAGCCCACAGCTGCCATCTTCTGTGGCAGCCTGGCAGTGCGGGGGGCGGGTGTGTGGCTAGGGGGTCGGGGCTTCTGTCTGGGCTTGCACCCCACCTCCCGTGTGCATCCTGTGCCTTTCCCCACACAGGCAACCATGAGTCACTCTGAGCTTGGCGACGGCAGGGTGAAGGAGCTGACCCTAGGCAGCAGGTATCGGGAATCCTGGTATGAGCGGTTCGTGCAGCCCTGTCTGGTGGAGCTGTTGGGCTCGGCCCTCTTCATCTTCATCGGGTGCTTGTCGGTCATCGAGAACGGCCCGGACACCGGGCGGCTGCAGCCCGCCCTGGCCCACGGGCTGGCCTTGGGGCTTGTCATCGCCACGCTGGGGAACATCAGGTGAGAGCAGTGCCGAGCCTTCAGCCTGGTGCGGACTGCGGGGGCTGGGAGGTGGGGCACAAAGCTGTTGGCAGGGACCCCTGGACACACATGCAGGGCTGAAGGAGCACCATGGAGAGGTGGTCAACTTCCCGGGGCTCTCTAGTCTGTGAGTCTTGTGGCTTTGGGGCAAATCACTCTCCAAATAGGAATAATCAACATCTTAGCTCATTAAAGTATCACTTAACCGACATGTGAAAATTCTGTATACTTATGGGATACCATGAGATATTTCAAGAATAAGAATTTTAGGAAGTATTTTTTTTTCCAAGCCAGAATGCACGGATTGCTGACCAGGTACCAGGTGCTTACTCTAAGCACCGTAAAGCCATCAATCATAGAACCCTGGCAGCCGCCTTGTCGGCTAGGAAAGGCCGTGTAACCTGTCCAAGATTAAAGGCAAGAAACTGACACAGCCTGGAGTTAAATCCAAGCTGTCTGGCTCCCGTGTCCAAACCCGCATGCTTCGTGGAAGCGGGGCTCAGCCCAAGAAGAACTTGGAGGCTGTCGCCTACACAGTCACTAATGACTGCTGTGTGACTGTGACTGTTGGGGTGTGGGGTGAGGGGGGCTTTGGGTAGCGGACACGTGCAGCTGAAGCGAGCAAGGAGTGTTCCCACTTGGTAGACGGGCAGCTGCAGTGGGCGCAGCCCGCAAAGAGGGGAGGTGCTCCCCCTGCTTCATGCTCCTCTGGATGGGAGCTCCTTGGAGGGGGCAGGGGGAGGTCACTGGGTCCTCAGTGAGCCGATGACTTGCATGGGGCACCCGGCAAGGGGATCAAGGCCCCACAGCTGCTCTCTTTTAGTCTCAGGAAACTGAAACAGTGTTGCTGAGAGTGGGAGAGGAACCTTGAATCTCTGCAAACACCCGAGGGAGGGCGGCTGTGGTCGGGATGCAGGGTACACAGTCTGCGGATCAGAAGGATCCAGGGTGGAATGCAGCCTTTGTCCCGTTTTAGCTGGTGGCCAGGGCAAGCTGCTGAACCTCTCTGAGCACAGCGGTATAAAGGTGGATGATAATTACAGCAGCTGGGATTTGAATCCTGAGTACTAATTAGATGGGTGCTACCAGGTGCTGTGCACGGATCAATTCATTTGACCTTTGCAACGGCCTTATCAGGTAGGGATCATGGAGGCGACAGGGAGGTTATGTAACTTGCCCAGGTCACACAGGTGCTTGTAGCCGAGCTGGAGCTGGGGTTTGAACCCAGGCCATGTGGTGGGAGAGAAATCTCCTAGGCACTGCACTGTATTGCCTATCTGAAATGCTTTTTTCTTTTTTTTTTTTTAAATTTGAAAGGCAGAGATATGTGGGGTTGGAGGAAAGAAAGAGAGAGGTGGAGGGAGGGAGAGATATCTTCTGTCTGCTGGTTCACTCCCCAAATGGCTGCAGGAGCCTGGAACTGCATCTGGGCGTCCCACGTGGGCAGCAAGAGCCCACGTACTTGGGCCCTCATCCACTGCCTTTCCAGGCACATTAGCAGGAAGCTGGATCGGAAATGGAGCAGCTGGAACTCCAAACCGGCACTCTGATATGAGATGCCGGTGCCGCAGGCCGCGGCTTAACCTGCTGCACCACAACGCCAGTCCCTGCAATACCAGCCCTTCATTCTATCATTGAGGTCTTCAGCAAATATTTGTACAGCCTTGACTTTGAGGTTGCTGAATGGATCCAAGATAAGGTCTATAAGGCACCCGGTACAGCTCCTGGTATACAGTAAGCGTTTAATAAATATCTGCTGAGTGATGAGTGAGTGAACTCGGGGAACGTCTTGATCACTTTACTGTTACTGAGTGTGTGGTCACCTGGGAAGCTCGTGTGGCGCTCGAGGCGCACAGCCCCCTCTCGGGGTGGGGTTGGGGGGGCACGCTGAGCATACAGGGTGTAGGGGGTGGAGGCTGAGAGCATCTTTTATTTTGATTTGTTTTGATTTTTTAAGGTATTATTATTTAAAAATTTCCAGATTAACAAGGAATATCTTAACCTGAATATGTATACTTTATGAGAGGAAATATTTGCAAATTATGCATCTGATAAAGGATTAATATCCAAAATATATAAATATTCACATGGAACAGAAAACCTCAAAAACTTAAGAAATTCAATGACAACCTAACAACCAGTTAAGAAATGGGTGAAGGATCTGAATAGACTTTGTGCATTTTTGGCAAATGTTTATTTTTCATTTATTGAAAGAGAGAGAGAGCGAGCGAGAGAGAGAGAGAGAGATCCTCCTTCTCCCCTAAATGCCCGCATCAGCTGGGGCTGGGCCAGGCTGAAGCCAGGAGCCTGGAACTCCATGTGAGTCTCCCACACGTGTGGCAGGAACCCAGGCACTGGGGCCATCGTCATCTGCCTCCCAGGGTGCGTTAGCAGGAAGCTGGATCAGAAGCGGAGTAGCTGGGACTTGATCAGGCGCTCTGATAGGGAGTGTGGATGTCCCAAGCAGTGGCCTAACCAACTGTGCCACAGTGCCCAGCTTGAACAGAAATTGTTTTGAAAAGAAGAAATAAAAATTGCCAAGGAAAACCAAAAAAATGTCCAGTATCACTAGCCATCAGAAATGCAATAAAAAAACATGATGAGGTACATGCCCACTCCTGTTGGGATGGCTGTTCTCAAAAAAGGCAGGATAAAAGCCGGCGAGAATCTGGAGAACAGGGGGTCCTAATGCAGGGCTGGTGGGAATGAGCATTATTACAGCCATTACGGAGCGCAGTGTGCAGGGTCCTCAACAAACTAACGACACATCCATCCTATGACCCAGCTTCTGCTCTGGGAAGCTGTCCAGAGGAAGGGAGATTGGCTTCTGACAGAGGTTCCTGCACTCCCGGGTTTATCGCCCCCCTGTTCACAATAGGCCAGATGCGAGATCAATCTAGGTGCCCATCACAGGGAGCGTGGATAAGAACACACGCTGTGTGGGCACCAAGGAGTACTACTCAGCCACGAAAAGGAACAAAATCCTGACATTCACAGCCGAACGCATGGACACAGAGATCACTGTGCTAAGTGACATAGGCCAGGAACAGAAAGACAGGTACCGTGACAGTTCCCTCCGACGTGGACTTGGAAATTATAGGCTGCAGTGTGACTCCGAGAGGGCTCTGAGTCCCCACCCCTCCACTCCATCTGCAGGCTGGGGGGCCTGGCTGGCCTCTCTTCCTGCCTTGTGAGAGTTTCCCTGTGGGCCTGGGCCCAGCTCCGGCCAGGCAAGGTAGAGCCAGCTGGTCTGGGGGTGTCCGAGCCGAGGTCTCCTGTGCCAGCCTCTGTGTGTCTGTGGGCTCTTAAGATTTAGGGGCGCTGTGGCTGGTGTGTGACACGGGTGGAGGGTCTTTGGGGTCACGTTTCCTCCTCTGGGGGTACCCATGCTTGGGGTTCAGAGAGTTTTAATGGGCCAGCCCCTGACAGTAGTGCCTGTATCAGAGTGTGACTGGGTGGGATATGCCTGGGTGTGCCAGAGGCTTGGGGGCCTCCTGGCTTTGGGCCTGTTCTGGTTGAGGGCTTAGGTGGAAGGGAAGGCTCTTTCCCCATGACCCCTGGAGGGGCCAGTGAACCTGAGTGTGCCCTTTGCCCCTGAGTTCTGGCTTGTCTCACTCCCGTCCAGGTCCCTCCCTGACCTGATGGTGAACTTACGTCCCCACCCAGATCCTCAATGCCATTTCCACCTTGAACTCCTGATCTCATTGTGACACTCGACCCGATTTCAGACCAAAACCAGGATCTTTATTGGCTGAGAGTTCAACCAATCAGCTCCTATTCAGGGCTTGTCTATATTCTTTTAAGACTTATGGTGTTAATTTGAAAGGGAGAGAGAGAGAGAGAGAGAGCCAGAGAGAAAGAAATCTTCTATCTGCTGGTTCATTCCCCAAATGGCTGCAACAGCCAGTGCTGGGCCAGGTTGAAGGCAGGAGCCTGGAACTCCATCCGGGTCTTCCATGGGGGTGGCAGGGGTCCAAGCACTTGAGTCTCCTGTTGCTTTCCCAGGCACATTAGCAGGAAGCTGGGTAGGAAGCTGAGCAGCCGGGACTCAAACTGTGCTCATATGGGATGTCAGTGTCACAAGTGGTGGCTTAATTTGTGCTGTGCCACAAGGCACACCCTGCCTGGCTACTTCTACAGAGAGGCCAGGATTCCTCTCTCTTGGGCTACTAATTTGGAGCCTGGGACCTCAGTGTGACCTGCGGCTCACTGCAGGGAGCTGTGAGGGAGTCTGGACAGCCTAGGGGACGGTATTTCTACATCTTCTGTGGTCCAGGCTGGGGGTACAGGGGCTTCTCCCTTCCCGGCTCTCCCTCACAGCCCTCGTCCCACCACCTGGCACCCCGGGAAACCTGGGAGGGATCGGGTGCCTGTTCCTGCCGGGGTCAGCCCCAGTCTGACCCTGCCTGTGTGAAGCTGGCCTTGGGCTGCGGCTGCGGGGCTGCCAGGGACGGGGTCTCTCACCTTTCACCTTGACCTCATGTCGCCTTCTGCTCTTGCTGCTTCCAGTGGCGGACACTTCAACCCTGCGGTGTCCCTGGCGGCCACGCTGATCGGAGGCCTCAACCTGCTGTTGCTCCTTCCCTACTGGATCTCGCAGCTGTGCGGGGGGCTGATTGGGGCCGCCCTGGCCAAGGTGGGTGCCCCCGACGGGGCTGGGCTGTGGCTTCAGCTCTGATGGTGGGTGTGTCGGGGGAGGTGGGGAGCCGGGACATGTGCAGCTCTTTGCTGGTTTCTCCCAGTGGCATTGGGTGGCCCTGTGCTCCTGGGTGGGTGGGTGGGTGGGGGACCTTCCCAGGGCTTTGGGTGCCTTACAAAAGCACCCAGCTGTGTCCTGATCAAACCCTCCCCTGCTCGGAGCGGGAAGCAGATTCAAGACTTGGCAATTCTCTTCCTGAGCCCGTTTCTGGCTTTGGAGTGGATCTGGGCAGTTCGCAATGCTCGATTCATTTGCTCATTCACTCATTCATTCGGTCACCTGCCCATTCATTCTGCTCACGGCCAGAATTCAGTGTCAGTGTATTCTCTGGTTTGCTGGCCTTTCAACTGAAATACCTTCAATGGCAGTTGCTACTCAGCTTGCATTTGGAATCCTCCCATCCCCGCAGGAAGGCCACAGACTTTGCAAAGCTCTGTGCGTGTTCAGCAGCGATGCAATTTTGTTTAGCAGATCTTGATCCGCGGTTGGGAGGACCCACTGTGTTGTGCTGTCATTGAATCTCCCAGTCCTGAGAGAGCGCCCACTGTGGGCGAGCGAGGAGCTGTCACGACCATCCCCGTTGCATAGCTGGTGGAAGCCAAGGCACGAGCAGCCAGGCAAGCTGCTGCACGCCCACCGTCCTCTCTCTCTAGGAGCTGCACCCATTTCCTGCAGAGTTCATTGGGTTTGCACTCCCTAGGGCTCTCCTTGCTCTGCGGCTGGGGTCCCATGGGGGCCTGGCAATGTGTCCCCTGGCCCTGTGTGAGTGGCATATATGAGTAGGATCTCAAAGAGAGTGGCCCAAGTGACCCAGGAGTCAGGCCCGTAGCCCCCAGAGAACCTGTTGTGTTACCTGCAGATGAGCAAGGCAGCCTTGGTGAGGTCAGCAGCAAACACTGGCGATCCCAGGCAGGGGACCCGGATCTGTCCACGTACAGACTGACCCTGAGGTGGGCGGGAAGCACTTGTAGGGCCCCCTTGCCCTGCTCTGAGGCTGAGCGGCTTTTCCTCCCCGCAGGCCGTGAGTCCGGAGGAGAGGTTTTGGAATGCCACAGGGGCGGCCTTTGTGACGGTCCAGGAGCATGGGCAGGTGGTGAGGGCGCTGGGGGCGGAGATCGTCATGACGACGCTGCTGGCCCTGGCTGTGTGCATGGGCGCCATCAACGAGAAGACGCGAGGCCCCCTGGCCCCGTTCTCCATCGGCTTCTCCGTCGTCGTGGATATCCTGGCGGGGTGAGTGTCCCGCAGAAGGGGGCTGCTGCGTACTGAGCTGGGCTGAGAGTTGGCCCCTGAGGCGGTCAGGCCTGAGGGTGGTGCACACACTCGCTGGGAGGAGCCAGGAAGGGGCTTGCAGCACTGGGCAGACAACAGGGGGTGGTGGGGACTGTGGCATCCGAGGAAGCCACCACGCGTCAGGGCTAGTGTGGGTCTGGGAGGACTTCCTGCTCATTTCTTTGCAGGAGAGTCAGAAATCTGGATTTTTACATAAAATGTTCTCCATTTTTCCGTGGCGTGAATAGGACATTCCTACAGGCTGTGCTCACTCCCTGGGTATGGCTGGGTGAGGTTTTAGCCTGAGACTTACAAACAGCATCCACCCCCTTTGCTTCACTTGGAGCCTCTCAGCAGGCTGGGGAAGGGATCCAGGAGATAAAGTTGAGTCAGGGATTATTTCCTCCCATTTTAAAGATGAGAAAAATGAGGCACAGAGAGGACAGGAGGGATTTAAGGTGATGGGGCCACGGCAAATGAAGTTCCAGACCTGAGGCAGGTGCCCGTATCTGCTGGAATGGACGAGGGAGCTTCTTACCAATGTCCAACACAGAACGGAGTCAGGGCTTTGCTGGGCTAGGGTGGAGGGGTGGGCAGGGCGAGTGATGAGTTACTGCCCTCTAGTGGCATTTGGCTCACTTACAAGACTACTTTTCAAAGACTTGAAATTACTCCCCCAATAGCCACAACACCAGGGCCTGGGCTAGGAGGAAGTCAGGAGCCAGGAGCCCCAGTCACGTCTCCCAAGTAGGTGACAGAATGCTTGAGCCATCCTCCGTGCTTCCCAGATGTGCGAGCATGGAGCTGGATCAGAAGTAGAGTATCTGGAACTTGACCCAGACTCTTGGATGTGGGACGCAGGTGTCCTGAGCAGCTGCTTAGCTCTCTCTCGGCCACACAGCATCCGCCCCACTTACAAAGTCCTTGAATCCTGACTTTGGTTACTGGACACAGGGTCGGGAGAGGCCTGTGGGACCTCCAGCCAGAGTTCAGACAAACCCAGACACGGAACCAGAGAGGGGCCCTTGGAGTGCAGGCCCCACAGAGGAGATTCTGGGTCCCACACTTGGGGTGCAGCAGGGCTGAGTCAGCGCGAGTCTAGACAGCGCCTGCTGTGCGTTAACTGGATACATGAGACATGGGCTCCACTTATGCGTTTTCTCATTCACTGCCCACCACCAATGGGACAGGTCCCTTCACCTCTGTGGAAACAGAGAGTGTAAACAGAGCTCACACAGTGGGACTAGCTCAGCTGGGTCAAGTTCATCAAGTGCTCGACCTTGCTTTATAGACTTGGACCCCTCTCCTCTTCCTGCTGTCACTGCTTAGCCATTCCTTGCTGGCTGTTCTAGAAGTGTGGGGAGTGGCCGACTGTCCACGCAGGGCAGGGAGGAGCCACGCTGTCGCCTCCTATTGCCAACAGCCTCTTCACCTTCTTTGAAATCTACCCAGGAGCCCCTGACCGGGGAGTGGGGTGGGGGATCAGCAAGGGTTTCAGGGTGGGGTGTGACCAGGCCTACGTGGGGGCCTGCCTGGGCGCCTGTGACCACGTGGCTGGGTGTTTGCAGGGGCGCTGTGTCGGGAGCCTGCATGAACCCTGCTCGTGCCTTTGGACCTGCTGTGATGGCCAACCACTGGAGCTTCCACTGGATCTACTGGGTGGGCCCTCTGCTGGGCGGCCTGCTTGTTGGAGTGCTCATCAGGTAGGAGTGTGACCCGCCTGCTGGGCCTGGGGATTCGGCTCCCATGGAGTCCAGGGCTGGAGGGCCAGGCTCTGGCCCGGGTCTGAAGAAAGAAAGAGGGTGCCTTCTTCAGAGGCCAAAACCTGGCTCTATGGGGGGACTTTGGTTGCAAGTGACAGAGCCCCAGCCCAGAAGGGGAGGTTCACTGGTGCTGAGGACAGAGTTCACAGGTAGCACTGGCTTCCTGTAGGCCGGGGTTGGGAACGTCCAGCCCTTGGGCCGTATAAATGGGCCCACGAAATCACCTGGTCTGGTCCCGCTAAGGCAACCCCAGATGGGACTCAAACCTCAGTACGTGCACAGCAGGTTCCCTGTTACGTGGATCATCGTGTGCGGCCTGCCAGCGATGCCTACACATCTAAACGGCCCTCCCCTCCTCCGGGTGCGCATGCTCAGGCAGTGTCCCCAGCAGAGGCCCCGGGCGCTCGGGAACCACCCCAGGCTCGCGTCCCAGCCGCTGAACAAACTCCAGAGGGAAGAGAGAAACAGCTCTAGCAAACGGCCTGCATTTGACGGCCGCTGGCGTGGGCTGGCCCAGCCCGGGGGCGTGGGTGTACCCCAGAATCACTCACTGCAGCCATGGGGGTCAGGCAGTGTCTGGAGCACAAGTCTCACCTTGGGGTACGGTTCAAGGTCAGTCCGATGTGAACAACTGGGAGTAGGACCGAAAGCAGCAGATGGGTATCCCCCAAGGGGCAGCTGTACACCGCCGGGGCGGGGGGCTGTCCACACAGGGAAACCAAGAGGAAGCCTGTTGGGAGGTGCCATTCCTATAAAATGTGCTGGGAGCAGTTCTCCCTCTGCCCGCGTGTCCTCTCTTCTGATACCCAGCTCCCTCTGCTCCTGGGGGCAGGGCTTGGTGTCTGGACTTGCACGGCCTGGGAGGGGACAGGCACCGGGGCGGACCCGTCTGTGAGCACCTGGCGGCCTCTGTCTCAGTGTGTAGCCTTGCTCGCTGTTCTCTGCTGTCAGAGGGCAGCCACGTGACATCTCCCCCTCCCCACGGGCGTCTGGCTGTGGAGGCTGGAAAGGCTCAGGGAGGCCTCTCTGGAGAATTCTGGGCCAGGAGATACATGACGGAGGGCTGGGTCTCTTCCATTAGACCCCACAGGCACAAGGCCACCTTTTTTTTTTTTTTCTTTTGTAGGTTCGTCATTGGAGATGGGAAAACCCGCCTGATCCTCAAGGGACGGTGAAGCGCAGCTGGTGGGATTCCTGCTGTCCCACGTGCCCTCAGCTGCCCCACCCTGGGCTGAGGCCAGCACGGCTTCTGCACTTCCCGCCAGGGCCGAAGCCCACAGCAGAGGCCGAGTCACTTCCACTGGCTCAGGCCCGGCTTCCCGGGCCGTGCCCGCAGCAGGCTCTAGGCTCTGGGAACTCCTTTGGTGCTTGGCAGAGACCTTGGCCTGCGGGAGGTGCTGTCAGCGCTGCCCACAGAGAGATGGAAACAGCACGGCAGGAGGGTTGTTTTCCTGAGAGGGAAGCTCACAGGAGCAGAGCAGCACTTGGAAGACGCGGCTGTCCACGCACATCGGCTCTCCCGCCACCCCCTTTTGCTCTTGTCTTTGTGTTCCTTGAGTCCTGTTCTAGAAGGGCCTTCTGGGGCCCAGCCACCTCCTTGCTTCCCACAATGCCGGTAATAAACTGTCCCGTGTTTCCTAATGTGCACCTGTCGGCTTGCCTTTCTTTTACCAAATGGGCACTGCAGGGGAAGGAAGCAAAAGTTTGGGCTTGGGGCCTTGGCTGCCCCAAGTGTGGCCAGGCCTAGACCCCAGCCTAGAGTCCAGTGCCAGCAGGGGCACTCGGCATGGAGTCCAGCCTGGAGCCTGTCCCTACCCAGCCAGACCCCTCATGGAGCTCCGAGTTGGTTCTAGAATGCGGTCTGGACAGCAGTTGGAGTCCGCTCCAGGTCAGCGTTCAGGACCCTGCTGAGGAGCCCAATGTGGAGTCCAGGATGCAGCTGAGTGCCCCAGCCTGACCTGGGCACGGGTCAGCCCGTTCACTGCCCTCGTGCTGGGGAAGGGGTGGGCGCAGCGCGGGTCAGGGCTGTGAGGAAGCCCCGAGGGGGGCTCCTGCGCAAGTGACAAGCACAGGCCTGGAGAGACAGTGGCTTAGATGGAAGGCAGGAGCCGAGTGAGCAAGAAAGGATAAAAATTTACTTATGGAGGTGATCAGTATAAACAAGACCATAACAAAGTGCCAGGGAAAATCACTCTCAACAATAAACAGAACTTCGCCCACATTTTTTTTAAAAATAAAGATTGTTCATTTGAAAGGGGAAGAGAGTCAGTCAGTCAACCCATCTGCTGGTTCACTCTCCAAATAGCCAAAACAGCCTGCATTGGGCCAAGCTGAAGCCAGGAGCCCAGAACTCCATCTGGGTCTCCCAGGTGGGTGCAGGGGCCCAAGCACTTGGACCATCTTGCTCTGCTTTCCCAGACGCATTAGCAGGGAGCTGGATCAGAAGCAGAGCAGTTGGGACTTGAACCTGCACTCCGATGTGGCTTAGCCCATTCCACCGCAATGCTGACCCCCTTACCCACCTCTACAAGAGGAGCAAAACCGCTTACCTGACTTAAAACATGAAGGAATGCGCGTGGGAAAAATTCAGTAATACGGTATGATTCTGCCTGTTGACCAAATGGCTGCACTACATCTCCAAACACCCCAAACGGTCTCAAAGCAAAAGAGAGTAACAGAAAGAAAAACCACCACTCTAAGCAATAGAAAAAGTGAGGAGAGAGATGATAAAATCAGAAACAAGCAAATTAGAACACTTACAAAGAGGAAGTAAAAAAAAAAACCTTCAAAGCTACTGATTCGCTTGGTGAAATATGAAAATAAAACTTGGAGAAATCTAGCAAACAGCAAGACAGTCAAGCGTCCGCAACCACATAGCCGTACAGGTGCATGGACTCAAGGCCGCCGTGTACCGAGTGTTTAAGTGCTGGGTACTGGGCTGAATGCTTGCTCTCCATCATGCCACTCACTCCCCACAACAATCCTGCGAGGTAGTGTCCTGGGAGGAACAGTGTGGTCTCCAAATCCACGTCCACCTGGAACCAATGTGAGCTTATTCAGAAACAGGGTCTTTGTAGGTTAAGGTAAGGGTCAAAAGGACATCATAGTGGCTTAGAGCAGCCCTGATCCAATGAGAGTGCTCCACTGAGGGACAGAACTGGGTCTGTGCCCCCCCCGCCCCCACCCAGGGGTGCAGGAGAGAGGTCCATGTGAAGGGGGAGGAGGGGCTTGGAGACTTTTTTTTTTAAAAAGATTTATTTATAAAAAAAAAAAAAAAAAAAAAAAAAAAAAAAAAAGATTTATTTATTTATTTGAAAGGCAGAGTTACAGATAGGCAGAGGCAGAGAGGAGGTGGGGAAGGTCTTGCATCCACTGGTTCACGCCCTAAATGGCCACAATGGATGGGGCTGGGCAGATCCAAAGCCAGGAGCCAGGAGCTTCTTCTGGGTCTCCCACGGGGGCCCAGGGGCCCAAGGACTTGGGCCATCCTCCACTGCTTTCCCAGACAATAGCAGGGAGCTGGATCGGAAGTGGAGCAGCCGAGACTTGAACCAGCGCCCATATGGGATGCCGGCACTGCGGGCAATGGCTTTACCTGCTACGTCACAGCACGAGCCCCAGGGCTTGGAGTCTTACAGTCACAAGTCAGCCCCGAAGCCCACAGAAGCTGGAGGTGGTGAGGCCAGGGGAGGAAGGAGCCTCCCCTTAGACCTCGGCAGGGAACACGGCCCTGCCGACACCTCAAGTTCGGACTTCTGCCCTCCAGAGCTGGGAGAGGATAAACTGCTGTAATTTTGAACCACGCGGTTGGTGGTCGTTAGTTCCCGCGGCTGCAGGAAGCTAAGCTTGGAGGGAGCCTTGCTCTCCTCGTCTTCCAGAAGAGCTCCTGGAGGTTTTGCAGTTGGTGCCTCGGTGGAGCCCACACTGGAGATCGTGTATTTGGCTGCAGTGGCCACAAGCTCTGTCATCACCCTTTGCTGTTTGTAAAGAATGGACGCGTTAGATCTTCCGCCTGGTTGCCTACTTGCCTAATTAGTCCTCCATTCAAAAGAGGACACAGGGACAGGCGTTTGGTATAGCAGTTAAGAAGCTGCTCGGAATACCCGCATCCCCTATCAGAGTGCTTGGGTTCGAGTCCCAGCCCTGCTTCCAATTTCAGCTCCCTGCTAATGCACACCCTGAGAGGCAGCAGGTGATGGCTCAAGTACTTGGGTCCCTGCCACCCATGTGAGAGGCCTGGATGGAGTGAGTTCCAGGTTCTGACTTCTGCCTGGCACTTGGGCATCTGGGGAGTGAACCAGAAGATGAAAGATCCATCTCTCTCTGTGAGTGTATCTGTTTTTGCCTTTGAAATAAAATGAAAACAAAGGTGTTTATTTTGGGATAAGAGTTGTGGAAATCCATGCATAGTTTCTCATATTATGCATTTCCCAAACACTTTTTGAAGGGCCCTCTTATTTATTTTAGACAACTGCTCTCATATAAGGACCTCTGAGCCTCTAAAGAGAAAGTTTAGGAACCCTCATCCTGGCCAGCTCCCAGACTCAGAGTTAAACAAAAGACCATAGTCATGCAGTTGTCTATCAGCAGAGCCCATTCAGAATCCAGGATCTGGGACACAGTCTAGGGTCTTGTCTATGGCCATGGGCATGTATCCAGACCCTTAGGATACACAGACTGATTCATTTCCATTCAGCAGAACAGGCTGCGCTGTTGGGAAGCCTAGTAGTACACTCTTGCGTCTGTCCCTCACCATACTGTCCAAGAACTCTGGGGCCCAGGGGCTGATGATGTGGCATGGCAGGTAATGCCGCCGCCTGCAGTGCCGGCATCCCATATGGGGCACCGGTTCAAGTACCAGCTGTTCCACTTCCGACCCAGCTCTCTGCTATGGCCTGGGAAAGCAGTAGAAGATGCCCAAGTGCTTGGGCCCCTGCACCTGCATGGGAGACCTGGAAGAAGCTCCTGGCTCTTGGCTTTGGATCAGTGCAGCTCTGGCTGTTGCAGCCATCTGGGGAGTGAATGAGCAGATGGAAGACCTCTCTGCCTCTCTGTAACTCTTTCAAATAAAAACAAACAAGTAAATAATTAAAACAAAACAAAACTCTGGGGCCTTAAGCAATCCTGAAGGGAAGAGTCACGTTACTTATTACTGAGCGCCTGCAGTCACTGCCATTCTCCTCCCTACCACATGGTGCCGCTGTTGTGCTACAGACAGGTCACTTGCCTAGGCCACAGTGGTTTCTGGAGAGTGCTCCTGTATAGTTAACTCCACAACATCCGCTTGCTCCATGGGCTCTATGGTCGTGTATCCAAGCAATCCTTAAGGCCTTTCCGATGCCTCCTCTCCCTTTGTTCCCTCAGCTCCCCCGAATTTCTCCATTTTCCTTCAGAGTCTTATGGCCCCAGAGTGGGTGTAGGCTTTTCCCTGTCTTGGAACCCAAAGGCACTGTTCTCGTTTCCTGGACCCATGACGCAGTTTGGGGGCTGTGATTAGCCGTGCTCCTTTTGGTGTGGGACACAAGCATTCATTCTTCTTCCTTAAAGTCTTAACAGCCTCAATGGACTTACAGGAATTGAAAATTTCCAACTCTTGGGTGATTTTTTCCCCCCTCAGGTATTTAAGTCCCAGAGTTAAATCTCTGAAGAAAGGGGTGGTCAGGTAACCTGTGGGAGAGCCCTGCTCTGACACTGTGCAGGAATTTTATGAGCCTTTATCTTGATGGTCTGCAAAAAATGATTGCAGCCACTTAGTCAAGAAAAAAATACAGAAAACCTACTGAGGGCTGGCACACAGTGGGTTAAAATGTCACTTGCAACACCAGCATCCTGTATTGGAGAGCTGATTCAAGTCCTAGATGCTCTGCTTCCGATCCAGCTTCCTGTTAATGCACCAGAGAAGGCAGTGGATGATGGCTCAAGTGCGAGGGCCCCTGCCACCCAGGAGGGAGACTAGGATAGAACTATTGGCTTCAAGCTGGCCCTGACCTGCTGGAGTGGCCATTTGGGAGTGAATCAGTAGTTGGAAGATCTGTCTCTCCCTTGTTGATCTGCCTTTCAAATACATAGATAAATCTTAAAAACAAAAAAGTCCACTGGGACTCTGCAGATATCAACACCCTAAACATACAGACTCAGCAGTTTCTCTTGAGGTCCTTGGGTGCTGTTGCAGTCTGCTGCACAGATTCCAGGCTTGTAGAACCCACGTTTGAGACTTCAGAATCTACCTGTTTAGCGAAGTGGTTCTGACTCCATCCTGTGGTTCTTCCTGCAGTTCCCAAGAGTAGGGTTGGAAACTAATCCTCATTAAGTGGCAAACATCTCCCCACTGGCTCTCAACACTGTGAAGGTGACAGAATAAGCCACCCCAAAACATGCTACTTTTTGACCTAAGGGTTATTCTGAGCTAAAGGCACTTGAAAAACAGTTCACGCAAAAGGGCAGCACCAACTTTCCTTTTCTTCCTTAAAGCAGGAGGTAAATCTCCCATGTGAGAGAGGCCCTCCCTACAGCAGGAGGAAAGAAATGGTCTCATTGCCCAAGACAGGGAGTTGAGGCTACAAGGATTCTGTACAGACCTTGCTAAAAGAACTTGTACTTTCTTTTGGTCTTCCCGTTTGAGTCACTTGCCTACAAGTGCCATTCTCTGTTTAATCCAGGGTGTAAGAACTTAAGACTGTGCTACTTTTTTGGGTCTTCGCTTCTTGTGGAGACACTCATGTACACACAAAGAAAGTCTGTGTGCTTCTCTCCTGTAATGTGTCTTGTATTCATTTCCTCCTCGGGATCAGCTGGATACCTTGCGAGTACCGGGCTCTTCCTCCCCTACAACTGTCTTCTTCCACCCTTGGGCTGTGGGTGATGCTGCAGTTAGTGTGACCCAGGCTGACAACTATCAGAGGACTGTGCAGGAACAGCGTGCACTCACAAAAGATGCTGGCTGTGTGGAACAGCGGTCAACTGAGACGGACATTCTCTTTTTTATTAGCGACTCTGATTGGCTTTTAACTTCTTGGATTAGGGTTTTTATTTTTTCCCCAGCTTTAATAGAAGATATCCTTTACAGCATGGAAGAAGCCAATGGGAGCCAGTTATTTTAGACATTTATTTCACATACAAGTCTTCAGGACATCTAAGTGACCATTAATACAAAACAATGAACAGACAGACACTTATACTTGGTCTTGGGAAGCATTCATCAGAGAGAAGCAAAGCTTTACGGTTACAAGCTACTCGCTCCTTCCACTTGGGAAGGCTCACCCATGGCTGCCTGTCAGGTGGAGCCAGACCTCACAAAACAGACTCTCTTCCCTTCAGCTACCTGCCTCTGGCGACCCAGGTGCCTGGGGGCTGCCTGCTGTCTTGTCCTATTCCTTACTGAGCAAGCTCCTAGCTGCCTGCACTATCACAGTGTCCCCTTCCTAAAGCAGGGAAGACATTCAGAATACCTGGATGCGGCACGCAAGCTGGGAGCCTGGACCTGCGACCTCTTCCTCATCGTCGTCACACCCCACAGACTCATGAGACGTCAGATCCTGAGTGGTCCTGGCAGTCAAGCTCACCTTCTCTTCAGACAAAGTCCAGAGGGCAGCTTGCATCTGTCAACCAGCACTCAGGCAGGGGTAACCAACGACAGGACTAACACTTGTCTCTTTTGGCTTCTGCTCTAATGCTCATTCCACAATGGCAGGCTATCCTGAGCTACTCCTGCGTATGTGTGAAGCTTTCCTCTTACAAAACAAAACAAAACAAAACAAAACAAAACAAAACAAAAGATTTCATTCCCAATGAGTGAACTGGGTTGAGTTTGTAACAATATCACCAGTAAGTTATGGAGGTTTTTGTGGGAGTGGCAAAGCAAGTCTACGCAGGAAATACAAGCCTCATTCTAAAATGTCTAGGTAAGATGTCAGAGAATAAAATGTTTATTTGCTTACACTATCTTTTTAAAAAATATGATTTGAGACAATCTTCAAATAAATAAGGCAGAATTAAATAAATAGAGGATTAGGTAGCTGGCTGAGGGGGACTGTTTGGTTGAGCTTCCCAGAAGCCAGAAGAGAGAGAGAAGCAGTATGTTATAAAAATCACAGTGTTTATAAGAGTAACTGTCCCCCTCGCCTCCTTATTTTTGCTTATGTTCACAGCATTTCCTGGTACTGAGATGTGGAAAAAAAGCTTTTCCTTTGGGCCTTCATAAAAGCAATGCGATGTGATATAAAAAACACATTACTTAAAACATTTTAACTTCCATGCCTCAGCTGAAGAGAGAAAATTCAGGAGACAAGTTGCCTTGGTCTCAGATGGTGATAGAATGTTTTATTTCTTCAGAACAGAGACAAGTTCTTGAATTAGTACAAACAGTCCATTTTCCTTTAGGAATATAGGTAGCGAAACCTAAATTCTACCTCAGCTGGAACCACATCTGGGAGAATCAGTTTGTTCCACCAGAGTTGGAATGGGCCTTGAACCCTTCCTGCCACTGGGAAATCTGACAGAGGTGCCAAATATGGTTTGGGGCAATTTAGAGAAACTCTTTGGCAAGGGAACACAAGGGAAGATGATTTTCTGCTGATTGAGTTACTGACTTTTAAAACAGGCATGGGTGTAACCATGTAGTTACCTTTTGCCATAATACTTCCTCTATCATATATATTTTTAAAGATTTATTTATTTATTTGAGAGGTAGAGTTATAGACAGTGAGAGGGAGAGACAGAGAGAAAGGTCTTCCCTCTGTTGGTTCACTCCCCAGATGGCCGCAATGGCCGGAGCTGTGCCAATCCAAAGCCAGGAGCCAGGAGCCAGGAGCTTCTTCCGGGTCTCCTACGTGGGTGCAGGGGCCCAAGGACTTGAGCCATCTTCTACTGCTTTCCCAGGCCACAGCAGAGAGCTGGACTGGAAGAGGAGAGCTGGGACTAGAACCAGCACCCATATAGGATGCCAGTGCTGCAGGCAGAGGATTAACCTACTATGCCATGGCGCCAGCCCCTCCTCTATAATATTTTTAAGTTCCTTGAGAACTGTCAACATGCCTCCTGTTCAAATTTTCATCTCTCACTGTGGCTAGAACATGACCTAATACGTAACAGTGCTTAATAAATATTTATGAATAAGTCATCTACTTTCCTGAATCATGCTTCCACGTAATTATCAAGCCTGTGTACATATTACTAAGCGACAATCCCTATTTATGTGCATCTTCTCTAGAGCTGGAATTCCAGAACATCTACACGATATAAGCACGGGCCCACTGGCACCACACACATCTCACTGAGCTAGGCACACCACCACCATGAAGCTACACGCACCATCAGACGTCTATAATTCAGACAACACAGAGGAAATCAACCTACTGGGGTGTGAGCAATTTTAACATGGCTAACAAATGTAAATCAGAAACGTTCATCAAGGTTTACCTGAGTCACCTGCCTTCCAACAGGCCACACCCTCTTCTGGCAACGTAAATCCCATTCTTCCTACAGTGCCCTTGGTACTTTGCTGAACAGTTCCAAAGTATCCAAACATACTCAAAGGAAGAATTTTATCTCTAGATGTCTTCAGATGAGAGGACATTTGAGAAAGAAAGGAAGAGGTAACAGCAAAATAGTAATTTACACACAGTTCTGACTCTGGTTATCTCTCCACTAAACTCCTGCCTTTTCCTTCCCCAAAGCAAACTGCCCTGGGTCATGCATGTAGGAAGGGTGCCAGTGCCATGAGTCTCACCCTGAACCAAGTGGCGCCAGAAGATGGAATCCCTGGATTTCAGCTGGAACCTCATAAATGAACTAACCACCCTGCCTCTCGTCTGACTCTTCTTCAGCATTTATGGGGCTAATGCTAGCGATTTCTCAGATTTTTTTTGGGACAAACAGGTAAATGAGGAAAACAAAAGTGGTGCTTTGGTAAGCAAGTTTGTATAAGTATTTCAACTTTCACTCAATGGGCTGTCGGGCTGTATAAACTACTCAGGCTTCTACTGAGGTTTATCCTCCTGTGAACAGGGAGTAGACACCTCAGAAATAAGAGATGGTTTACCTAACAGCCAGCCCTGGAAGTGCTAGTCTGGAATGAGGTGATTCTCTGGTCTATAGCAGGCCTAAGGAATCTAACTGGGCTCAGAAATATTCAATTATTTCAGTTCTCAATTGCACACTTTTTTCCTAACCCCTTAGTGTTTTAGAAACACTATTATACTCTAATATTCTACTGAAGTGTGGGGGTGGGCATTAGATCAGCTCTAGATAAGAGCCAGGGGAGCTACAGGGTAGAACGAAGATGTGCCTGAAATTCTATTTTATTTTAAGGAGACACACAATGAGCATGCGACCTGAGAGAGGGCATGGCAGTGCTGAAGTCAGACGAGAGCACCCAGGACAGTTAGGAGATCAGTGCAGGACTTACGGCAAACAGTGGGAGGAACACAAGTTGCTTGTAGCATGGAGAAGCAGCAGCCAAGGGGATTTAAGTCTTCAGGGACAGAAAAGGGTGATGGGTGATCAACTGCTCCTCATCTTGATGAAGGGCCAGGCAGTAACACAATTTCAGTGACAGTACAGGGATTCTACCCTACTGGGATCAACTTCTTGACAGAGAAAAGGGATGCTGTAGCAGACTTCTGAAGGAAGCTATCAAATCTTCACTGTTTTTTTTTTGTGTGACAATCTTCAAAAAACAAGAGATTTGATGTACTTTTGAACAGACTCCTGAAAATTCTACCCAAATGTGAAAATCCATTTTCAAGTTGCATCCAGGATCTCATATAGATAATAATAACAACAACAACAATAATAAAACCCTTTCAGTATGTTTTGACTCCTTGAAAACAATTCACTCACAATGAGGGAGCTTGAATGTTGCTGAAATTAGCAATCCAATCAATAGCAGTGGCTTCAACTTGCTGGAGAAAATTTCGTTCTGAACTCAACTGTGTCTTCTCCGCTTTATTAAAGGAGCAGCTGAGACACAGAAGGAGAGGAACAGACTGATGGAGGCAGAGGCAGAGGTGAGGACGTGATACAAGTCTTTAGTTTATTTACATTCTCATTTGTCTTGGGAATTACACCCTATAGCTAAGAAAAGATTGCTTCCAAGAGTGAGATTAGCGTAAAAATGGCTAAAGGGACAAGTATGAAGAGAAGAAACCATCATCAAAGTGTCTTCCTAAATTCATCAGTCTTGCCCTTCAGTGGGTTCTCTGGGGAGTACACACACGGAGGGTATGACAGGAGCTTTTCTTTCACATGGACCTCCCGGTGTTTGGTAAGAACGGAGCTCTTACTAAAACGTTTGCCACATTGGGCACATCCATAGGGCTTCTCTCCAGTGTGCATTCTCCGATGTTCTCGAAATCTCGTACAGTTATTGAAACTTTTCTCACAGTCCACACATTTGTAGGGATTCTCCCCAGTGTGGACTCGCCGGTGGGCGCTGAAGTGAGAACTGTTGGTAAAGCTTTTCCCACACTCCCCACACTGATAGGGCTTCTCACCAGTATGGGTTCTCTGATGTATAATGAGACTAGAGCTTTGACTAAAGCATTTTCCACACTCTCCACATCTGTAGGGTTTCTCTCCCGTGTGGATCCGCTGGTGGGCACCAAAATTTGAGGAGTCATTAAAGCTTTTCCCACAGTCGAGACATTTGAAAGGTTTTTCTCCTGTGTGAATTCTTTGGTGTCTGATTAGGCTTCTGCTTCTACCAAAGCACTTTCCACAGACACTACACTTGTAAGGATTTTCCTTCAGGTGGGTCATCCTGCACATAAGACGAGCACTCCTTCCAAAGCTTTCTCCGTATTTGAGAAGTCTATAGGGTCTCTTCCCCATGAAAGGCCTCTGATGCACTACAGCTTTCCCTAAGTCTCTAGGCTGAGACATGGGTTTTCCCTGTCTAATTCCTTGGAGGTTTTCCCATTGTCTTCCTGAGATGCATTCTCTTTTGCGACACTTACTGGGATCAGCATTTGGTGAAACAACTCTTTTAGACTTTTCTATTAATGCCCTATGTTGTTCTATGTCCTTATATATTATCTGTGTTGGATCCTCCCGGGTACTACTTCCAATTTCAAAATCTAAAAAAAGAAAAGAAATGATGATATAAATTTCACACAACTCATATATTAACATATATAAATAATTAACCTGGCCTGGCCTGTAAGGTTTGGTATGTTACAATCCCTAGGGACCTCCCTGGCCTCAGCTCCTGTGACTCTTACTGGATTCGTTATGCAGTATTTTCTCTCAGCTCCATGAACAAGACAGTAACATCTAGTACAGAGTGAACCTTCAGAAATGTTTCTTGAATTGAATTATAATTCCAGCCACTATCCCCATTCATATTGATTCTTAACTTGGGAACAACTTGGCTTATCTGGCTGAAGTTATACTCTAATTCGCCAAGCTTTTATTTTACATCTGTATGAAAACATACTATATCACAACAGTCTGAGATTCTAGTAACCAAGTCCAAATTCCTCAAAGGACTTCTCAATTCATTAATGCCTAATTATATTCTACCCAAGAGTACTTCTTTCTTCTTTACAGATGTCTCGTTGCTGTGTTTTCCTAGCTGTCTCACAGATCACACTAGCTAAAATCTTAATTTTCACTGTTCCCCAAACTGGAATTACCTTCTTTTTAATCTCTACCCTACCCCACATTCACTAGAAGATACATCTTAGAACAAGCTTTGCCATGAAGTTTTCCAGACAAAGAGCATACCACGGAGAGGAGACACAAGCTTTGGATTCACGCAACTCTGGTTTTGGTATCATCCTGGTCACCTATTAACTGTGTGACTTCAGCATTAACTTTTTATTATGGGAAATCTGAACACACAGAGTGGTTAAGAGAAGAGTATGTATAATGAGTTCCCAAGAACCACTTACTTGCCTTTAACAGTTATCTATTCATGGAAAATTCTGCTTCATCTCTATTCCCACATACTCTCTCTGCTCCTCCACGGAGACTACTTTGAAGCAAATTCCAGACATCATATTCATCCATACATATTTCACAAGCTGTGCATCTCAGGCCCACTGAGGCTTGTTTGATCCCCAAGCCCTTGTTATTAGGCATCTGCTAGACTGCCTTGCTTCTACCTACCAGCTTCCACATTACTTTCCTTCTACCCTTCCAGCTGAAACTGCTGCTAAGTCTCAAGTCTAAGACCGGTGGCTGTGGCATGAGCTGGGGAGAGGGGGCAGCCACCCATGCACTCATCAACTGGAGCAAAAAGCCCTAACAATGTCATCTTTCACTGAGCAGTGGTTCTTTTGAGGTTCTGATTGAATCCAATGTTGTCTGGGACTTGCAGGAAGTCACAGCCTAGTAGTTGACCCAGACAGAGCCTGAAAATTTGATGATAGGTCAGGAGTTTACCTTTTTTTTTTTTTTAATTTGACAGATAGTTAGACAGTGTGAGAGAGAGACAGAGAGAAAGGTCTTTCCTCCATTGATTCACTCCCCAAATGTCCGCCACAGCCGGCGCTGTGCTGATCCGAAGCCAGGAGCCAGGTGCCTCCTTCTAGTCTCCCACGCGGGTGTAAGGACCCAAGCACCTGGGCCATCCTCCACTACACCCCTGGGCCACAGCAGAGAGCTGGACTAGAAGAGGGGCAACCGGGACAGAATCCAGTGCCCCTATGGGATGCTGGCACTGCAGGTGGAGGATCAACCAAGTGAGCCACGGCACCAGGCCCTGTAGCTTACCTTAAATACAAGATTCACTAGGACCTTATTTCCAGAGTTCTCAAAACCAGGGGTATATGGGACTGGATTTAAGCTTTTGTACTATAATTTCACATGTAAATATTACCAGAGAGTGTATGCGTGAACTCCCTTCTCTAAGGTAAGTGGGCATTACTTTCTCTTGCTGGGCCTCAGTGCCACAGTCCATTCTGGCAAAGCAGTACTGTAGTACTTCACATACTCCTGTGCACCCTGTGGGCTTAATGCAGTGCCGCAGAAAGACAGAGCTCCTGTCTGTCAGGTGCTCATCATGTACTGGGGATCTCAGGGCCAAGTGTTCAGTGGCATAAAACAGGGAGACAAAGTAGGGGAGCTGAGAGTGAGAATTTAGACATGGACATACATGGAACTGACACTCAAGTCGAGGGAGCATCATGAGCTGAAGTTTAGATGAGCTTAGAGTGCATGTTTTGAATAAGGAAGGAGTGTAGAAATGAGAACACTAACATACAAGGCGAGGAGAGTAAGATGAACTTTGATTAAGGATGGGGAAAACTGACTTGGAGGTTTTCACCATAGTCTAGGTAAGAGAGACACAGAAAAACTGAACTAGGTGGGGGACCAAAGAGGGCACAGAGATATGAGGGTTTGTGTCAAATGATGAATAAGGAGGTATTCAAATCACCTCTGGCATTCTAAGTCTGGATGTGCAGTGGGAGAACACAGGGAGGAATCATGGTGTGGGATTCCAGTTCTGACATTTTAAGTTGGCTCACCTGGAGAGGCGCCCATGAGAGTACCTGGGAGTCAGTGGGAAACATGCAGGTGGAGTGCAGGGCCAGAATAAACGCCAGAACACATTACCATACTCTCACTGGGTCTCTGGCACATCACACAGTCTTGAGATACTCACTTTGAGCTCACAGATAGAGCTCCTTCCTGTAAGTTTTTTTCTCACATATAATTCCAACTTCTCCTCGTGCTCAGTGGTTTCTAGGGATACAAAACACTGACCAATACACACAAAGGTCAAGGCTGAGATCCCAGACTAAGCCACTAGGATGGAGTCCCTTCTTTGAATAGAAGCCTCACAAGAACAGGAACATATTACTCATTGCTATATGCCCTATTCCACAAACAGCACATGGCACTCAAATATTTGTTGAATGAATAAATATTCACAAGCAAGCACTGTGCTTTATCAAATGACTTCCAGTAAATTATACTGGCCCCTCTTTTAGACTAAAATCCCTTGATGATCCTTACCATTTGGGCTTTGCAGTCGAACTGGTGGTCCCTGGAATTCTGGTTCTTCCAAAATTTCCTCCTCACTCATTCTCTCACTGCCAGAATCTTCTATTACTGCCTCCTGTGAGGTCTCCTCAGGCTCCCAGCCTGTAGGTTCCTGGGGTTCAATCTCAATAACCCCTCTTTCTTGCCTTGAGGGCAAGAGGATCTCCTCTGGGGGGCTGGTGGAAGGGGCGGAGGCCCGAGAGTTGATCAAGGCATCCATCTCCTTGTAGAATGCACAGGACTCTAACACATGGCCATTTTTCACTTTGCGGTAGCTCTTCTGGAGGCTTTTGAACTTAGTCCGGCACTGCTCTGGGGTTCGAAGGAAGCCACACTCTCGCAGCTGTTCGGCCACAGCCCCATACAACTTGCTCTTCCGATGACAGGCTTGCAGCGCTTCATAAAACCGAGTCTCACGGAGGATGTCAAGAAAAGTCTTGGTTTCTTCATAGCCCCAGTGCACACCTGCCATTCAAGGATAAAGTTCAAAGATGTAAGAAAACCGTCTGTAGTTTTTATGCCATATGTATCAGGGGTGAAAAAAAAAATCCCATTCATGGCAGTAACAAGAATTATGATTGGCCTGGGAATATGCTTTGCAAGAAATGAGGAAGTCTATATAAAAACAATATAATTTTTTATTGAAAGATACAAAAGAACTAGAAAAATGAGACACTGTGTTCCTAGGTAGGAAGATTTAAGCTGTACAGGTTTCAATTCTCAAACCAATCTATAAAGACAAAAATCCCAACAGGATTTTTTTTTTTTTTGACAGGCAGAGTGGACAGTGAGAGAGAGAAACAGAGAGAAAGGTCTTCCTTTACCGTTGGTTCACCCCACAATGGCTGCTGCGGCCGGCGCACCGCGCTGATCCGATGGCAGGAGCCAGGTGCTTCTCCTGGTCTCCCATGGGGTGCAGGGCCCAAGCACTTGGGCCATCCTCCACTGCACTCCCGGGCCATAGCAGAGAGCTGGCCTGGAAGAGGGGCAACTGGGACAGAATCCGGCGCCCCAACCAGGACTAGAACCCAAGGTGCTGGCGCCGCAGGTGGAGGATTAGCCTAGTGAACCACAGCGCCGGCCCCCAATGGGATTTTTAAACTGAAGCTGATAAGCTGATCTCAAAGTTTATTTGGAAGAGTAATATGTAATCCCTCAAATCTATCATTGCTATGGTATTAACTTAAGGATCTAGTTGCATGGAGTGTTTTTTCCCAAGGGGTTAAGAAACATGGACTAGAATATTCAATTGGAAGCATTTTTCCCAAAAGGTCTCATCACTTTAACCATTTTCCTTGAGGAGAACTGCGCCTAGTTCAGTTTTTTATGCCACTGAGTCCTCAATTTTGAGAGGTGACACAATCAATCTATAAGACAAGCAGATGTTCTGTATTTATGACAGAATAAAATTTCAAGACATGTCTGACTATAATTAAGCATGCTTATTGTACATTCTGGAAAAAGCATGCTTTTTCCTTTACCTTACTGGGTGGTCTCTTCCAGTCCTATCACTGGATTCCTTTATCTGAGACCATCCCAAGAGCCCCAGCCTTGTGTTTATAGATGTTAGAGTTGGTGAGCACCTGTATTTGCATAATACACCTTCCTGTCTTTTAGCAGGTGTAGTCAGGAATACACTTGCAGCTCTCCTAGCTGATTTATTTTTCCTTTCTCTGTAAGAACTTACCATCTTTTCCTAAGATTGAGTGGAGAAGCATTGCTAATAAGTGAGGTCAGGCAATGGTGTATTGTACTTCAGCATTTTCAAAACACCCTCATCTACATTCCCTCTTTTTTTTTTTTGACAGGCAGAGTGGACAGTGAGAGAGAGACAGAGAGAAAGGTCTTCCTTTGCCGTTGGTTCACCCTCCAATGGCCGCCGCAGTTGGCGTGCTGCAGCCGGCGTACCGTGCTGATCCAATGGCAGGAGCCAGGTACTTATCCTGGTCTCCCATGGGGTGCAGGGCCCAAGCACTTGGGCCATCCTCCACTGCACTCCCTGGCCACAGCAGAGAGCTGGCCTGGAAGAAGGGCAACCGGGACAGAATCCGGCGCCCCGACCGGGACTAGAACCCAGTGTGCCGGCGCCACAAGGCGGAGGATTAGCCTAGTGAGCTGCGGTGCCGGCTACATTCCCTCTTAACACTGAAACAACTCTGTGCTCTTAAGTCATATTTTACAGAGAGAATTTCATGAGAAAATTGAAACTCAGAGCAGTTACACGGTATTTCTACTGTCACATGGTTATTAGCTAAAAGTTTAATTCTGCATGTCCCAGTCCTCAAAATTCAATACCAGTTTTCTCTAGCATGATAGATCTTGCTACTGTTTTAATGTCTGGTGTTTATACATTTAAGATATATCTTCTGTAAGCTACATGTAGGTGTTTTTAATTTCTAGTGATCTTATCTTCTAAGTTTGTAATTAATGATACATTGGGCTTACCTTTATTGTGTTACTATTTTTTCTTCTTTTTTAAATTTTAAGGTTTTTTTTTTTTAAGGATTTTATTTATTTATTTGAGAGGTAGAGTTACAGACAGTGAGAAGGAGAGACAGAGAGAGAGTTCTTCCATCCACTGGCTCACTCCCCAAATGGCTGCAACGGCTGGAGCTGAGCTGATCTGAAGCCAGGAGCCAGGAGCTTCCTCCGGTCTCCAGCATGGGTGCAGGGGTCCAAGGATTTGGGCCATCTTTCACTACCTTCCCAGGCCATAGCAGAGAGCTGGATCAGAAGATGAGCAGCCAGGACTAGAACTGGTACCCATATGGGATGCCAGCGCTGTAGGCGGAGGATTAACCTACTGTGCCACAGCACCGGCCCCTACTATTTTTTTCTATTTGATTCTATTTTATGTTCTTTTTTCTCTCCTTCTTTGTCTTGAGATTAAGTAAAAATGTTCATTTCATTATTTTCACTCTTTTGTTACATATTCTTTTGCAACACAGCACCTGATTGTCCCGGTACTATAAAAATGCATCCTTGACTTATATGATCTAATATAAATGGTTGTACTATGCCAATTCTCAGATAATCTCAATCCTTAGGACACTTATCTCCATTTACTTTTCTCCCACAAGTCCCCAAATACTCAAAATTCATGCTGATCTCAAAACTGAGAAAGAACTTTCTGTGGCCACTCTCGCTGCTCTGGAGATAGCAACAAACACCCGAGCGGGTTTTCAGTATGTGCTACGTTGCAGTCAAAGTGGCAAGGCATGCGTGGCAGCACTCCCCAGGGCTGGTCACTTCCAATCTATTCCTTTTTCTACAAGACTACACATCTGTTTTTATACCAGAAAACAAGCATAATCCTTACCACTCAGGTTTTGAAACAAGACAGGGGCACCACGAATCTCAGACTTGCGGATAAATTCAACGCCCATTTCATCACCCTCAGATTCTTCGGCAGCTTCCTCCTGCTCCACTACACTGATGTGTTCCTTAGCACCAATACTGATTCTCTTTAGTCTGGGGAGAGAGATAATCTCCTTTGGTTTATCAGTGGATGAAGCATGGGCTGCAGGGTTCAGTAAAGCATCCATGTCCTCAAAGAAGGCACAGGGCTCCAGCATGTGGCCATTTCTCACTTTTCGATAGCTCTTCTGAAGACTTTTGAACTTGGTCCGACACTGTTCTGGGGTTCGGAGGAAGCCACATTCTCGCAACCACTCAGCCACAGCACCATATACTTGACTGTTTCGGGGACAAGCCTGAAGTGTTTCATAAAAGCGAGACTCTTTGAGGATTGCTAGAAAAGTCTTTGTTTCCTCATAGCTCCAGTGCACACCTGCTATTTTTTCATCTTCTAAACCCCACTGCTGCTGCTCCCTCCATGTCTTTCCTGCATTCCTTGCAGGGATCTGAACAGTATGAACTGACTTTTCCTTCATGTAGTTGCTTCGCAGGATATTCCTCTTGTTAGAGGAAGGCAGACCTACAGTCCACGGCTCCTTTCTTTGTTCCAACCGGGCTGTCTTGTTAGAGGTAGACACTGAACTTCCTATAGTAAAAGAAACATACTTCATTGTAGACAGAGAAGTCATTATTGCACGCTTCAGTCTTTTGCTGTAGCAGGTTCTCCTGGGCTGCCTGTTCACACTAAAGCCTTCCTCAACCATGATAACGCATGCTGTGGTTACTCTGACACAATCATCCAGTGTACACTATCATTTTACTTCTCACATAGGCACCATTCCTTTTCTTGTTCTTAAGAGAAAAACTTTAAGGGTAAGAAACCTATATTTTATTATATTTCATTCCCTTTCAGTGGCTAACATTATGTTAGCTCCTAAAAGTATGATCCTAATCGTATCTGTCAAAATCGTATCTGTCAATTATAAAATAAACCATGCTTATATCTGCTCCTTACTTTCTATGACTCCCCCCCCCCCTCCGCCGCCACATCCATGGGCTATGAGAGATGTGAAGTCAAAAATTTTTGTAAAACTATGTTATAATGCTACAGTAACCAATAATATGGTACTGGCATAAAAACACGAAGAGCAGTGGAACAGAATAGACCAAGAAATAAACAATGCATATATGGTCAAATTAACCTTTGACAAGGGTGTAAAGAACACACAAATTGGGAAAGGACAATCTCTTCAATAACTGCTATGGATAAAACTGGATATCCACAGGCAGAAGATTGAAATTGGACCTTTATATTTTATCACCCACAAAAATTAACTTGAGATCAAATGTAGAACCTGAAATGGTCAAGCTCTTAAACAAACATCAAACAAACAAACAAACAAAATAATCAGGGAAAAAGCCCCTGACACTAAAGTCTTGGCCATTATATTTTTGATGACACCAATGCGCAATAAACAGGGGGGACTATGCCAAATTAAAAGCTCCCGGACAATGATGAAAACAACCAAAAAACTGAAGGGGAGAAAGTATTTACAAACCCTGTATTTGGTAAGGGGTTAATAACTAAAATATATCAGGAACTCATGCAACTCAAAGCACAAAAAACCAAAACAAACAAACAAAAATCACACAAAAAAACCAAGACAAATAACCTAATTAAAATGAGCAAAGGACCTGAACAGACTTTTTTTTTTCCCCAAAGAAGACATACAAATGGCAAACAGGTATATGAGAAGATGAAAAGGTGCTTATCACCACTAACCATTAGAGAAATGTAAATCAAAACTACATTGAGTTATCATCTCCCAGCTGTCAGAATGGCTATCATCAAAAAGACAAAGGTAACAAGAGTTGGCCAGGATATGGAGAAAATGGAACCCTTGTGCACTGGTGATGGAAGTGTATATCAGTATAGTTATTACAGAAACCAGAAGGTAGGTTCTCTTTTAAATTTTTTTTTATTATTATTTTACTTGAAAGTCACAGTTGCACAAAGAGAGAAGGAGAGGCAGAGAGAGTGAGCAAGAGAGAGAGGTCTTCCATCTGCTGGTTCACTCCCCAAATACCTACAACCTAGGTTATCTTCATTAGATTAATGCACGAAGAAAATGTGACACACATACACTATAGAGCACTACTCAGCTTCAAAAAAAGAAGGAAATTCTGTTATCTGTGGCAACAAGGATGAACTGGAGGACGCTGTGCTAAGTGAAATAAGCCAAGCACAGGAAGATAAACACTGCACGATCTCACATATCTGGAGTATCTAAAACAGTCAAACTCACAGGAGTAGAGAGTGCTATGGTGGTTACCAGAGCCTGGGGGAGGGTGAGGAAAGGGATGTTGATAAAACGGTACAGAATTCCAGACAAGAGGACTTAGCTTTGTTGATCTACTGTACAGAATGGCAGCTACTGTAACACATTGTAAATCTCAAAACTGCTAAGTGATTTTAAATGTTTTCACCACAAAAAAACAAGTATGTGAGCTGATGGATCTGTTAATTAGCTTCATTTACTCATTCCAAAATGCAAACATGTATCAAAGCATCACACCATACTCCATCAATGTACACAATTAGCAGTTTTAGAAAACAGCAAGATCAGTGCTGGTGTTGCAGAGAAATGGAGGCCGCTGTGTGCAGCTGGCAGGGATGTAAACTGGTACAGGCATTATGGAAAACAGCGTAGCAGTGCCTTGGAAAATTACAACCAGAACTACTGTATGATACGGCAACCCCATTTCTGGGTCTACCTCTTAAGGAAACAAAGTCAGTATCTGAAGGAGATGTCTGCCCTCCCTTGTTCACTGTAGCATTATTCACAATAGCTAAGACATGGGAACAATCCAGGTGTCTGCTGACAGATGAATGAATAAACAAAACATAAAAACACGGAAAATATATTTATCCAGCCATAAAAACGGAAATCCTGCCATTTGGATGAATGGAGGGCATTATGCTAGGTGAAATAAGCCAGAGAAAGACAAACGTTGTACTCATATATCTCAATTATATGTAAAACCTAGAAAAAAAAGAAAAAAAAACCAAAGAACAAAAAAAAAATCAATTATATGTAGAACCTAAAAAAGTTGACCTCACAGAGAAGACAGAATGGTGGTTGCCAGGGGCTTGGGGGCAGGGAAATGAAGACATGCTGGTCAAAGCTGTAAGATGATTAAGTTCTGGGGATCTAATAGACAGCAAAATGACTCTAGTCAACAATACTGTATTGTATACTTGAAATTACTTTAAGTGTTCTTGCCACACACACACACATACACACACACAACTACATGAGGTGATGGTTGTGTTAATTAACTTGACTGTGGTAAATCACAATGTATACGTATATAAAATCATCAAGTTGTCCATCTTAAATGAGTACATGAAATTTTATTTGTTAATTATACCTTAATAAAGCTGGAAAAATTTTGACAGGAGAATCTAATTTTCAAACAGTTATGGGGGTCCATAAATACACATATCAAAGAAATGATGTGAGGGGCTGCCGCCTGCTGTGCCGGCATCCCATATGGGTACCAGTTTGAGTCCCAGCTGCTCCACTTCTGATCCAGCTCTCTGCTATGGCCTGGGAAAGCAGCAGATGGTTCAAGTGTTTGGGCCGCTGCACCCATGTGGGAGACCTGGAAGAAGCTCCTGGTTCCTGGCTTCAGATCAGCTCAGCTCTACCCATTGTGGCCATTTGGAGAGAGAGTCAGTGGATGGAAGATCAATCTCTCTCTCTCTCTTTCTCTCTGCCTCTCTGTAACTGCGCCTTTCAAATAAATAAATAAATCTTAAAAAAAACACAACATGGAGTTGTTTTGCTTAAGGAGGTTGGGAGGTACAGAAGAGATTTATAACTTAGCTTATTATCCTAAGCCACTTAAAAGATAACTTTCCCTCAAGGATAGTGAACTCCAGTTTTCATTACATGAAGGGGGAATATTATCTGCAATGTCATATTCTGAAATAAGCATTTTTAATAAGTAATTATTAAACAAAATTTTTCATTAACTGAAAAAAATCTTTTGGAGACACTCTGGAAAGGCTAATTAGTAAGAGCTGTAAGAGTAGGATTGGAATTGATAGTTTGCAATGTGATAATACTGAAGAGATCAACATGTTTTTTGTCTTCTTTTTTAAAATATTTATTTATTTGAAAGGCAGAGTTACAGAGAGGCAGAGGCAGAGAGGGATAGAGAGGGAGAGGGAGGGACAGGGAGGGAGAGAAAGGTAGAGAGAGAGATTTTTCATCCACCGGTTTACTCCCCAAATGGCTGCAATGGCCAGGAGCCAGGAGCTCCTTCCAGGTTTCCCATGTCAGTGCAGAGGCCCGAGGAACTGGACCACCTTCTCTTGCTTTCCCAGGTCATAGCAGAGAGCTGGATCCGAAGTGGAGCAGCTGGGACTAGAACCAGCGCCTACAGGGGATGCTGGCACGGCAGGCGGTGGCTTTTACCTGCTATGCCATAGTTCTGGCTCCCATGTTTTAAATTTGAATCTTAGCTACATTGCTTACTAGACTTTTTGATCAGGACAAGTTTCTTAACCTCTCTAAGTCTCAGTTTCCTGGAGAATGATATCATCTATTCCAACAGGTCCTGGAAAAATTTGATAAATGCACATTTAGAAATCATCCAAAGCCCGATAGGCAGTGTCTAACATTCAGCTTTCTTTCCCAGACAACACACATAGAAGCTTCAGAATTCTACAGAAGCAATAGCAAACGGAACCCTCTGACAGCACCCTGGAGATGGAGATTTACTCCATTTCTACAGAGAAGCAGGTATGGAGACAATGTAAGTCCACACCCCTGAGGGACTGGGCAGGCCAAGCCAATGAGAAGGTGGCTGGGGTGATAACTGAGCATGAACCCTTTACTCAGCTCTGGCCAACTGCTGCCATACAGGAAGGTGGGCTCATGGTGCTCAAGTTGGATTTATAAAGATACAGTGGAAATTCAGATTTATAAACTTATTTTACATTAAAGCACCAGGCAGGCCAAAATATATTCACATGCCAGAATCAGCTTTTAAGCCACCAGCTTATAATCTGCAATAAAAGACAGGGGTAGGTGTCTCTGGAACTGGGTTGTTTCATATGAAATTATGGTTTAGGCTAAATCTGAATTCTCAAAGAATGATCCATTCCCAGAAGTAGCAGACTTTCCCAAGGACTCTAGTGTAGGATTTTACTAGATCCGGATGTTGTGTGAAATTTCCAAGGAAATGGTAGGGAGACATGTATTGTGTATGCAGCAGGGAGAGAGCAGGGAAGAGTGCTTTGTTAGTCATGTGACATCTGAAGTTAGCCATTTTTTCTACTACTTCAACTGCTTTCTAATGATAAACACTGCTGTTTACTTTTATCCATTCAGTCTGAGAGTGTTCACTTTATAATCTCTGTATGTGTAATGTCTGTATGTGGCTTTGCCAGTAGAACATTCGGAGATGAAGGAAAAATTCTGTCATAGTGTTGTCCAATATAGCTATTAAATGTCTTAAACATAGTTGTTGCCACTGAGGAACTGAATTTTTATTTAAGGCAGCACATTTAAATAGCCACATGTGGTTGGTGGCTACCTATTAAAAAGCACTTATACAGCATTTATAATATGGATTAGTGTACATTTCTGACCTATAATTTTATTCACAAAAATTTTTGACTTATGAATAAAAGTTCACATATGAATGAATCACACCTTATCTCTAACGCTAAAGTGGATAAAGATAATTCTCCAAAGGTTTGCTTGTAGAATGACACCCAGTGGGTGTACATGCCTATGCGCCACAGAAGTGTCTGGGTTCAAATCCTAATCCTCCTCACTCCAGCCTTCTGCTATTGCACATGGTGGGAGGCAGCAGTGATGGTTCAAGTACTTGGGTCCCTAACGCTCATGTGGGAGACCCAGACTGAGTTCCTGGCTCCCAACATTAACCTAGCTCAGCCTTAGCCACTGTGAACATTTGGGGAATGAACCAGCAGATGGGAGTGTTCTCTCTCTTGTTGTGTGTCTGCCTCTTACATATGCAAAACATTTTTCAAATAATTCACCACATGCTATTAAGGTTGCTTCCCACCCCCCTTCCTTTGTGAATAGTTCCGTTCATCCAGCAAATATTTACTGGGCATGCACCCATGTGTCCAGCTCTGTCCCAAGTGCTGTAGTTGCTGTGGTAAAATAAAAACAAATTCTGAAAAGACCGTGCGACTTCTGGAGCTTTTAGTCTAGTGGGTGAGTGTAAATTTTTAATAATATTTTTAATAATATAAATAGGATAGTCATATACAGCTCCTCTTCAATTTTTAATCATTAAATACTAATTATTTAAATAATAAATAATTTAATAAACTTAATAAATATTTTACTGGAAGGAGGAAATGGGTGAGGTAAGAGAAAATGGATAAGTGACATGATAACCCATGGAGATCCTTTAGGTGTTAACATGTATCATCAACAGTAGAAATGAGTATATTACAAATCCCCAAGTCTTTTCTTTGAAAAGGGGCTTACCCAAGGAGACCACGTTCCTGCCACTCTCCCTCCTGATATCCCGGCAGAGGTCTCTGTGAGCAGGAATCTGATGCAGGCTCTTTTTGTAGGGAAAACCTCTTGTCACGTGGACACCTTTCACTGGTTCCTGCAACAACACTAACACCAATGACTACCATGGTAACTGCATGGGTCCTCCAAGCACAAACGATCCTGGCTGAAGACGAGAAGAGCCCTAAAGAAGAACTGGAATCAAGGAACCAAGTTCATGTTACGTGCCAGATGAAGCTGAAGATACACTCAAGAATCCTGAGACACGAGAGGTGACTCAGCAAGGGGTCCTGTTTCTCAGAAGACTGGGCTCAGTCTTCTCCAGAAAAGGGATGAGGACAAGGTCTTTGGTAGGGAATGTAAACTTCTGAAGATTGCGAAGGCACAGAATGTGTGACTGAACATCTGAGAGCCAGAGAGGGCAACTGCCTTACCTGGGGCGCAGCAGCAAGACGTGTGGCTGTCACTTCCTGATCTACAATGCTCCATTCATCGGCAGCAACAGCAACCCAGGCAGAAGGCCGAGCTACAGAAAGAGAAACAATTAGTACTCTGGGCTCTGGCCCCTTCATTCATGCTGCTTCTCCTTCTATGAGTGTATATTAAAAATAACCCAACAGACATGAATGGATCATTTTCTCAATGAGTTTGGAGCAATGCCCCCAAATAAAAGGGCCCTGCAGCCAGACTCACAAACTCAAATGCTTTCAGGGAAAAAACTGGAAAAGCACATGATAAAGGCGCTGAGTAAGGACTGTGGGGAACTGGAAAGCACAGGTCCCACAAAAAGGGCACAGCCAATGCTCAGCTGCAGACGATGGAACTATGGGAGAGACAGAGCCTCTTATTTTTTCAAAAGAAGCCAGAAAGAAAATCTGGATATTTGTGAGATCTCAATTCTCACCCCTTTGAGAACTAAAACCAACAAAGCCTCCAAACCAAAACTGTAGGTAACACAAAACAAGTCTGACTTGGCGGACAAATTACCAGCTTGAGATTTCTAGTATGAATTAATCCCTGAGTGAGTACTGTCCTAAGAACTCAGTATCCACAGACACACAGCAGTGCGCATTGCAGGCAGACACACCATTCTGAGGGTGGAAGGGAGATGTAAACACCTGTACCTAGCACAACCTGCAAAGTAACTTCTTCTGTAACTGCCACTTGTGACCAAGAACTGAAAAGCTTACTCCAGGACTTTCTATAGATGTGAACGGAATTACTTCCTTGGAAACTTATTTCCCGAGGCACAAATGGCTGAATTCACACATCTTCCTTTAAAATGAATTCACCTTTCCATGCAGTCCTCAAAATTTCTGATTTCCTATACCAATAGTTTGTTCAACACAAACTTTCCAGTTTAAGAATTCCTTATCATGCAAAATCCAGAAACACCATAAATAAGTATTTATTGTACTAAGCTTATCAGCTAACATCATGGGGTCTTCTATACCATGTGAACACGGGGGCTTTGATGATAGTAAACATACTTTGGGTAATTTAGAAACCATGGATATTTTCAATACATTCTATCATAATGTGAATTTGGGGTGAAAGGGTGGGGTATGGTCGTGGTGAATCTTGCCTCTTGGTAAGGGGATGTGTAAGCCAGACAGAACTGGAGTTTAAAAGGTCATTAAGAGAGAATGGAAACTAGTACTTATCAGGCACTATTATGCATTGGCTCTTTCATGCTGCCTCATTTGGTCTACAGTAATGATGGTGGTATTTTCCTTTTACAGATGGGAGAACAGAAAGTTTGAGAAGTTAGGTAACCTGACCAAGGCCACACAGAAATACAGAAGAGTCAGGTTTTGAACTCAGGTCTGTTTTCCTTTAAAGACCAAGCTTTTAACTTAGATGCATTAATGCTCTCTGTCGTACTGCTTGCTTAAGATCACAAGGAGTGAAAGTCTTGCTTCTAGGTCCTGTGATCTTGCCAGTCCTCTCTTTAAGTCTGAGATAGAGACACACTTCAGGGGACGGAGAGATCACTGGAGACTGGGTGGAACAGGTGTTCATCTCCTTATATTTGATTCTTTAAGGTCTAGGGAAGCTACCGACATCGGTGAAGTCTTAGCTTACTGGTAACCCTTTTCACATGCCACCTCTGTGATGTCTGGATTTGTGTGTGTTCCCAACTCCTGAAGCTAATATTCACTTTGTTTTCAAATATGCATCGGAGGGACCCTACACTAAGCAAGGCACAGTGACACCATCTGCCAGCATATCTGCACTTACCAGTCCTGGCTAAGAGCTGCTGCTCTCTCTTTTGGCTCAGCTGCTCCTGGCGCTCTGAACGAAGGTTTCCAGCGTCTTCCCGAGACACCACCCTGTGTTGGTTCGTCACTCGTTCTGGCTGAAATTCTGTTACTTCCCAGGCGTCTCCAAGTGGGGCTTGCTTCTCTGAGTGTACAGGACTGTTGACCTGGGGAACAAGGTCAATGCCAAAATGGAAAGAGGGAAGAGAAGAGGTCCAAACTCCTCCAAAAAAGATACCAAATGAAAGAAGACATGAGAAGGAATAAACATTTCACTCCATTCCCAGTAGAGTCTCTGAGGGTATTGGGTTAACAGTAACGGCCATGAGTTTGGGCAAAGGAGAAGAGGAGGCTACTTTGACTACTGTATAGTGGGGGAAATCTGTCAGGGGTGACAGAGCATCCTTGTTCCTAGAGTAGACGCTGAGTCCTCATGTAAGGTGTACTGGGGGAATAAAAGTGATCAGAACACAGATATATTCACTAGCGAAACTACAAATCCCATCCTCACAGCTATCTGGCCATCCCTGACCAACACAGCAACTTGCTGTTAGTCAGATCTTCACACAGCGCAAATCCCGGGCAAGGCGGAACTGCAGATCTTGCGAATGCTGCGGGATTTCACGAGGTCAGTGAAAAGGATGCTGAAAGACAGAAGAGCATGCCAAGCCCCTGAGACACGGAGACCTGCCCGTTAACCGGGAGGAGAGTGGCAAGGATGGCGGCACTGGGAACACTTCAGAAAACACTCACTGGAATATGAAAGGGCTACAGCCGGCCCCGGGATAACAGATGATTCTCCCCCACCCTTTTAGGAGCAAGCTGCAAAAGCCAAACTCTGTGAAGCATACATAACCATATCTCCTTTCCTGTTACCTTGTTGGAAACATCACACCAAAGATTACACACACGAGTGCATAACGTTTACTTTCAAGATAATATTTCAATCAAAGTCTTTCTTCCTACTCAATATGAAATCCTGACTCTCTTTTACAGGGATTCCCTTGAAAGATTTTCAGTAGTTTCGTTCATCTTTCCACAGGCAGCCCGTCCTGCAAGGCTCCCCGGTCTACCTCCCTGTTCCTCCCCCTTCTTTATGAACACAACATTTTGCAAGGTCCTCTCTCACCTGTTGTCTTAGTCTTCCAGTCTCTTTTTCCAAGTGCACCACCAGGGCCACCGCCTCCTCTCCGCTCTCCGGACACTGCCTCTGCGCCCACGCCTGAATCTGCTCAGGTAAAATGGTGAGAAACTGCTCGATCACCAGCAGCTCCAGCATCTGCTCCTTGGAACGCGTTTCCGGCTTCAGCCACCGGCAGCAAAGTTCCCAGAGTTTACTGAAAGCTTCATGGGGCCCGGTCACATCCTCGTAACAGAACTGCCTGAAGCATTTGCGAAAGGTCTCAGACTCGGAGCTGCCCGATTCTTCTAGAACCGGCTCCGATGCCCACTCGGGGGCCTTTTCCACCTTCATGATGACACAGCCATCCACCTCCAGGGAGGCGTCGATGTGAGAATTCAGGGCTGCGGCCATGCTCACGTCTAGCTTAAAGCGGGGTCCTGGATGTGCTCTCTGCTCGTTCTTCAAAGTGTGGGAAGGTGAGGAGGTAAAAACGGCCGGGTTGGCAAGAACAGGGTACCCCCTCTCCCCGCCCGCCCAGGTGCCTTAACCAAATCTATCCTAGGCCCCTGAAAAGGTGACCGGGGACACTAAGGTCCAAAAAAAACCCTAGTCTCTTCCCCAAACAAAATGTGTCCCTGCCACTTGGTTTTCCAGGGTGCATCCCTTTTAGTGCAATGTCGGAAACGGGGAGGAGGAAACCTAGCGGACTGAGGGGAGATGGGGTGCAGGCGGCCTGCCACGAGAGGGGTGTGTCAGACACCCCGGAGTCGGGGACTCCCGGTGGGTGGGGCCGGATGTGCGGGCCCCGCCCGGCCTCGGGTTCCGGCCTCTGGTCACTGAGGCGCGCCCGGGCCGCTGCGGCTGTCTCGTGGAGCCCGGCAATGTTCCATCACCCCGACAGTCCCGGGAAAACCTCCTCACGCCGATCAAAGGCCGCAACGCGGTTCCGCTCCGGAGAGGAGCGAAAGAAAGAAAGAAAGAAAAAAAAAAAAGAAAAAGCCGCGAGCCGAAGCGGGGCCTCGCAGGGGGCGGCTGCCGGCCGGCGCCCACCGCTCTGCCTCGTCCGCTCTGCCCCGTCCGCTCAGCCCCGCGGACTGCGCGAAGGGCGCTGGGAGCCGCGGCCACGCATGCGCCGTCCGCGACCCGCGCGCCGTGGGGTCCGCGCGCGGCTTCCTAGCGGGCGAGGGGCTGGGGGAAGGGTACTGCGTGGCCGCCTCTCGCGAGAGCGCGTAGCGCGGCGACTTGCCGCTGAGGGCCTCGGAGGGTCTTCCCCGGGGCGGAGGGACACAGTGGCACTGTGGGGCGGCTGTACGTGACAGAGAAAGGGGAGTGGGTTCCTCCTCCAGCGGGGGAATGTCGGGCAGCGGAAAAAGCTTTTGTGAGGCGGAGGCTTTTGTCGGCGGCGTTGCGTCCTTTCTGCTGCTGAGGGAGGACGTGGGGGTGGGGAGGGGGGACTACTTTGCCTGGCGGAGGGATCGCAGCCTTGGTCTCAACTCGCAGTCCGCGCTTGGGGTTCGGACCCGGGCTGTGGCCGAACCTCGGGGCAGCGCTGTCCTCCTCAGAGGGACGCGGCGCAGGTTCTGCAAGGCCCAGTGAGGGGCGCCCCCGGCCCCAGCCGGCCGCCCCAGGTGTTGTCCTGACTTCCCGAGGAAGTCCTGGGGCCTGGCAGGTGGCAGGGAGAGGGAATGCCTGGGCCGGAGTCTCTCTCTGACCTTGTCCAGCTCCCTCCCTCCGAGAGGGGCCGCCCCTTGAAGCCCCCGCTAGGTGCGGGCGTTCCGGGAAGCCGGCCCGTCCAGCTGGTGGTCCCCGAGCACTTCCTGTCTACCAGGCAGCGTTCTGGGCCCTCGGCAGGCATCCGAGGGCAGACGGCCCTGTTGGAGGTGGCAGCTCCTTAGGAAACACAGCTTAGTGACTCGATCCTAAAGTCCGAGTTACAACGTGGGCTAATGCTAGCAGCGCCCCGAGGCGTGGGAGGGCGCTTCAGAGAGGCTGTGGGGCACCTGTATGCCCACAACTGCTAGTGACTACGCAGTTTCCTTTCTTGAAACTTTCTAAAATTTTAAAATGGTTATTTATTGAGCGCTTGGGGTGTGTGCCGGGTAGGAAGGAGTGACAGGTGGTTTTGAGCGAAACCCCGGGCCCTCTGCCCCTGTTGAGGTGGGAGAGGCAGACATTGTTCAGGCCATCCGCGAATTCGTGCACTTGTCGCTGAGAGAGACCTGGGTGTATTAGGGGGATTTGGTCTCTTCAGGAGGTCTGCGAAGGTTTCTTTGAAGACGCTTGGCTAGATAGGTACAAAGACAAGGCTAAGAGCTAATTAGGCAGAGCCCGGTCCCCATAAAAAGCCCGGAAGCAGATGATTGTCTCCTGAGTTCAGGGTATTCATACCTAAGTAAAGCGACGTAGCTTCCCAAGGACACTGCAGGTTGAGGCAACTAACATTCAGAGAGATAACAGGGTTTTCTACAAGCTCTTGGGCCGATTGGTTTTAGGGGATGTATCACAACAGCTCAGGGACATTAGAGAATGGGTCAGAAACTCGAAAGACGCCAGAGCGCAGGCAGGTCGCAGAGATAGAGGTAGGCAGAGATTAAGACAATAGAGAGGGGCCGGCGCTGTGGTGTAGTGGGTAAAGCCGCGGCCAGGAGTGCCGGCATCCCATGTGGGCGCTGGTTTGAGTCCCGGCTGCTCCATTTCCAGTCCAGCTCTCTGCTATGGCCTGGGAAAGCAGCAGAAGATGGTCCTTGGGCCCCTGCACCCACATGGGAGACCTGGAGGAAGCTCCTGGCTCCTGGCTTTGGATCAGCTTAGTTCTGGCCATTGCGACTAACTGGGGGAATGAACCAGCGGATAGACCTCTCTGCCTCTCCTTCTGTGTGTAGCTCTGACTTTCAAATAAATAAATAGGGAATGGTGGGTACTAGAGAACCAGAGGCCACATGTTCTCTCTGAAGGAAGCAGCCCTCATGTCCAGCCTCTTGTTGCCATGCTGGCGTGAGGACAGAGCCTTACCACATCTGAATCTTTTAAGGAAGCTGGCAGTTAGTCTTTTTAGGTGATAGTGTCACAATTTTAAATTATTGGCAGATATATTTATCTGTCTCTCCCATCAATGAAGCAATATTTTTTTTTAACCACTCTGTGCTGGGAGCTTAGAACAGTGTGTTCTGCATAGTCCATACCATAGATCCTCTTCTACTGTTCAGAGCCTCTGGGCAAGTCCATGTGTTCGTGGTTTCTGTCACTGGTTCCCTCCTCAAATGCCTCAAGCACCCAGGGCTTGGCCAGGGCCAAAGCCAGGAGCTGGCGACTCAATACAGGTCTCCCACTTTGAACCCAGCTACTGGAACCGTCACTGCCTACCTCCCAGGGTTTGTGTTATTGGGAAGCTGGAGTCAGGAGCTACAGCTGGGTATGAAAACCAGGTCCTCTGATAGGGAACGCAGGCATCTTAGCTGGCATCTTTGCTGCAAGGATAAATGCATGCCTGTGCATCTATTTTCTTCTTTTGTCCACCATCCTCTCTGCTGGTTCCACGTGGGTGCTTTGCAAAAAAGCCCCTAGTAGATTTCCACTGGGGAAGTCACTGAGGTGTGTCTTCCTTTAGTACCTATCTGCTCTTTCATGTATCAGTGCATGCCAATGTGCTTGACATCATATCGTGGTCCTACTTTTTTTATATCCCAGTTTATATTTAAACAATATTTTTGTTGTTTTGGACCTTGCAGACACCACCTCAAGCTGGTATCTGACCCTTAACACCCAGCTCCAGCCCTTGCTACTTCAGGCTGCTCCCAGCTGCTGCTTGTCAGGGGAAGAGCATGGAAAGGGGTCATTTCTCAGAAACTGGTCTCGAGGTATCTTCTCCAGAAGAAAGTGATCATCCTTAGATAGCAGAACTTTGTACTTTGCAGAATCGCACAACACTACATCTCAAGTGTGCAGGACAGTAATAGCCTAGGTTTCTTAATGCTTCTCTTGTAGCATTGAGTGTATGGGCTTGCTCTCCCATTATCCCTTAGGATCCCTTGTGATCTTCAGGAATGATATGTTTTGGTGGCCTCAGTAACATATGCACTGGATACATATACATATATATTATAAATTTGTATATAGATATTTTAATGGAAAATCACAGACATATAAAAAAGAATTAACTCGTGTTCCTGTCCTCTGGTTTAAAAATGAGCAACTCATGGCCAATCTTACATCACTCATAATTTTGTTGCTTTATAATGCCTTGGGAAGGCTACTTAGGGAGGAAGTAGGGTTGTTTTCGCCACAGTTTGGAGGTTCAAAGTCTTCAATCAGGTGGGCCCCTTTAGGCTGATGTTTGACAGAGACTGGCAGTGGTTTAGTGTGTACTGAGGAATATCCCATGGTGAGCCAGGATGCAGAGAGAGCAAGAGCGAGTGAGTGAGCTAGGTCAAACCTGACTTATAAAACCAACCCTCCTGCAAGAACTACCTTCTAAGGGTGTGCTCCCTTCTCCCACCATCCCCACACTCGATGACCTAAAGACCTCCCACTGGGCCCACCTTTTTTTGGATCCCATGATTGTGTCAATTCTCCATCCTTAATCGATTGACCATTAACATAAGACTTTGGGAATCAAAGCTTCAATAAATGAGCCATGAGGGGACACTCAAACTGCTCCGCTATTCAATTGTAACACTTGTCTTCCTTACATTTCAAAGCAAGTCTTGAATGCCATATTATTTTGTCAGAATGTATTGCAGAAAACCAAGGACTGTGATTTTAAATGTAACTTGACTCCCATCCTAAACACTCCCAATTGCATCAACAGTTCTTCGATATCATTTTTTTAAAGCTTATTTTACGAATGGTTTGCAAAAGGTAAAAGGGTCACAGACACCTTCATTTGCCAATTAGGTATTTACATTTAGTTCCATATTAAAATGTCCCTTAGGAACAGAAGAGCAGGTTGTTGCAAAAGTAGTGATTCCATACAGGTCGTAAGTGAGGGTCATGCTACTTGGAGACATCTTGGAGTGGTTATTTCCTCCAGACTTCCATTGTCTGTGTTTAGTCAAACCTAGGGCACTCTGTTCCCGTAATTCCCAGAGAAATGTTTGTAGCAATCTTTGTAGAACGTCTGATCTCAGAGCTGTCATTTTACAAGCAACCTTAGAGCCACCTTTTGCAGAATATTCCTCTGTCCATGGTGCTGATCCACCAGCCGGCACACTGCGGAACCACAGCTTGCTTTTGGCCAACAGGAATTAATGAAGGGTCACCACAAAAGTGAATGTTAAATGTACATTAAATAATTTCAATAATGCTACCTGTGTCTGTGCTAAGTTAAAATGAGACAAAGCAAAAATTCCCAAAGTTGGTAACATTTCCAGTAATGAAAAATTTCAGTCATCTCTCAATAGGCATGTATTGTAGTCAACAGCTTTTTGCCACATACCTCCTTATAAATCAGCACACCAGGTACTAGTGGGATAGGTCATAGACATGGCCCTTTTACTCGGAATATTAACAGTAAATTGAATAAAATTAGTCATGGTTTTGTCATATATTAGAATAAATTTGGTATGCATAAGGTCGATGATGGCACAGAGTAGCAGCCCCTCTGAAAATCAGGAAATACTGCATAGACTCTTTTGTTTTTGGACGTGCAGAGTGGACAGTGAGAGAGACAGAAAGGTCTTCCTTTTCCGTTGGTTTACCCCGCAATGGCCACTGCGGCCGGTGCACCGCGCTGATCCAAAGCCAGGAGCCGGGTGCCTCTCCTGGTCTCCCATGCTGGTGCAGGGCCCAAGGACTTGGGTCATCCTTCACTGCACTCCCGGGCCATAGCAGAGAGCTGGACAGGAAGAGGAGTGACTGGGACAGAATCCGGTGCCCCGACTGGGACTAGAACCTGGTGTGCCAGCGCTGCAGGTGGAGGATTAGCCTATTGAGCCGCGGTGCCAGCCCTCATAGACTCTTGAGAACTATTTAGCAGGAGGGGTAAGATAAAGATGTTCCAGAGAGAAGTGACACAGCATGAGTAGTATTTTTCTGTCATGGTATAAATTTGGATATGCTGAGAACCTACTGTGGGTGAAGGCAGTTATGGAATATGAAGCTGTCAACCAAAGTTAGAGGGCATTTGGACTTGCTGCTAGGGAAGGCGGGCTTTAAATGAAGCAATGGAAAGTGTGCTCATTACTCCAGGAAAGGAATATATCTCCTGTTTCTGGGAGAAAGAGGTCTTTCCTGTATAGGCTCCTGGGCTAGAGCCAATATGGAAATAGTATATTGAGAGAGTACTTATACAGAGATTTGAGTATGACACTTTCTGGGATCTGTTAGTTTTTAACTCATCCACCCATCTACCCACTAAATACATCTTACAGAACTAATTATGTTTTGAGTCAAATATTGAGTACAAAAAGCACACCATTGAAAGACCCAATTCCTGCTGTTAAGGAACTAATGTTCTAGTAGAGATTGGAGAAGGAGATAAATAATGTGCAAACCAACACACAAGTTAACAGGATACTTTCACGCTGTTGTAAATACTGAGAAGAAATTAAACAGAATGGTGGGACAGATAGTATCCAGGCAGGGTTTAATATTTGAGCTGGAGTCTGAAGGATGTTAAGTAGCCATAAATGCACAGAGTTTATTAAGGAGCATTCCTGGAAAGGAAAATAGTAAGTGTACCCAGAGGTCTCCATGTGGGAAATAGTGTTCTATGAACTGAAAGGAGACCAACCTGGCTGTGGCATAATGAGAGATGGGAGAGATGAATGAGAAAATCACATAGGCAGGGGCCAGGCTGTGGCCAAGGCTTATGATTGCCTCTAAAAATTGACACTTGAGGATTTTAAGCCTAAGAATGAAATGGCCTGATTTATACTTCAGCACAATCACTGGATGATGTTGAGATTGCGTTGGAGAAGGACAAGCATAAAGGGAGGGTGGCCAGATATAACACTCTGGGTTTAGTTCTGACAAAAGGGATATGGCATGGATTTGAGTGTGACAATTGGGGTGGAGAGAAGTGACTGTGTTCTATATATTTTGTGTGTAGAACTATCAGGATATGTAATGGTCTGGTGATAGGGAGACACTGATGATGGCTCCTAGATTTTCGATTTGAGCAATGTTATTGAGCCTTAGTTTTAAAAAAAATTTTTTATTTGAAAGGCAGAGAAACAGAGTTATCCCATCTTCTGTGTCACTCACCAAATGCCTGTTGCAGCCAGAACTCGGCCAGATCAAAGCTAAGAGCCAGAAACTCAGCCTGGATCTCCCACCTGGGTGATAGGGACCCAGGAACCTGAGCCATCTTCTGCTAGGATTCACATTATTAGGAAGCTGGATCAGAAGCAGTGAAAGTAGGCAGCTGTGTATGTTCTGACATCTTGAATCAGTCCTTTGATATGGTCCTTTCATGTGGATTACTGTTGATACAATCATCACGCTGTGTTTGTGCTCATGGTTACCAGGGTCTAATCAGAACCCCTTGGCAAATCTCCCTGGACATTGCTTCTGAGCTGTGAATATTTGAATCAGTCCCACCAGTGGTAATGCCCAGTAAATATAGCCTTTATCTGTTGATTTAAGAAATAGTTTGTTCTTAACTATGAACGTACCACAGTTGGTGACAGAAATGTAATATACTATAGGGTTTCTATTCTTAGTGAGTTTATGACCTGCGTGGGGGAAAAGAGGCATCCATATGAGGAAGGATAAATAAAAATACATGAAATAAACAGCATGAAGTCTTTTAAAGATTATTTATTTTCATTTTTATTGGAAAGGCAGAGGGAAAAAAGAGGGAGGGAGAGAAAGAGAGTGTATGCTGGATATTTTTTGATTCTCTATTTACTAATTCACTCCCCAAAATGCCTGAAACATCCAGTGCTGGGGGCAGGCCAAATCCAGGAGCTAGGAGCCAGGAACACAGTCTAGTTCTCCCATTTGGGTGGCAGGAACTCAAGTACTTGGGCCATCATCTGCCTCTCAGTGTGCACATTAGCAGGAAACTAGATTGGAAGTGGAGAAGCCAGGACTTGAATCAGCCACTCTGATATGGGATGTGTTTCAGACAGCAACTTAAACACAGTACCAAATGACCCTTCCCCTAGACATGGAGTTTTTATTGACTAGGGCTATTTCAGTTACAAATTGAAAAACCTAGCATGTATCATATTAAGTTAAACATTTATAGTCTTAAAAAAGATTATTTATTTGAACATCAGAGTTACACACAGAGAGAAGGCAAGGCAGAGAGAGGTCTTCCATCTGCTGGTTCACTCTCCAAATGGCCACAACAGCTGTAGTGAGCCAATCAGAAGCCAGGAGCCGGGAGCTTCTTCCAGGTCTCTCACATGAGTGCAGGGGCCCAAGGACTTGGACCATCCTCTACTGCTTTCGCGGGTCATAGCAGAGAGCTGAATCAGAAGTGGAACAAACAGGACTCAAACCATCCCATATGGGATGCCAGCACTGTAGGCAGCAACTTTACCAGCTATGCCATAGCATCAGCCCCCAAAATATATAGTCTTATATGATGTATTCTTTTTTTTTGACAGGCAGAGTGGACAGTGAGAGAGAGAGACAGAGAGAAAGGTCTTCCTTTGCTGTTGGTTCACCCTCCAATGGCCGCCGCGGCTGGTGCACCGCGCTGATCTGATGGCAGGAGCCAGTTACTTCTCCTGGTCTCCCATGGGGTGCAGGGCCCAAGTACTTGGGCCATCCTCCACTGCACTCCCTGGCCACAGGGAAGAGGGGCAACCGGGACAGAATCCGGCACCCTGACCAGGACTAGAACCCGGTGTGCTGGTGCCGCAAGGCAGAGGATTAGCCTAGTGAGCTGCGGCGCCGGCCCTTATATGATGTATTCTAATGTCTAGGATAGCGTTTGGCACACAACAGATCTTCAATAAATACTTGTTGAATTAATGAACAAGGAAAATTTATTATCTAATTTAACTTGAGTGTACAGGGAAAGTTTTGGTTCAAGTGAAGATATATGCAGAGACCCAGATGATGGCCTCAGGCATCTGATTCTCTCCTCTTTTTAGCTATGCTTCCTTTTAAATCAGTCTTATTTTTAGTAGGTTTAGGCCATGTCATAGCTGCTGGTCTTTTTGAAGAGAGTGCATTTCTCCTCCCAATAGTTTCAGCAAAGTTTTGGGGCTGACACTTATAGGGTTGACTTGGGCCATGCGCCTATCCCTGAACCAATCACTGTGACCAGGGATATGAAATAGTTGCTTGGTCAAACTTGGATCACATGTCCATCCTGGAGTTGAGGTTTGTGGTCAACTCTTTCTAAACCACATGGACCGAGGGTTTGAAAGGACTTTTTTTTTTTCCAAAGAAAAATCAGAAAGGCATTATTACTGGAAGAAGGGATAAGGGATGATACATAGGTAAAACTAAGCAGTTCATTCTCCTACAAGGCTCTTATAAAAAGTCATAATTCTATGTGACACTATCACATTATAAGAACTGTCAGCCCAAAGGATCCCTTAGTGGTCAAAGCAAGCTTCATTGATGCAATTGAAATTTTGTTAAACTTGAGGAATCAGCAGGGATTGACTTGATCCAGGAAAGGAGTTCTAGAGCCGGGTGGGATGAGAGTGCATTCAATGGACCACAGTGACCTGAGAAGACAATTGATAAATGGAGGGAGATTGGAAGTTCCAGAATGTAAAGATTTCCTTGAGTGGATATCCTTGGCTGTAACAGCCACAAGCAAACCTTTCGGCAAAATTTGCCTGAGCCAGCCTGTAGTGTAATCTCCTGCATTGTCTCTGAAACTGGGAAAGCCCTCTGGACTCAACTAGTCTTTGTCTCTGTGGCTCTGGGGACATCTGTTACTGACTCCAATGCCTGCTATGTGGTGCTGTTTCTATTTGTTAGCAAAGTCTGCTTTCCATTTATGCCCTCCTGTGAGGAAACCAGGTTACCCCTTGGAACTGACTGCCAAGTCTTTTCAGCCCAGGAGAAGGAAAGTATGCTGCCGTCAGCCAGTGGCAGAGCTTGCAATGTCTAAACCAGAAAACCAAGGGGAGCATAAGCAAGTAACGGCTTCTAAGGAAATCAAGGCTTGTTGGGTGCCAGTCATGCTCCTATTGGGTAACCTGTTAGTTGGTAGCGAGACCCAACACTTCCTGGGTTCCCATCCCATCAACCTGAACTTGCAGACAAGGGAGTTGCCCTAAAGCCAGGGAGTTCAGGTTACTGCTTATGTAGTAGCTAATGTCTATTGATTTCTTATTATGAGCCAAGTTGAGTTTTAACTTTTTATGTAGTAACTAATTTCCTTTCCACGCTGACACTGGTGTGTGCGGGGGAGAGGGATCATGGGGAGATGCTCATATTGTCCTTATTTACCAGTAAGGAAATTGAAGCAGAGATAAGTAGAATGCCCAAAGTGTTCCAGCTACTGAGTGGAGGATCCTGGATTCAAATCCAGGTGGAGCTGAGTCCAAGTTTGTGCTCCTATCTGTGACTTTATGCTGCATCTAACCCCGTTGATTTAATCCACGATGATTACAAAGGCAAATAAACCCAACTTTTTATCAGAAAGGACAGAATGTTCCACATAGCTTGTCAGGAGCCAGCTTAGAGTCCAGAGTGCTGCCAGCATCCCTTTTCTATTTTATGTGCAGCATGTTTTGGTCAGGCTGAGTTTGTCATTCATGGAAACCAGGACTTCTCCTTTGTCTGTATTTCTGTCACTCCCTCTGTTTCTAGCAAGGGCTATCACTTTCTTCTGCATAGCACTCAGCACCCAGCTGGAAAGCTAAGTATCCCACTCAGTCCTGGGATTCAGATCCTGATGTAGGAACTCCAGTTTTCCTTCACATGAACACTGAGAATGGGCCCAGGCTGCCCTGCAAGCTGTGTTGCTTGGGTTTGGGGTGAGACGACCAGCTGTGTCTCAAATTTGTGGCTGATTATGTGAACAGCTCTGGGGTTTTGGTAAGTCTCAGTGACGACCCCAGTAGGTGGTCTGAGAATGGGGTGGGGGATCATTTCCTCAGTAAGATGTGATCTACACCAGTTCTCTGTGTTTTCTGAGAAGATAAAAGGACTACTGGAGACTCTACCTGAGCTTAGGGACTCCACCATGGAAAGCAGGGCCACAACACAGACAAGGGTGCCACAGAGCTCCAAAGTTATTATTTGAGCCCCAACATCCAACTGTGCCTGAAGCCACAGCCTGTACTTTTTGTTTTCTTGAGGTAATGAGAGTGTACTGAAAAAAGTACCTGGAGGGGCCAGTGCTGTGGCATAGCAGGTATAGCTGCCGCCTGCAGTGCGGGCATCCCATACTGGCGCCAGTTTAAGTCCTGGCTGCTCCACTTCCGATCCAGCTCTCTGCCATGGCCTAGGAAAGCAGTGGAAGATGGCCCAAGTGCTTGGGCCCCTGCACCTGCATGAAAGACCAGGAAGAAGCTCCTAGCTCCTGGCTTTGGATCGGCGCAGCTCCAGCCATTGTGGCTATCTGGGGAGTGAACCAGCAGATGGAAGACCTTTCTCTCTCTCTCTCTCTCTCTCTCTCTCTCTGCCTCTGCCTCTCTGTAATTATGCCTTTCAAATACATAAATAAATCTTTGAAAAAAAAAGTTCCTGGAAAAAATGGAATTTGTTTTGGTGCCAAAGAAATTTGAAATTCATGCATAGTTTTTTTCATAATACACATTTTCCATGAACTTCTTGAAGATCCCATGAATGTTTGGATTTTAAATATTCTGCACTAACATTAAATATCATTTAACTTTATTTTCCCATAAACTTTTTGAAGGTTGCTTGTACAGTCCCTTATTTTGCTTAAGCTACCTTGAGTTGAGTTTCTGTCACTTGCAACCCAAATAATTCTGACTATCATACTGAGTAAGCATTTTTGCAAGTTGTGTTCTGTGACTTAGAATCTATTGTCTTCATTTTATAGATGAAGCAATGGAGGTAGGAGTAATTTATGTGGATCCTACAGGTAGCCAGTGGAAGAGCTAGGATGTGACACAAGGTTGATCTTGCATATAAAGAAGAAAGTGCTTTACGAAGAACATTAAAAAATCTGTTGGGCTGGGCATTTGGCCTAGAGGCCTGTGTCTACAAATGGAGTGCTTGGGTTTGATCTGGCCCTGGATCCTGACTCTAGCTTCCTGCTAATGCAGATCCTGGGAGGCAGTGGTAATGGCCCAGATAATTGGGTTCCTGTCATCCACGTGGGAGACCTGGATTGAGTTTTCAGCTCCCAGCTTCAGCCTGGCACAGCTCTGACCATTGTGGGTTTTGGAAAGTAAACCATTGGATGGGAGCTCTGTCTCTTTATTTCTATCTCTCAAATGACATAAATAAAAAGAAAATTTAGAAAATGTTTTGAGGTTTGGTTTCTCCAAGAAACAAACACCTATGATTCAAAATCTTTACAGAGTGACACTTTCCTGCTGCTTGGCTCCAGGATTTAGTTCGTGAGTTGTCAGGCTGACTCTGTAGTTGTTTATATAATCTGAGAACTTGTAGTTTGTGGTATTTGGTAATTTTGTTTTCCCTGCTGTTTAACAAATGCAGCTTTGTGAGTAAACATTGCCCGTGATTTAAATCCATTACAGTAATGAAACACACACACACACACACACACACCCAGAACGGTCCACAACTCTTTGAGTAATCACATGTGTAAAGTACAGTGTTTACAGGAAATCAGCAGGTGGCAATTAGCATCTCGCAAATTATCTGGGGAACACAACTGGAGCTGCCACTTCAGGATGGATTTGCAGCAGCCAGCGGCTAAGTGACAAACCCCCTTGGCGTTGGGAATAAGTGGGGGCTGCTGGGCACGTGGCAGCTGGTGGGGGCAGCCTGGGGCGGATCCCGGACTGCCAACCTTCCCCTTTTCCTTCCAGCTCTCAAAGAGTGATCCTTGGGTAGAGACATAAAATAGTTGCTTGCCAGGCCGACCGTCTTAGAGCAATCTTTAAAAAATACTCAGACTTCAGTCTAGGACGAGCAAACACTGGACCTGCTTGCTGCACCTGTTAGAGTATTGACCTTTTTCCTGCCACTGGATAAACAGCTGCTGTCTTGAACTCTGTGAGGGACACCCACTGCCGCCCTTCCCTGTGACCCCCTTAGCTCTTCAGCGTCAAGTGATCAAAATGTTTAATCCTCAGTCCTGCTCCTTTGTGAAGTCTAGGGTCCATTCTGATTGGTCAGCCAATGATTGTGCTGTCTGATTGTTGAGTATTTGCAATATCATCTCCTGGGGAATTCAGTGATCACTACAGAAGGCAGAAACATGGGGCTGGGCTTACTTGAAGGGACAAGAAGAGGAAACAGCATATAGTCCATTTTATACTTGAGATGTTCTTCATCAATAATTGAAAAAAATACTCAACATGTACTAGATCTGCAAGATTACTCGAAAAAGTGTGGAAAATTCATATTATGAATAAACAATGCACAGAATTTAAAAAAGATTTCTGTGCCAACATAAACTTACTTTTAAATTTCATTTTTCTGTAACTTTTTGAAGTACCCCTGATTTATGCCTATATCATCTGTGTCTGTCATGCTGTGGTTTGAGTACACCCCCCAAAAGTTAATGCATTGGACACCTGATCCTCAAATTCATATATTTTTTCAAATTTTTATTTTGAAATGGAGAGAGAGCGAGCGAGCGAGAGCAAGCTCCTGTCTACTGGTTCATTCCCCAAATGTCTGCAGCAGCTGGGGCTGGGTCAGTCTGAAACTGGGAGCTGGTAACTCAGTCCAGGTTTCCCAAGTGGGTGGCATGGACTTAACCACTTGAGCCATCCCCCACTGCCTCCCAGGGTGCACATTAGTAGAAAGCTGGAGTTGAGAGTGGAGCCAGGACTCGAACCCAGGCACCTGATACTCGATGCTGGCTTCCCAAGTGGCATCCTGACCACTACAGCAAATGCTGCCCCATTTGTATGTTAACGGTACATTGAGGTGGGCCTTCTGGAGGTGATTAACATTTAGACGAAGTCATGAGGCTGGGGCCCCCATGATGTGTTAGTGGCTGTATAAGAAGAGGAAGAGACCGCGGCTTACTAGGCTAATCCTCTGCCTTGCGGCGCCGGCACACCGGGTTCTAGTCCCAGTCAGGGTGCCGGATTCTGTCCCGGTTGCCCCTCTTCCAGGCCAGCTCTCTGCTGTGGCCAGGGAGTGCAGTGGAGGATGGCCCAAGTGCTTGGGCTCTGCACCCCCTGGGAGACCAGGAGAAGCACCTGGCTCCTGCCATAGGCTCAGTGGGGTGTGCCGGCCGCGGCGGCCATTGGAGGGTGAACCAACGGCAAAGGAAGACCTTTCTCTGTCTCTCTCTCTCACTGTCCACTCTGCCTGTCAAAAAAAAAAAATTAAAAAAAAAGAAGAGGAAGAGAGCTGAGCTAGCACGCTAGCTGTGTCTTGCCATGGGATGCCTGCCATGATACTTAAGATGCAGTAAGAAAGCCTGTGCCAGATGCTAGCACCTTGATATTGAACTTTCCAGCCTCCAGGAATATCAGCTAGATAAATCTCTATTCTTTATCAGTTACCCAGTCTCAGATATTTTGTTACAACAACAGAAAATGAACAAGCCCTGTATCTGCCTCATCTTCATGTATGAAATAGCACTAACATTCTGCATTCCAGCCCCTGCTCCATTTGCTAGCATCATGACCCAGCACCGAGACCCAGTGTGAACCACTGGTTCTTGGCCCTCTTTAGAATCACCTCTGGATCTCTCTGTCTCTCTCACTGTCCACTCTGCCTGTCAAAAAAAAAATCACCTCTGGAAGCTTTTACAAGATACAGATGCTTGGACACCACCCCCAGAGATTCTGACCCAGTAGATTTGGGGTGAAGCTCAGTCATCAGAGTGTTTTTTTAATGAAAGCTAACTAGATTGATTTTAATATACCACTGAGACACACTGCCATAAATTATTAGCTTTTTAAAATAAAGATCTATTTATTTATTTAAAAGGCAGATTACAGAGAGAAGGAGGGGGGGGGGAGGAGGGGAGGGAGGAGGAGGAGAAATACCTTCCATCTGTTGGTTCACTGCCTAAAGAGCCTGGGACAAGGCTGGGACTGAGCCAGGCTGAAGCCAGGAGCCTGGAACTCAATTGGAGTCTCCCACTTGAGTGGCAGGAACCCAAGTGTTTGGGCTATTCTCTGATGACTTCCCAGGTGAATTATCAAAGAGCTGGATTGGAAGCAGAGCAGCTGGGACTCAGACTGGCACTCCAGTATAGGATACTGACATCACAAGCTGTGGCTTAACCTGGCTTAACCTGCTGTGCCATAGTGGAGGCCCCACCAACTTAAATTTTCTAAGCTTTGGCTTCCCATGTAATGAATCAGTGCAGGTCTCATGGGATTAAGTGAGATAATATACAGAAGATTTTTTTTTAAATAGAAGAATTCATACAGAATATGGGATATGATTATGTATATGTTAGTTCCATTAATGAATAATATTCACCATCTTTAAAAGAGGTTATTGTTATCTTTTAATTATATAGGAAGTAAGAAAATTCATCCTAGTTGTCAACAATTCAAATAATAGAACTAGAGTGAAAGTGATGAAAGGTTTTCCACTTCCTCATGTGCACAGAGGTAAACACCAAGTCCGCATGTGTATCCTTCCGGAAGTTTACCTTTGCCTTTGTCTAAAAAAATATGCATATTCACTCAAGGCTTCCAAAAAAATTGTCCTGAGGGACAAGCATCTAGTCCAGTGGTTGGAACGTGGTTAAGGCACCTGTGTCTCACAGAGTGCCTGGGTTTGATTCCTGGCTCTGGGTCCATCTTGTTGCTAATGCAGACCCCAGGAGGCAGCACCGATGGCTCAAGTAATTGAATTCCTGCCACCCACGTGGGAGACCTGGGGGGCCATTGCAGGCTCTTGGGGAATGAACCAAACTAAAAATATAATTAAAATAATCAATCTAAGTATAGAGTAGTGATTACCAGAGACTGGAAGAGATGGGGGAAGGGAAGAAGAAGGCTGGATGGAGAGCAGCTGGCAAAGCACAAATAGATAACAGGATAGGTTCCTAGGGTAACAGCACAGCGAAGTGACCACAGTTCACAAGAACCTACTGCACATTGCCCGAGCAAACAGAAGAGGAGCGCTACAAGGGTCCAATCATCAAGTAATGACAAGCAGAGGGAAACATTAATCAGCCTGATTTGATCAGTACACACTGTGTACGTGCATTTAAATGTCACACAGTACCTCATACATATGTACAATGATTGTTAATCAAAAACATTTTAGAAATGTTTAAAGAGAAGGAAATGCTAACTACCTGATTTGATCTTCATACATTGAATACATGTATTGCCTTATCACATCGTACTCCATAAACATGTACAATTAAAAAGGAAAAAGGAATAAAAATAGGACCATTCACATTGTTTCATGACTTCCTGCTTTTTACTTAGCAGTAGGTCTGTACAATATCTTAGAGATCTCTCCTTGTTAATAAATACAGTCTATGCTGTTAACAGTCACTCCCATTTTATGAATAATGTATGCACTGTGACTTATTTAACCACTGTTCAAATGGATGTTTTAGAGTTTTTAGATTTTCATCCATCCAAGCATATCTGCAATGAACACTTTGGTACATACATCTTTGTGCATTTAGGGGCATTTTTCATTAGGTTATTTCTATTTTTTTAAAGATTTATTTATTTATTTGAAAGTAGAATTACACACAGAGAGAAGGAGAGGCAGAGAGAAAGAGAGAGCGAGAAAGAGAGAGCGAGAGCGAGAGCGAGAGAGAGAGAGAGAGAGAGGTCTCACAACCAACTGTTAGTTTACTCCCCAATTGGCTGCAATGGCCAGAGCTGCGCTGATCTGAAGCCAGGAGCCAGGAGCTTCTTCTGGGTCTCTCACACAGGTGCAGGGGCCCAAGGACTTGAGCCATCTTCTACTGCTCTCCCAGGCCATAGCAGAGAGCTGGATTGGAAGTGGAGCAGCTGAGACTTGAACCAGTGCCCATATGGGATGCCAGGATAGCAGGTGGTGGCTTTACCCGCTATGCAACAGCACTGGCCCCTCGATTATTTCTAAAATTTATATTTCTAAGCCAAATGTTAGTGTATGTGTAATGTTGTTGAATTCTGACTAATTTCCCTCCAAAAATCCTTGTGCTAATGGAGTAGTCATTTGGCCTGGTGGTTAAGATGCTGAAGTGCTGGAGTTCAAGTCCTGGCTCTGCTCTGGATTCCAGCTTCCTGCTAGTGAGCACCCTAGGAGGTGGTAGAGAGTGATGGCTCAAATAGCCAGGCTCCTGACACCCACATAAGAGATGTGGATAGAGTTCTGCCTCTTGGGTTTGGCCCGGCCCACCTCTTCCCATTGCAGGCATTTGGGGGAATAAACCAGCAGAATTTTTTTTTTTTTGTCTTTCAAAAAACTAAAAAAAAAAAAAAAAATCAATGCCAGTGAGCATTCTTAACAAGGATGAAGGAAAGGGCCTGTTTTCTATCCATTTTTATTTCTCACATTTTTGGGAGTTGTTTTTTGTTTCAGGTATGTCTTGTATAGCTTATAGCCAGATAACGACTTAAAACTAAAAAACAGGCTAGCATTGTGGTGCAGCAGGTTAAGCTGCCACCTGCGACGCTGGCATCTCATGTCAGCACTGTTTATTTTTTATTTATTTTTTGACAGGCAGAGTGGACAGTGAGAGAGAGAGAGAGAGAGAGAGAGAGAGAGAGAAAGGTCTTCCTTTTTGCTGTTGGTTCACCCTCCAATGGCCGCTGTGGCCGGTGCACCGCTCTGATCCGATGGCAGGAGCCAGGTGCTTCTCCTGGTCTCCCATGGGGTGCAGGGCCCAAGCACTTGGGCCATCCTCCACTGCACTCCCTGGCCACAGCAGAGAGCTGGCCTGGAAGAGGGGCAACCGGGACAGAATCCGTCACCCTGACTGGGACTAGAACCCGGTGTGCCAGCGCCGCAAGGCGGAGGATTAGCCTAGTGAGCCGCAGCGCCGGCCAGCACTGTTTTGAGTCCTGGCTGCTTTATTCCTGATCCAGCTCCCTGGGAAAGCAGCAGAAGATGGCCCAGGTTCTTGGGTCCCTGCCATCCATGTGAGAGACCTGGATGGACTTCCAGGATCCTGGCTTCTGTCATTTGGTAGTGAACCAGCAGGTGGAAGATTTCTTTCTCTCTCTCTCTCTGTCACTCTGCCTTTCAAATAGATAATAAAAATAAATTTCTAAACAGGCAAACTGCGAGTCTGAGTCACTCTCATTTCCCTGATGACTGTGACATTCAGTATCTTTCCATGTGCTGATTGGCAAGGGAAGTTTCTGTCCAAGGGTTTGCTCCTTTTGGAAATGAGATGAGGCCTTGTGCTTTCTGTATTTTGGTTCATGATCTGCTTCAGGTTAATTCTTGTGCATATGGAGTGAGAAAGAGGTGCAGATTCTTTCGAGTTTTTTTTTTTTCCTTGTATGAATATAGAGTTGTTTCAGCATCATTTGTTAGAAACTTCTCTTGTGGCTGGCACTGTGGCTGACTGGGTTAAGCCTCCGCCTTGCGGCGCCGGCACACCGGGTTCTAGTCCCGGTCGGGGCGCCGAATTCTGTCCCGGTTGCCCCTCTTCCAGGCCAGCTCTCTGCTGTGGCCAGGGAGTGCAGTGGAGGATGGCCCAAGTGCTTGGGCCCTGCACCCCATGGGAGACCAGGATAAGTACCTGGCTCCTGCCATCGGATCAGCGCGGTGCGCTGGCCGCAGTGCGCCAGCCGCGGCGGCCATTGGAGGGTGAACCAACGGCAAAAGGAAGAAGACCTTTCTCCCTGTTTCTCTCTCTCACTGTCCACTCTGCCTATCAAAAACAAAAACAAACAAACAAACAAAAACAAACAAAAAAAACCAAAAAACAAACAAACAAACAAAAAACTTCTCTTGTGGCTGGCACTGTGGCTGACTGGGTTAAGCCTTCATCTGTAGTGCCTGCATACCATATGGGAATAGGTTCGAGTCCTGGCTATTCCACTTCTTATCTGGCTCCCTGCTGATGACCTGAGAAAGTGGTAGAGGATGGCCCAAGTGCTTGGCCCCTGCCCCCGTGTGGGAGACCTGGAAGAAACTCCTGGCTCCTGGCTTTGGATTGGCACAGCTCTGGCTGTTGAGGCCATTTGGGGAGTGAACCAGCGGATGGAAGACCTCTCTCTCTGTCCCTCCCTCTCTCTGTCTGTAACTACGTCTCTCAAGTAAGTAGATTAATCTTAAAAAAAAGAAGTGGGTTGAATCCTGTGTTCTCTTCTGCTCCCCTGATCTATTTGTCTATCCTTACTTTGGGGCTTGATTTCCTAATTGGAGATTATTAATGTAAATTATTGACTCCATATATTCTTTGTTAAAAAAGATTTATTTTATATATATTGAGAGAGAGAGAGAGAGAGAGAGAGAGAGTTATCTTCCATGTGCTAGTTCATTCCTCAAATGGCAGTAACAGCCAGGGCTGGGCCAGGCCAAAACCAGGATACAGGAACTCCATCCAGGTCTCCTACGTGGGTGACAGGGACTTGGGCCATCTTCCACTGCTTCTCCCAGGCACAATACCAGGGAGCTGGATTGGAAGTGGAGCAGCTAGGACTGGGACTGGCCCTCTGATATGGAATGCTAACATTGCAGGCAATGGCCTAACTTGCTGTGTCACAACGCTGGGCCTGGCTTTCTAGATATTCTCAAGACTGTTATCAGAATCAGTTTTTCTCAGTAACAGCAAAGGATAAATTATGCAAGCAAGGCAGGGCATAATGCACTTGAAGGAGTGGTCAGAAATGCCTTTGGCCCCCTTCCTCCAGAGTGGGCTTCCCTGCCGTGCCCTGCAGACTCTGGCTGTGGCCATGGTTGTGGCTCACTCCTGTGGCCCCAGAATATACAACCACTGCTGTCTCTTCTTCTCAGATTTATTCTCCCAAGAGCCTTTTTGAATTCACAAGTTCATTGCGTCGCTGTTTACATAAGTCATATACCCAAGCTCTACCAACCCTTTGTAGCTCTTCTTTCATTAATATGTTTTTCTCCTTCAGTACAGTAGATTTACCTTCTGTTCAATTTGTCTTCTGAGAGTTTTGAATCATTATTTTTTTGCAATCTTATTTTCTGTTTACCATGCTTCCTCATTCTGCGTCTCCCCCTCCTCATTCTCTTGGATATTGTTGCATTGTTTGAGTTTCTTTGGTTCATTTTTTTCCATACTGGATTTTAGAAGTTAAAGATCCTATTCTCTTCTTCAGTGGTTGCTCTAATATTTTAAGACATTAAAAAATCATTACTAAATTAGAGAACAAATGTAAACAAAAAAAAATCTAAGCAATAGTACAAGTCATAATATGAAAAGCCAGTCTTTCCTGCTCAATTTCCTATCTCTCTTTTCACTCCCTGGAATATCTACTTTTTTTTTTTTTTTTTTTGGACAGGCAGAGTGGACAGTGAGAGAGAGAGACAGAGAGAAAGGTCTTCCTTTGCCGTTGGTTCACCCTCCAATGGCCGCCGCGGCTGGCGCGCTGCGGCCAGCGCACCGCGCTGATCCGATGGCAGGAGCCAGGAGCCAGGTGCTTTTCCTGGTCTCCCATGGGGTGCAGGGCCCAAGCACCTGGGCCATCCTCCACTGCACTCCCTGGCCACAGCAGAGGGCTGGCCTGGAAGAGGGGCAACCGGGACAGAATCCGGCGCCCCGACCGGGACTAGAACCCGGTGTGCCGGCGCCGCTAGGCGGAGGATTAGCCTATTGAGCCGCGGCGCCGGCCTTGGAATATCTACTTTTTAAAACCATTTCTTTATTGTAATTGCCATTTACATAATTTAATATTTTTCTTTTTTTTAATAAAAGAAGGGGAGAAAGAGAGGAAGGGGGCATGTGTGAGAGAGCTTCCACCCATTGAGTCATTCCATAAAACCCTGTGAAAGCCAGGACTGATTCAAGCTGAAGCCAGGAGACAGGAACTCAACCTGGGTCTCCCATGTGGGTGACAGGGACCCAAGTATTTAAGCCTTCACCTGTTTCCTCCCAGGCACACCAGCAGGAAGCTGATTGGAAGTACAGAGTAGCCTGGACTTGAGCCAGGTGCCCTGATATGGAATGAAGGTGTCCCAGGCAGTGGCTTAACCCACTGTGCAATGCCCATCTATATGTTTTTGCTTTATAGTTTCTTACAAACAATATTTACTGATGCTCCATTTTGAAAGTTAAAGGACAATTTTACTGAAAAATCCCATCCCCAAATGTAAATAGCTATTTGTAGTTCTTCAAGCAATCACTGCTATACATTAAATAGGATCTTTAAACTCTTATTTCTTGTCCTGTTACCTTTAGACAATGTCTCTCAGTGTGGGAATTAGTACTTCTACATTTTCCTCCATTTCTCCAGCATTCCTCTGCCACCCAACTTCTATCATGGCAAGGTTTTCACACTTTCATTTTATTAATAGGTTTAGAAGAGAAATTTAAAATGAATGAACACCACTGACAGAATTAAGATAACGTAAGTATCTTCCTTGGTGGATTCACATAATATGCTTGAATTTCTAGAAAATAAAAACTTATCTTATATTGCTAAACCTATATGTTTAAAGATAAGTGCTCTAGGGCATCAAAATGAAATGAATTTCCTTTTCTTACACTCTGTCAATTGCTCAAAATCACTCCATTTTACTTCACTTCAAATTTGGAGCCTAATTTTCTTATACAGATTTTTTTTCTTAGACTAAGAAGCATTTTTATTTTTATTATTTTTTATTTTAACATTTTAGTTACTTTTTAACAGATTCAATGTGATTTGTAGATAAATTCTTTTTTAAAAAAGATGTATTTTATTTTATTTGAACGACAGAGTTAGAGAGAGGTAGAGACAGAGAGAGGTCTTCCATCTGATGGTTCACTCCCCAGATGGCCACAAAGGCTGGAGCTGTGCTGATCTGAAGCCAGGAGCCAGGAGCTTCTTCCCGGTCTCCCATGTGGGTGCAGGGGCCCAAGGACTTGGGCCATCTTCTACTGCTTTCCCAGGCCACAGCAGAGAGCTGGATCGGAAGAAGAACAGCTGGGACTAGAACTGGCGCCTATATGGGATGCCTGCGCTTCAGGCCAGGGCTTTAACCCACTGCACCACAGTGCTGGCCCCTGTAGATAAATTCTAAGAACATAATGATATTCCTCCCATCCCTCCCTCCTCTTCTCTCACTTCCATCCTCTCTTTCTCCCTTTCATTTTTTTTAAAGTTTTCGAGATAACGTATTTTAAAATTACATTACAATGAAAAGGCTTAATATTTCACCAGATAAATTTAACAAATTAAAAGCAAAAAGACCCTAGTTTAGTGGGGCTATAGACAATGGCTATAAAAAGTAAGTGAATGGAAAAATGCCCATTTCACCCATATACAGTAAATTTTTAAGTAATCACAGATTCATTAAAAACTATATTTTCTTTTTTTTTTTAAAAAAAGATTTATTTATTTATTTGAAAGAGTTACATGGAGAGAGGAGAGGCAGAGAGAAAGAGAGAGAGAGAGAGAGGTCTCACAACTGTTAGTTTACTCCCCAATTGACTGCAATGGCCAGAGATGCGCTGATCTGAAGCCAGGAGCCAGGAGCTTCTTCCTCGTTTCCCACGTGGGTGCAGGGGCCCAAGGACTTGGGCCATCTTCCACTGCTTTCCCAGGCCATAGCAGAGAGCTGGATAGGAAGAGGAGCAGCCGGGACTCGAACTGGCACCCATATGGGATGCTGATGCTTCAGGCCAGTGTGTTAACCCGCTGAGCCACAGCGCTGGCCCCTACAAAACTGTATTTTCAGCAACACTGATACACAGACATTTCTTTCTTTCTTGTTTTTTACATTTCAGCTCCCAAATACAAGGGAGAACATGTAGTGTTTGTCTTTTGGGGTCTGGCTTATTTCATTCAACATGATGTCCTCCAGTTGTGTCCATTTTGCTGTAAATGGTAGAATTTCATTTTTTTATAGCTGAATAATATTCCATTGTATATATACACCACATTTTCTTTACCATTGATTAGTTCCAAATTCTGGCTATTGTTAACGGTGCTGCTATGAGCATGGTGGTGCAGGTATCTCTTTGATACATTGTGTTTGAGTCTTTTGGGTATATATTTACTAGTGGGATTGCTGGATCGTATGGCAAATCTGTTTCAAGTTTTTTAAGAAATCGCCACACGGTTTTCCACAGTGGCTACCCTGATTTACATTCCCACCTAGAGTATTCTCCTTTGTCTACGTCCTTGGCAGCATTTGTTACTCTCTGTGTTTTGGGTTTTAGCTGTTCTAACAGGGGTGAGGTGATAATCTCATTGTGGTTTTTGCATTTCCCTGATGCCTAGTGATGTTGAGCATTTTTTCATACATTTGTTGACCGTTTGTAATTCTTCTTTTGAGAACTATCTATTGAAGTCCTTTTGCCAATTTCTGAACTGGTTGGTTGCTTTTTTGTTGTTGACTTTTTTATGTTACTGATATATTTGAGATATTAATTCTTTGTCAGATAGGTGGTTTGTTGGCTGGCGCCATGGCTCACTTGGCTAATCCTCCACCTGTGGCGCCGGCACACCGGGTTCTAGTCCCAGTTGGGGCGCTGGTTCTGTACTGGTTGCCCCTCTTCCAGTCCAGCTCTCTGCTGTGGCCCGGGAAGGCAGTGGAGGATGGCCCAAGTGCTTGGGCCCTGCACTCGCATGGGAGACCAGGAGGAGTCACCTGGCTCCTGGCTTCGGATCGGCACAGTGCGCCGGCTGCAGCGGCCATTTGGGGGGGTGAACCAATGGAAAAGGAAGATCTTTGTCTCTCTCTCTCTGTCTAACTCTGCCTGTCCAAAAAAAAAAAAAAAAAAAAAAGATAGGTGGTTTGCAAATTTTTTTTCCCATTCTGTTGGATGTCTCTTCACTCTATTGATCATTTCTTTTGCTGTGCAAAAGCTTTTGAGTTTGATATAGTCCCACTTCTTTGGTTTTGCTTTTATTGCTTTGGGGGGGTCTTGTCCAAGAAGTCATCCCCTACACCAATGTCTTGGATTGTTTCACCTACATTTTCTCTCCAGAACTTCATTGACTCAGATCTTACATTAAGGTCTTGATCCATCTTGAGCTGATTTTTGTATATGAGTGGTATGGATCTAATTTCATTCTTCTACAAATACACATCCTGTTTAGCCAGCACCATTTGTTGAAAAGATTATCCTTGCTCCACTGTATGGTCTGAGCACCTTTGTCAAAAATCAGTTGGCTGACTATGGAAATCAGTCTGGAGATTCCTCAGAAACCTGAATATAACCCTACCATTCGACCCAGCCATCCCACTCCTTGGAATTTACCCAAAGGAGTTTAAATTGATAAACAAAAAAGCGGTCTGCACCCTAATGTTTATTGCAGCACAATTCACAATAGCCAAGACCTGGAACCAACCTAAATGCCCATCAACGGTAGACTGGATAAAGAAATTATGGGATATGTATTCTTTAGAGTACTATACCGCAGTAAGAAACAACGAAATCCAGTCATTTGCAACAAAATGGAGGAATCTGGAACACATCATGCTGAGTGAAGTAAGCCAGTCCCAAAGGGACAAATACCATATGTTCTCCCTGATCGGTGACAACTGACTCAACACCAAAAAGGAAACCTCCTGAAGTGAAATGGACACTATGAGAAATGGTGACTTGATCAGCATAGCCCTGACTGCTAATGGACAACTTAATACATTATCCCTCATAGTATTTTTTTTTGTCTGTTCTACTTAATATGACTGGTTTAATTCTGTAATTATCACACAGTTATTCTTAAGTGTTGAAAATTAACTGAAATGTGATCCCTGTTAAACATAAGAGTGGGAATAAGAGAGGGAAGAGATGTATAATTTGGGGCATGCTCGGGCTGACTTGCCCCAATTGGTAGAGTTGGAAACATACCAGGGGATTCCAATTCAATCCCATCAAGGTGGCATGTGCCAATGCCATCTCACTACTCCAAGTGATCAATTTCAGTTCACAATTGATCATAATGAAAGGACTAAGAGTCAAAGGGAGCACATAAACAAGTCTAGTATCTGCTAACACCAACCGATAGAATAAATAAAGGGGAGAGTGATCCAACATGGGAAGTGAGATACTCAGCAGACTCATAGAATGGCGGATGTCCTAAATAGCACTCTGGCCTCAGAATCAGCCCTAAAGGCACTCGGATCTGGCTGAAAAGCCCATGAGAGTATTTCAGGCATGGAAAGCCAAGACACTCTGGCAAAAAGATCTCTGTGAGTGAGATCCCAGTGGAAAGAACAGGTCTTCAAAGAGGGAGGTGCCTTTCTCTGAAGGGAGGAGAGAACCTCCACTTTGACTATGACCGTGTCTAAACAAGATAAGAGTCGGAGAACTCAAGGGGCTTCCATAGCCTTGGAAACTCATAACTGGTGAATAGGGAGATTACTGATGCCATAAACAGGAGTGTCAATTGGTAAAGTCAACAACAGGAGTCACTGTGCACTTACTCCTCATGTAGGATCTCTGTCCTTAACGTGCTGTACACTGAGGCTTAATGCTATAACGAGTACTCAAACAGTATATTTCACTTTGTGTTTCTATGGGGGTGCAAACGACTGAAATCTTTACTTAATGTACACTAAACTGATCTTCTGTAAAAAAAAAAAAAAAAGAAAGAAAGAAATTATCAATTCCCAACTTGACTCTCACTGGGATTAAACATGACAATAGGTCAGATCTGATTTCATCATCATTTAAAAAAAATCATCTATTATTTTTCACTTTATGTTTCTGTGTGGGAGCAAACTGTTGAAATACTTACTTAAGGTATACTAAGCTGATCTTCTGTATATTAAGATAATCGAAAATGAATCTTGATGTGAATGGAAGGGGAGAGGGAGTGGGAAAGGGGAGGGTTGTGGGTGGGAGGGACGGTATGGGGGGGAAGCCATTGTAACACATGAGTCGTACTTTGGAAATTTATATTCATTAAATAAAAGATAAAAAAAAAATCAGTTGGCTGTGTGTAAGCAGATTAATTTCTGGGCCCTCTATTCTGTTCTACTGATTTGTGTATTGGTTTTTCATGCCAGTACCAAGCTGTTATACTTACTGTAGCTTTGTAGTATGCTTTGAAATCAGATATTGTGATACCTACAGCTTGGTTTTTCTTGCTCAGGATCACTTTGGCTATTTGGGGTCTTTTGTGATTCCATATGAATTTTAGGATTGTTTTTTTCTAACTTTGTAAAGCATGCCATTGGTATTTTGATAGGGATTGCATTGAATTTGTAAATTTCTTTAGGTAGTGTAGACATTTTAATAATATTGATTTTTCTAACTCATGAACAAGGAATATCTTTACCTTTTTTTGTGTCCTTGATGATTTCTTTCAACAATATTTGATAATTTTCATTGTAGAGATCTTTCACTTCTTTCATTAAATTTATTCCTAAATATTTGATTTTTTTTTGGATATTGTGAATGGGATTTCTTTCTTGATTTCTCTTTCTGTGAGTTAATCATTAGCATATAAAAATATACTGTTTTTTTGTGTGTGTTTTTTATATTTATTTATTTATTTTTTAGTTATAGACAGTGAGAGAGAGAGAGGAAGGTCTTTCTTCCGTTGGTTCACCCCCCCCCCAAATGGCCGCTATGGCCAGCACGCTGGGCTGATCCCAAGCCAGGAGCCAGGCACCTCCTCCTGGTCTCCTATGTGGGTGCAGGGCCCAAGCACCTGGGCCATCCTCCACTGCCTTCCCGGGCCACAGCAGAGAGCTGGACTGGAAGAGGAGCAACCAGGACAGAACCGGCGCCCCAACCGGGACTAGAACTCGGTGTGCCAGCGCCGCAGGTGGAGAATTAGCCTAGTAAGCTGCGGTGGCGGCCTTGTATGTTTATTTTGTAACATGCAATTTTACCGAATTGGTTATCAATTCTAACAGCTTTTTGGTGGAGTGTTTAGGTTTTTCTGTATACAACATTATGCCATCTGAAAACATGGATAATTTGACTTTCCATTTTGATGTCCTTTCTTTCTTTCCTCTCCTTTATTGCTCTTGCTAAAACTTCTAGTACTGTATTGAACAGGAGTGGTGAAAGTGGACATCCTTGTCTTGTTCCATATCTGAAGGGAAATGAAGAAGCATTTTTATGATTTCTCTAAGGTCAATCATATTTCTAACTGCACTGTCTTCTTAATGGTGTTTAATATTTAAGGACATCTGACCCCAAGCCCTCTGGCTTCCTGCTTGGATACAAACTAGTGGCTTTTTGAACCTGTTGTGCAAATATCCTGGGGCACTTGTACTGCTGGGTAACCTCCATTGTACCTTATGTTCCATTTCTTTTGTTTTCTTTTTAGAATGAGGGCATGAGAGGTCGAGTTTCTGAATCCTTGACTTTTTGAAAATATAACTTTTTGTTATTATATTTAAAAAATTATTTGACAGGCAGAGATAGAGATAGAGATAGTGATAGTGATATAGAAGGAGAGAGAGAGAAAGACAGAGAGGCACCAAATGGCTGCAGTGACTGGGAACACAATCTAAGTTTCCCATGCGGGTGGCAGGAACTCAAGTACTTGAGCTATCACCACTGTGTCCCGGGTCTGTACTGGCAGGAAGCTGGAATCAGGGGTGAAGCTGGGACTTGAACCCAGGCATTCTGAAATAGCCCAACTGGTGTCTTAAAACCCATGCCAAATGCCTGCTCCTGTTGTTACATTTTGTACACTGTTTGACTGTTCTTGGATTTATATTTCTTCCTTTTGGGAAAAAAAACACCCCATTTTTGCCTTTATTATTTTATCCCCTCTGTTTTCTCTGTTCCCTTCTTCTTGGTCCATGATGTGCTGCTGTAACAGAATATCCCAGACTGGGTGATTTGTGAGCATTAGGAGTTTGTTTAGTTCATGGTCGTGCAGGCAGGTTCTCCCCTGCACCTTCAACATCTAGAAGAACATCAGGCACACGGTAGGTGCTCAACAAATACTTTGGGACCGAATGTTCATATCCACAAGCTCAGTTGCAATATGTTATATAAGAACTGTATATCTTTAATCACATATATTTTTAAATATTTATTTTATTTATTTGAAAGGCAGAGTTGTATAGAGAGATGGACACACACACACACACACACACAGAGAGAGAGAGAGAGAGATCACTCCTCAGAAGGCTGCAATGTCTGGGGCTGGGCCAGGCTGAAACCAGGAGCCAAGTGCTCCATCTGGTTCTCCCATGTGGGTGGCAGAGGATCAAGTACTTGGGCCATCTTGCACTGCTTTCCCAGGTGCATTAGCAGGGGGCTGGATCATATGTGGAGCAGCCATGACTCAATATGGGATGCCAGTATCTCAGGTGGAGGCTTAACCTGCTGTGCCACAATGCCAGCCCCCTTAATCATATTTTATCTGCTTGATCTGTCATGGGCTAAGAAAACTGAGTGACAATTTATTAGCACTGTGGTTTTGTCTGATTCTTCTTGTCATTTCTTATTTTTCCTGTGAGTATTTTGAAGGCATATTATTCGGTATGTAGCCATTTATGATGGTTTGATCTTGGTCATCATATTCAGAAACCTCTTTTTCTTAGTTTCTTCTTTTAGTTCCACTGATCTCACAGTAATAGCGTAGATCTTGCTTTCCTTTTTTGGTTCATTCGTTTTTTTCCCCATCTATTTTGAAGTGTGTGTGTGTGGAGAGATATTTTCCATCTACTGGTCCACTCCCCAAATGTCCACAGCAGCTGAGGCCAGGCCAGGCTGAAGCCAGGAACCAGGAACTCTATCCTGATGCCCCATGTAAATGGCAGGGGCCCAAGCACTTGAGCCATCATCCACTGCCTCTGAGGGTGCATTAGCAGGAACTCAGATTGGAAGCAAGGAATTAGCTGGGACTTGAACTGACACACTGATAATGGGATGTGGAAACTTAACCCACTGTGCCACAATGCCTACCCCATGATTTTATACATATATATATATATATATATATAGTTCATTCATTGCCTATTCTTTTTTAAAGATTTATTTATTTATTTGAAAGCCAGAGTTAGAGAGGTAAAGGCAGAGAGAGCGAGCGAGAGAGAGAGACAGAGGGAGGTCTTCCATCCACTGGTTCACTCTCCAGATGGCCGCAACGGCCGGAGCTGAGCCGATCCGAAGCCAGGAGCCAGGAGCTTCATTGCCTGTTCTTTTACTTCAGCCAGTAAGTTTTCCTGAGACTCTCTCTGGACTCTTCCACCTTCTTGTTGATGGCATCCTGGGCTGTTACCAAAAACAAGGTCGGGCTGCTCACCCCTCGGGGGTCAATACTCGAGAGATGAGAGTCCATGCGAAGCCGTCGAGTTTATACAAGATGCCAGCCATTTCCCATCTTGGCACATAAGGGTCACCAAGACCATCTCAAATGCTCAGGTTTTGAAGGGAGTAGAAAGGGGAGTAGCTGGCGCCACGGCTCAATAGGCTAATCCTCCACCTAGTGGCGCTGGCACACTGGGTTCTAGTCCCAGTCAGGGCTCCGGATTCTGTCCCGGTTGCCCCTCTTCCAGGCCAGCTCTCTGCTGTGGCCCGGGAGTGCAGTGGAGGATGGCCCAAGTACTTGGGCCCTGCACCCCATGGGAGACCAGGAGAAGCACCTGGCTCCTGCCTTCGGATCAGTGCAGTGCGCCGGCCGCGGCGGCCATTGGAGGGTGAACCAACGGCAAAAGGAAGACCTTTCTCTCTGTCTCTCTATCTCTCACTGTCCACTCTGCCTGTAAAAAAAAAAAAAAAAAAAAAAAAAAAAAAGAAAAAAGAAAGGGGAGGTAGAAAGGGAGTCAGGAGCAAGGAGAGGGAAGGACAGGGCTAGCTGCCTGTTGGCCTCCAGCCAGGCGACAAGTGGCTGCTCAGTGTCACAGAGGTACTTTTTCAGCCTGCAGTGAGAAACCCAGGCCTCTGGTTGTGCTGGCTGGGGTGGACCAGATCACTTGGCAACTTCAGCAGGCTTTTTCCAGGCCAGTTTCTGGAATTCTCACACAAGCATTATATTTATCTGTTAAGTTAAACATAAGTCCAATTAGTGGCGGTTAACTTTTGTTCAGTGAAGGGAGTCATTTGAACTACTGTTATGTGGCTCTTTGGGGAATGGTTTTTTGTTGGCTGTAGTAAAATAATCGCCCCCCCCCCCACCTTTCAGACTGCCATTTCGCCTTGTGAAATGTTCCTCCCTCCAGCCACTGTGTGTGTACAAAACTTTATGTGTGTTTCTAGAATGGCCTGTCCCATATCTGTCAGATGATATTTTGTTTATTTCTTTAAGAAACCCATTTCATTTCTGTACCCTGTACCTCCGGTGGCCAAGGACATTTCAGTCGTGTGTATATTGACTTCTCCCTGCGGATTGCCTCAGTCTTCAGCCTGTGATACAGCAGGTCTTGCCCTTTCTTCACACGCCTGAAGGCAACTGTTCGGCAGAGTGGTTACCATGCCACTTGGGGCACTCAGATCCCGCACTGGAGTGCCTGTGTTTGCACCCAGCTCCGCTTCTGATTCCCACTCCCTGCTGATGTGTACTAAGGGAGGCAGCAGGCTCAAGTGGTTGGGTTCCTGCCATTTATGTGGGCGATCTGGAATGAATTCCCAGCTCCTGGCTTTTGTGAGCATCTGGGGGATGAATCAACAGATGGAAGCTGGCTGTCTCTCTCTCTCTCTTTCAAAAAAATAAAATAAAATAAGCTTATTTCACTTAGCATAATGATCTCCAGTTCCATCCATTTTGTTGCAAATGTCAGGATTTCATTCTCTTTATGATTGGGTAATATTCTATTGTGTGTATGAAGTACATTTTCTTTATGCAGTCATCAGTTGATGGACATTTAGGTTGATTTTGTATCTTTGCTACTGTGAATTGGGTTGCTATAAACATTGGTGTGCAGGTATCTCTTTCATATGCTGATTTCACTTCCTTTGAATATACTCCCAGAAGTGGAATAGCTGGGTCAAATGTAGACCCACTTTTAGTTTTTTTTGAGGAATCTCCATATTGTTTTCCATTATGGTTGTACTAATTTTCATTCCACCCGTTTCTCCACAACCTCACCAGCATTTGGTATTTTTTTTGATTTTGGATAATAGCGATTCTGACTGGAATAGGATGTAACCTCATTGTGGTTTTTATTTGCATTTCCCTCATGGTTAGTGAGCCTGAGCAACCCAGAAACACAAATACCACTTTTTGTTTTTATTTGCAGAAGCTAATACATATAGAGTATTAAAAAAATCCATTCTTTCTGTCTCTTCCTCTCTCTCTGTAGCTCTGATTTTCAAGTAAATAAATAAATCTTTAAAAAATGGGGCCACTGTTGTGGTTTAGTGTGTAAACTGCCACCTGTGGCACCGTCACCCCATATGGGCACCAGTTCGAGTCCTGGCTGCTCCACTTCTGATCTGGCTCTCTGCTCATGCATGGCCTGGGAAAAGCAGCAGAAGATGGCCCTAGTGCTTGGGCCCCTGCCACGTGGTGGGAGACCTGGATAAAGCCCCCGGCTCCTGGCTTTGGCCTGGACCAACCCTGGCTGTTGCAGCCACCTGGGGGTTGAACTAGCAGATGGAAGTGGAATTGGGACTTGAACCCAGGCACTCCAGTATGAAATGCAGGTCTCTCAAGCAGTATCTTAACATTTGTGCCCAAACTTCTACCCTGAGCAGCTCCTGCTTGAGGCTGATTATTTGGCCACACTCCCAAGTGAACAGATCCCTTGAGCTTGTAACCATTCCCAAGTTTACTGTATGTCCACCTTGGCAGAATGCAGGCCCTCCTTGCTTCTGCTGACCATTCCTCAGATCCCCATAGGTCATGGGCAAAGGGAGAGGTGGGGGAGGGCAGGAAACACCAGATAGTCTCTTGAACCCACTAGGGGTTGACAGTTTCAGTTGACAGGTGTGGGCTAATCACCTGCTGTTTCAATTCTCCTGTCGTTGTGTGAGGCTGGTGACTGTGGGAGGGTGATAATGGACCCAGGGTGCATGGACACTGTATGGCTCATCACCATCCTAGACTTCACTCCAAATTGCAAGTCATGTGTACTTGTAGTTTCCCAAATTTATCTGAGAGTCCTATTTCCCATCTCCCTTTCACCCAAGACTCAGCCCACACAGTGGGGTAGGTGAGGCAGGTAGGGCAGGTGCAAGCCCCTTCCTCAAGGACAAGAATTAGCAACTAACTCTTTCTTTCTCTCAAAATCTACATCCTCTTCTGTCGGAAAGAGCTTTGTTGATACTTCACCCTCCAACTCCGTGGCCTGTGGCTTAAACCCTATGCCTTGGCTGTTGACATCTTAAACCCCAACTTTGGAGACTTAGAAACCTTTTCTCTTAAATGATTCTCTCCGCTGTGAGTTTCAAAAGCCTATTTTCAACTGAAAAGCTGAGCACCCAGGCTCTTCTTTCTCCTTGCGTTTCTGCGTTCACAATTTTATCCCGAGGGCATGAGGATAGAGAGCTTTTGCTGAGTCCTACATGGGGAAGATGGATAGGAGGGCAGGCACTACTGAGGGGAGAAGCACAGATAAAAATGTGAAAACCTCCCAACGTGTGCAGAGCAATGCCTCTGTACTGCCACCTTTCCCCCCTCCACTGCAAGGGCTGAGATGTGCTTCATATATACCCCAGACCAGAGTCACTTAATGGGCTGTGATGGAGACTCCAGCCGGGCAGGAGGGACCCTGAGAAGGGGTGTTGCTTAGAGTGAGGACAGTTCATAGCTTTTATTCCTGGATCTGTCACTTAATTTGTATGAGTTCGAGCAAGTCATCTTCTCCCTTTACCCCTCAGGTAGTAGGGGTTAGGAGGGTCGTCTCTCAGCATGGTCTTACCTGTACTGGCCAGCAGGACTAAATGCAAGTTGTAGATCCTCCCAAAGTATCAGTTCCATCATCTGCAAGATGGGCTAACAGTGCTCACACAGTAGGCATTTGAAGAGGCTCAAATGAACAAGTGGGCAAGTCTTTGAGACCTTTGGGAGGTGCAGTATCATTTTGTCATGGACCAGCCCTGTAGGGTGCCTTTTCAGATTTCCTTTCCAGGCAAACTACAGAGACATTAAAAAGGAGTCAGTAGTGGCGAGGGGTTGGGGATAGGTGGGTGGATCAGTAGGGAGGAACAGGTGGAATGCGGCTTTTAGGGCAGTGAAACTACTTCTGTATGACACCATAATGGCTGGTATATGGCATTATACTTCTTCCCACCCATAGAACGTACTACAGCAATTGTGAATGCAGGTTGACATTTATAATTTACAGTAACAATTGCACACTCCAGGGGGGATGTTGGCAAAGGGGGAGGAAGTGCATGGGTAGTGGTGGGGGAATGAGAAATCTCTGTAGTTTCCTCTAGATTTTGCTGTAGACCTAAAATGGCTCTTAAAAAAATGAAGGCTTTTTAACATATTTTTTAAAAAAAGAGTAATATAGGGGCAGGTGTTGTGGTGTATTAGGTTAAGCTACCACAGCTTGGGATGCCCACATCCCATCTTGGAGTCCTGCCTCCACTTCTGACCCGGCTCCCTGGGGAGCAGCAGGTGCTGATGCAAGTACTTGGGTTCCTGTCACCCATATAGGAGACTCAGATGGAGTTCCAGGCTCCTGACTTTGACCTGGCCAGTCTCAGCTGTTGTGGGAAATTGGGAAGTGAACCAGAAAATCAACTATCTCTGTCTCTCTGTCACTCCACCTTATATAAACAAACAAAAATAATAAATATGATAAATGATAAACAATACAAATAAACATTAGAAAGGCTAACATATGTATGAAAATTGACACATTTTTTTTTCTTCTGTCTTGCCCTCCAGGGTTTCCTGAGTCATTTACTGGCAGGGAAGAGGGGCTTTGCAATAACTGGTTACCCACTTTCCTCTGGGACAGCCACTTGCTTCTTCAAGAGCGGTGGCGGCTACTCCAAAAGCGAACAGCAGAGGGCAGCCTGTGCTCAGAAATGACAGCATTCTCCAGCTGTCTCCTGCAAACCCTCACGTTGCTGTGGGCTTACGATAAAATGCATGTGGAGTCCACTAATATTGGAATCTGAGGGTGCAGCTCAGGTTTGCTACGTGGTTTTGCTGTGCATATTTATTCAAAATTCTTGTTTTGAAAGAACACACACAGAACACGTGCGTTTGTGTGCATGTGCACACACACACACACACACTCGCACGTGCGGTTAAAAAGACGGGAACTGTACCAGAATCTACAGAAGATTTCTTACAGTGGCTGCCAGGCTCTCCAAAAGGTGGCCTCCCCTTTCCCTCTCTGAGCTCAGCTCCTGTCCTGTCTCCTGGCTGCAGCCCAGCTGTGGCACTTTTGGAAGCCACTCTCCAGACATCAGTGAGGCTCAGTCCCTCACCGCCTTCAGCTCTACTCAGCTGTCACTCTCTGGTGGTCCACTTGGATCATCTTCCACTGCTTTTCCCCAGGACATTAGCCGGGAGCTGGATTGCAAGTGGAGCAGCTAGGACACAAACTGGCGCCCCTATAAGATGCTGGCATTGCAGGTGGTGGCTTCACCTGCTACATCACAACACTGGCCCCACATTATTCTTGTTGTTGTTGTTGTATTCTTTCTGCAGAGCACTTACTACTCTTGCTCAGAGACAGCTGTACTTCGTGGTGCTGTTGTACCACGTATGTATTATATGCATGTATGTATTATATGTATGTATGTATGTATTATATGAGCAGTTAAAAAAACCTGTCTCTGCCCTGGAACCTCAGCTTTATGAGGGCAGAAGAATTTTTAATCTCCCTTTTTATTCTGTAACATCAGCGCTTAGAAACATCTTCATAAGTCATGTTTCTCCATCCTGTTATGGACTGCCCATTACCACATTTAAAATGACTCCTCACTAATCAATAGGTGAACAGTAATGTCTTATGTGTTCAGAGAATTTATTATTGCTTTTAAATGTTTTAAAAAGTTATTTTCATTTGATTTGAAAGGGAGAGAGAAAGAGAGAGAGAGAGAGTTTTGGATGGACAGAAAGGCAGAGAGAGAGAGAGCTTTCATCTGCTGATTCACTCCCCAAATACCTGCAATAGCCAAGGCTGGGCAAGGTTGAAGCCAGGAGCCATGAACTCCATCTGGGACTCCCAAGTGATGGTAGGGACCCAAGTACTTGGACCATCACCTGCTGTGTGTTAGCAGGAAGCTGGTTGGGAAGTGGAGGCAGGACTCCAAACTGGCATACTGACATGGAATGTGGGCATTGCGAGTGGTAAATTAACTACTGCACCAAATGTTCACCCGACTCGAGAACTTAGAAGATATTTCTGAGGTTGTGTATCTGGTAAGAGGCAGAGGCAGAGGCTCACCTCAGAAGTAAGGTTTCCTTTGCCTGCCACATCTTCTCAGGGGGGGCAGGGGCTCAAGCCCCTGCCAGTGGGTGTTAGCGGGTTCGACGCATGCAGAGGCTTGCAGTAGGCTTGCATGATGGTGCTTGCTGTCTGGTGTGCCTCTGCCATCACTGAAAAAGCATGTTCAGACGGCTGTGCTGGAGAATGAGATGTCCAGATGAGCTGACCGCCAGCCAACACCTAGACACGCGAGCAAGCCCGCCCGCATCACAGAGCCACCTGGCTCACCCTCAGCTAACCCTGGTTCATCTGTTGATTTCTTGCATTTCAGTCGCCTCCCCAGAGGACCTGTGAGGGTGGAGCAGGGAGCTGCGGGGTCTATAAGATGTTTTTTTATTTTTTATTATTTTTTTTTTATTTTTTACAGGCAGAGTAGACAGTGAGAGAGAGAGAGAGAGAGACAGGGAGAAAGGTCTTCCTTTTGCCGTTGGTTCACCCTCCAATGGCCACCGCGGCGGGCGCGCACGCTGCTCCGAAGGCAGGAGCCAGGTGCTTCTCCTGGTCTCCCATGGGGTGCAGGGCCCAAGCACCTGGGCCATCCTCCACTGCACTCCCGGGCCACAGCAGAGAGCTGGCCTGGAAGAGGGGCAACCGGGACAGAATCCGGCGCCCCGACCGGGACTAGAACCTGGTGTGCCGGCGCCGCAAGGCGGAGGATTAGCCTAGTGAGCCGCAGCGCTGGCCGGGGTCTATAACATGTACATTACAGAGGAGCTACTTAGATCTCAGGGTCCCCCAGGCCCAGGGAGAGCCTGTGTCTGGGTCTGTGAGGGGTTGGGCTGTGCTGACACCTCCTTTGCAGGCCCGGCTCTCCCCTTCCTGATCTCTTCAGGTTCCCCAGTTGGAGGGCTTTGATGGTGCACCGTTTCTTTGCCTGGCTCAGAAAATCTTCTCAATTGTCAATAAGCTGACTGGAGCCAGACCTCGACGTCTGATGGAAGGGGTCAGGAATGGCAGGAGAGGAAGCCAGCCGCTGCTGCCCGCAGCCTGCCTGGAATGATGGATGGGAGGCCTGGCAGGCTGGGTAGGATGGAGATGTTTATGTTTCCTAAGGCAGGGCGCTCTCTCTCAGGGCACGGAGCTAGTGGAAACGGGGTCAGAACAAATCACTTTACATTTTCTCTCTCTTTTATTTTTTTCTTCTGATGAGAACTAACTCCTACTCCCAAGGCACGGGAGACCAAAGAAACTGTAATCAAAGCTGCATTTATTCTCTGAAAAAAAAAAAAAAAACTGGTTTCATTGAATTTTAATCTTCTTATGGGACACTGACCTCTCTGAGAGTCTGATGAGAGACATGGACCCATTCCCCAGAAAAGCACTCATAAATACAAATTTTTCCTTACAGTATCAGGACACTTGGAGTTTCTGTGAAACCCACTGATGGAGCCTGGATTAGGGGATTTTAAGAGAGAGAAGGGGGAGGGATGGGGAGAAAGACTGGAAGGCCAGGAAGATAACGATGAAGAGCGAGTCGGAAAGAAATAGGAGGGGCTGAGTATTTGGCACAGCGATTTGGATGTTTGCGTCCCATATCAGAGTGCCTGGTTTGAGTTCTGGCTGTACTTCTGATTCCAGCTTCCTGCTAATGTACACCCTGGGAGGTGGCAGGTGTCGGCTCAAGTACTTGGGTCCCTGGCACTTATTGGGGGGGACCCAGATTCAGTTCCGGCTCCTGGCTTTGACTTGATCCACGGGCATTAGAAAGTGAACCAGAGATATGAGATTTCTGTCTGCCCTTCTTCTCTTTTGCAGTTTTTCTCTCTGCATTTCAAATATAAATAAATAAAAAAGGGAGATTTTGGAAGCACATTTTGGGGAGTTTGGACTCGAAATTTCTCTGGCTCCAAATATATCCCCTCCTCTGTACTAGTCTTGGAATCTATACTTATCCTAAACATCACTTTTCTCAGTCAGTGACATCATACGTTACACTTCATTGTGTAAAGTTGTCTTTTCCCTTTAGGTCTGTCTGTTTGAGATCTATGCATGATGGCACACATTGATCTAGTTTATTCACTTTAACTGTTAGAATTTTCTGGTATGAGTTTTCTACATTTTATGTATCTATTCCCCAATAACAGACATTTAAGTTATTTCCTTTTTTTTTCCTGTCACTAACAGGAAATACTCTTGTATGTGTCTCCTTGAACATGAGTGATAGAAATTTCTCTGTAGACTACTTAGAAGTGGAGATGTTGGATTGTTGGGTGTGAGCGTTTTAGGAATTTCTGGATGCCATTACCTCTTTCTCTAGGGTCACTGTGCCAAACCACAGCTCCCATCAATGGTGTCTGAGGAGCTCCTAGTCTTTTCCAGTGCTTGTTATTTTCTGACTTTTATACTTTTAAAATGACTCTAGTGGGTTAAAATGATGTGTGTCTGTTTATAAAAATGTGTGTCTTACTTGAATCTTTTCATTTTATTCCCCAGCATTTGTGTGCCTTATTTGCAAATTGCTTATTCATATTCTTTGCCCATTTTCCTTTGTGTATTGAAGATGAAGTCTTTCTAGGTCTTGTTTTTGGATTCCTTTAATTATGCCATAACCTTTCCTCCTTAAGATTTGGTTAAAAAGAAAAAGTGAGCCGGCGCCGTGGCTCAATAGGCTAATCCTCCACCTTGCGGCGCCGGCACACCGGGTTCTAGTCCCGGTCGGGGCGCCGGATTCTGTCCCGGTTGCCCCTCTTCCAGGCCAGCTCTCTGCTATGGCCAGGGAGTGCAGTGGAGGATGGCCCAGGTGCTTGGGCCCTGCACCCCATGGGAGACCAGGAAAAGCACCTGGATCCTGGCTCCTGCCATCGGATCAGCGCGGTGCGCCGGCTGCAGCGGCGGCCATTGGAGGGTGAACCAACGGCAAAAGGAAGACCTTTCTCTCTCTGTCTCTCTCTCTCACTGTCCACTCTGCCTATCAAAAATAAAAAAAAAAAAAAAAAAGAAAAAGTGACAAGGGGCCAGCACTGTGGCTCACTTGGTTAATCCTCCGCCTGCGGCGCCGGCATCCCATATGGGCCTGGTTCGAGTCCCAGCTGCTCCACTTCTGATCCAGCTCTCTGCTATGGCTTGAGAAGGCAGTTGAAGATGGGCCCCTGCTCCCACGTGGGAGATCTGGAAAAGGCTCCTGTCTCATGGCTTCAGATCAGCTCTTGTTGTTGTGGCCATCTGGGGAGTGAACCAGCGGATGAAAGACCTCTCTCTCTCTGCCTCTGCTTCTCTGTAACTCTGCCTTAAAATAAATAAATAAATAAATAAATAAATAAATATTTTTTTAAAAAAAGGAAATGCATGAACTTGGACTTAAGATATTCAAGCTTGGGTTCTGACTCTGATGTTAGCTGGCTGTGTGCATTTAGCAATTTATTATATTTATATGAATTTATTTAAATTCTCCAAGCCTCAGCTTCCCCACCTGGATAATGGAGAGAACCATCTACTTCCCAAAATCAATGAGATGCTTGGAGACTCTGCTGTCTATGTGTGATCAGTAGAAAGTGGTTGAATTGAAGAGGCCAGAGGAAGTGTTTCCACCTCTAGACAGCTTCAGTTGCAGCCTGAAACTGCCAATGGCACAGCCTCCATGAAGGAATTAAAACATTGCTCTGGGACCCAGCCCTCCCATGGGATGGTCCTGCTGTCTTCCAGCTGGCCCTAGAGCTGACATGCGGGTCAGGAGGCCAACAGAATGCCCTAGAATGTCCTAGGCCTTCAGCTAAGCATAAGGGAGATTATTGTGTTCAGTTCTCCTAACTGTAAGGATTTAGGCTAAATTCTCATAAGTCTGAGAAGTGCTGGGGAAGGATTGCCCTCCCAGTGCTTGTCTAAGTCCTTCCCTCTATGAGAATGTTGTGCTGGGGGAGAATGGTCTTCCTGTTTAGGTGATGATCATACTTTTTCTATTTTGTTCATCTATGAACAGCTTACCAAGTGCTACTCTCTGTGTTTATTTGTACAGTTCTCAAAATATCCTTTTTTTTTTAAAATCTTATCTCCTTTATGAAACATTCCCTTCTCAGCTTGCAAAAGCCATGTGTCCTTGGCATTTCCACTTGGTTGTCCCTTAGGATTTCAGTCTCAACAGGTGCAGCACTGAGCACTTGATTTCCCAACTACACTGCCCTGCTGACTCATTCTTCCCATGAGCACCATTATTCTTCTTCCAGATGTTCCAGCCAATGACCTGGGAGTGATCTGTGATCCCTCTCTTCTCCTTGTCCTTTCTTTCAATCCATCCCTACGTCCTGCTGATTCTACTTGTGAAATTCTTCCGTGCCTTTCCAGTTTTTACTGAAGTCACCACCTTTAACTCTTGTCTGAACTACGTGCTGCTGTGATCTCCTATCTGGTTTTCTTCCCTTTGTCCTTGTTTCTTTTTTTTTTCTTTCTTTTTATTTTTCATTTTTTTGACAGGCAGAGTGGACAGTGAGAGAGAGAGAGACAGAGAGAAAGGTCTTCCGTTTTGCCGTTGGTTCACCCTCCAATGGCTGCCACGGCCAGCGCGCTGTGGCCGGCGCACTGCACTGATGTGATGGCAGGAGCCAGGTGCTTCTTCTGGTCTCCCATGGGGTGCAGGGCCCAAGCACCTGGGCCATCCTCCACTGCCTTACTGGGCCACAGCAGAGAGCTGGACTGGAAGAGGGGCAACTGGGATAGGATCCGGTGCCCCAACCGGGACTAGAACCCGTTGTGCTGGCGCTGCAAGGTGGAGGATTAGCCTAGTGAGCTGCAGCACCAGCCCTTTGTCCTTGTTTCTATACCAAGTGATCTTTCACAAGTGGGACTCTGATCTTTCCACCCCATCAATGATTTCTCAAGTGCAAAGCATCTCATTATGTGAGACCCCAGTGGAAAGAAGGGGCTATAAAAGAAGGATGTACTTTTCTCTGAAGGGAGGAGAGAACGTCCACTTTGCATATGGCCCTGTCTATTTTTTTTTTTTTTTGACAGGCAGAGTGGACAGTGAGAGAGAGAGACAGAGAGAAAGGTCTTCCTTTTGCCGTTGGTTCACCCTCCAATGGCCGCCGCAGCCAGCGCGCTGAGGCTGGCGCACTGCACTGATCTGAAGGCAGGAGCCAGGTGCTTCTCCTGGTCTCCCATGGGGTGCAGGGCCCAAGCACTTGGGCCATCCTCCACTGCACTCCCGGGGCACAGCAGAGAGCTGGCAACCGGGAGTTGCCAGCTGGAAGAGGGGCAACCAGGACAGAATCCGGCGCCCCGACCGGGACTAGAACCCGGTATGCTGGCGCCCCAAGGCGGAGGATTAGCCTACTGAACCATGGCGCTGGCCTGGCCCTGTCTAAATATTGACAGAGTTTGTGGACTCAAAAGGCTTCCATAGCCTTGGCAGCTCATGTCAAGAGCCTTGGGTGGTCACTGATGTCAAAAATAAGAGTTTTAATTGTTAAATCAACAATAGGAGTCACTGTGCACTTACTCCCCATGTTGGACATCTGTCCTTAATGAGGTGTACTATGAGAATTAATGGTAAAACTTGTCTTCAAACTGCACTTTATACTTTGTGTGTCTGTGTGGGTGTAAACAGTGGAAATCTCTACTTACATTGAGTTGGTCTTCTGTATATAAAGTAAATTAAAAATGAATCTTAATGAAAAATGGAATGGGAGAGGGAGTAGGAGGTGGGATGGGAGTGGGTGTGGGAATGGGGGGGGGGAGAAACATTATATTCCTAAAAGCTGTACATATGAAATTTGTATTCATTAAATAAACACCTTAAAAAGCATCTCATTATGTGTGTGCTTATTGTGACTAATTCCTGCTTCTGCTTCCAAAATCACTTTAGCCCATACTTCTTTCTTGCTCACTTTAGTACATCTTCCTTGGCTTCTTTCTACTTCTAGAAAGTTCCAACCCTGTTCCTACATCATAGCCCTCATGGTTTCTGTTTTGTTTTCTTTTAAGATTTATTTTATCTATTTGAAAGGCAGAGTTACAGAGAAAGAGAGGGAGAGAGAAGGGGAGGGGGAGGGAGAGGAAGAGAGGGAGACGAGAGATATTTTCCATTCATTGGTTCACTCCCCAAATAGCTGCTGGGCCAGGCTGAAATCAGGAGCCAGGAACACCATCCGGGTCTCCCATGTGTGTCGCATGGGCCCAGGCATTTGAGCCATCTTCCACTTACTCAGGCACATAGTTAAATAATGTGTGTACTCAGGCACATTAACAGGGAGTTGAATCAGAAGAGGAGCAGCCAGGACTCGAACTGGCTCCCATATGGGATGCTGATGTAGCAGGTAGTGACTTAACCCACTGCACCACACCACTGGCCCCATCACTGTTTCTTTTAGTTTGACCATTCCTACTGCAGCCATCATACACTGCTTCCTAGTTGTGTCTCAGCATGTCAATTCCACCTCGCCAGAGAGGCACACTCTGTCTACCTTTGTCTAAAGTCAGGCACCCATAGTTTTCAGTATGGTTCATGTATTTTATAATTGTGGTTGCCTGAACACTTTTTGTCTTGTTAAACTGATTACATTATGAACTTCATGAGGGCAGGGCCTATGATTGTTTGCCAGATTTAGCAAAGAAAACAGCATAAAACAAAAGACCAAACAAAGTCCAAAACTTCCAGTTAAATGTGATTTTTCAGGTAAACAATAAATCATTTTTTGTATAAGTTGCATGGGACATACTTATGCAAAAATTACTTATTGTATATGTGAAATTCACATGTAACATATCCTTTATTTAATCTGGCAGCCTTATTCATAGTACTTGTTAAAGTGCCCAGCCAGGCATAGAATAAGTAATCAATAAATGTTGTCAAATGTTGAACAAATGAATTCAGAGTAAGCAGTAGAGCCAGGAAAAGAACTTTTGCCATCCTTGTTCCAATCTCCCTTTGTATTCTTACTTACCTTTCCTCTTCCAACCATCCCTAACCTCTAGCAATGACTACTCTATTTTTTCATTGTTATTTTTGTCTTTTTGAGAAGACATATAAATGGAATCATACAGTGTATGCTTCTTTTCTTTTCTAAAGATTTGCTTACTTATTTCAAAGGCAGAATTACAGAGAGAAAAAGGGAGAAACAGAAATCTTCCACCTGCTGGTTTACTCCCCAAATGGCTGCAACAGCCAGATCTGGGCCAGGCCAAAGCCAGGAGCCAGGAACCAGGAGCCAGGAGCCAGGAACTCTGTCCTGGTCTCTGACATACATGGCAGGGGCCCAGTTCTTTGGGCCATCATCTGCTGCCTTCCCAGGCACATTAGCAGGAAGCTGGATCAGAAGCAGAGAAAACTGGTGATTCAAACTGGTGCTCCAATATGGGAAGTCAGTGTCACAAGTGGTGGCTTAACCTGCTGTGCACTTTTGAGAGTAACCATCAAATCGCCCTAGAGACCCATCTGAGTTGTTTTGTGTCTCAATAGCTTCTCTCTTTGCTGAGTAGTAGTCCATGGTTTGGGTTGCCACAGCTTGTTTAACCATGGACTCATCGGATGCCATTTGGACTGCTTCTGTTTTCTTTGGCTGTTATAAATTAAGTTGCTATAAACTGTCATGTACAGGTTTTGGTGTAGGCTTAAGGTTTCATTTCTTTAGGGGAAAATGTTTAGGAGAACAATTGCTGAGTCTTTTAGTTAGTACATATTTTGTGTATTTTATTATACTTAGAAAATGTACCAATCTGTTTTTCCACTGTGAATATAACATTTGCATTCCAGAAATGTGTAGGAAATCTTGTTTCTCCACATCCTTTCCAGCATTCAGCATTGTTACCACTTTTTATTTTAGCTTTTCTAAAAGGTATGTAGAGGCTGCGTCTTCCTAAAGGCTGATGGTACTGAGCTTCCTTTATGACTTATCTGCCATCTGTATGTTCTCTTTGGCAAAACATCTGTATCTTTTGTCCATTTTCTAATTGGATTTTTTTTTTTACTGTTGAGTTTTAATAGTTCTTTATTTTAGATGTAATTCCTGGGTTACAAATATGGTTTGCAAATATTTTCTATCAGTTTATAACTTATCTTTTCATCTTCTTGATGGGTTTTTTTTTTAGAGTACAGGTTTTTCATTTTCATGTCTTCTTTTAGGAATCATGCCTGTAGTGTCATGTTTAAGAGTTTTTTAACAAACTCTGTATCCCAAATATTTTGTCTTCTGTTATCTTTAAAAAATATATATAGTTTTACATTGTTATCTACGATCCATTTGAATTCTTTTCGTGGAAAGTGTGAGATTAGGTCAAGGTACTTTTTTTTTCCTTCAATACCATTTATTGAGAATATTTCACTTCTCCCAATGAATTCATTGAAACTTTGGCAAAAATCAGTCAGTTATACTGGTGTAGCACTATTTCTGGGTTTTCTGTTCTGTTCTTTGATCTCTATGTCTGTCCCTCTGCCATTACCACAATCTTGATTGCTGTAACTATATACAATAAACCTGGATGCCAGATACAGTGAGTTCTCCCTATTTGTTAATATCTTTTCAAAAATGGTTTTAGTTATTGTAGCTCCTTTGCTTTTCTGTGTAGGTTTAGAATAGTTTGCCTATATTTATAAGAAAGCTTGAAGAGAGTTTGACAAGAATTTTATTAAGCTTGTATGTCAATTTGGGAAGACTTAACATCTTTGCTATATTGTCTCATTCATGAGCATGCTATATATATGTTTGGTTAGAGTTTTATGTAAATTTCAGCGTATAGTTCCTGTACATAGTTAGGTTTATACCTGTTGCATTTTTGAGTAATTATAAGTGGTATTGAATTTTTATTTCAGTTTACATATGTTCACTGTTAATACATAATCATATAATTGACTTTTGCATGTTTTCCATGTATCCTATGACCTTGCTTAACTCAGTTATTAGTTCTAATGGTTTTCTGTAGGTTCCTGGGTATTTTCTGTGCAAGCCATCATGTCATCTGCAAGCATGATTGGGTTTATTTCTTCTCCGCTGATCAGTGTACATTTTATTTCCTTTTCTTACCATTTTGCAGTGGTCAGAACTTTCAACACTATTTTGAATAGCAATGATGTGAATGGATAAGCTCCTCTTGTATCCAATTACCTTATCTTAAAACAATTATTTTTAATACTAATTGTACCTATTTATGGGGGTAGGCACAGTGTGACATTTTAAATACATGGACACAATTAAATGTGACAATTAAATACATGGATACAGTGTGTAGTGATCAAATCAGAGTAACCAACATTATTTTTGAAGACTTGGAGCTCCTTTCTTCTGTTTGTTCATAAAACACATCACAGGTTATTGTGAACCATAGTCACCCTACTATGCTCGCTATTTATTTATTTATTTATTTATTTTGACAGGCAGAGTGGACAGTGAGAGAGAGAAACAGAGAGAAAGGTCTTCCTTTTGCCGTTGGTTCACCCTCCAATGGCCGCCGTGGCCGGTGCACCGCGTTGATCCGATGGCAGGAGCCAGGTGCTTCTCCTGGTCTCCCATGCGGGTGCAGGGCCCAAGCACTTGGGCCATCCTCCACTGCCTTCCTGGGCCACAGCAGAGAGCTGGCCTGGAAGGGGGGCAACCGGGACAGAATCCGGCACCCCGACTGGGACTAGAACCTGGTGTGCTGGCGCCGCTAGGTGGAGGATTAGCCTAGTGAGCCGCGGCGCCGGCCCCCACTATGCTCTTTAACACTAGGCACTTAGTCTTTTTATCTAACTCTGATTTGGTTCCACTCTTCGACCTCCCTCTGTTCCCTGATGCTCCTCTCAGCCTCTAGTAACCACAATTCTGTATTCAGATGGATTTTTTTCTAACTTCTACTCATATAGGAGGGACAATACATTGTGTTAGTCTTGTTGTATCTGGCCTATTTCACTTAACAGAATGTCTCCTAGTTCCATTTTTTTTTTTTTGACAGGCAGAGTTAGACAGTGAGAGAGAGAGAGAGAGAGAGAGACAGAGAGAAAGGTCTTCCTTTTCCGTTGGTTCACCCCCCTAAATGGCTGCGCCAATCTGAAGCTAGGAGCCAGGTGCTTCTCCTGGTCTCCCATGCAGGTGCAGGGCCCAAGCACTTGGGCCATCCTCCACTGCACTCCCGGGCCACAGCAGAGAGCTGGCCTGGAAGAGGAGCAACCGGGACAGAATCCGGCGCCCCGACCGGGACTAGAACCTGGGGTGCTGGCGCCACAGGCGGAGGAATAGCCAAGTGAGCTGCGGCACTGGCACATCCATTTTGTTATACATGATTGGATTTCTTCCTTTTTATGACCAAATAAATAGCTTTTTTTGACCTTTTGGCCAAGATCTTGTGTGTGTGTGTGTGTGTGTGTGTGTGTGTGTGTTATGTTTTCTCTATCCACTCACCTGATGATGGACACCTTGGTTGATTCTATATTTTGGTTACTGTGAATAGTGCTGCAATAAACATGGTGGAGCAGGTTAGCTGGTCTTTTTAAACACAGATTTGCGTGATGCAATGGAGAGGCCAGGTGTGGAGATTTTTTTTTAAAGATTTATTTATTTATGAGAGAGAGAAAGACAGAAATATCTTCCATTTGCTAGCTCATTCACTCCCCAAAATGGCTGCTATAACTGGGGCTGGGCTATGCTGAAACCAGGAGCCTGGGATTCCACCTGGGTCTCCCATGTGGGTGCCAGAGACCCAGGTACTAAGTACTTGGGGCTTTATCTGCTGCCTTCTCAGACACATTAGCAGGTAGCTTGGTCAGAAGTGGAGCAGCTGGGACTCAAACTAGCATTCATGTGGGATGCTGGCATTGCAGGCAGGGGCTTAACCCAGTTATGGGGGCTTAAGTCAGTTATGCACAGAGAGAAGGAGAGCCAGAGAAAGAGGTCTTCCATCTGCTGGTTCACTCCCCAGGTGACTGCAACAGCGGGAGCTGCGCTGATCCTAAGCCAGGAGCCAGTTAGCTTCTTCCGGGTCTCCCACACGTGTGCAGGGGCCCAAGATTTGGGCTGTCCTCTACTGCTTTCCCAGGCCATAGCAAAGATCTGGATCGGAAATGGAGCAGCCGGGACTCTAACTGGCACCCATATGGGATGCAGGTGGCAGCTTTACCTGCTGCGCCACAGCGCCAGCTCCCAATCTCCTTTCTATTTACTTTTCCTGCTCTTTGGAGGCAACCAGTTTTAAGTGCATGGTTATTTATTTATTTATTTATTGACAGGCAGAGTGGACAGTGAGAGAGAGAGAGACAGAGAGAAATGTCTTCCTTTGTCGTTGGTTCACCCTCCAATGGCCACCGCGGCTGGCTCGCTGCGGCCGACGCACTGCACTGATCCGAAGGCAGGAGCCAGGTACTTTATCCTGGTCTCCCATGGGGTGCAGGGCCCAAGCACTTGGGCCATCCTCCACTGCACTCCCGGGCCATAGCAGAGAGCTGGCCTGGAAGTGGGGCAACCAGGACAGAATCCGGCGCCCTGACCGGGACTAGAACCCGGTGTGCTGGCGCCGCAAGACGGAGGATTAGCCTAGTGAGCCGTGGTGCTGGCCAAAAGTGCATGGTTTTTGAAAAATAAATAATAAACCCTTTTATGTATTTATTTTTTAAAAAAAGATTATTTGAACAGCAAAGTGACAGAGGGGGAGGGAGAGGGGGAAATGAGAGAGAGAGAGAGAGAGAGAGAGAGAGTCCATTAATTCATTTGTTCACTCCCCAAATGCCTGCAACAGCCAGGGCTGGGCCAGGCCTAAATCACAGTTAGGAACTCCTCCTGGGTCTTCATGTGAGTAGCAGGAACTCACGTAGTTGAGTCATCATCTGCTGCCTCCCCAGGTGCATCAGCAGGAAGTGGGCCTGGAAGTAGAGTAGCCAGGACTCCAACCCAGCGTTCCATGTGGGATGCAGGAGCCCCAAAGTGGTAGCTTAACCCACTGCACCACAACTCGCACCCCATTCTTCACCTACTTCTGGTGTATTATCTAGTATTGTCCCTACGCCTCCCATCCTCCTAATATAATGATGCGACTACATTTATCACGAGCAAATGTTGTTCACCGAAGAACCAAAACATGTACTTTAATTATACTTCTTTTGTTGAAAAATTTCCTTCTCTCCTACTCCTCAGTATTCCTGATTAATTGCCATATTGTCTTCTCCTCTCCATTTTTAGGTGTACTGCTTGACTTTCTGGTCTACCCTGTTCTCAAGTGTGTCTTCATATCATTTACTCTCACCAGATCCACTTTTCCTGCGCCCCTGGAGCTTTCCAAGTTGAGCATTGTTTCCTACTGCACAAGGTGAGACCAGTTACCAAACATTAGTCTTTTTCTTTGTCTCTCTTCCAGCTTAGTCCTGCCCCCTTGGACAATTGTTACTTGTCCTGTATTCTTTCTCCTTTTATTTGGTGTGTTTATGCTTTTAGTGACATCAATTCTTTTTCTCAGCCATGTTCTTTCTTTAAAAAAATTTTTTTATATACATAAAGGGAACAAGTTTCATGTATTTCATGTCTACAGTTTTAAGAACAGAATATTTCCCAGCCTACCCTCCCTCTCTCTCTTTCTCCCACCCTCCCTCCCATTTACTTTCTTATTTTTAAAAAAATTTTTACAATGACATACTTTCAGTTTACTTTATAATCACAAGCTTAATCTTCCACTGAATAAAAAATTGAACAAGTAAGTAGAAAAACACTGTTCCCTGTGAGTATAGACAAGGGCAATAAATAATAATCAGATCTCAAAATGTCAATTTTGTTCATATACATTACATTTTTTGTACTCTATATTTCCATGTTCTTTTTTGTTCCATCCATTTGACCTTCTTAACACCTTCTTAACAGTCCACTCATAGTAGTATTGTTATTACTTTGTCAGTCAACTGTTGGCCCATGATAGATTAGCATTTTGAAGTGTTCTCATTTACATAGGGCACCCCAAAGATCACTTGATCCATAGCTAAAAGGGCGATTGTTCTAATGCATCTATGATTGAGGCAAAGCCCTTGCAGGGAGTAGCAGGCTAAGGGCAGCTGATTATAATGAAAGGCTTAAGGAAGGCATAAAGGCTTCAGGCATGACAAGAACACAGATTGAAAGAATAGGTGATCTGTTTCTGCAGAAAGCAGATCCATCACCAACAGAAAAAGCTTTCCTAAAGCAGTGCCCAGTCAAGATGTGGGCCTCAGACAAGCTGGATCCATATTTTAGGAGACAGCAGCCTACCTCGTTGGCAGGTCATACATCAAGAAACAAGTTTAATAAAGAATTCATTGAAAAGCACTATTTCAACAGGCTATAAAGTTGGCCCCAGAAGAGGAAGACTCAGGGAGGTTTTTGAATGTATTATTGGTTGATATTGCTTGTTGAATTTGGAAGGCTATGTCTTTCAGATTTATGGAGCAGTGTCCAAGCATCATGACCTTGGACCTGCCCCGGAGTCTCATGAATTATCTAAATGAGTCCATTCAGAATAATGGTTGCACCTACTTGACTCTCAACATGCATTTTCACCTCATTAATTCCTGTTGTGTTTGGGGTTGAATTGCCTTTACAGACTGACTCACACATGTTCCCCATCTCGGTTCGACAATGTATTAAAACAACTGGATGGTGGGCCCTGGAGCCCATGTCGCTTCATGCGATGGGTCTAGGCTTTCTGTTCACCCTGGTTTGGTATCTATCAAGATTACAGTTTGGTTAGGTTGTTATCACTCTCATCTTGAGCCTTTCTGGGACTTGTGCGCCTGCAGAGCGGTAACTGCTGTTGCAGTGCCTGGTTTACTAAACCAGCTGCTGACACTCACTGCTTGGATGCTGTCTGAGTTGGGTCCAATTCTAGTCCTTTTGTTCCCCAACATATCCCTCCTTCTCTGCTACATACGAAATAGGATTTAGCAGGTCCTCCCTGTGTGTAGTAAAATCATTTCTCTTTTATAAATATGACTTTAAGAGGAGCCAATCCCATTATGAAATAGCAATGAGAGGAAAGGGAGAGGGAGGCTCTTTGTAGAAGTACACTCTCAAGAGTCAGAATTGTGCTTTCTTTCCATACTTATTTGCCTCAATTTGTTCTTGCTGCAGGCACAAAATACCTTAGATGGTGTAATTTATAAAGAGTAGAAATTTATTTTCTCACAGTTCTAGGGTCTGGGGAGTCCATGATCAAGGCACTGGCAAATTTGCTGAGTGGTGAGGGCTCGGTCTCTGCTTTCAGGATGGTGTTTTGAATGCTGCTTCCTCTGGAGGGAACAATCGCTGTGTCCTCATGTGCTGGAAGGTGGAGGGCAAAAGGGCCTGGCTAGTTCCTTTCAGCCTTCTAATAAGGCACTAATGCCATCCACGAGAGAGGAGCTTGCATGGCCTAATCACTTCCCAAAGGCCCTACCTTTTAATACTATAGCCTTGGGAAGTTTCAACATGAATTTTGGAAGGGATTAAAAACACTCAATCTCAAGGATTTCTGACTTTAATGTCTCGTTCTCAGCCATTCTTCCAAGTAACAGCAGAACTGAAATGACTGGGCACTGGGGTAGGCTGGGCATGAAAATCAGCTCACTCACCGAGCACTGAAGTGGAACATACATCTCCAGTCAACATCTATCCTCTCTACACTTCGTGTGAAATTCTCTGTGATTCCTTGAGATCACTAGGGCCATCAGCCTACTTGACTGAGCTCTCAAAGAGGCTCTCTGTGCGAGAGGAGCCCACCAAGTTTCTACTAAGTTCCCCTGAGGTGTATGCTTTTGCCTGTGGAACGTCTCTTCTTCCTTCCCATAACAGAACCAATTCTTTCCCTGGGAAGTCACTCCTTTCTCCTGCAATAAGCCTGATTATTTATTTTTATTTTTTTATTTTTTAAAAAATTTTTTGACAGGTAGAGTGGACAGTGAGAGAGAGAGAGAGACAGAGAGAAAGGTCTTTCTTTGCCATTGGTTCACCCCCCAATGGCCGCTGGCGTACCGTGCTGATCCGAAGGCAGGAGCCAGGTGCTTCTCCTGGTCTCCCATGCGGGTGCAGGGCCCAAGTACTTGGGACATCCTCCACTGCACTCCCGGGCCACAGCAGAGAGCTGGCAACCGGGAGTTGCCAGCTGGAAGGGGGGCAACTGGGACAGAATCTGGTGCCCCGACTGGGACTAGAACCCGGTGTGCCGGCGCCGCAGGCGGAAGATTAGCCTATTGAGCCCCGTTGCTGGCCAAGGCTGATTTTTTTTTTGACAGGCAGAGTGGACAGTGAGAGAGAGAAACAGAGAGAAAGGTCTTCCTTTTGCTGTTGGTTCACCCTCCAATGGCCGCTGTGGCCGGCGCGCTGCAGCCGGCGCACCGTGCTAATCTGATGGCAGGAGCCAGGTACTTCTCCTGGTCTCCCATGGGGTGCAGGGCCCAAGCACTTGGGCCATCCTCCACTGCCTTCCTGGGCCACAGCAGAGAGCTGGCCTGGAAGGGGGGCAACCGGGACAGAATCCAGCTCCCCGACCGGGCCTAGAACCCGGTGTGCAGGCGCCACAAGGTGGAGGATTAGCCTAGTGAGTCGCGGTGCCGGCTTAAGGCTGATTATTTTTAAGGTATCCACGTGACCTAGGTGTGGCTAACAGGGATTCAATTTCCTCTGCCTCTTGTTGGCATTAGTCTAGAGTGACATGTGACTCACGTGTCTAATTAGTCATGATCACTGCTCTTATTGGGGTGGTTGGGAAAAGGCCATCTTTTTTTCTGTTAAGGTGGTTTGAAAGATAAAACATAAACCCGAAACTGGTGAAATTCTTCCAGCCTTTACACAGATCACAGAGCCCACTTAGAGAAAAGCAGAATCGAGATATGGAGAAAACAAAACCGAGTCCACTTCTCATCATTTCAGTCCCTGGATCCAACTGTGCCTAAAGTCATAGTAGCTACTATTTGACTTTACACATATGTGAACCAATAACATTAACTTTTTCCTATTTTTACTTATATCAGTTTGAATTTTTTCTAAGTACAATCCAAAAAAATCCTACCTAGCTCAGCCAGTTATTTTATCCAAATCCTGCAGTCTGAACTGCATGGACTCTGTATGTAACATGCGTTCCAAGTTTTATAGTGAATTGTCAGATATGTGTGTTGCTGAAGTTCATTGGCTTTATCTTGGGATCTTTCTTATTTTTTTCCTATTCTTCATTTCAAGGATTCTTCCCACTTCAGAATTGCAGCTACGACACTGTATTGTCTTTTCAGCAGCAGCTTCCCTAACCCCGAAGGCTAGGTGCCTGCCAGTGCCCTGATGTCTCTGTCCTTCAGAAATGTTTGTGGCTGAGGGCATCCGTGAATAAAGGCATAAATCTGAATAAGAGTGAAGGATAACAGTTGTGCTGGGGGAAGACAGGTAAGCAGACGCTGCCCTTCATAAGTGACATTTTTTGGGTATTCACGATCTGCCAGGCATTTCACTAAGTGTTTCCCATGGATTATGTTGTTTAATCCTCAAAACAATCCCTGATGTTGATGTTGTTTTAAAATTTATTCTGTCAGGAGGCAGACTGATCACTGATGGAGGGGCTTGTCTAAGGTCCCACACCTAGAAAGGGATGGAGTGGGGACATGAACCAGTTGGTCAGAGTCCAGCAGGACTTCATTCCTGAGTGAGAGGCAGCAATTGAGCTTCGACAAAGATCACGAACAGTGCATCTGCTTATTCTGGGTGGCATCTTGTTAATTTTTGGAGAGAGTGTCTGCACAAGTGACGACAGGAAGGACTCACTTCAGGGTAGGCAGTGAGAGAGTTAGGTGTGGTGGTTAAGATCAGAACCTCATATCAGGCAGACCTGGTTGATGGTTCAGGCATCCCAGTTGTCACTTGTGGGACTTGGGGAAGTTACTAAGATACTTTGAACTTGCTTTCTTCATCTGTACAATGGATACATGGTCATCTGTACAGATTAAGTGAGATAATGCTTGAGAAAGGCCCTCTACTCCACGGCTCATGTCCTTTCCTGTTATTTTGTTCATTTCTGTCTCACAGCAAGATAGCCAGCAGATCCAATGCTCCCAGCCAGCCCTCCTCTGTCTTACGAAAGGGGCAGTAGATGAGCATGAAATACTCCAGGTATTTTTAAGTGTTTCCATTTATTTTCAGTGTTCTAGGTATCAAATAAGAATTGATTCAATGTAGGAACCAGACACCCACATTTTCTAGATGGAAGAATTATCAATTTAACAAGAAGAAAACCAGTTTCTACTGAGAGTCCCCATTGAGATGGACACTTGCTGTAGAAGAAAAAACTGAGTCACAGAAAGCTTGTGGAGTGTGCTTGAGGCCACACAGCCAAGTCCAGGCACGCCAGGGATCCAGGGAGCCATCTGAGCAAGGGACAAAACTGTTTTGTCCTTGCCTAAAGGTATCGGTAAAGGGAGCCTGAAACCAGGAACAAGGATTTTACCAAGAGCCAGTATTCAGCTTCCTTTGGTGGCAAGGCATCATCTATGGCATGATCTATACCCTGACACCATCCTAGGCTCTAGCCCCCGCAACCATTGCTGGAAGCTAGGTAACCACATAGCCCAACTACCAGTGTCAGCCCCACCCCATCCTAATAGGATTCGCTGCTCCTACTTCCCTGCCTGCCCCCTGGCAAAGTTTTAAAAGGACCTGTTCCTGAACATGTCTCTCTCTCTCTCTGTCTTCCTCTCCATCTCCTGACCTCTGTCTCTGTCTCTCTCTGTCTTACACTCTCCTCCCTCTTTTCCTTCTTCGCCCCTTCCCTCCAGTCTGTCGGGTTTCCTCCAATAAACTCTTTCCTTTAAAAAAAAGATTTTTTTTTGTTAATATAAACAGGACAGATTTCATGTAGTTTATAGATATAATTCTAAGAATATAATGATACTTCCCTGTCTCCCTCTTTCCTTCCCCAGAAGCTTACTTTCAACTGGATTAAGCCAGTTGAAACCAGAAAAAAATTACCAGAGGGGGTATTGGGAATTTTCATTTAAAACAAGAAAAAAGTGAACAGTTAGCACTTGGGGAGGCTGGAAGCAGAATCTGTGAAGCCGGTGGGAGCTCAGAAAGCAGTTTGTTCTCTTGTTCTGGGTCACATGTCTCTGTATCTCGTTTTCGGTTAGCATTTATGCCTCATAACTTTTCAAGACTGGACCCATTTGCTTTACAATCCTTGCCTGACCTAGAACTCCCAAAGCACAAGGTCAGCATTCAGGTAGCTTCTGCCACCCCATAGCATCCAACTCCAAACATCCCAGGGAGAGGCGATTTGTTTCAGTCTGAACTAGTGTCTACACTGACCCCATGGGAAACAAGTCTACATAGAAAGGCCCCAGAAGAAGAGGAGTTTTAGGGAAGGGTTGGATTAGTTGGGTCAGTTGGGTCATTTGGGCCAGAGATTCATAGACATCCCCGTAGGTCTGCACTTCAAATTTCAGGTATAGTGGAAGACAGACCAGCGTCAGCTCTCACAGCTAGCTTGCAATCCTAATTTGGTCCAAGTTAACTGTAAACCAATCATGACTATGTCCAGATGTGAAATATCACCAACACCTTCCGTTGTGGAACCAGCCCAGTTGGTTCTGATAGAGACATGAGAGATGTCATGATGGAGAATGAGCCTGCTGCTCATTTGTATATTTGGTGCTGGAGTAGCAGGACAGCCTTTACCTGTGGGGAGAGTTCAACCCATGTTTGTTTCTCTTGGTGGGGAAACTCCCACCTTGAACTTGCCCACCCTCTCTGCTGAAAGGGGAAGGAGGTTAGAACTTGGCTTGTTGCCAAGTCCCCCTGACAATGTCTGTTTACTGTGCTTCACGAAGAGACGTCTGTGATTGACGACTAATGATGCTTGAGTTCTTGACTGCAGTCTGTAGGGGATGCCTCTCTCATTTGCCACCTGAAAAGCTGCAATTACCAAAATTGCTCATAATGCCACTCCTTTAGGAGTTCACATTAGGAATCCCTTCAGGAGAATTCATTCATGCATTCATGCATGTGGTTATTCGTTTCTCTTCCCATGGCCCTTTAAGCAAGCCTGTTCTATCCATGCACCTTGAACTTGCTTAGTCAAAAAGATGACTCATGGGTTTAGATATTCAAGATCAGCTGACCACCTAAAATAGGCTCCCTTGTGTGCTGAGAAATGTTTCATAAGCAGTTTGCTGATTTCTCTGGTGTAAATACTCATACAATGGCTGCTTTGAACTTAGCAATATAATGTCACTGGAGGTGTGCCCAGTGGCACTCAGGAGTCACGTGAGCCAGCAGCACGCGAATCTGCACCCCCTTGATGATTTCTTTACCTCATTCACAGCTGCATCACCTGCAGCTCCCCATAGGGGGAGCCGGGGGGAAAGGCAGCATTCGTAACTAAGTGAGAGGTGGCCTCACATAATGATCTAGTGCATGGGTGTGGTCCCTGCCACGTGCATGTCTAAGCTCTGCCATTTACTATGCTGTAACTTGACTATGTTTCTTACCTTGCTTTTCTGTTTTCCCCTTGAAGACAGGGTGCATCACTGGGTTAGTTTATGATTATATGGACTTACATTTGTAAGGAGCTTGGAGTTGTGTCAGGCACACAGTGGGTGTCATGCAAGTGTTTGATGAATAAATAACACATTCTACAAATATTTACTGAAGACCTACTGTGTGACAAATGCATGTACTAGGCACTGTGGGTATGACATACTGAAACAATTTGTAGGGTAGGGAAGGCACACACATGAGTTTCCTTGATGTGAAGAAGAAATGAAAATAACTCACATATATTGGGAATTATGTGGCAGATACTGTGACATTTGGTTCCATTTGGTCATTGCTTAGCAATATCACCTTTTTTTTTTTTTAAAGATTTATTTATTTATTTGAGAGGCAGAGAGAGGTCTTCCATCTGCTGGTTCACTCCCTAAATAGCTGCAACAGTGCTGATAGGGAGCCAGGAACTTCCTTCGGGTCTCCACGTGGGTGCAGGGGCCCAAAGACTTGGCCCATTTTCCACTGTATTCCCAGGCCAGAAGCAGAGAGCCAGATCAGAAGATGAGCAGCAGGGACATGAACCGGTGCCCATATGGGATGCTGGTGCCACAGTACTGCCCCCTAGAGATGTCATTTTTTTTTTCAGTTGACAGGTAGAGTTACAGACAGTGAGAGAGAGAGAGAGAGAGAGAGAGACAGAGACAGAGAGAAAGGTCTTCCTTCCGTTGGTTCGCTCTCCAAATGTCCACCATGGCCGGCGCTGCACCGATCCGGAGCCAGGAGCCAGGTGGTTCTTCTTGGTCTTCCACGAGGTGCAGGGGCTCAAGCACTTGGGCCATCCTCCACTGCCTTCCTGGGCCTCAGCAGAGAGCTGCACTGGAAGAGGAGCAACCGGGGCTAGAACCCGGTGCCCATATGGGATGCCGGCACCGCAGGCAGAGGATTAACTAAGAGAGCCACGGCGCTGGCCCTTGTCATCTTCATTTGTAAGAATTACCTTTAAAAGTAATGTATAAAGCCAAATATTTATTTATTTATGTGTTTTATTTATTTTTTAAGATTTTATTTATTTATGTGAGAGGTAGAGTTACAGAGAGTGAAAGATAGAAACAGAGAAAAAGGTCTTCCTTCCATTGGTTCACTCCCCAAATGGCCGCAATGGCTGTAACTGTACTAATCTGAGCCAAGAGCCAGGAGCCAGGAGCCTCTTCCAGGTCTCCCACAAGGGTATAGGAGCCCAAGAACTTGAGCCATCTTGTACTGCTTTCCCAGGCCACAGCAGAGAGCTGGATTGGAAGAGGAGCAGCCGGGACTAGAACCGGCACCCATATGGGATGCCGGCGCTGCAGGCGGAGGATTAACCTATTGTGCCATGGCGCCGGCCCCTAAAGCCAAATATTTAAAAACATTTGGTCATTGAGAGTTCTTGCAAAGATTATCAAGAGTTTCTTTTCATTATCTATTTTTCTGATGGGGCGTTCATATTTTTAAATTAAGTTTCCTGAACTTTATCTAATTAAAGACATTTTAAAAACAGGCAAAATGGAGATGATGTAATGAACCCCTACATACCCATCATCTAACTAAACCAATTATCAGTTATTCATACTCCTGCCCACTTCCCCCACCTGAACTGTAAAATCAATCAATCAATCCCAGGCATCATATAATTCCATCTACAATACTGCCATTTTTCAGATGAGCAAAGTAAGGCTTAGAGAGTTTAAATGATTTGATCAAGGTCGCACACACCTGAATTCGAGTCTGCTTCACTCTGTAGTCCACACTTTTAACCAAAGCACTGCAATTTTGAGAGGGCTTAGAAATGCTCCAGGACAAGGGAATGGGAGCACCAGAGCTCCGAAAGGCGTGCGGGACAGTTCTTGGAGAAAGAAATGTTGTTGAGAAGGAGGCAGGGATTTTCAATGGCAAAGAAAAGCTTGCGGCCGGCGCTGCGGCTCACTAGGCTAATCCTCCTCCTAGCGGCGCCGGCACACAGGGTTCTAGTCCCGGTCGGGGCGCCGGATTCTGTCCCGGTTGCCCCTCTTCCAGGCCAGCCCTCTGCTGTGGCCAGGGAGTGCAGTGGAGGATGGCCCAGGTGCTTGGGCCCTGCACCCCATGGGAGACCAGGAAAAGCACCTGGCTCCTGGCTCCTGCCATCGGATCAGCGCAGGGCGCCGGCCGCAGCGCGCCGGCCGAGGCGGCCATTGGAGGGTGAACCAACGGCAAAGGAAGACCTTTCTCTCTGTCTCTCTCTCTCACTGTCCACTCTGCCTGTCAAAAAAAAAAAAAAAAAAAAAAAAAAAAAAAAAAAAAGCTTGCATTGAGGCATAGAGGGAAGCTATGATAGCTTGGGCTGTGGGTTTAAAGAGTATTATTTAAGGTGTGGTGAGCAGGTTAACGCGATGAGAATCACCTGGGAGGGCTTGTTTAAAAAGCTGATTGCTGTGATCCGCTCCAGACCTCCCGTGTCTCACTCTCTGGATCTGGGGCCTCCGGATCTAGTTTTCACAGGCTCCCCTGAAGTTTCCGATTTGATTATCCCGTATAGTTTGAGAATGAAATGGAACTATTAGCAGGAAGCAGCTGGACTGTAGGGATAATCAGCCAGCAATTTTTGTTTTTGTTTCCCACCAGGTGCTCAAACCTGTTCCGTAGCCCTGAAAGAAATCCCTGGGAAGCTTTCCTGGTCATTGTTAGTCACTCATTCTCCAGTCACCTCCCGGCATTTCAGCAAATAAAAGGTAGGGCTTCAAGTTTCATGTAGATTGCTGAAAGGGAATTGCTGAACGTGTCTCTCCCGTCGGAGCGTGTCTTTTGCAGATCAAACCTCCAAGCTAGTTGGAGGCGCTACTGTAGAACCCCCAAGCCTGGGTCCACTCACCGGATGCTTGGGGAGCCAATCGCTGACATCGTGGTGGTGGAAGAAAGGAGATGTTTGTTGCGAAGCGCAGAGCAAGAAGCTGGGCAGTTGCTGGGCAGTTATTGCTTAACTCCAAGGAGTTAGGGGTGATGGTTCTCAGAATGAAACTGGGGCTGAGAAGTGCATGTTCAGCTCGTGTCCAGGTTCCTGGTCGGTCCGTGGTGCTCTTGACTGGTGAGTGGTGCAGTGGTCCTCAGGGCATGTTCATGATGACCAGGTGGGCTTCAGCTGGTCCAGGGGAGGAGGGGTTACAAGTGAGCGGCGGTTACCTTCTGCCCCAGACCTGGAATCTTCCTGCCTGGACTTGGAATTTTCCTACACAAACCCCTCTGGTCAATACTGGCTAAACAGGGTTTTAGCTATTGGGGAAGCAAATGACTTCTACACCACTCCCTCAATTTAGTAAATTCCTTTTGATAAAGGACACTTTGGGCTAAAGGAGGCAGACAGAGGCTGGGTTCTACCCTTACACTGTAAGGTTTCCTACAAGGGGCTGGAAGCCCACTGTGAGAAAAGAGGGCCTGAGGCCCTGTGAGCATTTTTCTTTTTCCTGGTTCAGTCCTCCTCATTAAACTATCTCTCAAATTTTCCGAGGTGCATTAGCAGGAGGGAGAGAGTATAAGGGGGTGGAAACATTCTTCCTTTGACTTCAGCACTGCATTTCAGAGAAGAAATTGTTTCCGTCTTCCAACTTGTTACATTGTACCTCATGTGTGTCCTGCTGGTTAGCTTTTTTCTTGGGTTTTTAATTCTGGCAACTCCATCTTTTAATGTATAAGAACTTGGTCTCCTTTTGTTGTAGGCAGCCTCGTTTTGGTTGAAGGGTGTGATACTGACTGAAATATCTCTTAGGACATGAAAACCATGCGTATTTCCGAGGTCTGTTCTGAGGCTTGTATTAACTCTACTTCATTTGGTGTTAGCTCCTCCTCTATTCAGCCTGTCACCTCTTTCAGGCTGTTTGGTTTTCTAGATTGGAGTCTGGTGCTTTGTGCATAACTGAAAACTGCTGTGACTCTCTGGATGTGGGTGTTTTCCCAGGGGATCTGGACTGGGGCATAGGCAGAACAGCTTAACTTTCCTTTAAGGGGTGTAAAAGGGCTAAGCTTCTCGGCACTGGTACTCAAGTTCCAATCCTGCTGTGTGGAATTCTCAGGTGCCAGATCATCTACTCTATAAAGGAGGTTGTTCTTCATCAAGGCAATCAGTAATACAAGCATGACTTAATTGAGTAATATAAGTTATTACTACTTTAATACCTCAAAAGAGAAAATGGCATAATTTAGGTAAGTGCAAAAATAGGTATCCAGGGCTGAACATGTGGCTCGGTGGTTGAGATGCCATCTGGGATGTCTGCGTCCCATATTGGGGTGCCTGTGTTCGAGTCCTGGTCCCACTGCCTCACTTCCTGCTAATACGCATCCTGGGAGGCAGTAGTGATTGGCTCAAGTAGGTGGTCCCAGTCCCCCATAAGGGAGACCTAGATTGAGCTCCTGGCTCCTGACTTCAACCTGACCCAGCCCTGGCTGTTGTGGACATTTGGGGAGTGAACCAGCAGATAGAAGAGCTCTGTCTCTCTGTCTCTCTGCTTTCAAGTAAAGTGAAAGTAGATAAATTCATTTTTTAAAAAAATTATTTATTTGAAAGTCAGAGTTACACAGAGAGAGGAGAGGCAGAAAGAGAGAGAGAGAGAGAGAGAGAGAGGTCTTCCATCTGATGGTTCACTCCCCAATTGGCTGCAATGGCTGGAGCTGCGCTGATCTCAAGCCAGGAGCTTCCTCCAGGTCTCCCACATGGGTGCAGGGGCCCAAGCACTTGGGCCATCTTCCACTGCTTTCCCAGGCCACAGCAAAGAGCCGAATCAGAAGTGGAGCAGCTGGGACTCGAACCGGTGCCCATATGGGATGCGGTGCTTCAGGCCAGGGCGTTAACCCGCTGCGCCACAGCGCCGGCCCCAATAAATGCATTTTTTAAAACAGGTAATCAACAAATTTCAATACCCAATGCTGATTTTGAACATATGGTTACATAATAATTATCCTAAGTGGACATGAACTTAACATGACAAAGCTCATGAAATCTACATACACTGACACACATAGCAAAAAAAAAAAAGCTTTTTGCTTCATGGTGAAATATTAAAATTTTTCTCATTAAAGTAAGGAACCAAATGAGGCCTATAGTCACCATTATTAATATAGTAGTATTACACATGCAACATAAAATTTAAACAATGCAGAACATAATGGAAAGTCTCTCCCCCATCATAATTCCATGCTTTATTTTTTAAAAAGATTTATTTATATACTTGAAAGATTTACACAGAGAGAGAAGGAGAGGTGGAGAGAGAGAGAGAGAGAGGTCTTCCATCCACTGGTTCACTCCCCTGATTGCCTCAATAGGTGGAGCTGCACTGATCTGAAGCCAGGAGCTTCTTCTGGGTCTCCCACATGGGTGCAGGGGCCCAAGGACTTGGGCCATCTGCTTTTCCCAGGCCAGAGCAGAGAGCTGGATCAGAAGAGGTCAGCTGGGACTTGAACTGGCGCCCATATGAGATGCTGGTACTGCAGACGGTGGCTTTTCAGAGCACCAGCCCCTCCATGCTTTAAAATAACTAATATCAATCCAAGAGCTTGCTTCTTTTGTCTCTGATTTTATTTTTGTAAGCAAATACTAAGGTGTCGCTCCCCCTCTTCGTGGGGGAACGACACTAAGCCCTGCCTAGGCTTCATATCCGAGTCACGGCACCATTATGTCGCTCCCCCTCTTCGTGGAGGAACGACACAGGACCCTGCGCTGTTCTTTTGTCTGCTCGGCCCTCCCCGGGTTTGCTGCTGGTTCTTCCCGGGTTGGCTACTATCCCTTCCACCTCCGTGGAAGGGCAGTTCCCCCTGGCCGCATTCCCCACTTCCGCAGGGGAGTGGCACGGGTTCCCTTAGATGTTCCCCATAGATGTTCCCTGTGCATGCCGTCTCTCTCCTCCTTTATAGTCCTCCTCCGCCAATCCCAACTCGGCTGCCCACACGCCGAGTACGCTGCTCTCCAATCAGGAGCAAGTCCTACAGTTTATTAGTTGAACTGGAGGCAGCTGTGCGGAAGCTGTTTACTTCTCTCCCAACGCCATGTTGTGGGAGAGCAGATGCATAGAATAAGTCTTAATTTCAGTAACTTAGTCCAGTCCGGATTGCTCCCCACAGATCCCCCTTTCTTTTTATTTTTTGGCGTTGATACGCGCCTGTCTTCGGTGTCCCGCGGCACACACTCTGCTCTCCTTGCTAGAGTTGCCACAGGCTCTTACAAGTCCTATCAATCAGGAAAACCGAATCCGGGTCCTCTCTTCGCCATGTTGTGAGGAGGTTTTTAGGCGCTGATGCGTGCCTGTGTTCGGTGCCCTGCAGCGCATGCTCTGCTCTGCCTGCAGGGGACTTACAAGACCTATCAGGCAAACCGAATCCAAGCCTTCTCATTGCCTTATTGTGGGGGAGACTTATTAGTGTTGGTTCGTGCCTATCTTCGGTGACCTGCAGCTCATACTCTGGTCGAGCTGCTTGCTGGCGCTTACCGCCTTAATCAGGCAGACCGAATCCAAGCTTAATATTGTTGTATTGTGGGGAAGCCTTACTGATGTTAATTCGTGCCTGTCTTCGGTGACCTGCGGCGCATAAGCCGCTAGCTGCCCGCAGGTGCTCATCGCCTCACTTGATTAGGCAGACCGAATCCAAGCTCTCACATTGCAGTGTTGTAGGGAGGCCTTTTTATTTCTCTATTTCTCTATCTCCGGGCATTCCTATTTCTCCCATTTTACTTCTATCTTCCAGCATTCCTATTTTTCTCACTTTACTTCTAAACTTCTGTTTCTCTTATCCCTGTGGCTTTCCGGCACCTCGCCCCGCCGGCGGGTTCCCGGCTCTGCGCCGCTTCAGCCCGCACGCCTCTCTCATCTGCGCAGCTTCCCGGCTTTGCGCGGCTCGGCTTCGCGCGCTCCGCGGTCTCCACGCTTAACCCTTTCGCGTCTGAACCACGGCCTACGCCAGCGCCGTTCCCTATCTATTCACGCCCCGTGCTCTCTGCACGCGGCGGCTTCCGCGAGTAACACAGCGTAGCTTACGTGTCCGCCACTAGCATTCAATCTAAGTTCCCCGGGCTAGCCTGGCGAATTCAACCCAGCGTACGTCTCCGCCCCACGGTTTGGCTTCCCGTCCTTTGCTCCCCGGGCTAATCAGACGGATCCCAATCTGGCTTACGTCTCAGCTTCTGGTTTCAACTTTTCGCCCCCTATTCCCGGGCTAACTTGAGAACCCCAAAGTGGCTTCCGTTTCCGCCTCGGCCTGCCCCCCGCGGCTTCAATTTCCCTAACATTTTTCTCTACCCGGTATGTTTCCCCAAGCTTTCCTCCAACAATACTCCTCCCTCATTTCTCCTGGCCTCTCCCCACAGTCCGCGTCCGAGTCTGTTTGTTCTAGCTTTCACTTTCGCTTTCGACCTTAGAGATTTCTCCCAGCTTCCCCCCGTAGTCCGTATCCGAGTCTATGCCTAGGCTTTCAATAGCTTCTTCCGGCTCTTTTTTCGTCCGGCTTTTCCCTAGGCTGTTTCGAGTCTATGCCTAGGCTTTCAATAGCTTCTTCCGGCTCCTTTTTCGTCCGGCTTTTCCCTAGGCTGTTTGCTAGTTTCTCTCTCTGATATTTTCCCTAGTTCTTCCCGTTTCTTCCCTCCTAAGTTTCATATCCGTCCTAAGTTTCCTATCCGAGTCAGGTTTCCTATCCGAGCTAGGTTTCCTATCCGAGTCACGTTTCCTATCCGAGTCACGTTTCCTATCCGAGTCACGTTTCCTATCCGAGTCACGTTTCCTATCCGAGTCACGGCACCATTATGTCGCTCCCCCTCTTCGTGGAGGAGCAACACTGAACCCTGCCTAGGCTTCATATCCGAGTCACGGCACCATTATGTCGCTCCCCCTCTTCGTGGAGGAACGACACAGGACCCTGCGCTGTTCTTTTGTCTGCTCGGCCCTCCCCGGGTTTGCTGCTGGTTCTTCCCGGGTTGGCTACTATCCCTTCCACCTCCGTGGAAGGGCAGTTCCCCCTGGCCGCATTCCCCACTTCCGCAGGGGAGCGGCACGGGTTCCCTTAGATGTTCCCCATAGATGTTCCCTGTGCATGCCGTCTCTCTCCTCCTTTATAGTCCTCCTCCGCCAATCCCAACTCGGCTGCCCACACGCCGAGTACGCTGCTCTCCAATCAGGAGCAAGTCCTACAGTTTATTAGTTGAACTGGAGGCAGCTGTGCGGAAGCTGTTTACTTCTCTCCCAACGCCATGTTGTGGGAGAGCAGATGCATAGAATAAGTCTTAATTTCAGTAACTTAGTCCAGTCCGGATTGCTCCCCACACTAAGGTTTATTATATGTTTTGTATGGATCATAAAATGGGATCAAAGAAACAATCAACACATTTAGATGGGATTTTGAAGTAGCATAGCAATTTTTTTTTTTTTTTTGACAGGCAGAGTGGAAAGTGAGAGAGACAGAGAGAAAGGTCTTCCTTTGTGCTGTTGGTTCACCCTCCAATGGCTGCCACGGCTGGCGCACCGCGCTGATCCGAAGGCAGGAGCCAGGTGCTTCTCCTGGTCTCCCATGGGGTGCAGGGCCCAAGCACTTGGGCCATCCTCCACTGCACTCCCTGGCCACAGCAGAGAGCTGGCCTGGAAGAGGGGCAACCGGGACAGAATCTGGCACCCTGACCGGAACTAGAACCCGGTGTGCCGGTGCCGCAAGGCGGAGGATTAGCCTAGTGAGCCGCAGCGCCGGCTCAGCATAGCAATTTTAATTGAGGATATACAATTGTTATTTACAGATGTTTCAATTATCTGTTATGTTAAACAACTACCACAAAACTGTGTCTTACAATAATATCCAATTTAGTTGTCCACTGGGGTGAGTTTTTCCACTTCTCTCCTTTTCTCTCTCTGCCTTTCCATGTGCTCTCTCCAGCAGGGGCGTCTTAGGCACCGTATCACTTCCATTGCTTTCTACTGATTAAAAGGCCCACTGGTGTGGGCCTTTGGTGTAGTTAAGACTGCACTTTGGGGGCTGGTGTTGTGGCACAGTGGGTAAACCCACCGGTGATGCCGGCATCCCATATGGGTGCTGCTTCAAGTCCTGGCTGCTTCACTTCCAATCCAGCTCCCTGCTAGTGCACCTGGGAAAGCAACAGAGGATGGCCAAAGTGCTTAGACCCCTTCACTCATGTGGGAGACCTGGAAGAAGCTCCTGGCTCCTGGCTTCAGTCTAGCCCAGCCCCAGCTGTTGCAGCCATTTGGAAGATCTCTCTTTCTCTGCTTCTTCCTCTCTGTAACTCTGCCTTTCAAATAAATAAAATAAATTAAAAAAAAAAAAAAAGAAAATGACTCCACTTGGTACACCTGCATCCCATATCTGAGTGCCTGGGTTCAAGTCCTGGTCCTGCTTCTGATTACAGCTTCCCATGAATGTGTACCCTGGTGGTGGTGGTGGGGGGGGAGGCAGTAATGATGGCTCATGTGTTTGGATCACTGTCACCCATGTGGGAGAATTGAGTGCTCAGCTGCTGTTTTTGGTCTGAGCCATTCCTGGCTGTTTGGGGCATTTAAAGAGTGAACCAATGGATGGAAGATCTCTCTGTCTTCTCTCTGACTTTTGAACAAATAAATAAGAATTTTAGAAAAGCAAGTCACAGGCTAGCCTGATGTAGCAAAGAATTCAGTGTATTCAGAGCTATTGCTGTGTAATAAATAGTCCTCTAATCTTAGTCTTCCAAAACCACAAACATCAGTTGTTTGGTGCAAGCGTGGGCAGACTGCTTGAGCAGCACTGCTTTAGGGTATGGGTTGGGTTCGGTTCTGGTTCACTGCCTCTCTTATGGACCAGTGTTTAATCAGAGTGAACTTGTTTCTTGCCAGATGGCAGAAGCACAGGAGGCTAAGCTAAATCACGCAAAGAAAACCTGCGTTTTTTTGCATTGTGTTTCTTTACATTCCACTGGCCAAATGAAATCACATAGCCAAGTTCAAAGTTCATGAGACAAAGATGTATAAGTCTATTACACTGATTAACCACAGTTGGTAATTTTTTTTTTAAATTTGACAGGTAGAGTTATAGACAATGAGAGAGAGACAGAAAGGTCTTCCATCTGCTGGTTCACTCCCCAAATGGCCACAATGGCCGGCGCTGTGCTGATCCGAAGCCAGGAGCCAGGTGCTTCCTCCTGGTCTCCCATGTGGGTGCAGGGGCCCAAGGACTTGGGCCATCCTCCACTGGCCTCCTGGGCCACAGCAGAGAGCTGGATTGGAAGAGGAGCAACCAGGACTAGAACCGGCACCCATATGGGATGCCGGCGCTGCAGGTGGAGGATTAACCAAGTGAGCTACGGCACTGGCTCCGACAGTTGGTAATTTGAAGGACTGAAGTAAGTCTAATGGGGGCGCGGGTGCACGAATGAGGATCATGGGGGAATATGAGGCTGAGGAGATACACAGGGCCCAGATCATTTGGCCCTTGTTGGCCATGCTAAAGATGTTGAATTGCAGCTGAGTGTGATGTAAAGCTACTGGGGGCTTTTAAATATGGGAGTGATATGAACAATTTACCTTTTCCAAAAGATCTGCTGTGTAAAGAATGGGTGAGAAGAAAAGACATTGAGCAGTTAAAGCTAGTGCTAGGGTTAAGTTAAGAGGATTTGGCATGGATATGGAATATCATAGTTGAAAAGAGGTCAAGGGCTTGAGATCTATTTTAGCAAAGGTTACACTTGGTCCTGAGCTGGATGTGAGGTTGATGGAGGACTCAGGAATGACACAGATTCCCACAAACTGCACCAGGGAGAATACAGATACCTTCATTGCAATGGGGAGGATCTGACAGAAAAGACAGATTTGAGGAGATAGACTGAAAGTTTAGTTTTGGACATACTGAATTCCATATGCTTGTGAGACAATACCCATAAAATATCTGGGGATAAACTTAACAAGCAATGTGCAGGATCTATATGAATAAAACTATAAACCTCTATTGAGGACCATAAAAGAAGATTTGAATCAATGGAGTGTCAAACCTTGCACTTGGATAAGAAGACTCAAAATTGTAAAGATGTCAATTCTCACTAAATAAATCTATAAATTCAATGCAATTTCAATCAAAATTTCAATAGTATTCTTTTCCTTGGATCTTGCAGCAATTACCAGGAACATTCTGTAAAGTAAGAGTAATGAGGAATAACCTGCTCCTCTGTATATTATAATGCATTATAAAGCAACAAAATTTATAAGAGCAGAATACAGATGTGAGAATAGATTGATAGATCAATGACATGGAATAAAGTGCAGAAACAGATCCAGGAAAAGATGAGAATAGATAGGATATACAAGTAGGGGAAGAGACAGATAATTCGTTAAGTGGTTTCAGGATAACTGGATGGCTATGTGGAGAAAAAAATGAAGCAACATCTATCTATAGTTCATTCACAAAGCTTTACTTCTTTTTGTCTTCTGTAGACTGTTCCATAGTTTCAGTATAGCACAGTTTAATAAGTTATATTTGTATTGATGTACTTTTAGATTTCTCCATTTTGCTTTGGTTAGACACAAGAGTGTGAAAAGAAAGTTTTTATTTAGTATCTGTGGACAAATGTGTGAATTCTTCTCTAGGATAGATTCTGAGAAGTGGATTTGCTGGGTCAGAAAGGATGCATTTTCTTAAAAAAAAAAAAATACTGCTAAATTTCCATTTGCCTAGCAGCAATGGGCAGTAGAAAACCTCAAAATAAATGCATATAGAATAGATAGATCAAGTTAATAAAAATAAAAGTAGGAATAAATGAAACAGAAAAAACAACAGTAGAGATGATCAATAAAACCCAAAAGAGGATTTTTTTTGGAAAGGATGGCAAAGCACACTAACTTTCTGCAAGTATGATCCAGGCAAGGAAAGGACACAAATGATTTTAGGAATGATGAAGGAGACATAGTCTGGATACAGAAGAGATATTTTAATTCAGAGTCTACTTTGATCAGCACCTTAGCAAAAGTCAGAGGGTAAGACCAAAAAACTTCATATGATGAAAATTCCATCGAAATTCCTTTCTAAGTATACTTATGCTGGGAGTGGATATACTCTTGCAAAAACTAATTTATTTATTCTGTTTTGAATCTCATCCTTATTTTTTAATTAGTGGAACTTATATGAAGAATACTTTTAAACTGTAGACCGTCCCTGGAGTGGTGCCATACTCAACTCAGGCTGACAATGTGAACGGCAGAGTCACATCTTGCTTGCATGGGACAGGGACTGTTTAACTGGAATAAAATGAGGAATGGCCTACGTGGTTTAAATGGTTAGACTCCTTCTCTCCATTTTCTGTCTTTTTAAAATATTTTTAAAAATTTAATGGAACATGTGTCATTGACCACACATATAATAAATGTATGGATGAAGTGCTTCAACTATGTAACTTTATACCAATCCCTTTGAAAACCTTAGATGAAATGGACAAAAATGTCAAGGAAAATATAAATTACCAGAATTGGTTCAAGAAAACCAGTAGAAAACATTCATATAAAACAGAAATGGTCGTTAAAGGCCCATCTACCAATCTGCCCCTCCCTCTCAGTCACCCAGGACACAAGTTCTTTGTAGTTATATAAGCAAAAAAAATGTTCTACCACATCCCAGGAAAAACCCATCTATCTCATATTCTGGAACATAGAAAAATAAGGACACCTTCAGTCTTATTTTTTAACAGTATGTTTATTTTGAAAGGTAGAGTTATAGACAGAGAGAGGAAAAGACAGAGAGAAAAGTCTTTCATCTGCTGGTTCACTCCCCAAATGGCTGTAATGCCCAGAGCTGGGCCAATCTGAAGCCAGGAGTCAGGAGCTTTTTCCAGGTCTCCCATGTGAGTGCAGGGGTCCAAGCACTTGGGCCATTGTCCATGTTTTCCCAGGCACATTAGTAGGGAGCTGGATCAGAAGAGGAGCGGCCAGGACTTGAACCGGTGCCCATATCAGATGCTGGCCCTGCAGGCAGCAGCTTTACCCACTACACCTCAGCGCTGGCCCCCAGTCTTATTTTATAAGGCTAGTTTATTACTGATTTCAAGACAAGATAAAATCATGGGCTAATCTCACTTTTGAATAGTGGCAAAAAAAAAATACCTACAAGAAATATTGTACAATTGAATGTCATTAAAAGGATAATACAAGATGATCACTTAGGTTTTATCTGAGAAATTCAAGTTTTAGAATCAATGTAACTCACTGTATTTACAGAGTAAAAGGGAAATCACTCGATGAATACTGGGAAGATAGTTGCTACAGTGTAACATCCTTTCATGATTACAAATATTATGATTAAAAACATAAGAGCAGATATAAAAATTATCTATAATAAATATTCTGTAGATATTATACTTAATGGTATTTTAGAAATACTGTCATTAAATTAGAGCAACACATGAATGTCTACTTTGACTACTAATAATTAAAATTTTAGTGAGAGCTTCACTAGTACAAAAAGAGGAAATATGAGCGAGATAAATATTGGACAAGAATGTAGAATTTACAGAACAGTGTTAACTGTAATGCAAAAACATTGTTCTCTCTGCTACCTTGTCTGCCAGTGATGTTTTCTCTTTTAAATCTGAAAGGCATCTGCTGTATTTTCTTTCTTTCTTTCCTTCCTTCCTTCCTTCCTTCCTTCCTTCCTTCCTTCCTTCCTTCCTTCCTTCCTTCCTTCCTTCCTTCCCTCTCTTTCTCTCTCTCTTTCTCTCTCTCTCTCTCTCTCTCTCTCTTTCTCTCTTTCTCTCTTTCTCTCTTTCTCTCTTTCTCTCTTTCTCTCTTTCTCTCTTTCTTTCTTTCTTTCTTTCTTTCTTTCTTTCTTTCTTCAGGGAGAGTTAGAGAGAGAGAGACAGGGAGAAAAGTCTTCCTACTGTTGGTTCACCACCCAAATGGCCACTACGGCGGAGTGCTGCGCTGATCCAAAGCCAGGAGCCAGGTGCTTCCTCCAGGTCTCCCATGTGGGTGCAGGGCCCAAGGACTTGGGCCACAACAGAGAGCTGGACTGGAAGAGGAGCAGCCGGTATAGAATCTGGCGCCCCAACCGGGACTAGAACCCTGGGGTACCGGCGCCGCAGGCAGAGGATTAGCCTAGTGAGCCGCGGTGCTGGGCCTGTATTTTCTTTTTTATAACTCATTTACATATATGAGATATATGAAGATATAAGCATGTGTTTGTTAGGTACATGTTTGTTAGGTGAATTAATGAAGGTTGCTTAACCAGGTCCCCCTGTTGAACCTTGAGTTGCTTTCATTTATTTGCTATTGTAAACTTTGCCTTGTGTCACTGTATTTGAAGGATAAATTTCCAGATCTCTGATAGATTAAAAACAGCCCAGATGTCCTTCAACAGGTGAATGGCTAAGCAATCCACAGTTTTCTTTGCATTTCAACCATAGCTCAGAAATTCAGCTGGAAAAGGAGCAGACTGTTGGAACACGTTACCGCTTAGATGAATCTAGGGAATTATGCTGAGTGAAAAAAAAATCCAAAAGGTTACGTACTATTACCATTTCATTTGTACAACTTTAAATAAATGACATTTATTATTTGAAAGACTGAGTGGAGTGGGGTGGAGAGAGAAATCTTCCATCCATCACTTCACTCCCTGAATGACCACAACAGCTGAGGCTGGGCCACTTCCAATCAGGAGCTCAGAATTCGTTCTAAGTTTCGCATGTGGGTGGCAGGGACCCAGGTGCTTAAGCCATCACCTGCTGCTTCCCAGGGTACACATTAGTAGGAAGCTTCCTCTGGAGCAGAGGAGCCAGGACTCAAAGCAGTCACTCTGATATGGGATGTGAGTGTCCCACGCAGCCACTTAACTACTGTACTAAACCCTGTCCCTTAGGACTGCTTTTACAGCATCCCGTAAGTTTTGGTGTGTCTGTTTTCCAAATACAAAATACCCAAGGCTGGGTAATGTATAAAGAAAAAAAATTTAAAGGGGTTTATTTATCTCACAAGTTCGGAGGCTCTGAGATTAAGAGGCTAGTAGGATTTTGGAGTCTGAGATTGGGAGGCCCTATTAGCTCAACCTCTTACGAAAGCCTAATTTTGGATGGCACCATGGTGGGAATGTGGCAAAAGGAAGAGAAGACATCAGGAGACAGGGAGTCAGAGAGAGGCGAGGGGCCAGTCTTCCTTTTCATAATAAGGAAACTAACTTTCTTGCAGGAACTGAGATCCCATTGAGAACTATGTTAACCCCTATTGGGAGCAGCACCCCCAATGACTCGTACCCACCTCTTAAAGTTTCACCACCTTCCAGCACCACCACACCAAGGACCAAGTTTCTAACATAAACTCTTTGGGGACAAACTCTAGCTATATCCAAACGATAGCAGTTGTGTTCCTTGTTTATGTGCATTAAGATATTTAAAATTAAAATTTGTTTAGGAATATGTTGCTTAATTTCCAAAATTTATAAATTTTTCAGTTTCCCCCTTGTTATTGATTTATTTCATCCTATCAGAGTTAGAGAAGTTTCTTGATGTAATTTCAGTCTTGTAAAATTTGTGAAGACTTGTTTCGTGGGTTAACCTGTGGAGCGTGTTCCCTATGTGTTTGAGAAGAGTGTGTTCTACCATGGTTGGATGGGTGGGTGGGATGTTCTGTATGTATCTGTTAGGTGTTTGGTCCATTCTGTTGTTCAAATATGCTATTTTGCTTATTGATTTCTCTGTGGTTGATCTATCCATTATGAAAGTGAGCCATTGATAATTACTGTATTACTCTTGATCTCCCCCTTTAGTTCTATAAATATTTGCTTTATTAGGTATCCTGATTTATATATATATATATATATATATATATATATATATATTTGTAACAATTGTTTCATCCTTTCAATGTATTGGTACCTTTATTATTATATAATAACATTTTTTGTCTCTTGTGACATTCTAAAATCTATTTTGTCTAAGAATAGCTTACTCTCCTTTGGATACCAACACCGTTTGCATGGAGTATCTTTTCCATTCTATAATTCTGAATCTATATGTGTGCTTTTAAAAAAAAAGATTTATTTATTTATTTGAAAGTCAGAGTTACATAGAGAGAGGAGAGGCAGAGAGAGACAGAGATCTTCCATCTGCTGGTTCATTCCCCAGTTGGCCTCATTAGCAGAGCTGTCCCAATCTGAAGCCAGGAGCCAGGAGCCTCTTCTGGGTCTCCTATGCAGGTGCAGGGGCTCAAGGACTTGGGCCTTCTTTACTGCTTTCCCAGGCCATAGCAGAGAGCTGGGTTGGAAGTGGAGCAGCCGGGACTTGAACCTGCACCCATATGTGGGTTCTGCAGGCAGTGGCTTTACCCACTACACCACAGCGCTGGTGCTATATGTGTTCTTAAAGCTAAAGAGAGTCTCTTATAGGCAGCATATAGTTGAATCTTTTTTTTTTAGTCCATTCAACCGCTCTTTTGATTAGATCCAATTATATGTAAGTTCTTTATTGATAGGTAAGGGCTTACTGTGGCCATTTTGTTAACTGTTTTCTGACAGCTTTGCAATTCTTCTGTTGCTGTTTCCTTGCTGCTTTTCTTTGTGGCTTGATAATTTTGTTTTTGTTTGTGATATGCTTCGCTTCCTTTCTCTTTCTCCTTGATGTATTCGCTGCAGGATTTATCTCGTCCACTGGTTTTGTCAGGGATGCCCTTCACCAGTTAGCCCATCCAGAGATTCTGAGTGGACTGGCTGGGGAGGTCTGAAGTTGGGCTTGCTGCTGGAGTCCTTGGAAACACTGGCCTGGTGCCTATGTTTACAAAGATTGGCTTGGAGCTTGGGTTCACTGGAGAAGGCTTGGAGCTTGGATCTGTGTTGATGGGCCTGGTGTGTAGACCTGCAAGTGTGTTCCTGGGTCTTCGGCTATGGGGACTGGTCTAGAACCTGGTTTATTGTACAGTTCTCCAATGGATTTGCTAAACAATCTTTTAAAATTTCCTCATACTAAGTTGTCTTTGTATTTCTGAAAAAAGTTCTCATTTGTTCATGATTTTATTTTTCCTTTTATGTTTTGTTGAATTCAGTTTACTAATCTTGTGTCTAGGTATTTTGCATCTTTTTGATCATGAAAATGACCATTAGTTTTCATTTTACTGTGCTTTAGTCTTAAGGTTGTGTGTAGCAAAAAAGATTTGGGACCCTTGATGGCAGTCTTTGACCTCAGAATATAGCTGAGAGTTTACTTCTTTGCAGTGTGTGTGGTTTACTAGGAGAAAACTCTCCAAATGGGCATTTGGGTAGAGGGAGAGGGTAACAGGTGCAGGTAACCTACAAGAAGAGAAGGAGTTCCTATATCCAGAGGACAAATATACTGTATTAGTCATCTATTGATGTGTAACAAATTGCCAAAAGTTAGCAGCTTAAGACAATACACATTAATTTTCTCACCGTTTCTGTGAGCTGAGAGAGCAGAACTTAGCTGGGTCATCTATTTATGGGCTCACAAGACTTTAATCAAATTTTTTTCTAGGGGACTGGTGCTGTGGCATAGTAGGCTAAGCCTCCATCTGTAGTGCTGGCATCCCATATGGGTGCCTGTTCATGCCCTGGCTGCTCCTCTTCTGACCTAGCTCTCTTCATATTGCCTGGGAGGGCAGTAGAATGCAGAATAAAAGGACAAAGAGATGTAAAATATAAGAAAGAGCCCAAAAGGCAGAAGGATAGCCCTTTAAGCTACAAAATTAAATCTGATAGCTGTTCTTAAAGGAGATAATAAAGAATGAAGAATAGAAGAAGCAATAGGGGCCAGTGATATGGCAAAGCGGGTTAAGCCCTGCCTGTGATGCTGACATTCCATATGAATGCTGGTTCAAGTCCCAGCTGCTCCACTTCTGATCCAACTCCCTGCTAGTGTACCTGGGAAAGCAGTGGAAGATGACCCAAGTACTTGGGTCCCTGCTGCCCACGTGGGAGATCCAGATGAAGCTCCTGGCTCCTGGCTTTGGCCTGGCCCAGCCCCAGCTGTTACAGCCATTTGGGGAATGAACACAGTGTATGGAAGGTCTCTGGCTGTCAGTCTGTCTCTCCTCTCTGTAACTCTGCCTCTCAAATAAGAAATAAAAGAATTTTTTAAAAAGGAGGAATAATAGAAGAAAATTTTCTAGTGCTAAAGTCAGATACAAAGAGTGCTGAGCATTATTAATAACAAGAAAAAAAGCAAATTATGACACATTAGATAAACTTCTAGTATCTCAAGAAAAAAATAAATGTTCCAAGAAGGAAAAGAGAATTAGGTTGCTCTTAGACTTCTTAAGGCAACACTGGATCGTAGGAGAAAATAGATCTTAAAATTCTTAGAGAAAATTATTTTGCACTTGAAATTCTCTATTCAGTCAAGCAGTCAGTCACCTATGGACAAATTAACGGTGTTCTGTGAAAGTAATACTTAAGGATGTCCTCCAGGGGCTGGTGCTGTGTTTCACTTGGTTAATCCTCTGCCTGCGGTAATGGTATCCCATATGGGCACTGGATTCTGTCCTGGCTGCCCTTCTCTCAGTCCAGCTCTCTGCTATGGCCCGGGAAGGCAGTGGAGGATGGCCCAAGTGCTTGGGCCCTGCACCCGAATGGGAGACCAGGAGGAAGCACCTGGCTCCTGGCTTCAGATCGGCGCGGTGCCGGCTGTAGCGGCCATTTGGGGAGAGAACCAATGGAAGGAAGACCTTTCTCTCTGTCTCACTGTCTATAACTCTACCTGTCAAAAAAAAAAAAATAAGAAAAAGGATGTCCTCCAGAGAAGAGAAATTAATAAATTAAAGAAAAAAGGAAAATGGGACAGGAAAAGAAAATCTGATGATATAACAAGTCAGTAAATCATGGAGGTAAGGGTAAAAAAAATTTTTTCAAGGTAAAAAATTTTGATGTATCATACAAAAAGAGAAACAGTTTGAAGTCAATGCTTCATTTTCTTTCAGGGTGGGAAATAGAAGTGGGAAGCTGAAGAAAATAGTGAAAATATACTAAGGCTCTTAATGGGGTTTAGATAGAGGATAGAGATATTGATAAATTATCACTGTGGAGAAAAACAGTATAAATTTGTGTCAAAAGGATAACTCCTAGAAGAAGGAATTTACCTAAATTAATATATAATTAGACAAAAAGTTGAACAAAGAAAACTTCATCTATTCAACAGAAGTTAGAGAAAGGCTAGAGAAGGAATATAAAAAATCATCACAATAGAAAATATGAAATATTGATAACAAAAATAAAGTATTAGTATTCAGATGAAATATGAGTAAGTCAGACTCCTCTACAAAGAGGCATCAAGCGTATCTACTATTGAGAGAGTGTTAACTATGATTTAGACATTATGCAAGCACTCTGAATAGGTAATGTTATTTAAAGCCAACAATAAACTCTGCAAGGTGGATTCTGTTTTTACTCTCCGGAGAAGATGAGAAACCCAAGAGGAAGGGAGAGGAAGCCGCTTGCTTAAAGTGTTGAAGCCAGGCTTTCTGATGCTGAAAGCCGTGTTCCTAATCATTCTACTAACTGCGACTTAACATGTTTAGAAAATATTATTTACAAGTTCTTTCTTTCTTTCTTTCTTTCTTTCTTTCTTTCTTTCTTTCTTTCTTTCTTTCTTTCTTTCTTTCTTTCTTTCTTTCTTTCTTTCTTTCTTTCAACAGGCAGAGTGGACAGTGAGAGAGAGAGAGACAGAGAGAAAGGTCTTCCTTTACTGTTGGTTCGCCCTCCAATGGCCGCTGCAGCCAGTGTGCTGCGGCTGGCGCACTGCACTGATCTGAAGCCAGGAGCCAGGTGTTTCTCCTGGTCTCCCATGTGGGTGCAGGGCCCAAGGACTTGAGCCATCCTCCACTGCACTCACTGGCCACAGCAGAGAGCTGGACTGGAAGAGGAGTGACCGGGACAGAATCTGGCGCCCCGACCAGGCCTAGAACCCTGGGTGCCAGTGCTGCAGGTGGAAGATTAGCCTATTGAGCCGTGGAGCCAGCCTATTTACAAATTATTTATAAAGATAAACCACGGCTAAAACAATATATAGATTCTGAAAATAAAGGGTTGGAAAAACATTCACTTGGCAAATGAGAACAAAGATGCAAGGAGGCGGGAGTGGGTATTTGGTGCAGTGGTTAAGTTGCCATGTGGGATACCACATCCCATGTCACAGTACCTTGGTTCATGACCCAGCTGTACTTCCCACTGGAGGCAGTAGGTGCTGGCTCAAGGGCTTGTGTTCCTGGATTCCGGATCCTCGCTTTGCCTGGCCCAACCCCAGCGATTGAGGGTATTTGGGGGAGTGAACTGGAGGATGGAAGATCTCTTTATTTCTGTGTCTTTCTCTGCCTTTCAAATAAATTTAAATAAATAAATAACACTTTCAAAAGGTGTAAGGGGAGGCAGCAAAGGAAGCAATATTAATACCATGTCATATGATGTGAATAAAGCAACTCTGAGAACAGTGTGTATTATATCTGCTTATATTAAAAATTCATGGGTCTCAGAGAAGGATGTACTTTTCTCTGAAGGGAGGAGAGATCTTGTACTTTGCATATGCCTGTCTAAATACTAACAGAGATTGTGGATTCAAAAGGCTTCCATAGTCTAGGCAGTTCATGTCAAGAGCCGCAGGTAATCACTAACGTCATGTGTAAGAAGGTTAATTTTTAAATTAACAACAGGAGTCGCTGTGCGCTTACTTCCCATGCAGGACCTCCGTCCTCAATGAGTTGTATTATTAGAATGAACTATAAAACTTGTTCTCAGTTTTGTGTGTGTGTGTGTGCAAATTGTTGAAATCTTTACTTAGTGTAGAGTTGGTCGTCTGTGTATAAAGTTAATTGAAAATGAATCTCAATGGAGAATGGGACTGGGAATGGGAGAGGGAGGAGGAGGTGGGGTGGGAGGGTAGGTACCGAGGGGAGAATCACTATATTCCTAAAATTGTACTCCTTAAATCAAAGGTTTCCTTGAAAAAAAAATTATGCAGACTAATGATTCATCCATAATACAATTTTCAAACATCAAAAAAAAAATTGTGTGTATGTGTTTGTGCTGTGGAATCAGTGGTGGCACCAAGAGGGTGTATAGGTAGGTCTGAATTGTATGATGCTGTTTTACTTGTGTAATTAAAAATAATTTTTAAGAAGGTAATGGTCTGTAGGAGTTCCTCAGTTTATCTGGGAAACAGGTAGGTGCCCAACCGTTTGCAGTGCAAACCAAGAGAGAAACGAAGGAGACAGGCTGCTGAGCGCTGTGTTGGGAGAATACAAAAGTAGACCTTGAACATGGTGATGAAACGAGGGATGCTTTTCAATAGAGGTGTCACCAAGCACCTGCTCTCATCACGCTTTGACAATTTCCCCTCTTGGTGGGGAGGGGGAGAATCAGGAGGCAGTGCTAAGAATGACAGTGTCAGCTATGTGTCTTCCGTTCAAAGCAATGAAATGTTTTCAACCAGAAAGGAAGGAAAAAAAAAAAAAAAGAAAACTCTCAACTTTTCTTATTTCATCCAAACTGGGTTGTCTGTCCCTTTGCAGTTGCTATGGCAACAGCAGCTCTCCTCCTTCTTCATTTGGATCTATTTCCAAACCCAGAACAATGAATGTAAAAGATCAGAAAATGGGAAAAACAAGTAGGCATTAAAGGCATTAGAATTATTTACCCTGGAGAAGAGAATGCTAAGAGGTGGCAATTATATTGTTCTGAGCTATTAAAGGTTACTGCTACATAAGTAGTTCCCTGCTTGGGCCCAAGATAAAATCAGATTTATTTTAACTGGAGGGAAATCGCTTTAGGGAGAACAAGTCCCTGATAGAAAGTTCTGTGGGACTGCTTTGGCTCTGCCATAGTTAAGAGAAGAGGAACCACTAGAATTTTATATTCTCCAGTGTTATTTTCTTTTTTAAAAAATAAGATTTTTTATTTATTTGAAAGGCAGAGGATGGGGTGGGAGGGTGGTGGGGGCTGAGAGAGAATCTTTTGTCCTCAAGAACTCCATCCGAGCACTCAGGCCATCTTCTCCTGCCTCCCCAGGTGCATGAATAAGGAGCTAGATTGCAAGTGGAGCAGCTGGGACTCAAACCAGTGCTCGTACAGGGTGCTGGCTGCAGCACAATGTGGTACCATTGATTTTTTTTTTTTTTTTACAGGCAGAATGGACAGTGAGAGAGAGAGACAGAGAGAAAGGTCTTCCTTTTTGCCGTTGGTTCACCCTCCAATGGCCTCCGCAGCCGGCGCTGATCCGAAGGCAGGAGCCAAGTGCTTCTCCTGGTCTCCCATGGGGTGCAGGGCCCAAGCACTTGGGCCATCCTCCACTGCACTCCCGGGCCACAGCAGAGAGCTGGCCTGGAAGAGGGGCAACCGGGACAGAATCCGGCACCCCGACCGGGACTAGAACCTGGTGTGCTGGTGCCGCAAGGCGGAGGATTAGCCTAGTGAGCCGTGGCGCCAGCCCCCATTGATTTTTTTCCCTCCTAATATGTTCTTGGTCACTAAAACAACAACATTCTTAACAACAGCACACACACATGGTGTTTACTGTGTCAAGTACCTCTATAAATGTTTGTTTATGATCTCACTTCATCTTTGCACAATCCTATGAAGAAGACACCAGCTATTCCCATCTTACAGAAGAGAAAACTGAGAGTCAGAGAGCTTAGCTACTTGCCCAAGGTCACAAAACTAATAAACGGCAGAACTGGGATTTGAGTTCGTAAGTCTATACATTTTAAACTGGTGATGGCTTCTTGCAATAGATGGTCATGGTCCTGAAATGATTTCAGTTGCACTTGGGCCTTGAGAGGAATCTCTATAAAGTCTCAGCCGACCTGAGTTCTAATCTTACTTATGCATTCATTGAGTCATTCTGTTTTTTTTTTTTTTCTCAAGATTTGTTTATTGAATTGAAAGGCAGAGTGACAGGAATGGAAGGAGGGAAGGAGGGAGAAAGAGAGAGAGAGAGAGAAGAAACTGAAACCTGGATGAAGGGAAGGAGCTGGCCATGTGCAGATCTTCAGGCAGAGGAGCAGTAAATCTAATTATTGGAGCAAGCTTGAAAGGGGGGGCAGTGGGATTACAGCATAGCGGACTTGGGAAGGGTCGGGGTGTAAGTTGGGGGCTGACTTCAGGTGTGTACTGGGTAAAGGCCATGAGCGCTGCTAAACACCTTACAATGTTTAGCAAAGGACAGTCCCCACCATACAGAATGTCTCAGTCCACAATGTTCATAGCACCCAGGTTGTGAAAGCCATAGCTTGTAAGCCAAGAAGAGGCAGTTGAAATGTATGCTAATTGATAGACTCTGCCAGATGACAGTGAAATGTCTTGGTAGGTTTTATACTGCAGGAGATAACTCTGACTGCTGGGTGGAAAACAGACAGTAGCAGGTTGGAAAGTAGAATCAGAGAGAGCAGTGGAGAGTTTTTGCTTTTTGTTTTCCTAATGTTTGCAATCACGGAAATAGTGGTCCAGATGAATGGAGTACATGGGAGTAGCAAAGGAGATGAAGAGAAATGGCAGGATCAGGAGGCAGAAGTGACCAGGCCCATTGAACAACTGCGTGGGTGGGCACAGATGAAAGAGAAGAATCGAAGGCCGCCTTGAGACTCTGACAGGAACAAATGGGCAGGTAGACACTGGAGCCACAGACTTCTATGGGAGTGGAATGAATATGAGGTAACAGCAGAAATCAAGGGTCTTACCTCAATGTGCTGGATTTGACAGACCTGTTCCATGTGCAAGAGGAGAAGTGTAGGCTGTTGGAAAAACAGTGACGTAAGTGACTGCTGCTCACTGGGCCTCGTTTAGGAAATGAGCAATGCTCCTCAAACTCTGTGATCCTAGAGATGAGGGATTAGATTTGATGGACTTGGGCAGTATCACCAAATTCTAAGACTCTATTCTGCATTCCACTAGATTTTCCCCTCAGAGCACTGCTATAAAAATGGACAACCGGTGAGGAGATTAGTCCTATTCTACAGAAACCAAAGGATGCTGCATAAGAATTGACATTCCAAAGGAGCCAGAATGAGTCAGTTGTTGAATATAGCCTGAGAGCATTCCCCAGCTAGGTCTGGGATCTCCCCAGCAGCTGAGGGAGATTAATAGAAATGAAATTGCACCATGCTACAAAAGAGGCTGTTTGAACCTCCAAGGTAAAGACAGAACCTTGGAAGATTACAACCCGTGATTTTCACCAATTTCCTTCCCAGAGGCTGTTCTCTGCCTTCCCTCTCCGTCGCTGTGGTCTTGCATTCCCGACAAGGTTTGGAAACACCTGAAGCAGATAAAGTATCTTGTTAAATTTGTTAGCTGTTTCCTTGGTATTTATCCACAGGCGGAAAAGGGCTCATTCTTTGAGGTTACCCGGAGCCAGGTGAGCTGACACATTGTTTTGCGAAAATGAGATGGCTGGAGAGGAAAAGAGGAAGACCAGGAGTGAAATTCCTTCTGTTTTTATGTTTTCTGAGGGCCAGTGGGCGGGCTAGGGGAGCAGCCAGCACCTTGTGTGAGTGACTGAGGTGGGGGACAGCTCAGGGGAAATAATCCACTGCTATGGGTAATTAAAGAGAGAATGTCAGGTGTCCCTGAGGACCTGCTTCTTATTGGAGAAGCAGAGAGTAATCTTTGCTGGCAGCCACTTACTGGAGGATAAATAAAATGAGCTCTATTTTGATGAAGTTTCCTGGAGCTAGTGAAACATTCCACGAAGGGTGTTGTCTCCAAGACTTGTTGAATTTATTCTATTGAACAGTAAAGTAAAGCAAAAAAGAAATGTTGGTAATTAGTTGAGTGGGGTGAGAGGAGAGAGAGAGAGAGAGAGAGAGAGAGAGAGAGAGAGATTAACATTAACAAATATATTTTCCATGGCCTCATGCCAAGCTGGGTGATACGGATGCAGTAGTGAAATTAGGGTTGAGAGGCCACTGTTGTAGGATTCTTTCCCATAGGGTTCTTGTCACAACTACAGCCATGTGCATATGTAACTGGATGAGTGAGGTTGTGTGCCTGATAAAACTTTCTTAACAAAAATAGGCCATAGCTTGCAGCCCCAGGTTACAGTATGATTCTTATGCTTCACTGTGTCCAGGGGCACCTGAGACCTTTTATAGTTTAGTGCTGATGGCCACCCAATGTCCAGATATTTGGTGTGTGCTCTGGAGGGGTGTGGCTGTGCATCAGTACCTTTTATTTATTTATTTATTTGAGAGAGAGAGAGAGATAGTATGTGTGTGTGCTCCCATCCACTGACCTATTTATTCCCCAGATGCCAACAGCAGCAGAGTCTGGGCCAAGTAGAAGCTAGGAGCTGGAAACTTGATCCAGGTCTCCCATGGGAGTCACCTGCTGCCTCCCAGGGGGTACAGTGGTAGGAAGTTGGGGTCAAGAGCTGGAGCCAGGCACTTCAGTGTGGTCATGGGTTTCCTAACCAGTCACTTAATTACTAGGGCAACCATCTGCCTGATCTGTGCTTTTAAAAAAACTTCAGCTAAGGTGCAGGCAGGGATTAACAAAGGGACTAGAGTTGTAGTTTTTTTCTTGGTTACACAATAGAATCATCTGTGTGTGTGTGTTAAGAATATTGGAGGGGCTGGTGCTGTGGCGTAGTGGGTAAGGTGCTGCCTGCAGTGCCAACATCCCATAGGGGCACCGGTTCAAGTCCCAGCTGTTTCACTTCTGGTCCAGCTCTCTGCTATGTCCTGGGAAAGCAGCAGAAGATGCTGCACTCATGTGAGAGATCCATAAGAAACTCCAGGCTCGTGGCTTCAGATTTGCCCAGCTCTGGCTGTTATGGCCATTTGGGGTGTGAACCACTGGACGGAAGACCTCTCTCTCTCTCTCTGTCTCTCTCTCTGCCTCTGCCTCTCTGTGACTCTGCCTTTCAAATAAATAAATAAATCTTTTTTTTTAAATTACTGGTACCCAGTAAAAGTCTTGGAATCACTGACTTAATTGGGCTAGGTTTGGTCTGGAAGTTTTGAAAGCTTTTCAAGTGACTCTACTGCACAGCCAGAGTTGAGAACCATTGTTCTGAGGGTGAGAGCAACAGGCAAAGCCATTACAATGTGAGAACTGTAGGACAGGAGTAAGTTCAGCGAGTGCCTTATTTACTCAGGGAACATGTACATAGTGCTTGCCAAGTGCTAGCCAAGGGTTGCAATCATCCATTGATACGAACTTGTTTCATGACATTCTATAAGGTACGGACTGTGTATGTTGCTATTCTATGGTTGAGAAAACTGAGGCATGGAGAGCTGGGAACAAAGGAGATGAAAGTGTTATAGGGAGAACTTCTAGGAAAAGATGATGTCTGAACTGAGACTGGAGGGCATGCATAAGAAACACAGGTAGGCCGGCGTCTCGGCTCAATAGGCTAATCCTCCACCTGCGGCGCTGGCATACTGGGTTCTAGGCCTGGTTGGGGCGGTGGATTCTGTCCCGGTTGCTCCTCTTCCAGTCCAGCTCTCTGCTGTGGCCCGGGAGTGCAGTGGAGGATGGCCCAGGTTCTTGGGCCCTGCACCTGCATGGATCAGCGTGGTACGCTGGCCACAGCATGCTGGCCGTGGCGGCCGTTGGAAGGTGAACCAATGGAAAAGGAAGACCTTTCTGTCTCTCTCTCACTGTCCACTCTGCCTGTCAAAAAAAAAAAATGGAGGGCAGGTAAATTTCGGGTTGGGGAGGGAAGCAGAGGGAGAAGGCTGTTCCAGGTACAGCTTGGAAGTAAGAACTGGCATGGTATCTCCCATCAACAGTTTTACAGGTGGCTGTGTCCTTGGGGATGCAGCAAGAATGGAGTGTTGGGGTAAAATGGAGTTGGGAGTGATGATCATTCCTCATAGAACTTTAAGAAGAGATCAGTGATGGTAGCAGAGACAGAGTTAGGATTATGGGTAAAATTTAGTTTAAATGGAAGAGACTTGAGTAGGTGTCATTTGTGATGGGCGGAGGGCAGAGCAAAGGGAGAGGTTGAAGGGAGAGTGAAAACGGCATGGATGACAGAGCTGGGTGACTGAGAAGTTAGAGGGTCTAGAAAGTGTGAGAAGCTGTGTAGAGGCAGGATCTTCTTCCAGGGAGAAGAGGATTGTATGGATTCAAAATGTGGAGGAAATTCTATCTGCATTTTTCAGTTGTGAGGAACAGACACCTACTTAAGCTTGCTTAAGAGAGTTTGCTAATTAGGATTCCTGCAGAAATCCAAGTACAGTGTTTAGTACAGCAGGAATATTGTGTTTCTCAAATATTGAGCACCTAAAGGTTGGAAATCCAGGAATGGTGTCAGCTCCTCAAGGAAATGAGAAAGAATTAAACGCTCTCTAGTTACCTTATTGACCATACTCAGTGTATAGCTTTTGAAAAAATTTCAATTAAATAACTTATTTGAAAAGGAGAGCTAGAGCTAGAGATACATATCTTCCATCCACTGGTTCACTTCCAAATGCCTGCAATAGCTGGGGCTGGATCATGCGGAAGCCAAGAGCCTGAAACTCAATCTAGCTCTCCCACATGGGTAGCAGGAACCTAACTACTTGTACCATCTCCTGCCTGTGTTAGCAGGGAGGCAGAATTGCAAGGAGAGCCAGACTCAAAGCAGGCACTGTGATAAGGGTTGTGGGCATTGCAAGCAGCATCTTAACTACCATACCAGACACCCAACCCTCAGTGTATAGCCTTTGCCCTCATGGCCACATGATTTTTGTTGTATCTTAAGCATCAGATCTGAACTCCAGGCAAGAAGGAAGGGCAAAAGGGATATGACACTCAAGTCTTTCCTTTTTCTCTTTTTGTCTAATCAGGAAAGACTTTTCCTAGATCCCTCAGCAGTAGTTTACCACTTAAATCTCAGTGGTCAGATCAGGTCTCATGTCCGTCCCATCTCCAAGGAGGTTCAGAGGGGAACAAGTGTATTTAATTAGATAGATTGTCCTCTATATAAAATCAGGGTCATGTTATTTGGGGGGTGGGTGGGAAGGACAAGGAAACATGGATAGGCAAATAGCAAGGTTATCACAGAAAAATACATCAAAACTCAGGAATCCAAGACATTAAATTACAGCGAGGCTTTATGAGGTTGGAACTGGGAATACAGATCCCCATCTCCGGAGGATGGTGGGGGGGACTGCTGTCTCCTCCCAGGACATCAGCTCTTCTCCCTTCTCTGCTCACTGGCTTCTTTGTTTACATGTTGTTCTACTTGATAACATCTGTCCCTCATCTATGGCTCATCCCAGCTGCCCAGCTCTCTTTCTGACCACTGCTTTAGATCCTCAATTCTAAATTCAGACAACTATCAGATTGGCTGAACCTAATTTTTCAAGCAAGGTATATAAATTATTCATTACTGGCCATCCAAAGTATCCAACCTTGGATGGACAGTGGATGGAATCATGTGATTTGAATATTTTTTTTTTAGATTTTTATTTCTTTATTTAACAGGTAGAATTACAGACAGTGAGAGAGAGAGACAGAGAGAAAGGTCTTCCTTCTGTTGATTCACTCCCCAAATGGCCAGCAACGGACAGAGCTGTGCCTATCCGAAGCCAGGAGCCAGGTGCTTCTTCCTGGTCTCCCATGCAGGTGCAGGGGCCCAAGCACTTGGGCCATCCTCCACTGCTTTTTCAGGCCACAGCAGAGAGCTGGACTGGAAGAGGAGCAACCGGGACTAGAACTGGCGCCCATATGGGATGCTGGTGCCTCAGGCGGAGGATTAGCCTAATGCACCACGGTGCTGGCCCCTTGAATATTTTTTTAAAAGATTTATTTTATTTATTTGAAGGGCAAAGTGGCAGAGAAAGAGACCATCCACCAGCTGATTCATTTTCTAATAGCTGGGGCTGGACCAGGTCAAAGCCAGGAGTGTGGAGCTCCGAGTCTCCCATGTGAATGGAAGGGGCTCCAGCATCATCTGTTGTTTTTCCAGGCATATTATTGGGGAGCTGGATTGGAAATGGAGTAGCCAGGACTTGAACCATTACTGTGCTATGGGATGCAAGTTATTCAAGAGGCAGCTCAGCCCACTGTGCCACAACAATAGCCTGCCCCTGTTTCGAATCTTGGCCATCCTTATACACCAGGATCTGTGAAGGGAAGTTACCCTTTGAAGGAGTTCTGGAAAGAGGAGGTAATATGACATTGTGTTTTCTCTGCAAAGTAGAAGGTAAGGTTTTAACCTGAGACGAGACGAGGAGGGTTGAGTTTAGGAGACTAACATCTAAAGCAACTCTGGAAAGAGGACACCTAGAAGATACACAAGAGCAGCATTAAGGACCCAGTTGGGTTATCAGACCAACATTTTGCAATTTTTTCATTCCTGGTGATTATGTGATGTCATCCAGCAGAGCTCACAGCCTAGTGAAGACTCATGGGAGGCAAACATTGGGTTGATTCATAGCTGAGATGTTTCCAGATAGCTGAAAAAACCAGACATTGGGACAGAGGATTAAACTCTTTGATTATTTGGCACATAGTTATAAATATTGCTTCAGTGAGTTAAACCAGGTATGTGACAATATGCCCTTCTTTCCCCACATGATGGTGTTATAATATATCTCTCACTTTGTGATATTAATATATCTGTTTTCAAGAAAAAATAGTATGTGTGTGTGTCTACCTATGCAGTGAATGTGGCAAAATATTAAAATTCTTACACTTTCAAAGCTAAAAAAATAATGAATGTAAAAAAGTTTTTAAGAGGCAGGTTGACTGTCAGCTGTTGCCAAAGCAAAATTGTAAAATTTGAGATTTCAGAGGCCCGGAATTTCTTGTTAGGTGAATAACTAAATAGTCTAGGGTGTGGTCATGAGAGAGATGGTCAAAGGGGGTGGAGGTCAAGGTCACAGAGTTGAGAAGGCAGAATATTTGAGAGGCATTGATCAGGGGGTGATTTGCTTCAATGGATTCTAAAGCCACTTGGGACAGTGGCAGGGTTTGGAATAGAGAGGAGAATGGTAGGCCAGGAAACCACTGTTCCAAATGCCTGCTTCTAAGTAGGAGCTTTAAGAGCCAGACATACAGCTTTTCATTTCTTTCTTTTCCCTTCTTAATAAAACTTGTATTGGCCCAGATAAAGACTGATCCATCAGGCATGAAGGCAACCTAGAGACAAGGCCCACTTGAACATGTAACCTGAGTGGGGAAGTAGATTGCTATTATAAGCCATCGATATTTATTACTGTAAGGCTCTGGATGATTTAATGATTTGGTCTGACTTCTCCAGCCTTATCTTTCAAATATCTCTCCCTTCACCTGACTAACTCCTATTTTTCTCTCAGATCCAGCTTAAATGTCACTTCCCCAGAAAAGTCTTTTCTGGCTTTTCTTTCCCCTACCCTGGCCCCAACACTGTACTCCCTTAAGATCACCTATTATTCTGTTCACAGCATCGTGTCCCTTTCCTTCCTGTTACTTAAACACAGTCTGTAATATTTGTCTGCGACTGTGATGATCTGTCTACCCCAGGAGAGAGGGTTGACATTATGACATTATGCACATGTTGTTTTTCATTATGTCCTGGTGTCTGGCACACCTATAAGCACTCAATGTGTTTAGATTAAGTGGACAATTCTGAGTCAGATCACAGGTGAACCCAGAAGTCAGGGACAGTCTGATGTGAAAAAAAGATAGGTGAAAAGCAAAAAAAAAAAAAAAAAAAAAAAAAAAAAAATCCAGTGCAAACAAAACAGAAACATGGTGTGGGGAGAGGAGAGGGTACATGGACAAAAGTTTACAGAGGATGGGCCTTTTATAAGATACGGCATGGGGGTGTGTGTGCTTACAACACTGGCATCCCATATTGGAGTGCTGCCTCGACTTCTGGCTACCCTATGCTCCCTGCTAATGCTCCTGGGAAAGTAGTGAATCACGGCCCATGTATTTGGCCCAACACTCATGTGGGAGACCTGGATGGAGTTTCTGGCTCCTGGCTTCAGCCTGGCCCCAAACTGGCTATTGTGGCCTCTTAGGAAATGAACCAGCAGATGGAAGATCTATCTTTCTCTCTAACACTTTGCCTTTCAAACAAGCAAACAAATCTTTTAAAAACAGATGCCAGATGCTGTTTGTACAGATAGAGAGTTAGCTGCTCAGAGCAAGGAACAGATTTATACATTAAGCTACCGTTGTGCCCTCCCTCTTTCCTTCACTCTTTTCTTTTCTCATTTCATCAACTTGTTGAGCATCTTCTAAGGGTTGGGCTTTTCTAAGAGTACAATAATAAATGAGTTAATTCCTGGTTTCATGAACTTCCCAAGGAGGGAAGAGAGACATGAACCAAATAATTGTAGGAGCAATGATGAATCTTTCAAAAATGAAATTCAGAGGCTGTGAGAAATCCCTCACAGAAACAGCCTACGTTCACCTTGCCCATGCCTGTTGCTGCTGCTCTTTCTGTTTGCAGCATTTTTCTCCTTGATCCTGACCTGTCCAAATTTTACCCAGGGCCTCAACTCAGGAGATACTTTACTGAAGAAGAGCAGACTTCTGAGGTCAGAGGGGAGTTCTCCATGTACTCTCCAGTGGTTTTGAGATAACATGGTTCAGGGACACTGAAGACAATGGTATTCGTGCCTGGGTCCTCTTCCCCCACATATGAGGAATCCCGGGCACTGCCAGTGGGATGTGTAAGCGTACACTGGGGTGGATTGAGCTGAGGGGCTGTGAGGGGCATTCAGTACCACCTCCATTTCCTCACAGGAGGAGGAGGAACACTCCCCACTGTGTTTTGGTGGAACTATATGCCTTTGGTGTATTCTACCTTACCTTGTGTGTTCATGTTTTTCTCTTACTTTTCTTTAAGCTCCTGGGGGCAGGAACCATGTCTGGTTCATCTTTTTATCCTTCCATGGCTTAGCAGAGGTCCTGTCACAGAGAATCTATTTACTCAATAAATGTTTACGGAATTGAATTGTGGGGGTTACCATTGCTCCTCAAGGCGCTGTTATATCAGGCTCATTCTTTTTCTTTAACACCATCAAAAGGTATTGTCAAGATGTTGTCATTGATTCAAAGAATCAACTTCCAGAATTCTATCTATTAAAATAAAAAAATTTGATCAGAGTAAATAGATATACATAGCAACAAATTGTATTAATACAGAAATACTTATTGACAAAAAGCAATAGACTTTCATTCCACCTACAGTCTTCTCTCTGGATGTAGTTTCTTTTTAACTATTGCTGTTTTTAGTTCTTCTGTGTGTGACCACCAGAAATCTAAACAATGCACCTACATCTCTATTTTTTGGGTTGTCTACTATAGGCAGTTTTTATTTCTTTTTTTTTTTTTTCTATGAGAGGTAAGAATTGAGTTCAGGCACAATAACTTTGTTCCTTCTCTTCCTCTCCGCCTCTTCCCTCCCCTCCCCTCTTTCCTTCCTTCTCCTCCTCTTCTGTGTCTCTACACACACACACACCTATTTAATCATTTACTTATTGAATTATTTATTCAAGAGGGAGGGTGGAGGGAGGAAAGAGAGCTAGCGCCCATCTACTGGTTTTACTTCCCAAATGCCCCCAGTGGCTGGGGCTGGTCGGGACCAAAGTCAGGTGCCAGGAACTCAGGTCGGGTCTACCACATGGGTGGCAGGAATCAACTGCTTCAGCCATCACTGCTGCCTCCCAGGGTCTGCACTGGAAGGAAGTTGGATTTAGAAGCTGGAGCCAAGTACTGAACCCAGGCGTTCCCCTAAGGGACACAGGTGTCTTAACCAGCATCTCAACCAGAAGGCTAAATATTGCACCCGTTCCCCAGTATTTCATAGATTTGTTTTAGTTCTTCTAAAATTACTTTTTTGAACTCACGGTTTGTACATGGTTCTATCTGTTCATTTCTTAGTTTATCATTGTTTTCCTGTAGTCTTTGTAAAATGACAGTGTTAGTGTTTTCTTGCATTTGTCCTTCTGCCTCTGCTCACCCTTTCTGGCTATTACCCTTAGGTTTTTATATTGCCAAGAAGGTTAACAGCTTTGTTCTGTTCTCCAGCCACAGTCAAATTATTGTTTTCCAGGAGGTTTACACCAAAAGTTGAAACAGTCCAATGTTTTTGTCATTACAGCTATGTAACTATCATTCATGCCTGGATCAAAGATTGAACAAGGATTATGCATTCTTCTCTACAGATCCGAAGTCACAACCTTTGGGTCACTCAAGTAAGAATGTCATAAGCACTAAATTTAAAAGATTTTTGTGTTCCCACACCAGTGGCTTAAAATCCATGTGTTTAGACCATGACTTTCTTATAATTATTATGCTAGGATTTCCAATTGTTCCTTGTTGCCAAAAACATAATGTTCCTTTATCACATCTCCAGCTTTTCCACTTTCTTTATCAATCATTTTTGAGTGTATTTCCTTGGCATATCCTCTCTTGCCAGACCTCTTGGAAGGAGTGGGTTAAGGGAGTTGGATAGTCTGGCTTCCATGTTGAACCATGAACTCTTCTTCACTTTTGAAATTTCTTTTCAAAAAGTATAATTTTGTTAAGTGTGATTGAGTATGAGGAATTATTCCAGATTCTAAATGATCCCCATACCAGGCTAGATAACTTCTCTGTCTCATTCTGGCCTTTCTCATAGTTTGAGTTTTCAGTTCGTTGTACCTTCATTTTATCAGTAAAATGGAGATAAGACATCCAAATTATGTCATAGGAAAAGTAATTAGGAACTGACCCTCTTTTGTAAAATAGATAGTCTCATGGATAATTTATATCTATCTATCTATCTATCTTTCTACATCTATCCATCTATCTCTAGCCAATCATTAAGGTTTCAGTAAAATAAAAATATCACAGGAGAAGTCTTCCTGGGAATAGCATAGGGATAATGTAAAGCACACATTGCTTTTGTTTCTGTGATGGGGCCATTCATTCATGATGTCCCATGATGTTCTTTGGATTGGACACAGTCTGATGCCAGCTTCAGGACTGAGGCTTCTCAGTGCCGGAGGAAGGAGGCTGGAGCCTCAGGTAGGTTTAGATGCTGTATTGAGCATTAACCCTGGACCTTGGTTAGTGGAAATTCTGTCTCCTCCTTCTCGGCTTTGTTGAAAACTCCCCATGCAGCCTCCACATGTGGAGAAGGAAAACTGGACTGTCACAGACTTCTGCATTTCAAAAGGAGAGGAGATCTCATTAAATCTATAGGATCTACTCTGAAGCCAGCCAAATAGCTTTGGATGACTCGGAATTAAGATGATTTGCAGCTTACTTTCCCCATCCCCTTAGTTTCAGCTTGAAGGCCACTTCTGAAGGGAGATCCCTCCTGCCCCCAGAGAGAGAGAGATTAAATCTCTTTATAACACATCACCTGAATTGGCCAGAAACAGTGCAGGTGGTAGATGCTGAACTCAAAACTATAAACAGAAAGAGAATTTCTTGACTCACGAAACTGAGAAGACCATGTAGCATTCATGGATAGATCCATGGAGCGTATGGGAGCTCAGTTTAAATGACCAAGTTGGTCTGTGTCCCATCTTTCCTTAACTTTGCTGCCGTCACCGCCTCTCCCCTCCTCTTTCTCTCCTCTTCATTCTTCCTTCTTTTTCTTTACACTCTTCCTTCCTCTACCCTTCCTTTTCCACTTTATTCTTTTCTTTATTTGAAAACCTGTTTTTAGCATTTTGTGCCACTGAAGTTCTAGTTGACATTAGCCTTGTAACCAAGTCACAGAGGTGGTGAAGCCATCACTTTCCCAGATCCGTGTATCCAACAACAAGGAGACTCTAGTTTTTCATATTAAGTTCCCATCCCTGACCAATCATTTTACCAGGGGAACGGCATATACTTGGGTTTCCTAGTTCACTGCAGATCATGTGAAAGAAAGTTTCATTGTCTGGAAAGATAGGTTCTGTTGTCTAAAGAAGGCTGGGAGGATGCTTGGCTTATGAAACACCAGGCTCCATTTCACAAAGCCTTGTTCTCCCTATTTAATCCATGTACGGTGAACTTAATGAAGTTTAAAATTCAAAGCCATTATTTTCTTTCATGGTCCTTTTGCAAAATTTATAGAAGTAAAAATATATTTTCCCCCATAAACTTTTAATTTAAGGTATACAAACTTCATGCATTTCATAAATACGACTTTAGGAACATAGTGATTCTTCCCCAAGGTACCTGCCCTCCTACCTGTCTCCCACCCTTCTTCCTCTTCCCTCCCGTATTCCTATTCTTATTTTTGACTAAGATCTATTTTCAATTAACTCTATACATATATAATTAAATTTTTACTTAATAAAGAGTTCAACAAATAGGATGATGAAAACCAGTTTTTCTACAGTTTTTTTAATTTCTCTTTTGATTTTTTCTATGATCCACTGTTCATTTAGGAACGTGTTGTTCAGTCTCCACGTGCTTGCATATGTTCTAGAGATTCTTGAGTTATTGATTTCCAGCTTCATTCTATTGTGGTCAGAGAAAATGGATGATATGATTTCAATTTTTTGGAATTTGCTAAGACTTGCTTTATGGCCTAGCCTGTGGTGTATCCTAGAGAAAGTTCCATGCACTAGTGAGAAGAATGTGTATTCTAAAGCTGTAGGATGAAAAGTTCTGTAGATCTGTTAGGTCCATTTGGTCTATGGTGTCAATTAACTGCTGTTTCCCTGCTGATTTTCTGTCTGGTTGATCTGTCCATTGCTGAAAGTCGGGTATTAAAGTCCCCCATTACTATTGTATGGGAGTCTATGTCTCCCTTTAGATACATGAATATTTCTTTTAAGTAGCCAGGTTTCCAGCCACATTGTTTTCACAATCCCAGCTCACAAGACTCCCGCAGTCACTGGCACCCAGCCCTCTGTCAAAACTCCCAGCCAGACTCAGGCACCTCCTCTTGGCTGGTTGCTGGGCACGTGGACACAAGTTAGTGTAGCTTTTACAAATGTCCAAAATGGCACCTGCCCTCTCTCGGCTAGTTACAGGATGCCAGTGCTGGGTGACTGGGGAGAGAGAAACATGCCCTCCCTTTTCTTCCTTTAGGTTGGCAGGTACACTGTCCCCCCAGGGCTCCAAACTGGACTCAGGCCGGGCTCTTTCCACAGCTTTATTGCCAGTGGCTTGGGCTGCTGCAGTCTGGTCTCACCTCACTCTCCAAATCTGGTGCTGAGGCTTGTGGTTGCTGGGATCCCAAGTTGTGTGTGTCCAGAGCCTCTACAAAGATCCACAGTGTCTCTTTAATTTGTGTGGAGTTTCCTTTGCCGTTTTCTCCCTAGCTCTTCCCTGAGATTGTACTCTCTCCATGTTTCTTAAACTACATTCCCCTAGATTAGAGCAATAAGCTCCCTCCCTATTCTTCTCCATCTGTTATACTCCAAATGCCAAAATACCTTTTAAAATATATATTTGAAAGGCAGAGAGGGAGAGAAAGAGGGGGGTGGGGGGAGAGAGAGAGAGAGAGAGAGAGAGAGAGAGAGAGAGATCTTCCATCTGCTGGTTCACTCCTCAAATGGCTGGGGCTGTACCAGGCCAAAGCCAGGTGCTGAAACTTCATCTGGATCTCCCATGTGGGTGCAGAGACTCAAGGATTAGGGCATCTTTTGCTGCTTTCCTTGGTACATTAGCAGGGAGCTGGATGGGAAGTGGGGCATCTGGAACTTGAACCAATGCCCGAATGGGATGCCAGTGTTGCAAGCAGCAGCTTAACCCACTGCACTTCTTTTTTTTTTATTGATTAAATTATTTGAAAGTCAGAGTTACACAAAGAGAGAAGGAGAGGCAGAGAGAGAAAGAGAGAGAGAGAGAGAGAGAGAGAGGTCTTCCATCCGTTGGTTCACTCCCCAGGTGGCCGCAATGGCTGGAGCTGTGACAATCCGAAGCCAAGAGCCAGGACCTTATTCTGGGTCTCCCATGTGAGTGCAGGGGCCCAAGGACTTGGGCCATCCTCCACTGCTTTCCCAGGTCATAGCAGAGAGCTGGATTGAAAGTGGAGCAGCCGGACTTGAACTAGCGCTCATATGGGATGCCGGCACTGCATGCGGCGGCTTTACCCACTATGCCACAGTGCTGGCCCCTGCATTCTTTATTCATTTGTTTTTTCTTGTTGTTAGGACCATTAGCATAAGATCTAACCTGTTAAGCTTTTCAGTGCAGAATACAGCGTTGTCAACTAGAGGCACAATGTTGTACAGATGGTCTCTCATCTTGCGTAATTGAAACTATATCCTAGCTGAAGAGCAGCTTCTCATTTTCCCCTCCCCTGTAACCTCTGGCAATCACTATTTTATTCTTTGTTTCTGAGTTTGACTGTTTTAGCCACCTTGTGTAAGTGGAGCCATGTAATACTTGTCCTTCTGTGATGACTTATTTCACTTAACATAATGTCCTTCGGTTTTACTTTTTTTATAGTATATCTGAAAAATATTTATTTATTTTATTTTAGAGAGAGAGAGAGAAAATGAGAATGAGAATATCTTCAAACTGATGGTTCAATCCCCAATTGGCTGCAACAGACAGGGCTAGACCACGTCAAAGCCAGAAGCCAGTAACTCCATTCAGATGTCCCACTTGGAGACTGGAACCCAAGTAATTGGGCCATCATCTGCTGCCTTCCAGGTGCATTAGCAGGGAGCTGGGTTGGAAGCTCAGTGTAGCCATGACTTGAACCAGGCTTCACTATGAGAAGCTTAACCTATTGCACTGCAATGCCCGCCTGTGTCCCTCACTTTTGTCCAAGGTGTTACATGTGGCAGGAGTTTCTTCTCACATAAGGTTGAATGATATTCCAGCACAGGTGTTCTCCTATACCACATTTCTTTATCCATTCATCTCTTGATGAACATGTAGGTTGCTTCCACACCTTGGCTGTGGCTGCAATGAACGTAGGAGTGTAAACATCTGTGTGAGATCCTGATTTCAATTCTCATGGTTATATATACCCAGAAGTAGGATTGCTGAATCAAATAGGCCACAATAGCAGTAGGAGATTTCAGGACCCCATTTTCAATAATGAACAGAAAATCCAGACAGAAAATCAGCACAGAAATGGCAGACTTGAGCAACATTGTAGACCAACTGGCCTTGAGCGCCACAGACAGAACATTCTACCCCAAAACAGTGGTTTATTCATTCTTTTTTTTTTTTTTTGGTTTATTCATTCTTAATGCATATTTACTATTTGCTGTGGAGATAGCTTTGCAATATAACATTTACTGAATTATTACTTCTGTGCCAGACACTTATATCTGCTTTTATTTTTAGAATTCATTTTTTAAAAATTTACATATGCTTCTTTTGGATATTCAGTTCTGGGAGTTTGACAAGTGCATAGACATTTAATTTTGTATCTTGTTTTGTATTCTTTTTTAAACAGAGGCTGTAATTCCTCCAAATTGTATAAGCTTAGAGTCCCATAACACTTGACTATTGTGGACTCAACTTCCCTGTTTACTGACGGCTTTCTTGTTAGACTCTCATCTTAGTCATTCAGTTTCCTCATCAGTTGTATTCTCTAGCATGATACCTGGCACACAGTAGGTGTTCAGTGAACATATAAGGGAAAGCTCTTGGCTGGCGCCGTAGCTCAATAGGCTAATCCTCCTCCTGTGGCGCCGGCATATGGGGTTCTAGGCCCGGTTGGGGCGCCGGATTCTGTACCAGTTGCTCCTCTTCCAGTCTAGCTCTCTGCTGTGGCCCGGGAGTGCAGTGGAGGATGGCTCAAGTGCTTGGGCCCTGCACCTGCATGGGAGACCTGGAGGAAGCACCTGGCTCCTGGCTTCAGATTGGTGCAGCACACCAGCCACAATGCACTGGCTGTGGCAGCCACTTGGGGGGTGAACCAACAGTAAAGGAAGACCTTTCTCTCTCTCTCTCTCTAACACTGCCTGTCCAAAAAAAAAAAAAAAAAAAAAAAGAGAGAGAGAGAGAGAGAGAAAGCTCTGTGGCAATAGCAAAATTCTAAACTCTTTGGCCATCCTGGTGCATGTACAGACCCTGATATAAAGAGTTAGCATTGCTTGAACTGCCATGATGTGTGTTCCTGGGAACATCTACAAGGGCCTCAGGTGCCTTCAGGTTGCTGTGTTGTTGTTGTTGTTTTTTTTTCCTTCTATTTTTCTATTAGTAGGATTCCAATATCCAGAACATCAAGCCCTATTTTCCCCAGCCCTACTTAGCAATTTTACTTTTTTTTCCTGATTTTTCTGAGTCGGCCATTTAGAGTCCTGGTTTCACATATGGAGACCTGTTCTGAATCCTAACCCTGCAGAAGGATTTTCTAATTTTGGATTTTTTTTGGGGGGGTGTTAATTGCCTGACTGCCTTAATTGTCCATTGTGAAGGCCTAGACTTGGGAGACTTATTTGGACTTCTTTCAATTTCTTGGATCCATGAATTTTTTTAAAAGATTTATTTATTTATTTGAAATGTGGAGTTACAGAGAGAGAAAGAGAGAGAGAGAGAGAAAGCACGCGCGCGAAATATCGATGGATCTTCCATTCATCCACTGGTTTATTTTCTCAATGGCCACAACAGGTCTGGGCCAGGCTGAAGCCAGGAGCCAAGAGCTTCTTCTGGGTCTCTCACATGGGTGCAGGGGCCCAAGGACCTGGGCCATCCTCTGCTGCTTTCCCAAGCGCATTAGCAGGGAGCTGGATCAAAAGTGGAACAGCTGGGACTTGAACCAGTGCCCATATGGGCTTCCGGCATTGCAGGCCATGGCTTTAATCCATTGTGTCACAGCATTGGCCTTGGATCCATGGAATTTTTTAAAAATAAATTGTATTGTGTATATTTGTGGTTGGTAATATGGTGCTACAAGATATGTATCAATACAGTGAGGCACATTAACATATACATCATCTCACATAGTTTTACTTTGTTTGCTTGATGAGCATAACTAAAATCTACTTTTTAACAAAAACTCTTAACATAATATAATTTTATTTTATTTATTTATTTTTTAAAGACTTATTTATTTATTTGAAAGCATTACAGAGAGAGAAGGAGAGGCATAGAGAGAGGTCTTCCATCCGCTGGTTCACTCCTCAATTGGCTGAAACGGCTGGAGCTGCGCCGATCTGAAGCCAGGAGCCATAAGCTTCTTCTGGGTCTCCCACATGGGTACATACTGCTTTCCCAGGCCATCGCAGAGAGCTAGATCAGAAGTGGAGCAGCCGGGACTTGAACCAGCACCCATATGGGATGCCAGCACTGCAGGCGGCGGCTTTACCCACTACGCCGCAGTGCCGGCCCCAATATAATTTTATTAAAGTTCTTGTGAGATGTGTAAGCATGCTCACACCACACATCTCCTATTCTGTGTCCTTTGTCTTACCTCTCCCCACTTCCTCCGCCTGCCTCTGTGGTAACCTCTGTTTAACTCTCCAGGGTCCTCAAGTCCTCTGTTCTGCATCAAAGAGCCCTCATGTGATGTAGCTATGAATTCACAACCCCATGCAGGATGTGGCGAGGAATGTCATCTCCTTTCCTTTCCTTATTTCTGCTTTAAAAAGATTTATTTTATTTATTTGAAAGGCAGAGGGAGAGAGGGAGGGAGGGATGGGGAGGAGAAGGGAGGGGAAGGTGAAGGGGAGAGAGAGAGAGAGAGAAAGAGAGAATGAGAATGAGAATATGAGTCTTTCATCTGCGGGTTCACTCCCCAAATAGCCACAAATTAGGAGCCTAGCACTCCATCCAGGTCTCCCACTTGGATGGTGGGGACCCAAGTGGTCTACCTTCCACTGCTTTCTCAGGTACATTAGCAGGCAGCTGTGACTCAAATCATCACTCTGATATGGGATGCCAGAGTTACAGGCAGTGGGTTAACCTGCTATGCCACAAGGCCGGCCCTTAATTATTTTCTTAATTCCACACTGAACCAGCCATGTGCCTTGCTGATACACAACTGTGTGTTATCTTTATTGGAGGTCACTCTACTCTTCCAGCTCATTTTGGAATTACAGAATTTTAAGTGGTGTAAAATACTTGAGGAGGTCTCTTCTGGTCTTGGTCAGTACTCCTTATCTGTGCCAAGTCCATGTGATTTGTTGAAACTATGACACTTGGCTTCTGTTACATGCCTGTTACATGTGATCATTTTCTCTAGGGCTGAAAGTCCAGTTTGCTGAATCCCCAGGCTCCCTGGCCTGCCATGCAGTCATTTACTGCAAAGTCCTGCCAAGTCTTGCAGGTTCTGTTGGGGTGTGAGTTAGCAACCAAACCTGTTCCTGAGGATCCCATCTGTTTCCCTGTGTGGTGGGACCTTTTCCTCTTGATGTTTCCTCCTTTAGCGCCCACCTTTGGGTACCCATCAATCTTTTTTTCCCTTCTCCAGGATACCTAGAGTCACCTAGGCAGGCAGAGTGGATAGTGAGAGAGACAGAGAGAAAGGTCTTCCTTTGCCGTTGGTTCACCCACCAATGGCCGCTGTGGCCGGCGCACCGTGCTGATCTGAAGCCAGGAGCCAGGAGCTTCTCCTGGTCTCCCATGGGGTGCAGGGCCCAAGCACTTGGGCCATCCTCCACTGGCCTCCTGGGCCACAGCAGAGAGCTGGCCTGGAAGAGGGGCAACCGGGACAGAATCCGGCGCCCTGACCGGGACTAGAACCCGGTGTGCCGGCACCGCAAGGCAGAGGATTAGCCTAGCGAGCCGCGGCGCCGGCCTCTTGTTAGTCTTATGTTTTTGTAAAAGCCAGCGGGGCAGGGAGATGCTTTCAGGAATGTTGGCTTTCTGCTTTACAAACACTGAGGAAAGAACAAACGTAGGTCTGGCTTGTTTCTTAGAATAAGAGAGGAGAGAAGTTCAGGTTCCAGAGCACAAATGCACATTTGCTCTTGTAACTCTCAATGCATGAATGTCTCAGTAATTCATCCCACCATAATAGTAAACTGGAATGCGATGGATCTCCTGGCATCAGATAATTCCGGAAACCACTGTGGTACAACTTCTCAGGACCTCGGTGGCTGCAGGCAGAGGGCTCCTAAATCTGGCTGTGTCAGGAAGGATATCTCTGTTGATCAAGAGGAAAACTTCTTGTAAACCCAACGGGTACACACCTTTTAAGGTAAACATCTGCACAGGCCTGTGGAATGTTCCAGAACCTTTATTCTTTCTTTCTTTTTTTTTTTTTAAAGATTTATTTATTTATTTGAAAGGCAGAGTTACAGAGAGCAGAGGCAGAGAGAGACAGACAGTTGGAGAGAGATCTTCCATCTGCTGATTTACTCCCCAGATGCCTACAGCTAGCTGGGGCTAGGGCAGGCCAAAGCCAGGAACCCAGAACTCAATCCATGTCTTCGACATGGGTGGCAGGGACCCTGGTACTTGAACCCTTATCTGCTGCATCTCAGGATGCGTGTTAGCAGGAGGCAGAGGAGTTAGAAGCAGAGCCTGGACTTGAATTCTGGGATTCAGATATGGGATGTGGGGGTCCCAAGTGGTGCATTGACCACTGCCTCAAACTCCTGTTCTTCCAGAAGCTATCTCTTAGCAGTAAATCGGAGTTTGGTAAGATGGTGGCTTACTGACCAGACATATTCCTATTTAAAGACCATACAGTCTAGTTCTCCTTATGAAATAGACCAGATTGCATGCATGAATCTCTCTACAGGGAAGATTTAGCTTAATTTGGATATCACACAAATCTGGCCCAACAGACATCTACTGAGCAAGTTCAGGGTGTCAAGTTCTGAAAGGTTCAAAGGGCCTCAAGGAACTCCTGGTGTAATGGGGAAAACAGCACCAAACTTTTATAGTCCAAGGTGATAAAATATATATAAAAGACTCTGAGAGCATAGCAGAAAAGCCCACAGAAAATTCAGAGAGGAAATAACATTATTTTGGGTTGTGAAGGACACAAAATATTTTCCAGGTGGGGATGAGAGACAGAGGGCATTCCTGGAAGAGGAACAGCAGAGCCAAGGCACAGGGCAGATCCTTGCTGTGGGGGAGCATGTGTGCACTAGTGCATGCCTTGGGAAGCAGGGAGTAGGAGCTGGTCAGATTGATTTCAGAGGAGAACTGCAAGAAGTAGAAGTTGTTTCTCTAAATCTAACCCGGTATTGTGACTAGCAAGTAAATCTGTCTACCATTTCATTTCAGATACTATGATGCTGACATCACAAACATTTGTTGTGCTCTTCCCTTGTAAGGAGCTAAGTGTATTTTAGGGATCATTTCATTTGATTCTTACAATATCCCATGAGTAGGTTCTGCTGTTGTCCTCATCTTATAGTTGTTCTCTGTGTTCACACATGTATTCTCTACTGTTACAATATTCCAAGTATCTAAGAAACTCACAAATCCCTGTGTGACTCCTAGAGAGTCACATAGTTATTTTTTTCATTTTCTTTATTTTTTTAGAGGAAATAAAAAGCACTGCTTTGGGGCAAATTGAAGTGACCCAGCATGGTGTCCACTTAAACCTGTTGCTATACCACAGGACATTTTGACCTCATCATTTTGGCCTCTCTTTTTGAGGAGAATTGCTCCTGTTCTTTTGACTGAGAACATTTTGAATTCAAGACCTTTAATTAGAATTATATCAACTTAGATGGACTTTCCATAGAGAAAATGTTTTCTGGAGTGAATTCCATTAAGCCAATTTAATCTCTTGATCAATTTTGTACATAGCACAGTTAGACTGTTTCCAAAAATGTTAACTCTACTGAAATTATTGTCATTTAGATCAATTCTTGTCCAATTAAGACCTGAAACAAAATTTGATGTATTGATTATTGTCCATATAAAATTTTACTGATCTTGGCTCCTATCTGTGTAGTAGTCATTATTTCTATCAAGTCTTTTTTTCCCCTGGGTCAAAATTTACACATGAAATTTTTTAAGAAAGAAAGTCAGACTCTGTGGCCAAATTGTACTGAATAGGTTAGCATGATGCTTTAGCTGTTGATTACTTATGCCAGTAGGTTAAAAATCATGCCTATTATGAACTGAATGAAAATAATGATACTTTGTATTCATTTCTTTTGGGAAAATTGTAAAATTTTTTATGCACGTGTATTTGCAACAGAGGAGAAGCAGAGGAAGAGAAGAATGGAAAGGAAATAAGAGAGCAAGAGAGATACTGAGAGGGCATAATATTTAGAGAAAGGAATATATATTGTTTGCAGAGCTCTCCACTATTTTTGGAATCTAAACCTCCAAGAGGTCAAAATGGACAGGATATGAGAGTAGCATTTATCACTGGGGCTGAGAAAGGTTGTCCTGAGCAGGGGCAGGCGCTGGAGGAGCTAGCAAGGAGCCTGGACGAAGAGTCTGAACCCTGAAGGAGCATCAGAGGCAGCATCCAAGATACTGGTGACAGACATGGCTCCCTGGATTTGCTAAAAAACAGAGCGAGGAAACCCTAACCGTACCCTTTTCTGCACATTATCACCAGCATCACTTGACGTCATCTGCAGCTGAAGGTCTGACGTCTTCCTAGTTTTCAAGACTGGATGCCATTTTATGGTTTTTCTGCTATATCTTATAAATCTAGGAATGAAGAGGACCAGTTCCTTCCAGGGCCTCCTTTTAAACAAATATTTATTTGAGGGAGAGAGCGAGCGAGCGAGCGAGCTGGTTTACATCCCCCCAGCCCCCTACCCTGATGCCCCCAGTGGACCCCAGCTGGGGCTAAAGCTGGGATCTGGAAACCGAATCCAGATCTTCCATGTGGGTGGCAGAAACTCACTCACTAGAGCCATCAGCACTGCCTCCCAGGGGCTGCGTTAGCAGGAGGCTAGAATCTGAAGCCAGAGCTAGGTGTTGAACCTAGGTACTCTGATATGTGATGTGGGCATCCTAGGCCAAACACCCACCTCCATCCAGCACCTCCTTTTAAAATGAATAACCCTACTTTTTAAATGTAGAATTCTGAATCCTTCACAATTGATGCCACCCTCCAGCCTCCACTCTCACACTCCATTCCCACGTATGCTTTACTAGAACTTTTACTGTGTGCGGAGATCTTTGACGCTTGTATGTTTGTCCTCATGTTAGCTTTACGTGGAATTCCGTTTCATCCCCTTAGCCCTAAGCAACTCGTATCCTTCCCAAAGGGACTTTCTCTTCTGTGCATTAAGTAGAGGGACAGAAGAGATACGGGAGTGTGAAGCACAGAAGTGACTGGGCTACCTGTGTGCTGGGAGCAGACAGATGAGGGTTTGCACATAATTAGGGACCTGGAGGGATAGTAAGAGAAACAGGTTATTGGGAAATATTGGAGAAATAGGGTGGTCTGGGAGAGGCTAGGGAAGGCTTAAGCTTAGACTTGGACTTGGACTTAGTTTAGGAACTGTGAGGGAATGAATGAAGAACTGGGTGAGACTCAAGCAGTAGAGATTAGGGTTAGGGATGGTCAGTAGTGGCCCCCTCTCTTCTTTACAGTACTTCCATGTGAGACCCAAATGCAGCCCTGAATGCATTCGGTACTTGGTGTGGTCTCTCTTGCCCCCTGCAGTCTGTGAGCTCCTTTCTCAGTCTTGGAACATGGTTGGGAGGAATATGCAAGGACTGAACCTCCATTCATTGGAGGGGCAACTCTGGTTAGAAAGGGTGGAGCTGATAGGCAGGGCCCCTCCAGTCTCTTTAGAGGGCACCTGCTCATTTCCCCGCAGGACAATGTTCAATTCTTTCATCTGCAGTTAAAGCACCAGAAGATCACCAGTTCCTAGTCTGTTCCATCCCCGACCTCCTCCCACCCCAGCCATGGCCTCCCCCATGGCACCTGCTCAGGGAATACATGACCTCCCCTGAGGCAGGCTCAAGTTGTGAAGCTGGAGGTTTTTACCTGAAAAAAAAATTTTTTTTTGAACCTAAAATCTTGCCAGGTTCTCTGCATAGGTTCTGCCTTTGGCTGGAATTGGTGATCATTGGATAAGAGGTATTAGCTGGGGGGAGTTACAAATACGAGGTAAATCCAGTGGCTGCAGCGGCGGCGGGGTGGGGGGCACATGGAGAACAAAGTGTCTTGTGGCTCATGACCCTGTGTTACCTCAGGTAAGCCACATGGTCTTTCTAGCCTCAGAGTCTGCATCTTAAAAATGGGCATCATAGTTCTTTCAGGGCCGTTGTGATAAGTAAATGTGGTTCAATACATTCAGTGTTTATTTTTTCTATTTAGACTTCAATTAAGTGTCAATTGATTTTTGTGTCTGCTATAAGATTGCAATTTAACTTAATTTTTTCTTGAGTGAATAGACAATTGTACCACAACAGCATTTATTGAATAGCTCCCTCCTGCTTTCATCAATGAGAAATTTCATTTTTATCAGACGCTGAATTCTGATCTATTTCTGGAGTCTCAAATTGTGCTCCATTCATACATAGGCCTATTCCTGGACTAGTATTATATTGTTTTGTCATTATGAGTTCGTAATATGTTGTGATATGTGGTCCCTTACTGTTATTCTTCTATCTCAAGAATTTATTGACTATTGTTAGGCATACAGTTTTTTTTCCCCAGATGAAACCTTTTATAGAATTACTAAGTTCCAAGAATATTGGGCTCCATTGTAACCATTTACAGTCCACTCACAGATTCAAGGATGAATGGCCTCTCTTTAGAATAGTGACTTTTCCTAATTAGAAGAATGGCATATGTTTCAATTAGGTTTTCTTTTTTGACTTTTCATTTTTTTAAGATTTATTTATTTATTTGAGAGGCAGAATTAGAGAGAGAGAGAGAGAGAGGGAGAGACAGAGAGAGAGAGACGTCTTCCACTTGCTCGTTTATTCCCCAAATGGCCACGATGGCCGGAGCAGGGTCAATCCGAAGCCAGGATCTCCCTGGTCTCCCATGTGGGTACAGGAGTCTGAGCACTTGAGCTGCTTTCCCAGACCACTAGCAGAGAGCTGGATCAGAAGTAGAGCATCTGGGACATCAACTGGCACCCATATGGGATGCTGGTGTGTAGGCTGCTACTCCACAGCCCCAGCCCCAGGCTTTTGATTTTTTATAAAGAGTTCTTTCATGTTTCTAGCCAAAAGTTCTGCTGGGGGGTGGGCATTGGAGACAAAGGCATGCCATATCAGAGTGCTCGGGATTGAGTCCTGGCTCTGCCTCCTGTTCCCAGCCTCCTGCTAATGCACACCCTGGGAAGTAGCAGGTGATGCTGCAAGTACTTGGTCCCTGCCATCCACATGGGAGACTTGGGTTGAGTTCCCAGCTCCTGGCTTTGACTCTAGCTGGGCACCATTGTGGCTATTTGGAGGAATGAACCAGCACATGGGAGCTCCCTCTCTGTATCTTTCAAATAAAATGAAAAAGAAAAAAGTTCCGGGTAACATATGTTATGAATGGTATCTTCATTTTGCTTTCCAACTAGATACTTAACAAATCCATGTTGAACAGTGATTCTGTCTCGCACCACGTTCCTTCTCTCACAAACAATCATCACAGGAGCCACCAGGTGATGACTTTGTATGACTTTGCTTCCTGGGAACATTTAGCGAGGTCAACAGAGGATACCACTGCATGGCCAGGTGCACCCTCTCTGGGACTGGCAGGATTATGCAGACAGCTGGGCTCTTCTGACCTCACTGGGGTCTCGGAAGCAAGGCTCAGGAATGGAAAAGGAATCAGAGAAACACTGTCCTTTGATCCTGGGTAAGAAAGGTGGCTTTCAGAAACAAGGGATGCATCTTTTTGCAGCTAACGTTGAATCTAAGGGGCCACCTAATCAAAATCTTCAATTCAGGCTGAGCGTGAGCCACACAGTTAAGTCAACAAAAGCAGCCAGGTGTGGAATGGAACACGGAGCTTTTCTGTGGCAAGGATGGAGGGAGGTTGGTGCTGGCAGCTGTGAGCTCAGGTGCAGTTAAGGTAACCAGTCAGTTTGAACACCACAGAGAGGAGTCAGCAGGTAACGGGAAAGATTAGAAGTGACATTTGTCTAACTTTGAAGACAGGGTCCTTTCTCCTATCTCAAGGACATCCCCAGGTACCTCTGTCTCCTTATTCCCTTATAAACATTTGCCCTCTAATTATTTCCTTTCCTTCTTCCACTTGCCCTCCATCCACCTCTTTCTTCCATCTTCTGTTTAACCCTCTACTCTGTTACTTTATTTTGATGGTAGAGGTTGACCAGGAGGCTCCCCAGTTCTAAAGTAGGAAACTTCAGAGTTCAAAGTAGGGGGCAGCCCCTTGGACAGGAGAGAAACATCTTCTTCCTCCTTTATCTCACATCTGCTCCCTCCTAGGTGGCTTTGTATAAAGGCTTTGGGCCAACTGTGGCATCAGATTGTTGCACAAATGACAGATAACGTGAAAATAGCCTCATAACCCGGAATAACAAATATGCACACTCCTGTTCATCTCCTGCAATGTCCTGTATGAGCTGAGCCTTTCCATCTAATTCCAGGCAGATGGTGCAATTTTCTTGTCCTTTCTCATGCTCATGAGGATAAGGGTGCTGTCATTTTAACTGTACTCTTTGCTTCACATTGTAATTGTTCCGGTTACACTGACACTTGATAGAACATCTGTAATTAACATGTCGCTCATGGTGGCACAAAGGAGGGGGGTAACATGGAGGGATTTTTTTTTATTGAGATAGAAATTTAACAACCCATTCAAAGACTCTTTGAGCACTTCCTATGCACAAATTATTGCTTAGGACTGGGGCTGCAGAGCTGAGCAAATGATCCTTAGCTTCAGGAGCACAGGAGATAGCAGACAGCAATTGTCAAAAGAGGACAATGCAACGTGGTTAATGTGATAAGGAAAATGTTCACAAAAGTCTCCGACAATAGGTTGGAGTTAGAGAAAATGTATTTGCAGTACATTTGATAGATAAAACTGTACAATGAGCTCTCATAAAGGAGCCATATGCTAACCCCCAACAGGAAAATGGAAAAAGGAAAAATAGAGATCATCAAGGTGGGCAATAATTGTATGTTCATAAGAATGAAATACCGTGGTGAGTATTTTGGTGCAGTGGGTTAAGCCGTCGTTTGGGACCCCCACATCTTACACTGGAGCGCTTGGGATTGAGTTCTGCCACTGCTTCCAATCCAGCTTCCTGCTAATGTGCACCCTGGGAGGCAGTAGGTGATTGCTCAAGTACTTGGGTCCTACCACCCACATGGGAGCCCTGTATGGAATTCCTGGCTCTTGACTTTGGCCTGTCTCTGCCCTGGCTGATGCAGGCATTTGGAGAGTAAATCAGCAGATAGAAGATCTCTCTGTTTCTCCCTCTCTTTTTGTCACTCTGCCTTTCAAATAAATAAGCCAACAAATGAATGAATAAATAAGTAAAATGAGATACTATTTTACCGCTGCTAGACTGGCAAAAAAAAAAAAAAAACCCTCTAGAGCTGGCAAAGGTGCTGGAATAAATGTATATTCTCATACATCACTGGCAGAAATATGATATTGGAGGCCATATTCATTCACTGTAAATACATATACTGTTTGTCTTGATATGTCCTATTTTTGGTAACCCATCCCATGTAAAGGCAATAAAACTAGAAACAAATAATCATGACCCTTTAATGTTGACTCAGTTAGATTTATGACTGCTGGAGCATATCTATTACATATTATAAATTAGAGGAATGAGTGGCATAGAAAGGTTTATAATATGATACTTCTTTTAGGTAAAAATAATCACAAAACCTGTGTTTTGTGTGTGTGTGTGTGTGTAATTGGGTATGAAGAGTGAGTGAAAGGATACACTCCAGGCTATTAACACCAATGATTTTTGTGGAAAAGGAGAGTTATTAAGAGAGACTATGTTTTCTTTATACGTTTTTAAAAAATTGGTTTTAGATCTTGTGCCTCTGAGAAAGTGGAGTAATAATACTCTCCTGTTCTCCTTGCTGAAGGGAACTAAAAATCCTATGGACATCACATGTCAAACAAACATCAGAAGACTCATCAGTAGGTGGAGAGAAGGCAGACTGGCTATGGACCAAGGAATAACATTGGTGAGTTCGCCTGGTTTTCTTTCTTTCTTTTTTTTTTCCCAAAGATTTATTTATTTATTTGAAAGTCAGAGTTACACAGAGAGAGAAGGAGAGGCTGAGAGAGAGAGAGGTTTTTCATCCGCTGGTTCACTCCCCAATTGGCTGCAATGACCGGAGCTGCACCAATCTGAAGCCAGGAGCCAGGAGCTTCTTCCGGGTCTCCCACATGGGTGCAGGGGCCCAAGGACTTGGGCCATCTTCTACTGCTTTCCCAGGCCAAAGCAGGGAGCTGGATAGGAATTGGCAGCCTGATCTCGAACCAGCGCCCATAGGGGATGTTGGCGCTTCAGGCCAGGGCTTTAACCCACTGCACCATAGTGCTGAGCCCACCTGGTTTTCTTTTGATTGCATCTATTCCTTACTTGGGACTGAAGAATCCAACAACCCAGACATGTTAATGAGAGAAGAAAAACAATGCCCCACTAAAAGCCTGGTAATTTTTGCCAAAGAACCAAGAAAACAGCAACCCAGCAAGATAGAAAACTTCAGAGAATCACCAATTGACACCACAGGAAAATTGTAGCCCCATCCCTAACCACTAGCAAAGGCTGAGTAAGGAGCTTTGACGTCCACTTTTGTGAGACTCTTAACAAACTACGAGTCCCCAGCAGTGGGGTGGCAACAGAGAAGGCAGACTGGGGAGCTGCGACGTCGTCTTCCAGGGAGGGGGAACTTCTGGCCTACAGGCCATGTAAGGCCTGCAGAATCATTCAGTCTGGCCCTGCCAAGGCAACCACAGGTGGGACTTGAAATTCAACGAATCTATAGCAGACTGATTTTTAAGTTAAAAATTTTGTATGGACCACAAATGATGTTATCGATATGCAAATGGCCCTTGGCAGAAAAAGGTTTCCTACCCATGCTGGGAAGCAAGACTCCCCACTCCCACCTTAGAGCTTCAACAGGCTTCAATGTGGAAGGCCTGGATTCCATTCCACCCCCTACCTGGCGGTGGTAAGAGGCCCTCCTCTTTCCCCTCTGGGGTCACTGGTATTTCCATAACAAAACACCTAAGTCTGGGTTATTTATGAAGAACAGAAATTTGCTTTCTCACAGTTCTGGAAGCTGGGTACTCTCCAGTGGAGGCAGGTGCAGGTTCAGCTGTTGGGTGAGCGCTACCTCCTGCAGGGGGAGGGGCAATGTGACTTCACATGGTGGAAGGGAGAAAGGAAAGCCAGCAACATGTGATGTGGAGTCTCTTTTATAAGGGCCTTAATTCCAATAATGGAATTATTGAGGTGCCCTCAAGGGCTGATTGTTGATTTAAGACCCATCTCTTCATGCTATCACACTGGAGGGTTCACGGTACACATTCAAACCCTAGCAAGAGGGGTATAAGAGAAGGCCTAGTGGAGAGTCCTGACCTTTGACATTGCCACTTCTATCGGAGTGTCAATGGAGACCACAGGAGGCTTGTAGGAACTCTTACCTCTAACAGTAATGAGACATGGATGTCAGTGAAGACTGAATAAGGAAACTGTATTCCCAGTGCCATCTTGGGATGAGCCGATGTACCTTCTTTTGTCTCTGGAGAGATACTAATAAAATACAATTAAAACAGCAGGTTAAAATAAGATCCAAAGTCTGATAATACAAACACGTCCAGGTTTCAACTGAAAATTCCTCATCATATCAAGACCCAGGAAGATCACAAACCGAATGAAAAGACAGTTAATGTCAACAGCAAGATGCTAGAGATGTTACAATTGTCTGGCAGATACTTTGAGGCAGCCAGGATAAAAATGCTTCTGCAGCAATCATAGACATTCTTGAGACAAATGAAAAACTAGACTCCGAAAAGAAATAAAAGGTCTCAGCAAAGAAGCAGCAGCCGTAAGGAGAACCAAATGGACACAACAGAGTGGAAACTGCAGTTGCTGAGACACAAAACTTAGTGAATGGACTAACAGCAGAGTGGAGGGCACGGAAGGATCTGTAAACCAGGAGACAGAGGAGGGGCCGGCGTTGTAACATGGTGGCTTAAGCCACTGCCTCCAATGCTGGCATCCCAAATGGGCACCCATTCAAGTTCTGGCTGCTTCACTTCTGATCCAGCTCCCTGCTAATGCACCTGGGGAAGCCACAGATGATAGAGTTCTAGGCCCCTGGCTTTGGCTCAGCCCAGCTCTGGCCAATCTGGCCTATTTGGGGAGTGAACCAGTGGATAGAAGATCTTTCTCTTTTTCTGTCTCTCCCTCTGTATAACTCTGTCTTTCAAATACATTTTAAAAAGAAGATGGAATAATAGAAAGTTCCCAATCTGAACAAAAAGTAAAATGGACTGAGAGAAATGAACAGAACCTCAGGAACCTGTAGGACTTGGAATATTATAATACAAGGCATCTAACATTGATGACATGAGAGCCACAGAAAGAATAGAAAAAGGATAGGACAAAGAAATGTACTTACAGAAATAATGGCTAAAAAAATAAAATAAAAAAAGAAATAATGGCTAAAACTTCTCAATTTGGCAAAAGTCATAAACCAGCAGGTTTAATAAGCCAACTTGATGGGATTGTATTGGAATCCCCATCACCTTTCTAACTCCACCATTTGGGGCAAGTCTGATTGAGCATGTCCCAAATTGTATATCTCCTCCCTCTCTTATTCCCACTCTTATATTTAACAGAGATCACTTTTCAGTTAAATTTAAACACCTAAGAATAATTGTGTGTTAATTACAGAGTTCAACCAATAGTATTAAGTAGGACAAAAATTACTAAAAGGGATGAAGTATTAAGTTGTTCATCAACAGTCAGGACAAGGGCTGATCAAGTCACCATTTCTCATAGTGTCCATTTCACTTCAACAAGTTTCCTTTTTGGTGCTCGGTCAGTTGTCACCAATCAGGGAGAACACTTCATGTGTTTGTTTTTTTTGAAAGGCAGAGTGGACAGTGAGAGAGAGAAACAGAAAGAAAGGTCTTCCTTTTCCCTTGCTTCACCCCACAGTGGCTGCTGCGGCCTGCGTGATGCGGCCAGCACACCGCGCTGATCTGAAGGCAGGAGCCAGGTGCTTCTCCTGGTCTCCCATGGGGTGCAGGGCCCAAGCACTTGGGCCATCCTCCACTGCACTCCCTGGCCACAGCAGAGAGCTGGCCTGGAAGAGGAGCAACCGGGATAGAATACTGCACCCCAACTGGGACTAGAACCTGAGGTGCCGATGCCGCAGGTGGAGGATTAGCCTATTGAGCCGCGGCGCTAGCTTTACGTGTTTTTATAACCACATCCAATAATCTTATAAATTTTGCTTCAGTTGTCAAACATGATTGAGAAAACTGAGCAAATAAAATATGTTTCTCCATATTTTTGTTTACCATAGTCTTTCTTTTTTTTGTAATATCCCAAGATTCTTTCTTTTATCCTGTCTTTTCTGTTTACAGAAATTTCTTTTTTGGGGAGGGGTCTATATTATTTTTTAAATTTTTATTTATTTGTTTTCATTGTATTTGAAAGGCAGAGAGAGAGAGATCTTGGATCTACTGGCTCACTTACTTGCAACAGCCTGGGCTTTGCCACGGTAGAGTTAGAAACACGCCAGGGGATTCCAATTCAATCCTATCAAGGTGGCATGTACCAATGCCATCTCACTAGTCCAAGTGATCAATTTCAGTTCACAATTGATCATAATGATAGGTCTAAGAGTCAAGGAATCACATAAACCAGACCAGTGTCTGCTAATACTATCTGATAAAATTAAGAAGGAGAGAACAATCCAACATGGGAAGCAGACTCATAGAATGGTAGATGCCCTAGACAACATTCTGGCCTCAGAATTAGCTCTTAAGGCATTCAGATCTGGCTGAAGAGCCCATGAGAGTATTTTAGGCATGGAAAGCCAAGGCACTCTGGCAAAAAAAAAAAAAAAAAATCTTAAATGAAAGATCTCTGCGGGTGAGATCCCAGTGGAAAGAATGGGCCATCAAAGAAGGAGGTACCTTTCTCTGACCTTGTTTAAATAAAATTGGAGTCCGCGAACTCAAAATGCTTCCATAGCCTTGGCAACTCATGACAAGAGCCTATAGTGATTACTGACACCATAAATAAGAGTGTCAAATTGTTAAGTCAACAACAGGAGTCACTGTGCACTTACTCCTCATGTAGGATCTCTGTCCTTAATGTGTTGTACAATGTGAATTAACGCTGTAACTAGTGCTCAAACAGTATTTTACACTTTGTGTTTTGGTGTGGGTGCAAACTGTTGAAATCTTTACTTAATTTATACTAAATTGATCTTCTATATATAAAGATAATTGAAAATGAATCTTGATGTGAATGGAATGGGAGAGGGAGTGGGAGATGGGAGGGTTGCGGGTGGGAGGGAAGTTATGGGGGGGGAAAAGCCATTGTAATCCATAAGCTGTACTTTGGAAATTTATATTTATTAAATAAAAGTTAAAAAATAAAAACACATAAAGGAAATATTAAAAAGATTGTATTGAAGGGTGAAGGAATGGAAAGGAAAGCAAGTTTTCTCTTCTTCACTTGAGCTGGTAAATGTACGACACTAGTAGACTGTGGTAAATTATGACATAATTAATACTACCAGCTATCACAAGACACTCCTACAAAGAGATATGCACTAAAAACAACCCATGTGGTAAGTCAAAGTGGAATCTAAAAAGATCCTCAAATAACATGCAGGAAGGCAGGAGGAAGAAAACAGAGACCAACTGAGAGAAGAAACAGGAAACAAAAAGACTCATGCCTTATTAAATCAGTAATTATATCAAATATAAATGATTAAGTACATTAAGAGCAAGAGATTTGTAGAGTGGATTAAAAAACAGTTATATGCTGCCTTCAGTGAACTTACTTCATATATAATGATATATGTAGATAGAGTAAAAGGGTGGAAAAGAAGATATGTCAATTAACCTACAAGTGTTAACTGAGGAACGTGGGAGTGATTACATTAATAGCAAATAAAGTAAACTTTAGAGCAGTTGGCAGAGACTGGATAATGAGAAAAGGGTTAATCCAGACGATTTTAAATTTAAAAGAAATGAAGTCATATTGAATGTGTTCTGCAACCAAGATGGATTCAAACCAGAGCCTACCTAATACAGAAAGTTCTAGCAAGTGCAGTGAGGCAAGAAAAGAAAATAAAAGTGTACAGATTGACAGGAAGAAATAGTGTGGTTCCTCTTTTCAGATGACAAACTTGAATACAAGGAAGCTTCAAAAAGTTTATGGAAAATTCATATTATGAGAAAACTGCATGAATTTCAATTTTTTGGCAGCAAAATATTTAAATATTTATTCCATTTTTCAAAGAACTTTTTGAAGTGACCTCATGCAGAGAAAATCTCAAAGAATCTACAAACAAAACTCCTAGAGCTTAGCGAGTCAGTAAGATCTCAGGATACAAGATAAACTTACAAAACTCAGTTGTAATTTTATGTACTAGTGTCAGGCACATGGGCACTGGAATCAAAACTCAGTATAATCTCTAATCATCTCCCAAAATATTTAGTGTAAATCTAGCAAAACATGTGCAGGACTTGCGTGCTGAGAACTCTACAATGTTGACAAAGAAGTCAAATTAGACTTAAATATGTCAATGGATCCCAAACTTATAGGTTTATCTCAGTTTCCATAAAAATCCTAGCAAGGTATTTCATGGATATAGACAAGGTTATTCTATAATTTATAAAGAAAGGCAAGTAGTGAAAATATTATAAAAGAACAAAGTGGGAGGAATCTCTGATTTGAGACATTACATAGCTGTAGTAATCAAGACTGTATGGTGTTGGCTAAGTTAGAAATGAAACTTTAAAATTTTTTTCTAATTTGGAAATTAGGAACTTTAAAGAAATTCTAATTTGTCATAGATATTTTGCAAAATAGATTTAAAATGCTTTGAAAACAAAATTAAAAAAAAAGCCCAAAGACTTAGAAAATATCAGTTCAAAGGGGCTGGTGTGGCACAATGACTTAAGCTGCTGCCTGCAACACTGGCAACCTACATTGGAGCTCTGGTTCAAGTCCCAGCTGCTGCACTTCCAATCTAGCTCCCTGCTAATGTGCCTGGGAAGGCAGCAGAGGATGGCCCAAGTACTTGGCACCCTGCCACCCACGTGGGAGAGCCAAATGGAATTCCAGGCTCCTGGTCTCAGCCTATGCCAGCCTCAGCCATTGTGGCCATTTTGGGGAGGACATCAGTAGCTGAAAGATCTCTCTCTTTCTCTATAATTCTGCCTTTCCAATAAATAAATTAATTAAAAATATATCAGTTATATATTTTTTCAGGTTTGTAGACATAAAATTACTCATCCAAAAATTCTCTAAAAGTTTATAAATACACAATCTTTGCATTTCATTGTGGATTGTGGACTGGCAGCAAGTCCGGGAAGCAATTTGGAGTAGCACTGGGCTGGGTGAAAAGGCACTTCATTTAGCAGGGGTATAAAACACTGCATTAACCAGAAAAGGCGAAACCAGAGGAGGCCCAAGTGTGGCACTGATCCCAGGGGATCTTTGGGATACTTCAAGGGGTCTGCAAGATCAAAACAATTCATAATGAACTAAATCCTCTTCATTGTGATGCTGGCACTTCACATGGATCAGGGAGTGTCACCAAAGTCTATGAGTAGTCATGATAAAAAGGAATGTGGAACAAGCATTTGGCCTAGTGGTTAAGATGCCTGTTAAGACATCTGCATGCCACATCAGAGTGTCTGAGTTCAAGTCCAGTCTCCACTCTCATTCCAACTTCCTCCAAATGTGGATTTGGAGGCAGTATGGGATGGCTCAAGTAATTGGGTTCCTGCCACTCATGGGAGACCTGGACTGAGATTCCAGCTCACAGCTTCAGCCTTGGCCCAGCCCTGGCTGGTCTTTGTTGGCATTTGTGGAGTTAACCAGTGGATATAATCAATCAATCAATCTCTCTCTCTCTCTCTCTCTCTCTCTCTCTCTCTCTCTTAAAAACTAGAGTGATAGAGAGAGAAAGAAAGACAGAGATTGTCCATTCTGATGATTCATTCCCCAAATGGCCACAACAGTCAGGTCTGGCTGGGGTAGGTGGAAACCAGGAACCAGAAATTCCATCTGGCACTCCCTTGTGGGTGGCTGGGACTCAAGTACTTGGGCCATTATCTGCTACTTTTCCAGGCGAATTAGCAGGGAGGTGGATCAGAAGTGGAGCAGCTGGAACTCCAACCAGCACTCTGATATGGAGCTGCTGGCATTGCAAGTGATGGCTTAACCTGCTTTACCACAAGGCCAGCCCCAGGAGCTTGCTCTCTGTCTGTTTCTGTCTATCACTCTCTGTTTCTATGCCTCTCACATGACAATAATAATGATTTTTTTAACAACGCCAATTTCACTTGCAAATGTCCTTGATGTAGCACTAAAAAGTAAAAAATTTATTTAATCTTGAGCTTTGAGGATGCGTCATTTTTGTCTTAGGTGGTGAAGTGAGTTGTACACAGCACTCCTGGACACACCAAGATATGTCTTGATAAGAAGCACATATGCAACTGGGTTGCAAGCACAACATTAAAGAAATTTTTTCCCCAGAATGTAAAACAATGCCACTCTTCACTGAATTTTTGTTTTGGAAAATATGGTGACATTTAATGATCTGATTGCTTTAAAAATATAACACCATTTTTAAAAAAAAGATTTATTTGAAAGAGTTATAGAGAGGGAGAGGCAGAAGGAGAGAGAGAGAGAGAGAGTCTTTAATCCGCTTGTTCACTCCCCAAATGGCCACAACTGCCAGGGCTTAGCCAGGCTGAAGCCAGGAGCCAGGAGCTTCATCTGGGTCTCCCATATGGGCTCAGGGGCTCAAGTATATGGGCCATCTTCTGTTGCTTTCCCAGATGCATTAGCAGGGAGCTGGATCAGAAGTGGAGCATGTGGGACTCAAACTGGCACCCATATGGCATGCCAGCACTGCAGGCGTCGGCTTTAGCCACTATGGCACAGTACTGATCCCAGCAGCACCATTTTTACTTGACAAAATGATGACAAACTGGATTTTCAGACATAAGTGTTCGACGGCCTTGTCCTGAGAATGAATGAAAAGAGTCTATCGCTTGAAGGAAAGCAAGTTCCAGTGAGAAAATTCACCTTCTAGGCAAAAATTAGAGTTTTGAAAACTTGCATCTGCCACGGTGAGCTTAACAGCTTCCCAGTTTTCAGAGACGTTTCTAATGAGACTGGGGATAATAATTGCTGTGATTTAAAAGAAATGTTTTCTGATGAAATATGTCAACCTTTAGAGGCTCTGCATAGTTCAGCAAACCAATGTTTTCCAAATGGCCAATGAACGGTGTTGCAAAATCATGGAGGTAAAAGATCCATCAAACTGTAAGATAGATCAGTGTAGCAGAATATGAAATGTAGCAGAGTATGAAAAGTTCATTGATAGGAATTCATAGTCTACATTGCAAATAACCTTTAAGATAATAAGCACTTGTCAAGTGCTCCTGCAGTTTCAAAAGGAGAATATTCACTCTCACCTGGAAACATGATTACAATACTCTTCCCTCTTCAATTACACATCCACCTGAGGCTGGGTTTTCTTCATTTACTTCAACAAAGACAACACATCACAATAGGCTGAATATGGAAGCAAATGAGAAAATGTGGATCTTTTCTATTAAGTCATATGCTAAAAAGATTTGTAAAAATATGTAAAATAATACCTCTGTCCTCTGTAATATTTTTGTGTTAGAATAAAACATTCCATTTTTATTTATATTTTTATTATCCTTAAAGTTTTAATATATTTTTTATCATGCAATGGGTTATTATTTTTGAATGAGCAAGTAGATAAACATTTGACAGTTTTCTACTTTAACTTATAATCTGTTAAGCTTTCTAGTTATCACCCAGACTTTTCAAATTGTAGAGGGATTCTGAGATCAGAGTTTGAGAATGGCTGGTTTGCGCTGCTGTCCACCTGACGATGAGTTGCAGATGGGCTAAGCCTCTGCCTACAGAGCCAGCAGCAGTAGAAAACAGTCCAGGAGAGGCAGAGAGAGATCTTCCATCTGCTGGTTCACTCCCTACTTGACCGTAATGACCGGAGCTTTGCTGACCTGAAGCCAGGAGCCAGGAGCCTCCCCTGGGTCTCCCATGTGAGCGCAGGGTCTTAAGGGCTTGGGCCATCCTCCACTGCTCTCCCAGGCCATAGCAGAGATCTGGATCGGAAGTGGAGCAGCTGGAACTCAAACCGACACCCATATGGGATGCTGGCACTGCAGGCAGAGGCTTAGCCCACTATGCCACAGTGCCAGCCCCATAAATAAAATTTTAGAAAGGTTATTTCCCTGTCTCCTCTCCGCATATTTTCTACATATCTTAAAAGAGACCTGTTACTCTGTCTGCCTTTCAAATAATAATAAGAAGAAGGAGAAGAAGAAGGAGGAGGAAGAAGAAGGAAGAAGGAGTTAGTTTTTTTGTTCCCTGAGGAAATGATAACAAGATTTACATCATCAGTAACTCAGTGTGCCTGGTAAATGCTGCGTGATTCAGAGGGTGAGGTCGTGATGAGTTCTGTTCTGAAATTTGAGTTTGAGTTGCCTGTGGGCCATCCAGACAGGATGAGAATCGTAATAACAAGCACTTACAGCACTTTTACTTGGCAGCAAACATACTAACTCATTTATCACACAAAACAATCTTATGAAGAAGGTACTGTTATCCCCGCTTTGTAGTCAGGGAAACTGAGACAGGGGAGTGAAGTGACTCAGGATCGTCCGGCTGGCAGGTGGCAGACTCAGTATTGTGTCCCAGAGTTCACGCTCTCAGCGGCTGTGTTGTTCTGTCTTGGGATGCTTAACAGCTAGTTAGCAGTCTGAGTCTAGAGTTTGAAGAGAGCTCTGGGTTATTCCACACATCAGAGTTGTCTGTTCTCAAATTCTATCAGAAAGCCCTTAACTCCATAGGAGTAATGGTTCCCCCTCTGTCTGGCCACACCGAGAGCTGCAAGATTAAGCAAATAGCACTCATGTCCCAGTCTGATGGCCCATATGAAGGTATGACAGTTCCTCCTAGAATTCTCCATTTTCTGGCTGGAGAATCCAACCTATCCCAAGCATGGCTCTGAGAGCCACCAGAACCTTTAAAACAGTGGAAGTCTGTGAAAAAGTGTGGCTAGCCTCCAAGGAAGTGCAGGAATTTACCTTCTTTGAGCTGAGTCTGGATGAGCCCATGCAGTGACTTGCACAACTCCAGGGGGCATCACCCACACTGCTTTCTGTTTAAATGAGGGACTCTGGAGTTGCTTTGCGTGCGACATGCTTTGTTTCCACCCATTAGCAAGTTTCTCATTTTGTTCTGTGTTTTGGGCCCTATGTTAATATTTGACATACCTTCTTGAGTTAACTTCATGATGGACGTCCTCAATTCTGCCCATACCTCATCAAACAGGAATTAGAATCTAACTTAAGCTCATATTAAATTCCGGGGCTTCGGATTCAGTGTTGCCAGCTGATAGTGTAGGTGCCTGACTCAGTGTCTGAGGAGGGTAGAAGTGAGAGAAGGAAAGAAAGCTCTCAGATTCCATGGGTGGCTTCTGCCGGTAGCTGGGGTGGAGGGGTGTTGACACCTGCTTTCTTAGTTTATGGGTCCTTAGATGGGAAGTAAAGAGAATGGCCCCAGGAGTTTAGTGTAACCTCAGGTTCCCTGAGAAGCCTCTCTAGAGTCAGGATAAAATTCACAGGAGATTTATTTCATGATGTGCTGCAGTGTCCTTGGTTTATGGCCTAATTCAACCAAAGACAGAGCCATCAAAGCAAAATGGACAAATGTGAAATGCCAGGACATCTCACGGAAACAAAAGCTTTATTTCTTCCAGATTCAGATCCATGTGTGTAGCATACTTCCTTTGTTCCTGGCTTTTTCATAACATGCTTTTTGAAGTAATTGTTTGTATTCTGGATGCTAACTGCCTGGTTGTTCCTGAGACCTTTGGCATGCTGGGTTCACCTTGTCCTTTGAAATTGAAATGTGATTGGTGTAAACACTAGAGTCCCAGGAGAAAAGGAATGCATCCTCTATTTATGTAGCTGTGGGCTAGATGAAGGAGCCAAGAACTGAAGCACTTGGAAGGAGTAGCAGTGGGGAGACACTACCACCTTCGGGCCGGAAGAGGAAGGGATGGGAAAGAGAAGAAATATTACTGTGATCTCAAAGAGCCGTGGAAGCGAGAGGGGGTGAGCCAGCCAGGAGTGATAGCAGTGGATGGGCCAAGCCAGGACCCCACTGGGGACCAGACATAAGTACCCAACCCTCTCTTTCCTTCTACCCTCTGAGCTCTCTCTGCTGCCTTCCAGTGGCTCCCTCCCTCCACTGAGGGTAAGGCAGAGGGTGAGGGGTACCCGGAGATTGAATCTGTAGAGGTTGGCGTTTCCTAAGCAGAGCAAAATGGAACCAGCACAAACCTCAAGTCCATATGCAGTGGAAAACCTGTTTTTCCCAGGAGTTCTTAGGGAGTTTATGCTAGAAGCAGGAAAGGAGACCCCAAAAGAAGTCAGGCTATCTGCTGTTACAAGCACCATCTCCGTCTTTCAGTGCTGTAAACTCACACTTTATTTCTGCCAAGTAAGCAATATGTGCCGAGAGGTCAGCCCCATGTGGTCACTCCGTGGTTCACACTGGTGGTGCTCGTCTTTTTGTAGACTCCAAAGGGGACATGGGACCTTCTCCATGCTGGGGCTGAGAGAGAACCATGTGTGTGCTTTTCACTGGTTCATCCTGGACGTGACAAACATGATCTCCATTCAAACTGTTGGTCATCTCTTATTTTTTCCCTTTAGTTCCCTATGCAAAATCACTGCCTCAGTCCTTTGAATTTCTCTGCCTCCTGTCTGACTTAGTGCTAAATTCCTATTCATTTATTTTACAAAGTAGTTCAGTTATCTCTCTCTCTCTTTTTAAAAAGATTTATTTTATTTATTTGAAAGAGTTCCAGAGAGAGGTCTTCCATTCACTGGTTCACTCCCCAAATACAACAGCCTGAGCTGAGCCGATCTGAAGCCAGGAGCCAGTAGCTTCTTCTGGGTCCCCTACATGGGTGTAGGAGCCCAAGCACTTGGGCCATCCTCCTCCACTGCTTTCCCAGGTGCATTAACAGGGAGCTGGATCTGAGTGGAGCAGCCGGGACTCAAATTGGTGCCCATATGGGATGCCGATGCTGCAGGCTGGGACTTTAACCCACTGCACCACAGCACCAGCCCCTCAGTTTGTTCTTACCCCGGGTTCACCTGTTTTTATGTAGAATGCCTCTCTTCAAAGGCAATAATACCTATTAAAGGATGTTTGTATGAAGGGATGGAAGTGGACGTTTGGTGCAGGGGTCTCCCACATGGGAAACATGCATCCCATATTGTAGCATCTGGGTTTGAGTCCTAGCTCTGCCCCTGATCCCAGCTTTCTGTTGATTTGCACCCAAATGGTGGGTGCAGCAGATGATGGATCCCTGCTACCCAGATGGGAGACCCAGACTGAGTTCCTAGCTCCTGGCTTCAGTTTGGCCTAGCCCCAGCTGTTGCAGGTATTTGGGGAATGAGCCAGTGTGTGACCTGTTTCTCTGTCTCTCTGCCTTTCAAATTAATTAGTTAATTAATACAAAGCAAGGACAGGTGCCAGTGCTATGGTGTAGCAGGTAAAGCTGCTGCTGGCGATGCTGGCATCCCACATGGGTGCCAGTTCAAGACCCCACTGCTCTGCTTCTGATCCAGCTCCCTGCTGATTTGCCTAGAAAAGCAATTTTGGAAGATGGCTCAAGTGCTTGGGCACCTGCACCCATGTGGGAGACCTGGAAGAGGCTCCTGGCTCCTGACTTTGGATCGGCTCAGCTCTAGCCATTATGGCCAGCTGGGGAGTGAACCAGCATATGGAAGATCTGCCTCTCTCTCTCTGTAACTCTGCCTTTCAAACAAGCAAATATCATTTTCTTAATAAAGAAAGGACTGGTCAGTTCTCTTCTTGAAATGAATTCTTAGGTCAACATTTAAAGAAACTCCTGTTTTTCCAACATGTGACTTTGCTACTTAAAACATGACTCAGAGAGTCAGAGAGGCCTGGTGACTGGTCCACAGCCACACAGGCTTGGACTCTGGTTGCCTGACTCTGTCCATGGCTGTTTTATCTTCTACCACTTCCTTCTCCTTCTGTATTTTCTTCTTGGGAATACCACTCTTTCCCTTAAAACCATCTGCTTAGCTTTTCTTTAATCTCATGTAGTTCAGTTCTGCATGTAAAGAAGCCAGCACCTTATTGAGAATCATTAATTTTCAGAAGCTTTTACTTCAGTGACTGCAAAGATAATTGCTAAAAATAGTTGTATTCCCTGCAAGATGCAGTTAAAATCAACTCATTTTGTGGTCAGGCTTCCCAAAGGCACCAAGGCTGTGCTGAGAATGCAAGTGTTGTAAAAGCCGTGACAAATTCGCCCCAGGAACAGGCAGGCATTAAATAATTACTTCTCAGAGGCAGCCTCTGTGGCTCAGAATTAGGGGCTGGTGGGTGCAGATGCCTGGAGAAGTCCAGGTAGACTTCGGTTTTCCTGAGGGGAGAGCACGCTTCATTTTTCATGAGTGCAGGAGTAGAGTGGGGAGAGAGGTTACTGGGGAACTCACATCTGGGTTTCCTGGCATTTAAAAAGTTCACGAATCTGTTCTCTGTACCTGAAACCTATAATTAATGTTGGAAATACCCTTTAGCACCTAGAGTAGACGTCCCAATTAGTATAGGCTCAAGGCCTACAAGATATTAGCAGCAGGTTGTACGTGAGTACAGCTCTTGCTGCTTTTAATCCCCACTTGGTTTGTACAGGAAGGTGGTTCTGTGACTGTTTTTTTTTTATTATTAAAAAAATGTATCTATTTGAAAGGCAAAATTAGAAAGAGAGAGAGATCTAGAGATCCTCCATCTGCTGGTCCATTCCCCAGATGGCCACAATGGCCAGGGCGAGGCCTGGCTGAAGCCAGGAGCTTCATCCAGGTCTCTCACGTGGGTGGTAGGGGCCCAAGGACTCGGCCCATCTTCTGCTGTGTTAGCAGGGAGCTGGATCAGAAGTGGAGCAGCCAGGACATGAACTGGCACCCGTGCAGGATACTGGCATCGCAGGTGGTGGCTTACCCTGCTGAGCTGCAACACTGGCCCTGACAGCTGCTGCATCATCACGGAAGTGTGGGGCAGAGCTTGTGCACTGGAGTGGGATGTGTCTTCCTCCATCATTGGGTGTCCCAGAGGGCACTTCATAGATCTTTCCTTCTCTCCCTGTCTGTGGCCTTCCTCCCTGCATCCCTTCCTCTCTGCTATGATGTAGATGTGTTTCATGTGTTGGAGGCTGGGTCCTCCAAGAGGTGGAGGGACCTTTAAGAAGTGGGGCCAAGTGGGAGAGCCTTAGGTCACTGAGATGCTGACCTTGGAAGGGACTGTGGTTGTTCTTGCTACATTGCGTTGTTCTAAGAGCAAGCCTGACCCTCAGATCTCTCTCTTGAGTCCTGTCCGGTGACGTTTCATTGCCTCCCTCATGTGCTCCTGCCAGGATGTGACGCAGCCAGTGGGACCCTCATTGGAGCTGAGCTGATGCCAGAGCCATGTCCTTGAACTTCAAACTGAGCTGTGAGCAGGGGCAGGTGCTTAGCCTAGCAGTTAAGATGCCAGTGAAGGTATTGTATCACACATGGGAGTACCTGCTCCAACCCTTGACTGCAGTTTCCTGCTAATGCAGACTCTGGGAGGCATCAGAGATGGCGCATAAAACTGGGTTCCTGCCATCCACGTGGGAGGCTTGGATTGAGTCCCTGGCTCCTGGCTTTGTCCATATGGACATTTGCGGGGAGTGAATCAGTGATGAGCCTCTTTCATTCTGTCCCACTGCTTCTCAAACAAACAAATAAATAAAATTTAAAAAAGAACGGTGAGCAAGAAAACCTCTTCTCCTTTTATAGTTGGTCTGCCTCAGATATTTCATTCTAGTACTGCAAAATGGCCCAACATATCCTTTCTCCTTGTCTTTCTCTCAGCTTCCTGTAACTCTCTTCCTGTTTCTCTTGGACCTATCTACTCCCGAGTACAAGAAGAGAGGCCTTCTAGAAGCCAGGTGGCCTTCTCTGTGTTTGCCCTGGTTTTTCAGCCTGCAAACCGGGTGGGAAAATCAGATCACACAGTTCTCAAAGTCTAGATTTGTAAGGAGAGCCCTGTGATGCTCTCCAGTTCAGCTGCGTGAGTAGAGCCAACTGGTTAGCATTCACAGGGAGGAAAGAGACTGAAAGGATGTGACTATCTCTGAATTTTCAACATGTGGAGAGCTGGCTGGGAAGTCTTAAAGCTTCCATACAAGGGCTGGCATTGAGAACAAAGAACAGTGTGGGGAAACAGGTTTTTAGTGGGTCTCCCAAGGCCAAGGTCAGCTCTTGGAGGCACACAGTTTTAGCTGTTGGAAAACTTGAGTATGGATGGATATCAGACCTTTAAGCTGAGTTCCAGTGTTTTATTTTGTGGTTACAGGTGGTTTCAATAGACATGAGCCATATATTGTAGCTTTAGCAGAACTTCAACTGGTGCCCTCAGACTCAGGGTTAGGTAGAGAAGAGATTCATCCGAAAATCAACGAAAACTCTTGCTTTGGTTGGTTACTACTATCACTGTGGCATGATTTTTTTTTAACTCCCAGCACACTTATATGAAAAAAAAATATTTATTTTAAAAGGGAGAGAGGAGGAAGGAGGAAGAGGAAGAGGAGCAGGAGGAAGAACAGAGAGAAGGAGAGAGAGAGATTGCCCACTTGCTGATTCATTCTCAAATGACCACAAAAACCAAGGCTGGGCCAGGTGGAAGCCAGAAGCTAGGAGCTCAATCCGGGGTCGTACTTGGATGTTAGGGACCCACATACCAGAGTCATTGCTGCCACCTCCTAGGGTTTGCATTAGCAGGAATCTGGAATCAGAACAGAGCAGGCACTATGATATGGAATGAGGGGGTCCTAAGCAGTGTCTTAACCACTGTGGCAAACACCTGCCCCTAGACCACTTAAAAAAAACACTTCTTTTTTTTAAGATTTATTTATTTATTTGAAAGTCAGAGTTATACACACAGAGAGGGAGACAGATTTCTTCCATCTTCTGCTTCACTCTCCAAATGGCCTCAACAACCAGGATGGGCTGATGTGAGTGAGAAAGCTGAAGATAAGAGGGAAGAATTTCATCTGGGTCTCCCATGTGGGTGGCAGCCCAGACACTTGGGCTATCTTCTGCCGCTTTTCCCAGGCCATGAGCAGAGAGCTGGATTGGAAATGGGGCAGCTGGTACATGAACCAGAGCTCATACAGGATGCCGGCGTCACAGTTGGTGGCTTTACCTGCTATGCCTCAGCACCGGCCTTGACCCTAGAACACTTTTGACACCACTATGTATGGGTTTTCCTCTACATCAGGCAATTCTCTAAGGTTCAATTCAGTTCCAACACCAACTCCCAGGGATAGTGACAGACCCCACAGTTTAGGGACTTGGTCCCTCAAGGTGCACGCCCCACTCCCAGGTGCCAGTTGTAAGTAGTGGATCTCCAGGAGACCTGTGTCTGACTTGGCTCCTGTGAGCCATCCATGATGCTATCATGGCTCACGGGACTCAGGAAACCCTGGACTTACCATGACTAGACTATCAGAAAGGTCAGAGCTGAAGGGGTGCACAGGGTAAGGTCCAGGTGCCTTCGAAGGACAGGACTTCTGTCCCTGCAGGGTAGCGGTGTCCCAGATTCCTGGCACTTGAAGGTGTGCACCAACACAGAACCTCCTCAAGCACCTTCATTTAAGTTTCTGTGTTTTTACTGGAGTTTCCATTACATTGCCATGATAGAAAAATTTGGTGGCCATTGGTGATAAACTCGGTTCTCAGCCCCTTTCCTGTCCCTGGAGGTTGAGGGTGGGTGGGCTTGAAATTTCCAATCCTCTGATCACCTGGTCAACCAGTCCCCATCTAGGAGTCCGCTCAGAGTGGCTCATTATCATAAGCTCAGATTTGGTTGAAAGGGTCTGACCACGAGTAACAACAGTTGTTTCTCTCGCCCCTGACACTCAGGGCATGCTAAGGGTTTTAGGAGCTCTGTGCCAGGGGCCCAGGATGAGGACCAAATATATATTTCCTATGATATCACAATATCATGGACAAATTTACATCTTTCTTCTTGAAAAACATTAAAAGTTATATTTGAAAGGAAGACACACATGAGAGAGAAAGAGAGAGAGAGAGAAAGAGAGTGAGAGAGAGAGAGAGAGAGAGAGAGAAACAGAGAAATTTCCCACTCATTGGTTTACTCCCTAAATGTCTGCAACAGCCAGGGCTGGTTCAGGCCAAAGCAGAGAGCCTGGAACTCTGCCCAGCTCTCCCTCTTGGGTGTCAGACACCCAAGTACTTGGGCCATCACCTGCTGTCTCCCAGAGTGCATATTAGCATGAAGTTGGAATCAGAAGCAGAGCCAGACCTGAACCCAGGCACTCTGATATGGGATGCAGGTATCCCAAGCAGTGACTTAACTGTTAGGAAAAGAGTTGCAGATTGGTGCTTCCTCACACGGGGCACCAAAATGTTAGGAAAAGAGGCGCAGAATAGAGAGGAGGCAGTGTACGAATTTATAGCCAGACCGAATTTATTCAGAGAAAATAAATCCGTAGAGGTGGGTGACCACCTGCCCACACGCACACTGATGGAACACATGGCAGAAGGCCTTAACCTCTAGGGGCCAGGCCTTTTTATATTTTAGGAGGGCTGGGGATGGGGGTGGGGTAGGGGGCAGCAGGCGGAGGGGAGTTCCTGGAACTGGTCTTTCAGGTGGCTCTGGGGGGTGAGGTATGAAGGCAATAGGGCGTGAGACCCAACTGAGCTTCAAGGGTAAGGAATACATTCCAGTGTTTATCTGTTTTGGGCAATAAGGGAGAATGGCTGAGGCGTATGCCATTGTTCCATCAATCCTGACTCTGAGTATAGATAAGAAGAAGGGGCACTGATTTCTCTCTGGCTACTTCCTGCTGATATGGGGTGTAGACATGGAGCCAGGATTTGAGTGGTGACCTATACTCGGGATCGGATTGATTGAAGAAGAGCAGTCTTGTGCTGCTCCTGCGAGATGGCTTGAGATATAGCAGTTATTCGTTGGTGCCCCATGTGAGGAGGCACCAAGCTGCAGCTCTCTTCTTAACATTGACCACTGCAACAAATGCTTGACTCTGTATTTTTCTTGGATTGGCAACCTTAAAAGACACTGTAAAGCAAAAGGCAAGGGCTTTTAGGGTGAGGGGAACTTGCCTCAACACAAGCTTTTCCTTATTTGCAGCTTTGAGACAAGAGGACCAGTGTAATGATTCCCTGTATGCAGTGGGTACATCTTGCTGCACTACCCTCTGTGCCCTGGGCCCACCTCTAATTTCATTGTCAGCTGTGGATTATTCCTGGGGGGCTGGCCACATTCTATGTCAAGTACCTACTGTCATACCCTAGTGTATTTTCTGAAGTCACAGGACAGCCTGGCAAAACAGGGAAGTTAGCAAACCCTGAGGTGATTCCCACTGGATGGGGATAGAAATCACTGGCCAGAAGATCCCAGGTTCCTGTCCCTCAGGGAGCCAGTTCTGGGGTGTGATGACCATTCCTCGAAGTGTCACTGGTGGGATGGCCACAACACTAAGATGCTCAAGATACTCTTGGGTGACTGTTAAACCTTGCCTGCCTCAGCATCATCATCCCCTCACTATTGCTTCTGGGGTTGACTTCACAAACAAGCCCCCTGCACCCCAGACCTCTGATGCTGTGTTTGGGGGTACCAAAATGAAGACATGAGACAAGACCACAAGTGCCAAGTGTTAGGAATGCTAAACAGGGTGCATGCAAGTCCACTTCATTTCCTTTCTCTCCTTATCTTTTTTTAAATTTGTATATATCTCATAAATACATTAGGAACCTAGTAATTCTTCTGGCTGTACCTACCCTCCCACCTTTTCCCCCTCCCCCCTGACTTCCTCCTCCCTCTCCTGTTTGATCTGAGAGAGAAAAAGAAACAGAAAGAAAAAAAAAAGAAAGAATGGAATAAAAAAACTTTTCTCCTTATCTTGTTTCTCATTTAGAGTTAAGGACTATAAATGTCAGTTTTTTAAAAAAGTTTTTAAGTCAGAATTACTGAGACACGGAGAGAGAGAGAGAGAGAGAGAGAGAGAGAGAGAGAGAGAGATCATCATCTACCCACTGGTTCACTCCCCAAATGGCCCAATAGCTGGGACTGGGCCAGACTCCATCCAGGAGCCAGGAGCTTCTTCTAGATCTTCCATGTGGGTGCAGGGGCCCAAGTACTTGAGCACTTGAGCCATCCTCCTCTCCTTTCCCAGGCACATTAGCAGGGAGCAAGATCAGATGTGGAGCAGCCATGACTCAAACCAACACCCATATGGGATGCTGGCACTGTAGGTGGTGGTTTAACCTGCTGTACTACAGCACTGGCCCATAAATGTCAGTTTTGGTGAAATTGAGAAAATTGGTAATGGAAATAGATCTTAATTCCATCTTAAGTAGCTTGAGAAATTATAAAGTAGAAAAGGCAAGATTGTAGTAAAGGATATGACAGAGGGAATCACTTGAATTTTAAATTATGGAGCAAGGATTAGCAGTGGGAATAAAAGGGGACTTGCCAATCAGGAGAAGTATTAAGTTTTTATAGTATTTGCCACTGGTCTATGGTAAGGATAATGATATCATATTTGCAATTTTAACTAATATTTTATTATAATTGGCATGAGACATTTTTTCCTTATATTTACTAATTATTGCTGGTTTTTTTCCCCTGAAACCTGGATATCCCACAGTTTCCTTGACAGATGACTTTGATGCTGGATATTTATGTCATGTACTTTTTAAAACTGTTATGAGAAATGCTGCTGGGGCTGATGTTGTGGTGCAGCAGGTTAAGCCATCACCTGCAATGCTGGCACCCCATGTTGGCGTGCCAATTCAAGATCTAGCTGTTATACTTCTGATCCAGCTCCCTGCTAATTTGCCTGGGAAAAATAGTGCATAATTGTTGCTGTGGATTAGTTCTGAGAGGAGGAGCACAGTGGAAGCAAGAGGCACAGAGTCACCACACAGACCCCAGGAATTGGGTGAAAGCAGGCCAGAGGCAAGCAGCCCACAGACTCATTTATTTCAGTTGGTACAGCAGCCTATATAGCCAAGGCAGCCAATCCAGTCAAGGGGCAGTTTATGCCCTAACCAATCACAGCCTGTTGCCAGGCAGGTTCTTTTGCCAGGTGGTTTCCGAAGCCATTCCTGAGTAACTGATGCTCTCTTGCCAGCGGCCATCTTGGCATGGCCTTCTCATTCCACCACAGATAATGGCCCAAGTAAGTGGGCCCCTGCTATTCCTGTGGGAGACCAGGATGTAGTTTGTAGTTCCTGGATTCAACTTAGCCTAGCCCTGGCCATTGCAGCTAATTTGGGTATTGAACTAGTGGGTGGAAAATCTCTATCTATGTCTCTCACTCAGTTTCTCTATTTTTCTGCCTTTTTAAATAAATAAATAACTAAATCTGTAAAGAAACAAATATCTTACAAAAAAGAAATGCTACCGTATGCTTATGAAAAACTTTCCAATCTTCCTTATAACTAAAGTACAACAAACTGAAAGAACAATATCATTTTTTTCTATATATTTTGTTACGAACCTTGAAATATTTGGTAATACCCCATATATCCAATTTTGCAGAGAAATTGGCACTGGGATAGACAATATGAATTGATACACTATTTTGAAGAGCACTTGAGCAATTTCTGTCAAAATTTAAAATGAGCATATCCATTGTTACAGCATTCCAAGCAAATGAGTCCTGCAAATATGCTCACACAAAGTCTCAAATATTTTGCTGTATTGAGTCCATGCTGTGTTGAGTCCATCATCACCTGGATGGTTCCTCTGGCAACTGGTCAGCATCCTGAGTGATCTCGGGGCTCATCTAGGTTCAGCTCACTAGCATAAACTGAGGCGGGATCCAAAGGGGCTTACTATGCATAAGAAAATGCTTTCCTCTCACCCTATCACTTGGGAAATTCCAAGAATCCTGGGAGATCTGTGCAAGGCACAGCAAGGGCAAAGACTAACTGTACATCATACGTCGTATGACACTCTTTCAGTCAGTGGTGGGCTTCTTGAAGATGGTTCCACAGAATAGAATGGAGCTGAAAAATTCCTATTGCCTAGTAACACAGCATGCTACTACCCTGTCTGTGTGAATAACCCGCAGCATTACCGGTCACACCAAACTGTAGCACATGTGGTACATACGGGACACAAGTATGCACCTGTTTACATACAAGACATAGTATAGCACATGTGATACATACAAGGCATTGTGCTTGACAACAAGCAGCTGTTACAGGTTTATGTCATTACTGTCATACATGTTGATTGTTATTTTAGAGTGAACCCCTTCTACTTGTAGAAGACATTTGCTGTAAAGTGCTATGTCATATTATGTCAGCAGCAGCCGCCTTACATGTCTTACATTTACCCAATCCTTCAATTGCATCATTTTTACTTTGTGCTTGATTTTATTTATTTTATTTTATTTTTTTTTGACAGGCAGAGTGGACAGTGAGAGAGAGACAGAGAGAAAGGTCTTCCTTTGCCGTTGGTTCACCCTCCAATGGTTGCCGCGGCCGGCGCACTGCGCCGATCCAAAGCCAGGAACCAGGTGCTTCCTCCTGGTCTCCCATATGGGTGCAGGGCCCAAGCACTTGGGCCATCCTCCACTGCCTTCCTGGGCCACAGCAGAGAGCTGGCCTGGAAGAGGGGCAACCATGATAGAATCCGGCGCCCCGACCGGGACTAGAACCCGGTGTGCTGGCACCGCAAGGTGGAGGATTAGCCTATTGAGCCATGGCGCCGGCGATTTTATTTATTTTAAATATATACATATTTATCTGTTAATTGATAAGCATAGAGACAGATTCCTTACTGTAATCTGGGGGGATGAGAGAAAGAGAGAGAGAGAACCAGATAGAGGGAGCTCCTAACTGCTGGTTCACTCTCCAGGTATCTGCAACAGCAAGCCCAGAGCCAGAAATCCAACCCAGGTCTCCTAGAGTGGCAGAGACCAACTACTTGAGCCTTCACCACTGCCTCCCAGTGTGTGCATTAGCAGAAAGCTGGAATTGGGAGGGGAGCTGGGTCTCAAACCCAGATACCTTGATACAGGATGTGGGCATCCCAACCAGTAGCTTAACTGTGAGGCCAAACCTTGGCCCCACCTCTTGCTTGACTTCATCTGTATTTTGTCCATCATGGCCCTATGATTAATAGGTTGTACCATATATACATACAGTCATATCTATATGCCATATAGCCATCTCAGTCTGTGTAAGTATACCCTGTGATGTCACACAAGCACGGAATCACCTAACATGTATGTTAGACATTATCATATCTCTGTTGTCGAGAAACACATGATTGTCTATTTCTTATTATTTCCCAATATCACAGGGGTAAAAAGGAGGTAACGTGTCCCAATGAGGACCCCAGGCTCTCTGATCAGACAGCCCTCCACACAGCCCAAGTGCACCAGGAAAAGTGCAAATTATAGTCAGGGATTCTGTCAGCAACTCCATCTGCTCTCTTCCTTTGCTCATTGTAACCAAGGTCTCCTGCAGTTCCAAAGGTATATGAGTTTGTAGGAACAAATAACAAAACACCAAATAATCTTCACAAAAGAAGTAGAAATAATGGGTTAGAATGTTTAAAATCAAACTGAAATTAGGACTATCAGTATCCCTGGAGAAATAAGGAACAGGAAATGGAAATAAGAAATTTCTGAAGAACCGTTTGGAAATCTTGGGCGTGAAAAGTGTATCGTCGAGATGGAAAGTACGTTGTCCATGACTAAGCTGGGCAGCAGAATGAATGCAGCTGAAGAACAAATAAGTGAACTGAAGGATTCTGCCTGTGAACTCTCCCAGGAAGCATTTGGGAATAATAAATCTTTGGAAGAGAAAAGTTAAAAGTTAGAATTCCAGTAGGAATCTCAGAAGGAGAAAAAGAACACATGGAGAGAAGGGCAGTAACTGGCCAGAATTCAGATGGGAGAGGGCGTCTCGGCCAGCAGGGCATGCGAGCCCCAGCTTCCTGGGCTGTCACCAAAAGCTCTAATCCAGAGTGGCACTCCAAGCCACAGAGGGACTCCTGAGTATATTCAAACATGGTAATTTATTATTATTTATTTACAGGGAACAGATTGTCTTTTGACCTTTCTATTCCTGCAGGGCTAGTCCTGAGCTGTTGTTGTAATAGTTTCCAGCACAGAGGAAGAATACAAAATGTGTAGCAATTTCCAGCTCCATGCCTCCTGGTCAGATTTTGATGGATAAAGGAACGAAACTGAGACACCAGATCCTTGGTAAGCACCTTTCCCCTGGATCACCCCATTCAGACGCTAGGCATCTGGGCAGCAGCTGCACATGTTAACCCTTTGGTACCCCAGTGCCATCCCTTCTGAAGTTCTTTTCCTCTTTTATTCTCTGCTTTCTTTTATCATCTCTATAGAATTTAAAACTTTTCCTTTTTATTACCTCTCTTGCTTCTCGATTCTGTATTCTTCTCTTCCATCATGGCTGCTTTCTCTGCTTCTTCGATTCATCCCTCCCTTCATCTGTTCGGCAATTACTTTGAGCATCTCCCATGTTCCCTGCATTTATGGAAGGCACTGGAGAGACAGTGAACGAGTAGAACGGAGGTGTCTGAACCCATGACAGGGAGGGGCAGATAATAAGCAGGTAATCAAATAAAAATGGAAGACAAATGTATATCCTAACGAATGCAGTGATGGCAATGGGAGTGATGTAGGATGGGCAGGGGAGGCTTAGCTTGGGGCAGAAGTGTCAAGGTATCTTTCTGAGGAGGCATTGGGTTGAGATACGACTGATAGGGAGGAGTCAGCTCTGTGAAGATCTGGTAGCAGGAAAAGCCTGTGCAAATACCCTGAGGCTGGAATAGTTCCTTCTCTAACTTCTCTTCTTCTTTTTCTGATTTCTAATCACTAGTAAGTTTCAGAATAAATGCTTGCTCTGCAGCACCCATGTCCCCACAGTCTTAATTCCCAGTAGCCCAGTTTCTACTCCTATCTCTTGCTTAGAACTGTTTTCTTGATGGCCACCAGTGTCATCCTAGGTGTGACACTGATGGAAGAACCAAGAAGAAACAGAATGTTCACACGTGAGTCTTTCTGTCTGTAGTTGGCACAGGAGCCTCTGTGTGTGTGGGAGAAGATCTCTACCAGGGCATATAGGAGGAACATTTACAAGATAGGAAGCCCCCTTAGGCCTCTGGGAGCTGGGTTGGGTGCCCATCTTTGTTCTTCTCTGGCCACCAAGCACAGCTGTTCCCTCTCGCTGTGGGATTGTATGGAATGGCCTTCCATTGCATCTCCACAAGGCTGCCTATTTCTCATTATTGAGGCTGCAACAATGTAAATGACTGGCTCTCTCATCTCTTTTTAATAGTATTATCCACCCACTTGCCTTGGCTTCCTGGTGGGTGGAGTGCACGTGCTTGCCTCTTGACTGTTACTTCGTCCACTGGGACATTAGTGGACAGGATGCAAGCTGAGGCTTGTGTAATTGTGCTGATCTTTCTGCACTCTTGCTACGACTGTGGAGTAAAACTGTCATGCAAGTCCAGCTCCTCCCAGGAGAAGGAGAGACAAGAGCAGCACACCTGAACCCAGCCCAGCCTAGATCAGTCAAAACCCACCTGACTCACAGATGTGTGAGGGAGACATGAATATAAACATAACATCGCTATAGCTCGATACATATGTATTGAATCAATGAATATTGCCTACACAGTTGTCCCTTGGCTTGTGTGAGGGACTGGTTCCAGGATACTCCTGAGGCACCCAAATCTGCAGATGTACACATCTCGTATATCAAATGGCACAGCATTTGCATTTTACCTATGTACATCCTCCTGTGTGCTTATAAGTAATCTAAAGATTACTTATAATGCCTAATAGAACATAGATGCTACATAAATAATCGTTATTCTGTGGTATTTAGGGAATAATGACTAGAAAAAAAAACTATGTGTTCAGTGCAGATGAAACGATTGGAGACCTAATTCCATCATACACAAATGAGATGCTGAATGAGCAAAGCTCAAAGATGAGTGCAAGAGAAACAGGGACGCTGCAGCAGGGAGTGTCTGCACATCACTTCATTTGTCTGGATTCAGGGTCATGCTTGGCATGTGGCAAATTCAAGTTTTGCTTTTTCTAAGTTTCTGGGATTTTTTTTTTCCAAACAGTTTTGATTCACAGTTGGTTGTACCTGCAGGTACAGAACCCATGGATGTGAATGGCTGACTGTGCCTTGATTGTTTGTTTGTAGGTCAGTCTGTGAGCTCTCTGAGGGCCAGGATATTAACATTTCTACATGCAAAGGGCCATTGATGACTCAGGGAAGCAGTACTCTAAAGTCTCTTTGAAGTAGATCTGAGGCCTCTTCTCTGGTCTCTCGGTAGCTTCAGGTTCTGTGTCCTGGAGAGACAGGCAAGAGTCAAGGCAGACTTCTGAATTCCCAAGGAATTGGGTCCTGATTTTATGACCCTTTTCTAATTGGCATGAATTCTTATGTGAGCTCTGTGCTTAGAGTGGCCTTCAAGGCTAGATGTTCTCCCAGACACCCAGGTACCTAGGGCGTGCTGTGGGAGGCTCTCAGCGTCTGCATGGTGACGAGGGGCCATCTGAGGTCTACTTGTTGTGAAGGCTGAGATGGCAGATGTGTTCCCCCTTGTTGGCGGTGACAATTGTAATGCTACCTGATTGACGGCTTCCCCAGGGCCCTCCCATTGTGCATTCAAGTGTCTGTGTCGGACTTGACTTTGTCTGAATGTCTCAGCTCTGGCCTTGAGGCTTTAGAAGAGGAATTGATTCACATTGACTTTGTCGGATAGACAAAGCTTTGGGTGATGATTCTAAAGTGGGATGTTTGTGTAGAGAAAGCTAAAATCTGCCTGACTGAGGTGGAAATCCTTCTGTTTTTCTGTCCAACATATTATCTCCTTTCTCTTGGAACAGTGTCCTGCTTTTTCTTTAGGAAAATTCCCTTCCCCCCCAGGATATCATATTGGTGGGGCTGTCAAATATGGTATTTGGGTTAATTTGAATTGCTGCCAACATGGATCGTGGGTAAAGGGTTGAGTTCAGGTGGTTTATTTGGGATGTGATTTTGGGAAGCACAGTAAGAAAATTGGGGAGGGAGAAGAGGAAAGAGAGATCTGCTAATGGAGGATGTGTTATGAGGGGACTGGCACGTAGGTTTTGAGGACCAGTCTGGCCTAGAGGCCCTCTGAAGTTGGACAGCTCAGAATAATCCCTGGAGGGAACAACTCAAGAATCTCACTGGAGGCAAGGAAGGTGGGGAATTGATCCGCCAACTTGCACCCCCGTTGTCTGAGAACAGAAGAGAGATGCAGGATCTCGAGATGAGAAGCAGTTGGAGGGGTGGCAGCAGTCTATTAAAATTGCAGGCTGATTCAGTTGAGCCAAGTAGGCACAGACTACCAAGGACATCATCTTAATACCATTTCCTCTTCTGGTGGAAGGGTGGGCACAAGCCCCAGGCTGTGCCCTCTTCCTGTGTTCTTAAGAAGAGTATCACTGGGGCTGGGAAATAACTTGGAATTTGTTCATCTGCTCGGCAGGGCCTGGAAGTGACCAGTCACGAGTTCTTGCCACCAGAGTGGCTCCAGTTCACAGCCCTTTGGTTGTACAGTTTTCCCCTTCAATTCTTACAGCTTCTTCATAAATTCTCCCCATAAATTTCTTTCTTATTAAGTTAGGTGGTGCTGATTTCTATGCGATGTACATAAAATGCTCTGACAGGTTTGCTGAGTTTACTCCATAGGAAGCTGTCAGGAGAGGGGGGTTTTCTTACGACTGGAAGCGAAAATGGAAACCTTCAGATTCGCATCAGGAAATCAGGCCTTTGGGATAATATTCTCTCAAAGTTGTTCCAGACCTCAAGGTCCAGCCCTCAGCTCCAGCTTCCTCCCTTTCCCCATCCACCCCACTGATCACCCTGAGCTAATCATGAATCTCTGATATTGCTTTTGGACAGATACTGTACCACGTAGTATGGTATGGAATCATTTAGAATACAGCTAAGAACACACTGGAGCCAGACTACCTGGCTTCAAATCCCAGCTCTGCCATTTACTAACTGTATGAACCCACTGTGAGTCACTTAATCTCTGTAGCTAATTTCTTTAACTCTAAATGTGAATAGTAATAGCACCTGTATTACACAGTTGCTGTGAAGAGTGAATGAGATGACAACACCTGGCACATGCCAGCATTCTGTAAACATCAATTGTTATTTTACCTAAAGCACTGGTCTGTGTGGAGATTGAGCCTGCAGGTCCTTGTGGTTTTTAAGTTCTGTGTGGTGCTTCCTTAACTTCATAAAACCTTGGTTTGCAAGACCGGCTTCCTCTCTTGGGCCTGTCTCAGTGTTTTGTGTTAGAGGGTTAGAGTGAAGGAAAAATACCTCTAAAATGACCTACTGTGTGCCAGGTATCTTGACAGCTGTCTCTTGGAAGACCCTAACAACATCCCTGAGAGACGAGTCTTGTTGCCATTGTACATGTGAGAGAGCCAGTGCTCAGAGGGGTTAAGTAACCTGGCCTAGGATTCTCAGCTTAGCCAAGAGGCAGAATGGTCTCCATTCTCCCAGGTCTGTCTGATTCCAAAGCCTGTGTTATGTCTTCTATGTGCATTGCCTTCCCAAGGCCCCAAGGTGAGTATTCCCCTCCTCCTTACATGGTTACCGTCTGGCTGGCTTTGACCTTCCAGAACTGGGGCCTTGACATCCCCCAGCTGTGCTAGCCCCTTGTTCCCACCACCTTTGCCTTGTTACTCATTTGTAAAGCTTTCTAAATGCTTCTCTGTGGTCTGTGTAGAATATGTAGAATATCAAGGAGACTTTGAATCTAACTGGGAGCCAATGGAGGAGGGACCAGTGGGTGGTTAAGTCCATGGGACTTGTAGGACTTCCCGGCTTCAAGTCATTGCTTATGCCTTCCTTGATGTGTGTCCTTGGGAAAGTGACATAATGTTTAAAAAATTTTTTTTTCAAGATTTATTTATTTGAAAAGCAGAGTTAGAGGAAGAGGGCGAGGGTGCACTTCTATCTATTGGTTCAACTCCCCAAATGGCTGGAACAGTCTGGGACTGGACCAGGCCAAAGCCAGGAACCCAGAGCTCCATCCAGGTCTTCCGCATGGGTGCAGGAGCTCAAGCACTTGAGCCATTTCCTGCTGCTTTCCCAGGCACATTAGCAGGACATGGATGGGAACTGGAACAGCAGGTACATGATCTGATGCCCATACGGGATAATAACATTGTAGACAGTTGCTTAACCTGCTGTGCCTCGATACTAGCCCCCATAATATTTTTTTAAAAAAATATTTATTTATTGAAAAATGGAGAGAGAGAGAGAGAGAGAGAGAGAGAATCTTCCATCCACTGGTTCACTCCCTGAATGGCCACAACAGCCAGGACTGTGGCAGGCTAAAACCAGGAACCATGAACTCCATCTTGGTCTTTCACATGAGTGGCAGGGACCCAGGTACTTGGGCTATCATCTACTGTTTTTCCAGGCACATTAGCAGGAAGCTGGATGGGGAGTGGAGCAGCCAGGACTCAAACCAGCACTCCAATTTGGGATACTGGCTTTGCAAATGGCAACTTAACCTGCTGAGCCACAATGCTGGCCCTTAGCAACATAGTCTTCCCAAGCCCCAGCCTCCTCACTTGTAAAATTGGGATGGGAATGACAATAAGTTAGCTCCTAGATTGTTTTTGCCTGTTGAGGAAAATAAATATTGGAAGAAAATAACTGAAATGTCTTTCAACCTTGTGTAGGGAATGGATTTCCAACAAAACAAGACTCGAAACCCAGAACTCACAAATACAAAGATAGACACGTGTGACTGCACTAAAAACAAGCACAGACATATGGCAAAAGAACAAAACAAAATCAAATCAAAAACATCAGATTGTACAACATAAATATATACTTTTTTTTGTCAGTTAAAAATACATTGAAAAAGAATATAGTCAGTTAAAGTCAAAACAAAAGTAAACAAAAAAGCTGAAATAAAAATCCAAACTGAGGATTTTTGGGATAATGCATGTGCCAGAAAAATATTAATGTTTTTAATCTTCAAAGACCTGCCATAAACTAAGAAGAAGTTGATGAACCACACAAGAGAACAAAGGGCAAAAGCTATGAGTGGGTTGCTCTGCAAAGAAGGTATGAGCATGCCCAAAAGCATGCTCAAGGAAATGCAAATTCAAGCTAAAAAGGGGTACCATTTTTAAAAATCAATTAGACTGGAAAACAACTAAAAAGAGACGCTATCTCAAGCTGACAAAAATATAAGGAAACAAATACTTTCATGTATTGCTGATAAGATATTATATTTGACAAGAACTACTGGAAAAAAATACCTGTTAAAGAACCTGAACTTCGTATCTAGCAACCCTACACTGAAGAACCCAGCTTAGGGCTGGGCATTGTGCAGCAGGTTAAACTGCTGTTTGGTATTCCCACGTCTCATATCAGAGTGCTGGTCTGAGTTCCGGCTGCTCCAGTTCTAATCCAGCTTCCTACTAATGTAGCCTGGGAAGCAGCACTTGATGGCTGAAGTACTTGGGCCCCTGCCACTCCATGGAAGACCCAGGTGTAACTCTTGGGTTCCTGGCTGTGGCCTGATCCAGTTCTGGCAGTTGTGGGCACTTGGGGAGTCAACCAGCAGGCAGAGGTGGAAGATCTCCCTTCCTCGTTTTTCCCCTCCTCTCCCACTTCTCTGTCTCTGCGTTTCAGGTAGATGAAAATAAAAAACATATAAAATGAATCAGCTTTTATTAATAAACACATCTCTGCAAAAGGGTATACATTACTCATATTTCTTTGGGGAAAAATTTGAATCCACCCTGAGTGTTCCCAACATAAGACTCGTTCTATAGCTACTATGAAACATATTATAGTCATTAAAAAAGAATAGAAATATAAATAAACTGTGGTACATCCATACAAATACTACTAGCCAATAAAAAGAAGTAAATTACTGATGCACACAACCTGGATGAAATCTCAAAGGCATTTTGCTAGACAATACAAGCCAATCTCAAATGATTATATGAAGGACTTCAAAAAGTTCTTGGACACAATAGCAAAGATGTGGAATCTATCTAGATGTCCATCACTGAATGAATGGACTTTAAAAATGTGGTATATATTCACAATGGAATATTACTCAGCCCTAAAAAGAGTGAGATCCTGACATCGGCAACAAAATGGATGGAATTAGAGATTGTTAAGTGAGATGAGCCAGACACAGAAGAGAAACATGTGTTTTCTCTCATATGTGGGATTTAATGTACATATAGTAAAAAAAATGTGCAGAGCCATATTACTTGGTATATAGATGTTTATAAAGTTATCTTCACTGATTTATACTTATGTCATAGTAACACACAGTTCTTTCCTTATTTCATGATCTTTGCCATAAATTTCATGTTATGAGATTAACATATCCACCATTGTTTTCAAAATATCTTGTGTGTGTATAATGTTTACATATGAAATGAATATGGCAATTTATTTTGACAGGCAGAGTGGACAGTGAGAGAGAGAGAGAGAGAGAGAGAGAGAGAGAGAAAGGTCTTCCTTTGCTGTTGGTTCACCCTCCAATGGCCGCCGCGGCCAGCGCGCTGCGGCCGGCGCACTGCGCTGATCCAAAGCCAGGAGCCAGGTGCTTCTCCTGGTCTCCCATGCGGGTGCAGGGCCCAAGCACTTGGGCCATCCTCCACTGCACTCCTGGGCCACAGCAGAGAGATGGCATGGAAGAGGGGCAACCGGGACAGAATCCGGCGCCCCAACTGGGACTAGAACCCTGTGTGCCGGCGCCGCAGGAGGAGGATTAGTCTGTTGAGCCGCGGTGCCGGTCCCAAGTAACCTTTTAATCCGAGTTTTCTATGAACTTTTTGAGGCAGCCTTGTTTGATCTCATTCCTATGCTATTCTTTTTTTTTTTTTTGACAGGCAGAGTGGATAGTGAGAGAGAGAGACAGAAAGGTTTTCCTTTTTGCCGTTGGTTCACCCTCCAATGGCCACTGCGGCCAGCGTGCTGCAGCCAGCGCACCGCGCTGATCCGAAGCCAGGAGCCAGGTGCTTCTCCTGGTCTCCCATGCGGGTGCAGGGCCCAAGCACTTGGGCCATCCTCCACTGCCTTCCCGGGCCACAGCAGAGAGCTGGCCTGGAAGAGGGGCAATCGGGACAGAATCCGGCGCCCCGACCGGGACTAGAACCCGGTGTGCTGGCGCCGCAAGGTGGAGGATTAGCCTAGTGAGCCGCGGCGCCGGCCCCTATGCTATTCTTAAAATGACACAATGGCTAATGGTTTCCAAGGCTTTGCAATGAGAGGAGGAGGATGTGCCTATGAGTATGGGGCAACGTCTGTGGTAATGGAAGTGTGTCACCGTTTTGTGGTGGCAGGTACATGAGTGCATATGTGTGCTAAAATACACAGAACTGCATACTCCAAAAAATATATTTTGCTGGTGATAATTTATAAAAATGTATTTAACAATAACGAAATAAGTTCTATCTGTGTCTATTGACTTGGAGGGTTCTCCATGATAATTTAGGAAGATGAAACTTGTAAAGTAAGGTGTACAGCATCCTGTTTTTGTAAAAACACATACCTGAAGCAACCTTTATTTTATTATATGTTTGGACATATGTTTGTCCCTGAGTAAATAAAAACACACTGGACTACTGACGTTGACTATTGAAAGCAGGAATGGAAGCAGGGATATTAAGAGGCATTTGTTTGCACGTTTTTGCATTATTTCACTCATGGTATGGAGTACATAGTACATTTTTAATTAAAACAAGAAAGCCAGACCAAATTAATAAAGGAAAATTAAAGAGATAAAAGAAAAGTAAAAAGAATGCAAACTGGTAAGAATAAAATAAAGGTCAAACAGAACTGGCTGGCAGGAAAATGACCTCAGGGGTTCACAGGTCAGGAGGCTAGTGTGGTACTGAAGTTCCCAAGTCAGAAAAATGAGTATTACTGAAACTCCAGAAAGATGACCCATCCTGGGCCAGGAACAAGCAGTTGTTCAGTGATAAAGACTTGGGCTCATTTCTAGGACCCAACCCAGCATCTTTGTTTCTTTCATCACTTCTTTGTTCTTCTACATGCCTGTCATACATCAGCCATCACCCAACATCTATCCACTATTTGTTAAACGCCTACTGTGTTTTTAATTTTAAGGTTCTGCATCATCATAAAATCCAAACTTTTCTGTGTTTGCGTTTAATTTTAATTATTTTATTTTTATTTATTTGAAAGGCAGAGACATAGAGAGGGAGGTACAGAGGCACACAGAGAGACCTTCCATCTATTAGTTCACTCCTCAATTGCCTGGAAAAGATGGAGATGAGTCAGGCTGAAGCCAGGAGCCAGGAACTGCATCTGAGTCTCCCATACAGGGATCAGGGACACAAGTACTTGAGTCATCACCACTGCTTCCCAGGGTGTGCATTAGCAGGAGGTTGTGATGAGACGTGGAGATGGGATGTGGGCATCCCACACGGTGCCTTAACAGTTGCAGCAAACGCCCGCCTTGTGTCTTCAAAGACAACAATGTTTGGAGTTGCTAAGATCCTTTTCCATACCTTCTCAGCTTCTATCTCTGAGACTGGGGCTCATGGACCCTTCCTCTTGCAGGACATGGCTGTGACAACTCTACAGAGGGAGCCAGTATCTATCCAGTCTTGTGACTCTCTTTGAAATGGGCATTTGGGAACCTTAGGACCTGGCAATAGACCTTGCAATGATTTCTCCCCTGCTTGAAAAACCTGCAGAGCATCCTCTCCCAGTTCCTGATGTTACTGATTCAATAGATGCTCCCCACACTGCAAGAGCAGGGTTCTGAAGCCAACCTGCTTGAGTTCCAGTCCTGGCTCTGCCACTCACCGACCGAGTGTTTCTGGGCAAGATTAATGGCATCTCTGGGCATCCTGGCTTCCTCCTCTGTATACCAAGCATGAAAGGTGAGTGTATAAAAGAATGAGAAGCACTGAGCAGAGTGTCCACTCACAGCAAGCTTCCTCACCAGTATTATTATTATTGCTGTTGTTGATAATTATCTGGTATCTTGTATGTGGGTTGCATTGATCAGATGAGAACTCCACATGTTGTAGTGAGTAGCAGAAAACACTGAGCACCCTACATAATAGAATCACACTTATGGCACAACTGTGCATATGTGTTTATGTGTGTGAGTGTGTGTGCGTGGGGTTATATGTCCAACTTTGTGTGTATAAATGTACACTTGAGAAAACATGGTAGAACATACAAGGGTATTTCAAAAAGAGAGAGTTGGGGGGGCATTTCAAAAAGCTTGTAGGAGGGGTGGGCTTTTTGTAGAGGAGCAGTTAGGCTGTCCACATTCCATGTCCCAGTGCCTCACTCTCAGCCTTACCCTCCATTCCAGCTTTCTTCTGTTACTCTGAGAGGTAACAAGTGGTGGCTCAAGTACTTGGCTCTCTGCTACTCACATGGGAGACCCAGATGGAGTTCCAGGCTGCGCCTTCTGCCTGGCCAAGTGCCAGCTGTTGTGGGCATTTGGGGAGCAGACAAGCACATGGAAGATCTTTCTGTGTCTCTCTTGTCTCTTTGCCTTTCACTTAAGTCAAATAAATTTTTAAAAAAGTTTTTGGAAAAATGGAATTAAAAGGAAAGTTGATTTGAGTCTCAAAAACACTTGAAACCAGCATAGTTTCCCCATAATTCTCATCTTCCAAAAGCTTTCTGAAGCCTCCTTATCCTTCAAACTGTTACCAGTAGTAACATCTCAGAGAGACCAATCAAGGAGAGAATTAAAAGGGAACTTCATATGGGTGAAACTGACATTTTGAGATCTGATGATTGTTTATAGTCCTTGTCTGTCCTCTTGAGGAACAGTGGTTTTTCTACTTGATACTTGTTGAATTCTTTGTTTGGTGGAGGGTTAGGCTTGTGATTGTGAAGTAAATTGAAGGTATATTATTTTTGTGAAAATTAAATAAGACAAGGAGGAGGAGGATGGAAGTGATGGAGAGAGGAGGGTAAGGTGAGAAGTATTATGTTCTTAAAACTGTGTATATGAAATTTTTCCTTTTATGTAAATTTAAAAATTTTAAGAAATTAAAGGGAAATTTACTTAATATTTTATTTTCTTTTATTGTCCAAAAGGCTATCATTCATGTTATTGTTTTCATAATATAAAAAGAAAAACAAAAAAGAAAATTTAGGGAAAAGAATGAATAGACTTTAAAAATGGAGATAAGACAAGCCATATTCTATACAGAAAACCTATTAACTTTATAAGTCGTTGGTGGGATGAGGTTCACAAACGTAGCCATAAAAGGCATGTATTTTTTCTCTAATAGTAAAGCAATTTCTGGCATTGTTGATCCTAATGTGAAGATGAGATTTGTCTGGTATAGATCCGTGAGGTCATTCTAATAAATCATTCTGCTGGTTGCTGCGTTGAATTCGAAGCCTGAAGCAGCAGCTCTGTGTGTCTGTGCCTCCCCAGACATTCTTGGTCCTGGTCTCCTCTGCCCCCAACCTGGATGGACCGAGTCATGGAGTCCGGAGCTGGACCCTGCTCTCTACAGGGGCCCCTCCTCAGTTCCCTATCTGCCTCCTCACCTTCGTGCACCGAAGCTCCCCAGAGATGACTGACTCACCACCACAGAGAACACAGAGGTTGCTTTGGTCCCAGTAAAAAACTGTAAAACATGTGAGCCATTTTGAGGAAGGTCACGGGAAATGCTTATTAGGGAAAAAAAAGAACTATACATGATAAACTTACATTTAAAATTTTCATTTATTTTATATAAAAGGCAGCCGCACTCTCTACTTCTCTCTCATATATACTCACACTGAGCGGGATGAGGGTAGGGGAGAGATCTTCCACCTGCTGGTTCAGTCTCCAGTTGCCTGCAACCATTGGGGCCTAACTAGGCTGAAACTGGAAGCCTGGAACTCAATGTGGGATTCCCCACGTGGGTGGCAGGGACCCGAACACTTCAGCTGTCACCTGCTGCCTTCCAGGATGTGTGTTAGCAGGAAGCTGGAATCAGGAACTCAGCCAGGACTCAAGCCCAAGCATTCCAATATGGGATGTGAACATCCCAAATGGCTTTGTAAGCTCTTTGCCAAATACCCACCCTTCTTTTTCTTCCTCCTACCCTCGCCCCCTCGCCCCCTCACCCCCTCGCCCCCTTCCCCTCTTCCTTCCTTCCTTCCTTCCTTTCTCTCTCTTTTAAAAGATTTATTTTATTTGAAAGAGTTACAGAGAGAAAGGGAGAGACACACAGAAAGCCAGGAGCCAGGTGTTTCCTCCTGGTCTCCCATACGGGTGCAGGGCCCAAGCACTTGGGCCATCTTCCACTGCCTTCCCGGGCCACAGCAGAGAGCTGGACTGGAAGAGGGGCAACCGGGACTAGAACCCGGCGCCCATGACAGTTTAATTTTTAAGTATACCATTATGTTTTATAAAGCACCTAGAGCAAGGGCATAGCGTGGTCTCAGAAATGACCCACAGTCAGGAAATCCAGGCAGAAGCTTTTCTCCCTTGCTCACTTCTCTTTCTGTATACACACCTCAGTGGTGGGCTTTCAAATATGCCCTTCTGGGGCTGGTGTTGCAGTGTAGTGGGTTAAGGCTGCTCCACTCCCAATCCAGCTCCCTGCTAATGCACCTGGGAAAGCAGTGATGGGAAAGGAGGATGGCCCGATGCCTGGCTTCTGCCACCCACATGGTAGACACAGATGAAGCCTTTGGCTCCTGGCTTCAGTCTGGCCCAGTCCTGTACGTTGAGGCCATTCTGAAGAGTGAACCAGCAGGTGGAAGATCTCTCTCTGTCTCTCTGTAACTCTACCTTTCAAATAAATAAGTAAATCTTTTTTAAAAAGTCCTCCTTTTTAAAATTTGTATGAGTGGTGTTGAACATCTTCTCATTTGGTCATTGTCTTTTTCTGCTGGTCTAGGGTCTTTTTACTTGTTGAACGTTTTATTTAGTAGAGCCATTAACCCTTTTAATATAATGTAAATCAAAACAGTTATCCCAAAAAATAAATAAACCGTTAAGTTAGTAAGAAGTAAAAGAATTTTCCTCAAATTCTTTGGCCATTCTTTCCTTCAAAGGTGGTCTAATTCCCTTCTCATTGAGTGGGCGGAAGTATTACTTTCAGGGTTTGTTTGGTGTAGTAGTTAAGATGCTCCACACACACACACACACACACACACACATCCTACAGAAGAGTTCCTGAGTTCAAGCCCTGCCTCCACTTCCAATTCCAGTTTCCTGCTAATGCACACCCTAGAAGGCAGCAGGTGATGGCTCAAGTAACTGGGTCCCTGCTACCCTCATGAGAGACTGAAATCCAGGCTCTGTGCTCCGGGGTTTGGCCTGGCCCAGCCCTGGGTGTTTCAGGCATTTGGAGAATGAACCGGTGATGGAAGATCTCTCCATCTCTCTCTTTTTCTGCACTTCAATAAAAATGAAAATAAATAAAAACTAAAAATAAATCATTTTCACTTCACAGACAACACTAACCTGTCAGTAATCAAGCTTATAGCTGTGTTATTACTAATGTCCCAAGAGAATCCTCCTTGGTGGGGTTTAATGTGTCTCCTGTTTTATTCCTATGCAACACTTTAGAGGAAAACCAGTTGCTGATCAATGAAACATAAAACAAAACCCTTGAATCAGCATGGATGAGTGGAAATGGTCACCAGTTATAGTCAAGAAGCTTTAGAACATAACATGTACCCTTTAAAATAGTATTTTAGCTCATCAATTTAACCTTTCCAAGTCTAGTTTTCTAACCTTTCCTAGTACCTTGTACATGTATTGTGCTCACTGATGAGATAGTGTGTGAAAGCTCTGTGTGAGCTATAACCATATTACCAATGTAACCAGTAAACATAACTAAATAAAATGGACATGTTAGCTAAGAAGATAATGGCAGAACTAGGTTGCCATGTTGAACTGTTGTCCAAATATGCTGACTGACAGCCGTTTGGGAGAATGAGAGAGAGTTGCTGTCTGTACAGTAAGCCCTTGTGCCAAATTTGCTCCTGTAATTTATGCATATTTTCACTAGGTGGTGGCAGTGGGCCGTGTTCTTTTTTTTTTAACTTTTATTTAATAAATCTAAATTTTGAAAGTGCAACTTTTGGATTGTAGCAGTTTTCCCCCCATAACCACCCTCCCACCCACAAACCATCCCATATACGACTCCCTCTCTCATCCCATTCTTCATTAAGATTCATTTTTAATTATCTTTGTATACAGAAGATCAACTTAGTATATACTAAGTAAAGATTTCAACAGTTTGCACCCACACAGATACACAAAGTATAAAGCACTGTTTGAGTACTAGTTTTACCATTAATTCACATAGTACAACACATTGAGGACAGAGGTCCTACATGGGGAGTAAGTGCACAGTGACTCCTGCTGTTGATTTAACAATTGACACTCCTATTTATGACGTCAGTAATCATCCAAGGCTCTTGTCATGAGCTGCCAAGGCTATGGAAGCCTCTTGAGTTTGCCGACTCTGACCTTATTTAGACAAGGTCAGAGTCAAAGTGGAGGTTTTCTCCTCCCTTCAGAGAAAGGTACCTCCTTCTTTGATGGGCTGTGTTCTTTTAATCTGAGTAGTAGGAAGCCTCCATGGAGAAATTAACTGTGCACCTCTCTATGACTCCTAAGTCAGCATCCAGGCCTCCCAGGCCTCACTCAGATCTCCACCAGGCTTGTCACCGAAGCCTCCCCAAAGCCTTTGGCAGCCCCCTCAGGCTGCTCTTTTCTCCGCTGCCCTCCCTCTGAGGCTTTTCCCTCCCGTTGCCTCAAACTTCCTTGCACAGTCAGCAGATCCTGGAAGCTCTCACTATCTGTCTTCCCTCCCCTAATCTGTTTTCAGAGATCACAGGATCAAAGCTTCCAGGAGAGAGAAAAATAGAAGAGCTCTGTGTACGCAGAACATGCCCCCACCACACACACACACCCTGACGGTATCAGAAGCTTCATTTTTTCTCTTTTGCCCACTGCAAGAGAATTTGCTTCCTTACTTGACTTGCTTCGGTCTCTTCCCTACTCCAGTCACTTTTTCCAATGAATTCAGTATGCAGAGAAGAGGTTGCATATAGCTTATGCATGGTATGCTTCTATGACAGTTTCTTTGACTACAGACTTTCCTTCCACAGATCAGGAATCTGATTTATTTAGAAGTACGTTTCTTAAACTGCTTCAGGGACATCTATAGCCCAACTGAGCATATGCCTTATGATTTCTCTACCGTGATTAGGTGTGGACACACGGATCAGGAAACTGAAGCACATTAGAAAGGAGAAGTTTAAGGGTGGTTGTTGTGGTACAGTGGGTTAAGCCACCACTTGGAATGCCCACATCCCATATCAGAGTGCTGGTTCAAGTCCCAGCTACTGTGCTTCCAACACAGATTCCTGCTAATGCACCTGGGATGCAAGTGTTTGAGTCCGTGCCACCCATGTGGGAGATCCAGATGGAGCTGCTGGCTTTGGCCTGGCCCAGCCCTGGCTGTTGTGGTCATTTGGGGAATGAACCGGTGGATGGAAGATTCTTTCTCTCTCTCTCTCTTCCTGGCGCGTGCTCTCTCTCTCTCTCCCTCTGCCCCCTCCTCTCTCTCTCTCTGTCACCCTGCCTTTGAAATAAATAAATTAAAAAAAGAAGCTTATTCTTTTCCCCCATGAAAGAAGTCTGGAGGCTGACTCTCAGTGTGGAAAGGCATTTGTCTGATTGGCCGAGCTCCTTCTATCTTTCTAATAAATAAGAGCTATCCCAGTAGTGTGGCTTTTATCACCAAGGCCACCTTATGGTCAGAAACACCTGCTGGATCTCTGTGCATCATGCCTGCATTTTGGGCAGCAGGAGGTGGAAAGAAGGAAGGTACAGAAAGCAGAGGTGTCCACTCAAGTTGCTTCCTTTAAGCAAGATTCTCGAAAGTCTGACCCAGGGCTTCTATTTAGTTTACTGACTGTAATGCAATCATAAGGCCACATGTAGCCTCAAGGGAGCTGGGGCAGGGTCCCCTCTTATGAATGCATTGCAACAAATAAAATCAAGAGTGGGTACTTTCTGGCAATTAACCACTCATGCCAGTTTTATACCTCATCCATTGACTTACTTTTTTAATGCTGTATAAATTTTTCAAATAATTTATAAAAATTTTTAATTGACAGGTGATAACCTACACTTTCAGACTTGAGTCAGTCTTTCTGTCATCTTGCCTAGTTGGCTCTATCTGACATTTCTTCTTCAACTTCTCTCCCTCAATTCTTTCCCAGGTGGAGGAGGGATAGCTGTCTGATGATCAGAGTTTAGGTCCCGTTGACTGGCGGATAAGCACACTGCACCTCAAACTGCCAATGCACAGTTGAAATACTCTCCTTCTTCCTGACTTCACGCACTTGGAAAGAGAAGCTGATCCAAGGGTCTGACCCTTTCTCATTTCTTTCATGTTCTTGCTTTATACATAGGCAGAGAATGGACAAAATTGGCCAAGGAGAAAAGGAGCAAAGAACAATGTTTAGAAAAGGCTGAGGAAGATCATATATAAAGGTAGGAAAGATGGAGAAGTATAGTTTTCCCCAATCTAGTATATAAAATCAATAATTCAGGATTTAAAAAATAGTTTAATAGGGAGAGAGAGAGCTTGCTTGCTCCCATTCACTGGTTCATTCCCCCAAATACCTGTAACAGCTGGGTCTAGGCTGAGGTCACAATGAGGACCAGGGAACTCCATCTGGGTCTCCCACATGGGTGGCAGGAACTCGACTAGTTGAGCCACCACCTATTGCTTTACAGGGTCTGTCTTAGCAGGAACCTGGAGTCAGGAGCTGGAAGTGGCTATTGAACCCAGGCATCCTGCTATGGGATTTTACATAGCTTTATAGACTTTGAATCACATTTATTTCTTTTTTAGTATAGATTAGGTAATCACAATTTTTTAAGATTTATTTTTTATTTATTTGAAAGGCAGAGTTAGAGAAAGAGAGAGAGAGTGAGAGAGAGAAAGAGAGAGATACAGAGAGATCTCCCATCTGCTGGTTCACTCTCCAAATGGCCACACAATGTCCAGGGCTGTGCCAGGCCAAAATCAGGAGCCTGGAGCTTCTTCCACGTCTCTCACATGGATGCAGGGGCCCAAGGACTTGGGCCATCTTCTGTTTTCCCAGGTGCATTAACAGGGAGCTGGATCAGAAGTGGGGCAGCTGGGACTTGAACCAGTGCTTAAGTGAGATGCTGGTGCCACAGGTGGTGGCTTTACTGGCTATGCCACAACCCCAGCCTCCCTCCCCTTTTAATGGATTTTAATTTTAATTAGTTTTTAATGGTTCAATATAGTTCGTAGATATAATTCTAAGAATATAATGATATTCCCTTCCTCTTTCCCTCTCTCTTCCTCTTACCCTCCCTTCCTCTCCCTTTCATTCTTTTTTTTTTTTTTAGTTTTTGAGATAACATCTTTTAAATTTGTACATGGCTTTCTTTTTTTTTTTTAAAGATTTTTATTTAATTATTTGACAGGTAGATTTTTTATAGACAGTGAGAGAGAGAGACAGAGAGAAAGGTCTTCCTTCCATTGGTTCAATCCCCAAATGGCTGCAATGGCCAGAGCTATACCAATCCGAAGCCAGGAGCTAGGAGCTTCCTCCTGGTGTCCCATGTGGGTACAGGGGCCCAAGCACTTGGGCCATCCTCCACTGCTTTCCCGGGCCACAGCAGAGAGCTGGACTGCAAGAGGAGCAGTCCATATGGACTAGAACCAGGCGCCCATATGGGATGCCGACGCCGCAGGCAGAGGATTAACCTAGTGCGCCACCGCTCTAGTACATGACTTTCTTAACTAGTACCGCTAGGCCAAACACCTGCCCTAAAATTTAGGATTTTTGAAGTTTACCATAGGGCATAATGGAATCTGAGTAATGGCTTTTTGGAATACAATAGGATAAGATAAAAACTGCTGACAAAGGTCCGTTTGCAAACCTCTCCACCACCCCTATTATTCTGTCCATTGGGTGGTTACCGCGCTATTTTGGGTGGAATACACAGTGAGCTCAGGAAGTCATTGTGACTTGGGTAGGCATGAAGTAGCCATGACAGCCTTCTTGTGGTATAAGATGTTACCTGTCCTGTATGTCCTAGAGTACAATCTTAAAGATTCTCTTAGCCATTAATTATCTTCTTTTATGCTGTTCCGGGATTCCGGTGATGTGGATAACGTGTGTGTTGTGGTTTGGAGATGAGTTTGGATGTTGAATGTTGAAAGCTGGGTCTCCAAAGCCTGATGTTAATTGTTAAAGGATTCAGGTGGAAACCGAATGCAGTTATGTCCTTCTGGCAAGTGATTGGATTGCATCTGGTTGGTGAGGTGGAGCCCCCACGATCAGATTGTGTTGGCTTTATAAGGCAAGGCCACAAAGGCATACATAAGCCTGCTCCCTGTCTCTGTGCTTTGTGGCTCACCAGGGGGCTGTTCCTCTGCACACACCCTGCCACTCACTGCTGTCTGTGGCCTCATCAGATGCCAAAGAAATGGGACTGCTGAATCTTGGTGGTGAATTTCTAAAACTGTGAGCTCTCTTCCATCACGAGTAGCATCTTAGATATTTAGTTGTAGTTACAGGAAGCTGACTAATGCAGCTTGTGTGTGGTCGTGTAATGTCTGCAAACAGGCTGTCCTTTGAAAGCTAAAATTCAACAGCCAAGAAAAAGCCCACCTCATTTCTTCTACCAAATGTCCTTCTTCTTTTGGTTTGTTTATTTCTGGGTGTCCCTGAAGATTCAACTCTCTTTTTAAAATTAAGATTTATTTATTTATTGGAAAGCTAGAGTTACAGAGAGAGGGGGTGGGAAATATATATAGAGAAGTCTTCCATCCACTGGTTCACTCCTCACATGGCCTCAACGGCCAGAGCGGGACCAGGCTGCATCCAGGAGCTGCATCCAGGTCTCCCACATGGGTATCAGGGGCCCAAGCACTTGGGTCATTATCTGCTTCTTTCCTAGACACATTAACAGGGAGGCGGATCAGAAGTGGAGCAGCCAAGACTTGAACTGGTGTTCACATAGGATGCTGGCGTCACAGACAGTGACTCAACCTGCTGTACCACAACACCAGCCCCAGAGCAAACATTTACTACTGTATTCAACTCCTCTCCTTTTCCCTCTGTTTCCCAAGCCACATCTCATCAGTTTCCCACTGACCATTTTCAACTTCTCCATGTGCACTCCTGACTTCTAGCTCTTCTTCTAGTGTCCCAATCTAAGTTTTCGCACCTCTCACCTAGATTGACGCAGCTGTGACCTAAGTGGTTTTCTGACAGGGAGGACGTCTGGTTACTCTAGTGAGAATGTCAGTGATAGAAAAGCTGGTGTCAGCTGGCGCCGCGGCTCAATAGGTTAATCCTCCGCCTTGCGGCGCCAGCACACCGGGTTCTAGTCCTGGTTGGGGCACCGGATTCTGTCCTGGTTGCCCCTCTTCCAGGCCAGCTCTCTGCTGTGGCCCGGGAGTGCAGTGGAGAATGGCCCAAGTGCTTGGGCCCTGCACCCCATGGGAGACCAGGAAAAGCACCTGGCTCCTGCCATCGGATCAGTGCAGTGCGCCAGCCGCAGCGGCCATTGGTGGGTGAACCAATGGCAAAAGGAAGACCTTTCTCTCTGTCTCTCTCTCTCCCTGTCCACTCTGCCTGTAAAAAAAAAAAAAAAAAAAAAGGAAAAGCTAGTGTCCTAGGAAGAAGGTCAGTGGTAGGATCTAGGGCTTTAGGGATCTTGACACGTGTTGGAATAAATTGTGGAGTATGGTCTGTTGATGGAGATGATTTTAGGTAATAGAGAATCAGAAAGTGGGAAAGACAATGTTCTTTGTTTCAACTATCTTTTTTTAAGATTATTTATTTATTTGAGAGGTAGAGTTACAGACAGAGACAGGAAGACAGAGAATGATTTTCCACCCACTGGTTCACTCCCCAAATGGCTGCAATGGCCAGAGCTGGGCCGATCCAAAGCCAGGAGCCAGGAGCTTCTACCAGGTCTCTCACATGGGTGCAGGGGCCCAAGCACTTGGGCCATCTGCTACTGCTTTCTCAGGCCACAGCAGAGAGGAGGATCAAAAGAGGAGCAGCCAGGACATGAACTGGCACCTATATGGGATGCTGGTGCTGCAAGCAGAGGCTTAGTCCACTTTGCCACAGCACCGGCCCCTCAAATATCTTTATACATTTAATTTAAGGGACCAGTGTTGTGGCCTAATAGGTTAAGCCTCCTCTTGCAGTGCTGGCATTCCATATGGGTGTTGGTTCATGTCTCAGCTTTCCCTCTTCCAATCCAGCTCCCTGCTGATGTGCCTGATAAAAGCAGCAGAAGATGGGGTTGGCGCTGTGGCACATGCAGTGGGTTAAAGCCCTGGCTTGAAGTGCTGGCATTCCATATGGACGCCGGTTCTAGTCCCAACTGCTCCTCTTCCAATCCAGCTCTCTGTTATGGCCTGGAAAAGCAGTAGAAGATGGCCCAAGTCCTTGGGCCCCTGCACCCATGTGGGAGACCCGGAAGAAGCTCCTGGCTCCTGGCTTCGGATCGGCATAGCTCCGGCTATTGCAGCCATCTAGGGAGTGAACCAATGGATGGAAGACCTCTCTCTCTCTCTCTCTGCCTCTCTTCTCTCTGTGTAACTTTGACTTTCAAATAAATAAAACAGATCTTTTAAAAAAAAAGCAGCAGAAGATGGCCTGAGTGCTTGGGCCCCTGCATCTACATGAGAGACCCAGAAGAATTTCCTGGCTCCTGGCTTCAGGCTTGCCCAGCTCTTGCTGTTGCAGCCATTTGGGGAGTGAACCAGTGGATGGAAGACCTCTCTCTCCCGTTCTGTAACTCTACCTTTCAAATAAAATAGATGTTTAAAAAATTCAAACTTTTAATCAATGTAATATACTAATTTAAAAATTGTTCCATAGTTTAAACATTTTAATCAAGATCAGTAGTCACTACTTCCCTGTACATAACCTACAAGCCTAATTCTCAATAGGCAACCATTTTCTTTTAATGATGTATTTATTTAATGAAAGACAGCGTTACAGAGAGAGAGAGAGAGAGATCTTCCATCTAGTGGATCATTCCCCAAGTCACAGCAACGGAAGCCAGGAGCTCATCCAGGTCTCCTATGTGGGTGGCAGGGACCCAGAAGTGGAACAGCTGGGACACGATCCGGTGCTGTTATGCGATGTTACTGTTGCGGGTGGTGGCTTTATCTGCTACACCTCAGTGCTGGCCCCAGGCAGCCATTTTCCCCTCTCAGCTTTTTTGACATTTACCTTCACATTTATAAATTATATATTCATACTGACATTTCTTGATTTTTCTGAAAAAAATTTTAATTAAACAACTGTGTGTGATGTCCTACTCTGGGAGATGAGAATTTAGCTTTCAGCCTGCTGCATTCCTCCTCCCATTCCATCATTTCTCAACATGGTTGTATCACAATTTTGTGTTAAGTAACATCAACGTTATTGTGATCATGAAAATACTGTTCTCAGGGGACCCATAAGGTGTCCTATGACTATAATTCCTCTCTTTTTATTTTTTCCTGGAGTTAATGATGGCCTCTTTGTTGTTTGTGCAGTAATCTATGCATTTATTGCTTTCCGAGTTATTGAAAACTCACTCAGTGTCATCACTGTGTTAGGGAAGTGTTGAGCTCTGTGTGACCCCCGGGGTGTTCCTGTGGTTGCTTTGCCTTTTTTTTTGACAGGCAGAGTGGACAGTGAGAGAGAGAGACAGAGAGAAAGGTCTTCCTTTGCCGTTGGTTCACCCTCCAATGGCCGCTGCAGCTGGCGCACTGTGCTGATCCGAAGCCAGGAGCCAGGTGCTTCTCCTGGTCTCCCATGCGGGTGCAAGGCCCAAGAACTTGGGCCATCCTCCACTGCACTCCCGGGCCACAGCAGAGAGCTGGCCTGGAAGAGGGGCAACCGGGACAGAATCCGGTGCCCCGACCGGGGCTAGAACCCGGTGTGCTGGTGCTGCAAGGCGGAGGATCAGCCTATTGAGCCGTGGCGCCGGCCGGCTGCTTTGCTCTTGACTGTTGCTCCTGAGGCCGTCCGCACCTTCACCATCACCCTGGAAACTTCCTTGGTTCCTCCTTCTGCACCACCTGTTTCCTAGGGGTTGGGTGTTCCTTTTCCTTGATGTGTTCCCTTCGGTAGCTTCTGAGATACTGTGAGAGGAAAGTAAATTTTCTTGTGATTCTAAATATCTACTACTGACTTTTTTCTTCTTGTAAATAAATTCCTACTTTGGTGAGAAATTCTGGGTTGGCAACTGTTCTAGATTTTTAAGGTATTTCTCTGGGGTGTTCTTGTTTCCTGACGTCATTGTAACTTCTGTGCCTTTATAATCATGACCTGTTTTTCATACCTGGAAGGCTCGTTTTCTATTCATTATTCCAAAATACCATCAAAATATGCTTTGAGGTGTGGGCATTTGGCACAGTGGGTTAAGCCACCGCTTGGGACACTGTCCCATATTGGAGTGGCAGTTAGAGTCTCAGCTACTCCATGCTTCCAGTTCAGCTTCCTGCTAATGTGTCTGGGAAGGAGAGGATGATGGCCCAGGAACTAGGGTTCCTGCCACGCACTTAAGAGACCTGGATGGAGTTCTTGGCTTTTGGCTTCAGCCTGACCCAACTGCAGCAGTTATAGGTGTTTGGGGGAGTGAACCAGAGGATGAAAGGTCTTTTTCTCTCTCTGTCTCTTCCTCTTCTCTGTCATTCTGCCTTTCAAGTAAGTAAGTAAGTAAGTAAATAAATAAAATCTTTAAAAAATATGCTTTGGTATGGGTCTTCACTCATGGTGATGGGCACTATGAAAGTATTTTTTAAATATTAAAACTAAAGCTTCCTATTTATTGGAAAGTTATTATTATTATCTTATAATACTCTTCCTTTGGTTTCCTCTTTTTGGATGCTTCCAGGTAAAATATACATTTTTCAAGGTTGTTACCCACCCATGCCAACAGCATACAGACACATGTTTGGCACTTCCTAAGATTCCAAGAAAGTATCAGATGGCCTCTGAAATAAATCTTGGAGCATGCACTGGGAAATATGCATTGAAACAGTAGGGTTTCGTAGGGAATTTTACTTTTATTTAATTTTTTTTATTTATCTCAGGGACAGACAGAAAGCCTCCATCTCCTAATTCACTCTCCAAATGCCTGCAACTGCCCTTAGTTGGGACCAAAACCAGAATCTGGGAACTCAATCTGGGTCTTCCATGTGGATGACAGAAACCCAATCACTTGAGTCCTCACTACTGCCTCCTGGAGTCTGCATCAGGAGGATGTTGCAATCAGGAACCAGAGACAGGTGTTGAACCCAGGGACTCTGATATGGGACATGGGCATATCAATCAGTGAGTTAACCATTAGGCTAAATGCCCACTCTGGGAATTGTAAAAGCTGACAAACTCCACAATTCTTAGTAAATTTTTCCATTTATCTATCTCTTTTTCAAAAATTTATTTATTTATTCATTCGTTCATTTATTCATTATTTGAAAGACAGAGACAGAAGGAAAGAGACAGAGAGAGGCTGGGACAGATAGACAGAGATCATCCATTTGCTGGTTCACTCCCAAATGCCTGTAGCAGCCCAGGCTGGAAGCTGGGATTATGGGCTGGTTTCCTACATGGGTGGCAGGGACCCAAGCCCTTAGTCCATCACCTGCTGTCTCCCATGTGTGCAGTAGCAGAGAGCTGGAATGGAAGCAGAGCTAGGACTCAAATCCAGGCACTCTGATATATATGGGATGTAGCATCCCAGTCGGTCTCTCTTTTTTTTTTTTTTTTTTTTTTTTTGACAGGCAGAGTGGACAGTGAGAGAGAGACAGAGAGAAAGGTCTTCCTTTGCCGTTGGTTCACCCTCCAATGGCCGCCGCTGCAGCCGGCGCACCGCGCTGATCCGATGGCAGGAGCCAGGATCCAGGTGCTTTTCCTGGTCTCCCATGGGGTGCAGGGCCCAAGCACCTGGGCCATCCTCCACTGCACTCCCTGGCCATAGCAGAGAGCTGGCCTGGAAGAGGGGCAACCGGGACAGAATCCGGCGCCCCAACCGGGACTAGAACCCTGTGTGCCGGCGCTGCAAGGTGGAGGATTAGCCTATTGAGCCACGGCGCCGGCCACCCAGTCGGTCTCTTAACCTCTGTGCCAATCGTCTGCATCTACCCACCTCTTAGACCTGGGCTTGCTTCTACCCCTTAGAGGTCCATCATAATCAACAGTGGTCAATTAGGGCACATCAAGCAGATTAGCTATGAATGGATGGGACCCTGTCAGAATGTGATGGGACTCAGATTTCTGCAGTCATTATTGTTTGTCTCCCACAAGAAGTATCCCGCACATGTGTATCCTCACGCCTTGGGAACTGAACAGACTCTTAGGGACGGGAGAAACAGGTGGGGCCCAGGGTTACTGGGTGACTCTTTCCTTCTTGCTCCTATCCTGGGCTGTGATGGATCACTTTTGGAGTAGATGAATGTGTAATGTTTCTTCTCTCACACTCCTGCAAAGGGAAACCTTTACTTGGGAAAAGTTGGGGTTGGGACCGTCCTATTGAAATCAATTTCTCAACTCCTTTATGCTTTATAACTGGTAGTTAGAAGTCATGGATTGCTGTCCATGGATCAAATTCAGCCTGCAAATGTGTTTTACTTGGTCTGTATGATATCTAAAACATTATTTGGCAACATTTCCAAATGGGAGATTTCCCACTAAAATTTCTTAGATTTCCTTTTGAAAAAAAAAAAAAAATCAGCAGATCTGGTGGCAGTGGGTCAGCACGTCTGCATGGCAATGATTACATAAGGCTTAGTAGCAGCTGTCCCTATTTGCTTGGGGCCTGTGCTCTCCAACTGGCCTACTTCACTCTTAGATTACTGCCTGGACTCTGTGGGCATTGGACCTCGTGTTCCTATATTCCCTGCTTTAATCCATCACAAGATTTAATGTATCACATCTAATCACTGGCATTGAGCTCTGCCTATTCCAGTGATTTTTGCAGCTGTATCCAAACTTTTCTGCATATTTTTAATTTAAAAAAAATTATTTATTTATTTGGAAGGCAGAGTTACAGAGACAGAGGGAGAGATGAAGGGAGGGAGAGAGAAAACTTCTATCTGCTGGTTCACTCTCCAGATGGCCACAACAGCCAGGGCTGGGCCAGGCTGAAGGCAGGAGCTTCTTCCGGGTTTCCCATGTAGGTGCCAGGGCTCCAAGGACTCCAGCCATCTTCTGCTGCTTTCCTGGTCACACTAATGGGGAACTTGATTGGAAGTGGAGCAGCTGGGACTTGAACTGGCACCCATATGGGATGCTGGCATTGCAAGTGGAGGCCTTACCCACTATACTGCAATGCCAGCCCCTTATTCTTTCATATCCTTGATTTAATATCTAGTTTGTAGATTTGCTTTAGTTCTGTGTACCATACCTTTATGCCTGGTATTTCTGGATTTGTTTTCCAGTGCTCTCTAAAGTTATTGGACTCAATAAATCTGCAGAGTCTTCCCCCTGCAGGCCACCATAAGTAGTTAAAATATTCTGCCTGAGTTTAGCTTCTCTGGAATAAATCTTGGTACTGTTCTGTGTGGTTGGCATTCAAATGGGTTGGGTCGGCTGTGATCCTCCAGTAGGGGAAATTCAGACAACCTAGCAGAGGAGAGCTCTTGCAAGCCTGGGACCGTAGAGTTGCATGTCCCAGGAAAGGTGTGGAGGCAGGAATTCAAGTGGTTCTGGTTACAGTCAAGCTTGAGGGTAAGCACTCCTGGGATTCTCATCTCATCTGAGGTCAGGCTGTGTGGTTTTGATAAGAGTTGGCTGGATGGGCCCAGTAATGACAGAAAGTGTGGCAAGCAAGGAGTTAGGAGACTAGCTGGGGCCAAGAAAGAATAGAGGTCAGCCAATAAGGTTGAAAGTTAGCCTGTGTATAGCAGGCATGGGGAACATCCAGCCCATGGGCCATATGAGGCCCACAAAATCATCTGGTCTGGTCCTGCCAAGGCAACTGCTGGTGGAACTCAAAATTCAATAAATCTACTATAGGCTAATTTTTTTCAAAGATTTATTTATTTATTTGTGAGGGAGAGTTACAGAGAGGCGGAGGCAGAGAGAGAAGTCTTCCATCCACCAGTTTATTCCCCAAATGGCCACAATGGCCAGGGCTGGGCTGATCCAAAGCCAGAAGTTTCTTCCAGGTCTCCCACACAGTTGAAGGGGTCCAAGGACTTGGGCCATCTTCCACTGCCTTCTCAGGCCATAGCAGAGAGCTGGATCAGAAGTGGAGCAGCCGGGACTCGAACTGGTGCCCATATGGGATGCCAGCACTGCAAGCAGTGGCTTTACCCACTATGCCATAGTGCGAGCCCTCCAGTAGGCTAATTTTTAAGCTGCAAATTTTATATGGCCCACAAGTGATGTTATAAATATACAAATGGCTCTGGGCAGAAGAAAGTTCCCTGTCCTTGATGGATAGGAAGGTCAGCTCCCCCAGACCTGGAGAAGCTGTTTTGCTAGCCTTGCGTGGCAGCCTAGGCATCCAAGCACTAGTAACACCTTTTCTGTTTTAAAGTGTCAGATTTTCTCCAAAAGTTTTATTTATATCAGAAACATATTGGCAGGTACCTAATTTTTTAAGAAAAAATTTTTTTGAGGGAGAGAGAGAGTAGGAGCAAGAGAGCACTCCCATCAGCTGGTTCACTCCCCACTCTAAGTGTCTTTGACATCATTTGATCCAATCTTATAAATTTTTGTCATATATTCTTAGCATATTCATTGTGTAATTTATAGCACAGATCGTGTAAATGCTATAAATGTTAAAGAACTACCACCCATGATAACTGTGTAACCATTTTATAGTCCTTTCAGTATGTTTTCTATACCCATATGTGCAGATTAATAAGTATATGTGTATTTTATTTATTTTACACTGTATTTAAGTTTGTATTTTGTTATTTCGATGCTGTGTGAGCTTTATCCATTTTTAAAACATTCTTTAAAATACATATTTTTAAAAAAGATTTATTTTATTGATTTGAAAGTCAGAGTTACAGAGAGAGAGAGAGAGCACCATCTATCTTCCATTCCCTGGTTCACTCCCCAGATGGCTGCAATGGCCAGAGCTGAAACCAGGGGCCAGGAGCTTCTTCCAGGTCTCCCACGTGGTTGGCAGGGGCTCAAGTACTTGGACCCTCTTCTGCTATTTTCCCACATGCATTAGCAGAGAGCTGGATCAGAAGTGGAGCTTTGGGACTCAAACCGTTGCCCATATGGGATGCTGGTATAGCAGGCTACAGCTTAATCCATTATGCCACAGCCCCATCCCCTAAAATATGCTTTAATGGCTATCTATTTCATAACCTGACTCAAAAGGAATATGTTAGACCATGTCCTTGTTGTGGATTTTTTTTCAGTAATTAAAATAATAGTAGGATGAGGTTCCCTCTGTCATAAATTTTGACTGTCTGATTCTTAGGTTAAATTCCTAGGAGAAGAACCAGTGAGGTCTTACAGATGCTAAGATTTTTTTTTCCAATTAATTTGCTTGGATTTTCCAGAAAATTGTGTAGACAAATAATAATTGTTGCCATTTTCCTTTCAATAATGATACTCTTTATTTATTTATGTTTCTTGTCTTATTGCATTGGCCAGACATTTCAGAGTGATGTTAAATGATTAGCATCATTGTGGGCATACTTGTTTTCTTTCAATTTTTAATGGAAGAGTCTCTGGTGTTAGACTGTCATGTTTCATATACTTATATTTTATTTAGGAATTTTGCATTGATATTCATAGTTGAAATTGGTCTGTAGTTTTCTTTTGCTATGTACTCTTTGTCAAGTTTTGTAATAGGGTTACACTAGCTCTGTGAAATGTAATAGGTTTCTCTTCTGTGGAGACATTTCCTGTGTCAGGAGGAGATAGCAATTTCTAACAGGCACATGCTGGATAGCTGACAGCCCTGTTGGGTTGTTTTCTTTCAAAGATGCAGACAGAAGATACATAATTGAATTCCCACATTCAGCTCAAACTGGTTATCCTGTCAGGAGGCTGGCATGTAAAATGATGTGCAATTGCTTCAATTACAAGAATCGAAGCATTTAGACAATTCTCCCTCTTCTGTTGGAGACGCAGGCTCTGCCTCTGAGTTTGAAGCTGTCAGGAGTCCAATTTAGCTGCTTTCAGACTTGCAGAGTTTGCTGTGGGCCATTACTGGCCCCGATGCAACAATAGGGCTGATGTGTCAACTGTCAACCTGGTATAGAGACCCTGCTCCCCTTCATGCACTTACCATGCCGGCCCCTTCACTAAAAGATGTGTTGGTAGATGTGTGTGACAAGGATGTTTGACTGTTAAAACTTGCCTTTTCTGCAGAATGTCAAAGCCCATCCTCTATGCCCACTTGTGGTCATTTCCCAAATTCTAGGTCAGGGCTGAGCTCTACTCACTGAACCAGGACAGATATTGAGGCAGCAGTCGAGCAGAGAATGTGTTTAGCTCACTGATTTGCCACATGCTGCTCATGCTCTGTCCTAATATCAGAAGCCTGTCCTTTTCTTCTTCCTACCCACCCTCACCATCTCCCATCAGCTCTCTCCTGGACTGTTGCAGGTGGCAATACACCTGGTTTTACTGTTTTTAGTCTTTCCATCCTCAAGTCAGCCACAGTGGTATTTCTAAAATGCATGTAAATAAATTGATAACCTGATTTGATTACTTCTTTCTTAAAAAAAAATTTCTCAATGATTCCCAAGGGATTTCCGATAAAGTGAGAAATCCTAGGCGTGGCTACCATGGCCTACTTTGCTCTCTAGCCTGGCTTTCTGCTTCCCCCCCTTTATGTAATCCAGCTTTGCATCAATTCTTTCTACCTTTTTTTTAAAAAGACTTATTTATTTGAAAAGCAGAGTTAGAGAGAGACATTTAGAGAGAGAGAGAGAAATTTAGAGAGAGATCTTTGATCTGTTGGTTTACTCCCCAGATGACTGCAACTGGGCCAGGCTGAAACCAGGAGCCTAGAGTTTTATCCAGGTCTCCCACATCAGTGCAGGGACCTGAGCACTTGGGCCATCTTCAGTTGCTTTCCCAGACACATTATCAGGGTGCTGGATTGGAAGTGAAGCATCTGGACTTGAACCAGTGCCCATATGGAATCCCAGTGTCAGAGACAGTGGCTTAACCCACTATGCTGCAACGCTGGCCCCAAATCTTCTAAGCAGCACATTTTTCCTTTGCATGTGCTTTCCTTTGGTGAAAAACTACTGCCTGGTTAACATGGACCTGCCAGTCACATTTCAACTCAGATATAATTGTCCATGGCTATTTCCTGACCCTGTAGGTTAGAATTGGTGATTTATTTCTTTTCTCATGCACCTGTATGAGGGCACATATAACATTGTATCACATCTGGGTGCTTTTCTCAATATTACAAAGGTGGGGAGGGCAGGGTTTGTGTTTACTGTTTCCCTAATACTTAGCATATTTTTCAGCCTACAGTAAGTTCTTAATAAAAGTGTGTGAAACTAAAACCTATACTTGGCTCTTCGGGAGGTATCTCCAGTCACCCATTATGGATTTGATTTTCTAATTGGGATGTTGACTCCTAGGTGAGAAGAAATTGGAATTCAACTTTCACTTTCCAACTTGAGGGAAAACTTTATAGATGCTGAATGAATGAATGAATGAAAACACAATGTACATTGTGCTCCCGTGTCTGGCTGGTACAATAGAAATTATTCTTCATTGGAGCACAAAAGACTAGCTTGCATCCCCAAATCCTTTATTTGCTACATTTATGATTTTGAGCAAGTGTTTTTGAACTCCACCATCTCAAGGTCACAGTCTGAAGAAGGGGCCATTATCCCTGCTTGCCTTGTAGGGTTACTGAAATAATGTTTTACAATGTGCATGTTTCTAAGAGTTCCAGGGGGTGGGGCCAGCTCTGTGGCATAGTGGGTAGAGTGCTACCTGCAGTGCCAGCATCCTATATGGGCACCAGTTCAAGTCCCAGCTGCTTCACTTCTGATCCAGCTCTCTGATATGGCCTGAGAAAGCAGTAGAAAATAGCCCAAGTCCTTGGACCCCTGCACCTGTATGGGAGACCTAGAAGAAACTCCTGGCTCCTGGCTTTGGATGGGTGCAGGTCTGGCTGTTGCGGCCATCTGGGGAGTGAACCAGTGGATGGAATTATCTCTCTTTCTGTCTCTGCCTCTATGTAACTCTGCCTTTCAAATAAATAATATTAAAATAGATAAATAAATAAATATAATGTGTAAGTATTAGTCATGATACAAAAGTGAAGTGCTCATACACTAAGGTAGTATGGTATAATAATCCCAGTTATCACTTGTTGAGTGCTTCCATGGTCAATTTGCATGCATTATTTCATTTTTGTCTTTTTGATCATCTAGGTTAAAATTCACCTTCCTTTAACCTGTGAGATAATTGAGCTTCAGAGAGGTTAAGTAAATCATCCAAAACTACACTAGGTATTTACTGAGCCAAGCTTTCAATCCATACAGGAACAGTGGAAAGATGGCAGAAGCTGGTTCCATACTATTTGGGTCCAAGTCTGATTCTTTTACTTGCTAGTTTTGTGATATGGAGTATAGCTCTTATTTATTTACTTATTTCTTAGCTTAAACATCAGAAATTTATTTTTGGGGCTGGCGCTATGGTGTAGCAGGTAAAGCCACTGCTTGTGGTGCCAGCATCCCATATGGGCACCAGTTTGAGCCCTGGCTGCTCTACTTCTGATCCAGCTCTCTGCTATGGCCTGGGAAAGCAGCAGAAGATGGTCCAAGTCCTTGGGCCCCTGCACCAGTGTAGGAGACCTGGAAGAAGCTCCTGGCTCCTGGCTTCGGATCAGTGCAGCTCTGGCCATCGTGGCCAATTGGGGAGTGAACCAGTGGATAGAAGACCAAGACCTACTTCTCTCTTTCTTCTCTCTCTCTCTCTCTCTCTCTCTCTGTGTAACTCTGACTTTCAAGTAAATAAATAAATCTTTAAAAAAAAAAAAAGAAATGTATTTTCTCATAAATTGGGAGGCTAGAAATCCAATATGCAGGCCTGACAGGGCCGGTTTCTGGTGAGGGTACTCTTCCTGTTTACAGATGGCCTCCTTATTGTTTATTCATGTTGGGGAGGGAGAGAGAGAAGGAGAGAGAGAGATCTTTCTCTTTTTATGTTAACAATCCTGTCAGATTAGGGCGCTACCCTGATTATCTCATTTAATTTTTTTTTTTACAATCTGATACTTTATTTTTTTCTTATCAATGTGATATTAATACAAACAGAACAGATTCCATGTAGTTCATAGATATAATTCTAAGAATATGATATTTCCTTCCTCCCCCCCTCCTTCATTCCTGCTTCTCTCTCTCCCTCCTTTTCTTTTCTTTCTTAGTTTTTGAGATAACACATTTTAATAGTTGAAATATTAATGTGGTGCATAGCTCATTGACTTCTGAGCCTTGACTTTCCAAGCTGTCAAAAGGGGAAAATACCTCATAAGGTTGTTGTGAGAATTATAGTTTTGCAACTTATTGGATATACATATTAGCTGTCTGCCTTACCATATATCAGTTATCTCAACACTAATAACTTTGGTTCTCTCCTGTTTTTCTTTCTTTCTTTTTTTTTTTTTTTTTTTTTTTTTTTTTTTTTTTTTTTTTGACAGGCAGAGTGGACAGTGAGAGACAGAGAGAAAGGTCTTCCTTTTCCGTTGGTTCACCCCTCAATGGCCGCTGCGGCCGATGTGCTGCAGCTGGTGCACCACACTGATCCGAAGCCAGGAGCCAGGTGCCTCTCCCAGTCTCCCATGCGGGTACAGGGCCCAAGTTCCTGGGCCATCCTCCACTGCACTCCCGGTCCATAGCAGAGAGCTGGATTGGAAGAGGAGCAACCGGGACAGAATCCGGAGCCCCCTCCGGGACTAGAACCCGGTGTACCAGAACCGCAGGCGGAGGATTAGCCTATTGAGCTGCGACGCTGGCCATCTCTCCCCTTTTTCACCCCTTCCTCTTTTTGGAGAGAACCAGGGACTTTGTATCACAAGGCAAGAGCATGGACTTGGACTGTGATAGATCCATGTCCAAGTACTGGTTCTAACATTTGCTGGATTGGTGAAATTGCTTAATCTCTTTGAGCCTTGGTTTCCTTACCTGTGACCTGGAGCCAACAATGGATCCTAAGTTCTAGTGTAATTTATGAGGACCAGATAAGATCATGTATATAAATCCTTTGCCAATTCTTGGTAGAATTATTAATGAATGGCAGCAAAGGCAATACTTAGATAAGAAATAACAATAACACATTTTATTCTGCACACATTCTAATGCCCCTTAATATGAACTAAACCGGTTTTTCTCAAATTAGCCCTTGACATTGATATTATTACTTTCCTATTTTACAAATGAAGAATCATTACACAGAGAATTTTGGTAATGTCTTCAGAGCTACCCACCAGAGCTCTTCCACACCTAGAAATTCTTACTTTGAGAGCAGTACTTCATTCACAGTGGCCAGTGGTAGAGAACCATGGAGAGTTTAGAGGCTCCCAGGGAAGATGGAAGGAATCAGTGAGGTTCGCCTGCTGTCTTCAAGAAACAGCTCAGAGGTCAGAGCCTTGGAAAAAGTTCAGCACAGAGAGCAAACTGGGGAATATTAGTTTCTTGAGAATGCTGAGAGAGTTATTGAACCAGCGAAAGTGAGAGTACAATAGCCCTATTAAATGACCTTTTCTCAGCTCTCACGTTCGTGTGTTATGACCCAGAAACAGTTGAATGGCTGGGATTGTTCCATGGGTGTCCATATGGCATTTTGCAGACACATACCTGGCCATCAACCCTGCTCCATAAACCCTCACAACTGAGCAAGGTCATACCAGAAATGGAGGAATTTCAAGGATTGTTGAAAGATCATTTGTACATTTTTCAAAGCTACCAGGTCCAGTTTCATGTATTTTTCTAGGGCATTCTACAAAGAACTCTGTTTCCCACAAGAGGTCCTATGTCTCCTAAAATTATGTGTCTTTAAATATTATTTGATACCAACAATCAACAAAGTTGAGATCTTTTTTTATACGACAGCAACAAAGTTGAGTTTTTTTTTTTTATATATGACAGCACAGAGAGATTACATTACTTTCTCAAGGTCTGACCACTACTTACAGCAGAGCTAACATAGAACTTATGCCTGAAAATTCACTTTCTTCACAGATGCAAAGATGGGGCTTGAGTCTCTAAGTCCGCTTGTAATGGCACTGAAAGGTAGCAGCCCCTTAGGAGGTGGTAGACATCACCTTTGGAGTCTAGTTCAAATCCTAACTCTCCTGGCTGGGACTTTGGGCAAGTTAATGAACCCTTCCATGGTCTCATTGGGGGAAACAGTAGTTTCCTAGGATTTTTTTTAAGTGCAAAATGAGAAAATGCATCTTACTCGATCTTAATCATTTAGAGTCTAGCCACCTACATTGTCAAATGAACCATCAGGATTCTGATGAGGAAGACAAGCTGTCTGGCTTCAGAGTTCTTAATCACAATATGAGTAGGGTGGGGATGGGCTGGAGAGAGGGTGTTACAATATGAAGGATCTTTTAATACATCCATGACAAACATTCATGGTATTTTTGCTGGACGCCAAACCCTGTTCTAAGCACGAAACAGAGGGACTTATTTCATCTTCACAACAGCCCTAGTTAACAGGGGATGAACCTGAAGCATGGAGGTGTTGAATGACTTGCCCGGGGTCACTCAGCTTTAGTAAGTATACTCAAGCAACAGAACTTGGTAGTGAACTAACTCAGCCACTGTGCTAGACTCATGGCCTCTTTAATGCTCATTAGAGAAGAGCTTCTTCCCTATGCCACTATTGACATCTCAGGCCAGGTGATTCTTCACTGTTGGGGGCTGTCCTGGGAACTGTAGCATGTGGTTCAACCTCCCTGGCCTGCACCTTTAGATGGCAGCAGCATCATCCCTTTGCCAGCCAAGATATCCCCAATTCTCTCCAGATGTTGCTAGTTATTCCCAGGGGTATGGGGAGGGAGGTGAAATTGATCTGAAGCTTGGCTCACTCAGTTGCCACCTGTGTGACCTTGGACAAATTATTTAACTTCTCTGAAGCTCTGTCACCTCCTATGGAACAGGAAGGCATATTCTAACCAAGATGATCAAGAGGATAAAATAAAATGATGCAGAGCTGGCATTGTGGCATAACGGGTGAAACTGTAGCCTACAATGCTGGCATACCATACTGGTGCTGTTTCTTGTCCTGGCTGCTCCACTTCTGATCTACCACCCTGTTAATGCCTTGGGAAAAAGAGCAGAATATAGACTAACCCACATTGAGAGATCTGGATGAGGTACCTGGCAAAATAATGTATTGATGCATGTACAATTCTTGAACATAGTAGCACCCAGTAAGTGACAGCTGGGATTATTGTACCAGGCTGCCTTAATGTATCAGCATTTCACTTTGGATTCCAATTTCCATTTTAAAAAAGATTTATTTATTTATTTGATAGGCAAAGTCACAGAGAGGCAGAGGCAGAGGCAGAGGCAGAGAGAGAGAGAGAGAGAGAGAGAGGTCTTCCATCTGCTAGCTCACTCCCCAGTTGGCCACAATGGCTGGAGCTGTGCCGATCTGAAGCCAGGAGCCAGGAGCCCCCTCCAGTTCTTCCATGTGGGTGCAGGGGCCCAAGGACTTGGGCCATCTTCCACTGCTTTCCCAGTCCATATCAGAGGCTGGAGTGGAAGAGGAGCAGCCAGGACTCGAACCGACACCCATACGGCATGCTGGCACCGCACGCTACGGCTTTATCTGCTACACCACAATGCCTGCCCTCCAGTTAACATTTTATGCAATATGCTGACATGAACTATTGCAGCAAACCTGTGAGATAAGCAGGGAACTGTGATCCTCCTTTTCAGAAAAAGACACTGAGAACCCCTTCGTTAGAGAAGCAAGGGACACCAACTAGCTCAATCACTTCTCCTTCCATGGGAAGCTACAAGTTATGTTGAGAAGGGAGGAAATCATTTTTCCCAGACTGTTTACTACTGTCAAGTGGAATGGAAATCCTTGCTCATCTGTAGAAGTCGCAGAAGCATTTGCCACCACCACCACCCGCCCTCAACAACAGCAATGATGGATAATATTTATTGGGTCTTTACTAGGTATCAGAACGAAGCTGAACTTTTTTCACTTATCTTCTAAAAGATTTGTTTATTTAAATTACAGAGCATCAGAGAGAATAGGAGAGACATAGAGAGAAGTATCTTCTATGCTATGTTGACTCTACAAATGGCACCAACAGCCCAAGCTGGGCCAGGCTGAAGCCAGGAGCCAGGGACTCCATCTGGGTCTCCCATGTGGGTGGCAGGGTCCCAAGTACCTGGGCCAGCGTCTGCTGCCTTCTCAGGCAGCTTCCCAGGTATTTTAATTAGGGAGCTGAATCAGAAGCAAAGATGCTGGGTCTACTATGGGGGGCCTTAATCTGCTGTGCTGTAGCACTGGCCCCTCACTTTTATATTCTTTCCTTACAAAAATTTTGTAATTATCCTGGTAGTGGGTTGATTTCAATAGTGGCTCTAATTTGTGCCTTTTATCATTTGTATATCTGCTTTGTATTCCTGCTATTCAGCAGTGCCCTCCCACACTGATTCTGAGCTTGGGTCATGTGACTTCTTTTTGCCAGTGGGGTGATACAAGCAGAGACTTAGAAAATGTATTACTGACTTTTTGCTGCTCTTGGACGCCTGAACTGGCAAGGAGACAAGCCCAGTCTGTGGGATAAAGGTTGCTCTTGCTGGCATTCAGCCAACCCCCAGCAATGGGCAGCTTCCCTCAGCAGCATGAGTGGGCTCCTCTAAGACCAGAAGAACTTTCTGGATGAGCTTAGCACCAACTGACCATTCAGAATCATGACTTAATTAATGGTCATTCTTTGAGCAACCATGTTTGGGGGGTGTTTTACTGAGGATACAGGAAAAGTTAATTGAAACAATTTCTTTTTACAAATGAGGAATATATCTCTGAGGTGTATTTAGGAAATAATCTCTAAGAGGTTAACAAAGTTTCTGTGGTCATATAGCCATAAATGAAAGAACTGAGAAATGAATTGGTTGACTTTGGAATCCGAATGGCTGCAACATACATTGGGAAGACATATTTGTGTGCGTGTGGGTGTGTGGAGGGGTGTGGGGCAGAGACAGAAAATAATCAAAGACAGGAGGTCACAGTAGATGGGCTACGTTTCAGCTGGGTTTAAGGAAAGCCTGGGTGAGGCAGTGCTTAGCTCATTCTGTTCCTCTTTCATGGGTTCCCTTATTGATTGAGGAGACCTCTGAAGGAGAAAAGCTTGTAGGGCTGTCGGCTGTCACCTTTTTTTTTTTTTTTTTTGAATGCTGTGATGGTTGGATATGGTTTGTCCCCTGCCAAAATCATGTTGCAATTTGGTCCCCAAAGCAATAGTGTTGAGGGGTGATGGTATCTGTAAGGCCTGATTAGGTTGTCCTAGGGGTTGGTGCCTTTCTTACAGGACTGGTTCAGTTATCATGTGCTGCTGTGTCTCTTTCACACATGACTGCTTGCCTTTCTGCTTTCCGCCATGGGTTGAAGCAGCACAAGGCCCTTCCCAGGATCAGGCTCTTGAATTTCTACCACCCAGAACAGTGAGTCAAAATACACTTCTTTCCTGATGAATTGTCCGACTCAGGTCTTGCATTACAACAACAGAAAATAGAGTAAGGTACTTCAGGAGATGGAAAAATCTACCTTCAGTTTTGGTTATTTCCCTTGTGCTCCCCAACTGACAAACAAAGTGGACACTGGGGTGGGCATTTGTCCTAGCAGTTAGATACTGGTTACAATTCCTGCATCCCACATCCAAGTATCTGGGTTTGAGTTGTGACTCAGACTCCTGACTCCAGCTTCCTGCCAAGGCAGACCCTGAGAGGCAGCAGTGACAGCTCATGTAGTTGGATCCCTGCCACTGATGTGAGAGATCTGGATTCAGTTCTGGTCCCCAGCTTTAACCTTGACCTAGCCAGGTCATCGTGGGCATTTGGGGAGTAAACCAGTGGATGGGAATACTATTTGCACCTCAGATAAATAAATTTTTAAAAAATTTTAGAGAGTGAACACCAGTGATGCTCATTAGCATACACAATTGTGATTGGACAACCTGTACCAGTGGGCATGGTCATTCTAAAACACATGCATATGGTGGTTGTAATCCCTCTTCTGCTGTGAAGATCCAGGAGATCCAGGGCCCACACCTACATAGGAAGGTACCCAACGTTTTCTCTCACTTTTCTTTCTTCTATTTTTGCATCTACATCTACTCATAATAGGTACTTAATAGATGTTAGGTTGCCTTCATTTTCCTCTATATTTGTGTATGCTTGAAAGAGCTAGGATTTAGGTTAGAACTTAATGGCTAAGTGGAGGCATCTTAGGAAGCACCTTATTTGGGCATTATCTCAGGATACTAGGTCCATTCTGTGTACTTAGTACTGACCTCAATTTTAACTCAGTGTATTGCATTGTAACGTAATGGGGGGGGGTGTATCTTCTACCTGTTGGTTCTCTCCACAAATGCCTGCAAAAGCCAGAGCTGTACCAAACTGAAGCTAAGAGCCTGTAACTCCATCTGGGTCTCACACATGAGTGGCAGAGAACCAACTACTTGAGTTATCCGTGCTGCCTCCCAGGTGCACAACAGCAGGAAGCTGGAATTGGAAGTGGAGCCAGGTCCTGAACCAGACACTAGGAACTATTTCTGAAGTAAGGGAACTTGTATTCAGATCTGGGCCCTCACCTTCCTAGGTGCATGACCATGAGCAGGCAACGTTTGTGAGACTTGTCTCTCTGAATTAGAAGCTGAGGAAAATCTTCATGCCTATCACCTTGAGAATGAAGCAAAAAATAAAATGTATAAAAGTCCCTCGAGCACTGGAAACATTGAAAGAACATTGCTTTCCTTCTTTCCAAGCCGACTCATCTGTGAACAGGGGCTGAAGACGGGGCTGTGGAGAAGGCACCTGCTCATCCGGCTGGTGCTGCTACAGCTCTACCCCAGGCCTGCCTGGTTTTCCTGCTTCCACCCCAGCAATGGATGAGTGTTGCCTGCTTTTCTCTTTTAGTTGCGTTGAGCATCAGCCTTCCCCAGGTGGTGTCTCTGCGATTAATGACTTCAGAATCACCAGGGCCAGGGCAGGCTGGATTTTCTTGGTTTCTTTTCTGAGTTTGTAATCTTCCCTGTCATCCCTTGACTCTGAAGATTATTAAGCATTCCGCAAGGAAAGCGGTCTCTTGAAAATGGTTCCGAAGCAGCCAAGATTGAGGAAAGCCACTTCCCCTGCATTGCACTCCTGCCCCCTGGCCTGATACCCAGCAAGAGTCACTCCTGACCTTGGGAAAGAGGAGGCAGCTTGCCTTGTTCCAAGCTCAATTATCAGGAGATAACCTCTGAAAGTTGGTTAAATAGGATTTTTCTTTCCTATTTCTTTCTTTCTTTTCATTTTTTTTTTAAAGCTTGGCAGACAAAGGCCTTGCTGGAGACAGCAAGGACAAGTATGTACAATGACAGAGGGGAGCTTTCAGTTCTACTGGGAGGAGAGACTGTGCCTCAACCCACAGATGCACACACTCCACCTCTTCAGAGACAACTTCAAAAGCCTCACTCCAGAGATGTGCTGGGAGACTGTGCGGCCCATTGGTTAGTGTATAATGTCACATTTGCTTTTATCCTTATAAATATTTTAACTCTTCTTTCACTCAGTATCATTGGTTTCAAAGCCAAATTTCTCTCACTTTGTTGTTGGAGCTGAACCTTCTCTCCAGCATCTAGATGATTTTCCTTTCTGTCCAAGGCTTGCATCAAGGTAAAATAATTCTCCCTTTCTCTGCCATTCACAGCCTCTTCCTATTGGGCAGTTCACCGTGAGCTTTCAAACAATTCTTCAATCTTAATGGATGTTTCTATCCCCCTACACTCAAATTCTCAGTTCCAAGCCTTGCTTTTTTTTTATATTCATTTGAGAGTAATATTTTATTTTCCTTCTGCTTTTTATTAGATATGCCTTTTCTTAGATACATTAATTTGATAAACATTGATGCTTTCTCACACTCTGTGCTAAGATATGCAGGTACACATATACATACCAATATGAGTGGATATTCAGATGTAGATTAACAGCTACAGAGATACTATGCAAGAAAGCATGGAGGCCAGCGCCGCGGCTCACTAGGCTAATCCTCCGCCTTGTGGCGCCAGCATACCGGGTTCTAGTCCCGGTTGGGGCGCCGGATTCTGTCCCGGTTGCCCCTCTTCCAGGCCAGCTCTCTGCTGTGGCCCCAGAGGGCAGTGGAGGATGGCCCAGGTGCTTGGGCCCTGCACCCCATGGGAGACCAGGATAAGTACATGGCTCCTGCCATCGGATCAGCGTGATGCGCCAGCTGCGGCGGCCATTGGAGGGTGAACCAACGGCAAAGGGAGACCTTTCTCTCTGTCTCTCTCTCTCACTGTCCACTCTGCCTGTCAAAAAAAAAAAAAAAAAAAGAAAAAAAAAAAAGAAAAACTTGATAGGAACATACTCAAGACTTAGAATGAAGGGGGTTATAGAATTCCTGCCCTTTAGGAGAGACCTAAAATTTTGTATTGCTGTATAAATATGTAATAGGCATTAGCCTATTTATTTAAGTAGAACAGATAACATATACAAAGCTACAGAAACTTATAAGAACAGAGCATTCCTGTTGGTGGAAGAATGGGAATGTGGTGGAGCTGAAGCCCAGGATTTGTCAGAGGAAATGATGGCAGATAGGTGGAAAGAAAGTCAGAGTCATGTTAGAAAAGTATTTTCGGCCAGCGCCGTGGCTCAATAGGCTAATCCTCCACCTAGTGGCGCCGGCACACAGGGTTCTAGTCCCGGTTGGGGCGCCGGATTCTGTCCTGGTTGCCCCTCTTCCAGGCCAGCTCTCTGCTGTGGCCAGGGAGTGCAGTGGAGGATGGCCCAAGTGCTTGGGCCCTGCACCCCATGGGAAACCAGGAGAAGCACCTGGCTCCTGGCTTCGGATCAGCGCGGTGCGCTGGCTGCAGCGCGCCAGCCGTGGTGGCCATTGGAGGGTGAACCAATGGCAAAAGGAAGACCTTTCTCTCTGTCTCTCTCTCTCTCACTATCCACTCTGCCTGAAAAGAAAGAAAGAAAGAAAGAAAGAAAGGAAGGAAGGAAGGAAGGAAGGAAGGAAGGAAGGAAGGAAGGAAGGAAGGAAAGAAAGAAAGAAAGAAAGAAAGAAGGAAAGAAGGAAAGAAGGAAAGAAGGAAAGAAGGAAAGAAGGAAAGAAGGAAAGAAGGAAAGAAGGAAAGAAGGAAAGAAGGAAAGAAAGAAAAGTCTTTTCACATGGGGCTAAACTTTTTACTGTGAATTTTATGGGATGCCCAGAGATTTTCAAGCAAAAGGGTGACTTGTGCAAATCTTTTACTTATTTAGGAGATGATTGTGACAGTGAAGAATAGACCAGCTCAGTAGGAAATTGGATCAGGATATTAATTACCCTTTCAATATGCCAAATCCTGGCCAAAATTTCTGATAAGTGTTTGAAATATGTCAATACAAAATCAATTAACTCGTGTCCTAGAAACCTAAAAAGCAAATGCAGACTTCACACGGAAAGGTCAACAACACGTACGCAAAGTGAGGGCTAAAACAAGTGTACAGTTAATACCAGGTGTAGAGGGCTTTATTTAGGGAAGGCTTGAGGGGCGGGTGTTTGGTATAGCACGTAAGCCACTGCTTGTTACACCTGCATTCCAGCCAGAGTGCCTGAGTTCAAGTCCTGGCTTTACTCTCAATTCCAGCTCTGTCCAAATAAAGCATTTTGGCATCTGAACGTTACTGTAAGTTCTGCCAAATCAGTCTGAGGGAATGGTCAAGAAAGGTCTCTTGACAGATGAGTGGTCACCTAGTAATTGTGGAGGATCACAGATACACTGAAGTATAAGGGAAAGTTATATATTATACAAAGTATATCTCACTCACATCATCATGAAATGCTTGGTCACTCACAGGGCTCAGAGTAAGTCCTGCTGGAAAGAATGTTTGTTCTTTAATGAGCAGCCCATTCATGGCCCATGTTTTAGCAGGGAGAAGGGCCATCCTTCTGTTCAGCTGTAGGTCAAGGTGTTCCTGGGAGGAGTGCCTTCATGTGATCCCTATACATAGAAATAAGAACCAGTCTAAGATTCCAGTCCAGATTAGAAGCTACATTTTACTAACTGGGGTACTACACTCTTTTCACGATTGTTCATTGTGAGAACTACATCTTTTTTGAAAAAAATTTATTATTTTATTTATTTACTTTAGAGGTAGAGTTAAAGACAGAGAGAGGGAGAGACAGAGAAAGGTCTTCCATCCACTGGCTCACTCCCCAGATGGCCACAGTGGCTGCGGCTGGGCTGATTCGAAGCCAGGAGCCAGGAGCTTCTTCCCGGTCTCCCATGCACGTGCAAGGCCCTAAGCACTTGGGCAGTCTTCTACTGCTTTCCCAGACCACAGCAGAGAGCTGGATTGGAAGAGGAGCAGCCGGGACTAGAACCAGTGCCCATGTGGGATGCCAGCGCCACAGGTGGCATCACTAGCTCACTACACCACGCGCTAGTCCCGAGAGCTACATCTTTTTTTTTTTTTTTTAAGATTTTATTTATTTATTTGACAAGTAGAATTACAGACAGTGAGAGGGAGAGACAGAAAGAAAGGTCTTCCTTCCATTGGTTCACTCCCCAGATGGCCCCAACAGCCAGAGCTGCCATGGCCAATCCAAAGCCAGGAGCCCAGGTGCCTCTTTCCGGTCTCCCATGGGGTGCAGGGGCCCAAGGACTTGGGCCTTCTGTTTTCCCGGGTCATAGCAGAGAGCTGGATCTGAAGAGGCGGAGCCAGGACTAAAACCGGTGCCCATATGGGATGCCAGCACCACAGACGGAGGAATAACCTACTGCACCACAGAGCCAGCCTCCCCGAGAACTACATCTTAAGCTAACTCATCTCTAACTTAAGATAGAACAATGGATGGGGCCAAATCCAGGAGCTCAGAACTCGAGTCTCCCACGTGCGTGTCAGGGACCCAAGTAGCAGGGCCATCGTCTCCTGCCTTCCCAAGTGCATCAGTTCTAATGCTGGATTAGAAGTGGAGGAGCCGGGTCTTGAACCAGCACTCTGACATGGAATACAGGTGGTGTCACAAGCAATGGTTTAACTGGGTGTTTAACTCTGTATTGCACAACACCCACCCACTCCCCCTGTACAGTCTTTATTCAAATTCATCTACTGTTAAATTTTGCCACATTTGTGTTTTTACTTTCTGTATCTTATCATTCTATCTCTGTCATTCTTTTATCCTTTGGTCTATCTATCTCTATCATTATATCTCTGTGGGCTATTCCCACATACTAATATAACAATCTTTGATTGTTGTGGTTACAGATGATTTTATTCTCTTTTTAAAGATGAATTTCCTGTAATAAATTTTACTTAGACAATTTAAGGCATTTAATTTGTTTTTGCCAAATTTCTTGGTTACTGAATAAATCAAAAAGAATAATCTTGCTGATATGAGTTAAAACACGTTAAGTAGGAACATGTTTTAACTATTACTGCAGGCACAGTTTAACTTCTGGCAAGTTTATGGTGCTTGGCAGATTGGGAAAGAGCAGAGGTAGAACCCAAATACTGATGGGGAGGATTGGCCTTACATCTCCTTGACTGACCTAAGTATTATTCTGACAGACCACGGAGTCACTTCTCTTTATTTAACAAGTGTGGAGACTGAGGCTGGAAAGACAAAGGCATTTTTCTTAAGTGTCATATACCTTTTTTATGTCTAAGTGTGGCTGTTATCAATCATTCTATCTCTGTCGTTCTTTTATCCTTTGGTCTATCTATCTCTCTATCATTTTATCTCTGGATGTCCAGCTGGTTCTTTTTTTTTTTTGTATTGGGCCTGCCCAGGGCTCTTTGTAGTAGGTGCAGCAAATGCTGGTTGAACTGAGGGAAAGTGCATAAATCTGACTCACCATAAATTATTAGTGGGCCTGCACACGTGGGCTACTGGAAAAGCTGCTGATTAATCCGACCATAATTCCGAGGCAATCGGGCCTCATTAACGTGGGTTGTGGCCTCATTTCCACGGGCACTTCTGGATGGATGACTGTGGCCTGGCAGCAGGAGCGGAGCCTCTGGCCAATGAATTTCCAGGCTTCGTGTGACCTCCACTCCTGGGGAAATTAGGAGGAGCAGTCAGTTTTCTTTCACAACCAGCCCCTCTGCTCACAAAGCAAGTCGTGCCAGGGTTTCTGGCTCTATCAGCAGCTCCCTCAACCTGTGTTCTTCCCAGCCAGCTTCTTTTGCAGTTTCACCAACAAGGGGAAGCCCCGAGGCCTGTTGTGTTTCTGTTCTTTTCCACCAACTGCAGAGGCCAGGGGCAGAGAGTTCTGAGCAAAAGACAAACAGTTATCCTTTTGGACAGAAAACGAGTCCCTTATAGTTCAAAATAAGTGAAGCTTAATTTCCAAAGACAGACATAAATTTAAAAGCACATGTCTCAGAAGCAGAATGACACTGTGTACAAAAGCGTGTGGCTTCTGTCTTCCCATTCTGGCTGGGCGCAAGGAGAGATGTGCTATAATTCCTCACAAGCGTATGGTATTTGTTCTCATTAAATTAAAGAAACATCACGTGGCTCCTTTTTCCTTTTCTGGTCCTCTTTCAGTCTCAGCCCATTTAATGATAGCCAACTTGTTGTCTTCCTCTCCTCCTCTTCTTTCTTCTTCTTTTTTTTAATCGTTTTGAATTCCCTGTTAATTTAAATGGAATTTTGTTTTTGGAGCAGAATCTGTGTGGACGTTACACACGAAGGAAGGTTTGCTCCCACACAAAATCCCTGCTCCAGAATTTCCTCCTTTTTTTAAGAGTTGATGCTTCTGACGCCAGCCAAGGCGATTGTGTCCCTTGGTTTCTAAGTCATCCTGTTGTGTCAGCAGCTTCCATGGAGCTGGTCATTCAAGATGGGTTGCATCTTTTGCCCTGTTTGTCCTTGGTTACGTTGGCCTTTAGACATCCTGATTCTTTTCCTTGGTTGCTTGGATACCATCAGGTTCATGACAACATCCCATGTAACAACTATGCACCTGTTTTATAAATCATAAGGGATGGAGCAAGAGAGCAAGGAGACTGCCACGGATGGGTAAACACGTGCTCCGCCATGCTCAAAGAGCTCCATCTGGCTAATGTACTGGATGATCTGGGCAGGGAGAAGAGGGCCAAGGATTGTCACAACACAGGCTTCGGGAAGTCAACTTGGACAATTTTTAAGCAAAATGAATTTCAGACCAACACTGGTCAAAATTGGTATCCAGAATATTTGCAATTAGCCTGGACTCTTTTGGTTGCCATTGGCAGAAATTCAACTAGATAAGTAGTTTAAACATCAGCTATAAAGACAAAAGCCACAAAAACAGGAAATGAATGGACTTATTTTGCTGCAACGTGAGGTGGGTCACTGACATCGGGATTGGCTGGGTCTAGGTACTCAAATAATAACCTTAGGCTTTGCCTCTACATGTGGTTTGTTCTTAGGCATTCTTATCATCCTAGAGTGTGTTCCCCTACCATGACCCTCATCACTACCATTAATGCTACCACCACCACCACCACCACCAGCGGCAGCAAAAGCGGACTGTGGAGTATAAATATTTATTTTATATATATATATATATATATGTTGTTCCTGAAAATGCACCGCTCAGATGTTCTGCTACAGGAAGCACAATTGGCTGACAGCCCTGTTCTTACTCTTTAGGATCTACCACCATGTTCGTGCTAAAGCCACACTCCCCATGGGTTGCTCCCAGCTTAGGACTGAGTACAGCAAGACTACTGTGGCAAGCCCATTCCTGAAACCCAGGAGACTCTTCTGACAGGTGGCTCTGACATGAGAATGCCTCCACGGGCTTGGCCAGGCTTGTCTTGGAGCTGTGCTGCAGACTCGACTCTGTCTGCCCAATTAGCCTTCCTTGCTTTTCTCCTGTGCAGCATGAGTTCTATATTGTGGTCTACAGGCTCTTCCCACCTTCTCCAGCTCCTGTAACTTTCACTTTCACAGGTATTTTTCCGTTAAATTTCTCACTGGGCTCCTACTTGTCTGAAGCACTGAGCTAATCTAGGAGGTGATCTCAGGAAGCACAGGTGAGGAAATGGGGAAGGTGAAACTGAGACGAGAAGATAGGTAAGGAAACCAAGATGAGAAGTTGGTTACCCTGATGAGCAGGTAACCACTGTGGGCCGTTCTGGGACCTGCTTAGGAGCCATGTGGCGCATGCTCAGGATTCTACTTCCAAGGACAGGGGCACAAGGGAATTTGTTTACTTTCCCCATTCCCCTTGGTTCAAGATTGTCTTAGTGCATCAGCTTTCCTACACTGAGGTTGCAGAGAAGGGTCCTAGGGTAGCAGCGAAAGCCTTCAGAGAAGAAGAGAAATGCAGATGCATGAGGCTGCAGACTTTGAATCACAGCTGTAGGTAAACTGAGGTGGGCCAAGGGGATATGTTGTGAGGCATTGATAGCATCTGCCATACTTGTGAATAAAAGGGAGGCCACTGCTGGCTTACGATATGCCTAGGACAGTAATTCCAAATAATGTTTCTTTTTTAAGAATTTCAAGGGGCAGGCACTGTGGCTCAGCAAGTTAAACTGCAATCTGCAGTGCCAACATTCCAGACGGGCACCAGTTCGAGTCCTGGTTGCTCCACTTCTGATCCAGCTCCCTGCTAATGTGCCTGGTAAAGCATAAGAAGGTGGCTCGGCCAGCGCCACGGCTCACTAGGCTAATCCTCCACCTTGCGGCACTGGCACACCGGGTTCTAGCCCCGGTTGGGGCGCCAGATTCTTTCCCGGTTGCTCCTCTTCCAGGCCAGCTCTCTGCTGTGGCCTGGGAGTGCAGTGGAGGATGGCCCAAGTGCTTGGGCCCTGCACCCCATGGGAGACAAGGAGAAGCACCTGGCTCCTGCCTTCGGATCAGCGCGGTGCGCTGCCCGCAGCGGCCATTGGAGGGTGAACCAATGGCAAAAGGAAGACCTTGCCTGTAAAAAAAAAAAAAAAAAAAAAAAGAAGGTGGCTCAAGTGCTTCGGCCCTTGCACTCATATGGGAGATCTGGATGAAGCTATTAGCTCCTGACTTTGGCCTGGCCCAGCCTTGACTGTTATGGCCATTTGGGGAGTGAACCAGCAGGTGGAAGATCTCTGTCTCTCCCTCTGGCTTTCAAATAAATAATTCTTTAAAAAAAATTTTTTTTTTAGTTGAAGCCTTTGGAATGCCTGTGATTGGCCAAACATGTCACATGACCATTCCTGGTCCAATCACTCTGTCTCTGGGAATGGAGTATTCTTTTTTTTTTTTTTTTTAATTTATTTAGCAGGTAGAGTTATAGACAGTGAGAGAGAGACAGAGACAGAGACAAAGTCTTCCTTCCATTGGTTCACCCCCCCCCCCCCCCCCCGCCAATGGCTGCTATGGCTGGAACCGCGCCGATCCAAAGCCAGGAGCCAGGTGCTTCTTCCTGGTCTCCCACGTGGGTGCAGGGGCCCAAGCACTTGGGCCATCCTCCACTGCCTTCCTGGGCCACAGCAGAGAGCTGGACTGGAAGAGGAGCAACTGGGACTAGAACCCGGTGCCCATATAGGATGCCGGCACCATAGGTGGAGGATCCACCAAGTGAGCCATGGTACCGGCCCCGGGAATGGAGTATTCTAATACCTTGGGTCATATCATGGGGCCACCTCTCGAACTCTTGTCGGTTGGGAGTAGGGGCAGGGATGGTTCCCTCAAAGAGATGTTGATCAAATGACAATCTTGTGACCAGCATAGGACACAGTATTAAGGCTTAGAGGACCGAGGACGATTCTAGGAGGTAGTTCTTTTCAGTGTCCTCTCAGTGCTACAAGATGTCTGCATTACATGGATTCCGGGGCGCTAAGTTCACCCCAAAGCACATCGGAAACAATGATCAGACGTCCCTTACTGGAGAGAGATTGGCTCTCTGCAGCCTCCACGCTGAGTTTTCATGTGTGGAGCCTTCATCAGCTGCGTCCTCATGGGCTCAGGACGTGCTCATTGTTAGATCCTGGCATTGCTGGCATCTCACGAGGCCTTTCTCCTACTGCCTTCCACACTTTGCTTCAGCCAGGAGCACAGGCCATGTTTGTGTTTGGTTTGGGATGTGGCCTCTGCCCAGCACCCTGCGGTGGGAGCCAGGAGAAGTGTACAATTAGCAATTAACAGCTTTATCTCTACTCACATGTAAGAGACATAATTAGCCGGTTCCATCTGTTACTGATACCTGGTGGAGTCAGCCATTCACACCTCAGCCAGATATTGCAAGGAGTGGGAGGGCCTGAAAAGGAAACATTTCAAAAATAACTCACATTTTGTTGTCTCAGACATCTTGCCCCTGAGGAGTCAGTCTCCAACTTTGTTTTCCTCAGGTGTGTGCAGTTTGCTGTCAGTTGGCAAGGAAAGGTGTGAGTTAAGGAATATGGAAGTTGGAGGAGTGTGTGATTTGTCCAGAATCTGAGAACTTCAATTAAAAAAATATTTTATTTATTTGAAAGGTAGATAGGTAGGTAGGTAGATGGGTAGGTAGGTAGATGGGTAGGTAGGTAGGTAGGTAGGTAGACAGACAGATAATCTCCTAACCTCTTGTTCACTCCTTAAATGCCCACAACAGCCAGGGCTAACCCGAGCTGAAGCCAGGAGGCAGGAAGTCAATCCAGTTCTACCATGTGGGTGTAAGGGATGCAATTACTTAGGCCATCATCTGCTGCCTCCCAGAGTACTCATTAGCAGGAAGCCAGAATTAGTGGTGGAGCTGAGACCTGAAACCAGGGCATTCCAATAGGAGCGTCCCAAGAACTGCCTTAACCATACCATGTGCTCACCTTGAGAATTTTATAGACACAAGTCTTAGTGTATGTTATGGCAATCATGGGTTGCTGTCCTAACTGAGGTCACATAGCAATAGAGGAGCCCAGATACTGATGTGGGAAATACAAGGAGTCTCCAACAAGTTCATGAAAAATGTGTATTATGAAAAAACTAGGGGCTGGCGATGTGGCACAGTGGGTTAACACCCTGGCCTGAAGCACTGGCATCCCATATGGGCATCGGTTCAGGACCTGACTGCTCCACTTCTGATCCAGCTCTCCGCTATGGCCTGGGAAAGCAATAGAAGATGGCCCAAGTCCTTGGGCCCCTGCACCCATGTGGGAGACCTGGAATAAACTCCTGGCTCCTGGCTTCAGATTGGCACAGCTCCAGCCATTGCAGCCATTTGGGGAGTGAACCATCGGATGGAAGACCTCTCTTTCTCTGCCTCTCCTCTTTCTGTGTAATTCTGACTCTCAAATAAATAAATAAATAAATATATAAAAAGAAAAAACTATGCAAGGATTTCAAACTTTTCTTGCATCAAAACAAATTATCTTTTCATATCATCTTTCCATGAAATTTTGGAAATACCCTCATATTTTCAGAGGGCAAGTTCAGTTTTGGAGGGACCAGAAAGAAAGCCAACAGTTGCTTAAGTAAATGGCTTGTCCAAAGTCACATAGCTAGGTAGCAGATGAGCCAGGATTTGCACCTAAAACTGTCCAGCTCCAAAGTCTGCTGGCTGCAGTTTCCCGGACATCAGGGTCTCCCAAGAATGAGGCCAGGACAACTCTTATTTTTTGAGGTCAAAACAGTCATGCAAAAATGAGGTATTTAAAAGGAAATATTTCTATTTACATAATTAATGCTTTTAATGTAGAAAGGTATGATGTAATATAGTTGGACAGTTCACAAGATAATTACAGGATTCATGAAATAATTAATTCCTAGTGCCCTCAAAGTGGGCTGGATGAGGACCATGTATTGTCAGGATCTTGACAGGACAATATGACATTCTCAGAATAAGATTGTCCAAGAAGACTATATTTACAAAGAGATTATCTACAGATGTTGGGGTGTAGGGGAACCACAAAAAACAGTTAAAAAGTGCAGTTAACTGAGCTCATAGTGGCTGGTCATTACCACCTGCAGCAGAACGAGAGAGAATTGTGAAGAGCAAGCTGTCTGGGTGCAGCATTGACAGATCAGGGGCCACAGTGTATGGTGAGCTCAAAGAGAAGCAACAGGGTAGGGAAGGAGGGGACACAGGCCCTGTCCTCACAATCTACCCTCTTTCTGACTTCCTACTAGAAAGTCTCTTTCAATTCCCCGTTGGCAGTACCAACCAGAAACTGGAGGGGATGGGCAGGGCTGGGAACATGGGTGATGAATGAGGCATTTAGTAATCAGCATTCAAGGAGGTCTAACTTTCAGGATAGGGCTTAGAGCATCTGCCCAGCCCTGAAGATGAGGGCCTCCTTAAATGTTGCACCTTCAGGACCTCACGGGCCCTACCTTTGTGCCCGCCTTGAACCTGGGTCTGTACACAGCTTAGCCTTTAGCAGTCACAGTTGGCTGGGAAAGAAGAGAGTGGGTATGGAGGAGAATCATAAGGCACCCAGCACAACAAGAAGTTTAAAATCACAAGATAAACAGTCTTCCCTTCCTTCATATTCATTCCTTTCAGCGACTGTATTATAATAATCCCCTTTGGAGACAGCACCCAGAGTCTAAATAGGGAAGCTTCAGGACCCCTCCTTCTCACTCTGTGCCAAGTCTCAGTGGACCTTCCCTTTAGGGACACAGGTAACTAGAGATAAAAAAGAGCTTCCCCACTGCCTGCCCCTTTGGCTTGTACTGCCTCCAGGCATGCACATTCCCAGTTCTGCACTCCTTCCAGGCTTCCAGAACATTTATCTTCCCTTTCAACCCAACTCAGTCACTGGCTCTCCTGCTGGCTTTTGCTCCAGCTCTGTTCCTTGTCACTGAGTCATGTCAGACAACCAACAATGTCACTGGGGGCAAGGAACCTGGCTTCCTCATCTAACCTCTCTTTGGGCACCGTCTTTCCCCTGACCTGATTTGGTTGCCCTTCCCAGGCTATCTGCATGATTATGAGTGTGTCTTGCCACAATCTGATACTCTTCCCACCACTATTGGTTTGGCCACAGATTCTCAGCTAAGGCTTGGCAATAATTGGGCTTTGTTTGCATTCCTGCTGCAGTCCTATATTAATTATCATGTTTCTGTAATGTATTTTAATAACTGGCAGAAGTAGTTGGTAATTTCCTTTTATATTTCTTTTTTTTTAAAGTTTCATTTATTTACTTATTTGAAAGGCAGAGAGGGACAGAGAGAGAGGGAGAGGAGAGGAGGGGAGAGAGAGAGAGAGAGAGAATCTTCCATGTGCTGATTTACTCACCAAACAGGTGGAACAGCCAGGTCTGGATCAGGCTGAAGCCAGGAACTCTATCTGGGTCCCACACGAAGTTGTCAGGAACAGAAATACTTGGGCCATCATCATCGGCTGCTTCTTAGGTGTATTAGCAAGGAGCTGGATCAGAAGCTGAGCAGTTGATGTGCCTTGTGGTGTACTAACTGGTGGCTTTACTCTGTGCCACAATGCTCACCCCTCTTTTAGTTTTTTGATATTGCCCAAGGTTAGCTTTTAAAGTTTTTATGAAATACAGCATTAAGCAAGAAATCTCATGAGAATGTTGTATGTATTTGCAAGACATATGGCAGAGATAGTAAATATACGGTGTTTTTTTTTTTTTGTCAGACTTAATCCAGCCCTCACTATTAACTGGCTGTTTGACTTTAGACAAGTTACTTCATGTCTCTAAGAATCAAAACAAAGATAATGATGGTAACTTTTGTTGTGAGAGGTGTAACAATAACAATTTTATTTTTCTATAATTTGTAAATTTATATTTTAAAATAATTTTAGCTTATCTAGGAATAGGATCTGTAATTACTTTTTTTAAAAGAAAAGATTTATTTATTTATTGAAAGTCAGAGTTACACAGAGAGAGAGGAGAGGCAGAGAGAGAGGCTGGTCTTCCATCTGCTGGTTTGCTCCCCAATTGGCTGCAATGGCTAGAGCTGCACCAATCTGAAGCCAGGAGCCAGGGTCTTCTTCTGGGTCTCCCACGCAGGTGAAGGGGCCCAAGCAATTGGGACATTTTCTACTCCTTTCCCAGATCATAGCATAGAGCTGGATTAGAAGTGGAGCAGCCAGGACTTGAACTGATGCCCATATGGGATGCCTGCGCTGGAGGCGGTAGCTTTACCCACTACACCACAGCACCAGCCCCCTGTAATTACTTTTTAAAATGATTATGTATACATGGCAAGAAATAGAACTTTTTAAGTAGAAGTTTTAGGGGGAAGGCTACTATTTATTCAGTTTTTAAATTTTGGTCTGGTTCTGTTCTTACACATTTTTTCTAAATGTTGAATGATAATATGATTTATTTTTACATATTTGCCTTGTATCTATCCTTTTGGTTCATTTGAAAATTAAATATCTGTGGCTGGCGCTGTGGCACAGCAGTAAAGCTGCCGCCTGTAGTGCCAGCATATCATATGGGTGCCAGTTTGAGTCCCGGCTGCTCTACTTCCAATCCAGCTCTCTGCTATGGCCTGGGAAAGCAGTAGAAGATGGCCCAAGTTCTTGGGCCCCTGCACCCGTGTGGGAGACCTGGAAGAAGCTCCTGGTTCCTGGCTTTGGATTGGCAGAGCTCTGGCTGTTGCAGCCAATTAGGGAGTGAACCATTGGATGGAAGGCTTCTCTCTATCTCTCTCTGCCTCTCCTTTCTCTGTGTAACTCTGACTTTCAAATAAATAAATAAATCTTGAAAAAAAAAATTAAGTATAGGGGCAGACATTTGGCTTAGCAGTTAAGATGCTGCTTGGGTTAACCCATGTCGTGGTGAGTGGGTTTGAGTTCCAGCTCCATTCCTGATCCCAGATTCCTGCTAAGACAGATTCCGGGAGGCAGCAGATGATGCCTCAAATACTTGGGTTGCCACCACCCATGTGGGAAACCTTGACACAGTTTTTGGCTCCTGGCTTCATCTTGGCTGAGCCCCAGTTGTTATGTATATTTGGGGAGTGCATCAGTAGATGGGAACTCTTTGTCTCTCAAAAAAGTAAAAATTTTTTTAAAAAATAAAAATTGATTATGATGTTCATTATACCTTATAGGTATTCAGATAAATCATTTGTTAATAATTCAGTTTTTGGCACCATGGCTCAATAGGCTAATCCTCTGCCTTGCAGCGCTGGCACACCGGGTTCTAGTCCCAGTTGGGGCGCCGGATTCTGTCCCGGTTGCCCCTCTTCCAGGCCAGCTCTCTGCTGTGGCCAGGGAGTGCAGTGGAGGATGGTCCAAGTGCTTGGGCCCTGCACCCCATGGGAGACCAGGAGAAGCACCTGGCTCCTGCTTTCGGATCAGCACGGTGCGCCGGCCGCAGTGCGCTGGCCACAGCGGCCATTGGAGGGTGAACCAACGGCAAAAAAAAAAAAAAAAAAAAAAAAAAGGAAAAAAGGAAGACCTTTCTCTTTGTCTCTCTCTCTCTCACTGTCCACTCTGCCTGTCAAAAAAAAAAAAAAAAACCAAAAACAAAACAAAACAAACAAACAAAAACATAGAGAGGTACATGGAGACAGAGAGTTCCAGATATGCCACGTGAGTTTATGTTCTAGTAAAGGGACCCATTTCTTTTTTACTTCCCTCTTTTATGTCAGTGGGGGAGATAAATAGACTACAGGTTGCTCTAGCAATTTCAGGAGTTTTTCTGTAGTGGCAGCTCTGAGCCTGGGAGAGCCTGGAGCACATGTGAAGCTGTACTTTCTGAGGGGGTCAGGGAAGACACACGGTTCCCATGGTGCAGCCTTTCCTCCCCACCAGGGCCAAGGGAGAACCTGTTCTAGGTCATCTTTCTTCTTCCAGGTTTCCCACATGGATGGCAGGGACGCAATCACTTGGGCCACCTTCTGCTGCTTTCCCAGGCACATTAGCAGGGAGCTTGATTGGAAGTGGAACAGTCAGACCTGAACTGGCACACATATGGGATGGCTGGCATCACAGGTGGCAGCTTTACCTACTATGCCACAATGCCAGAAAGAACGCGATTTTTAAGAAATTTTGATGGAACAATAGGATGTTGATAGGCTCCTCAACAGAAAGACATGTAAAAGCAATTCTTCAAGCAATCCAGAGTAAATTTTGGGGTGACTCCAAGACAGTTTGGCTGTTTGGATCACAGTCATAGATTCGTTAATGGACACCTGTGGCAGACCATGATTTGATGATAGTGATGTTGAAATGCAATGAGTCAATGAGGAACAAAAATATGACAATAAATTTGCAATTTGCTGACTGACCTTCACCACATTTGAAAACTGTATTCATCTGACAAAAAGTCTTATATGGTATGCCAAAATATCCTTCAACACTCACATTGAAAATAGAAAATACAGTGACAATTATATGCAATTTGGCTTTTTCATTTATTGAGACTAATGACTATCCACACCTGCAATGTGTTATTTGTGGAGAAGTGCTTGCAAATATCAGCTAGAAACCTTTTCTTGTATCTTATCATTTAGGACAATTATATGTAAAAAAAAATCAGCACAAAATTGAGAATTCCAAACATCAGTTCACAAAAGGAGTTTTTGTTGTCTGGTAACATTGTAGAATTCAAGCCTGAAGTGAATGCTTGTATTTTTTCTTTCATAAATAATTCAACATAAACTCCCAGCTTTATAACACATGCTAAATGGGGACAAGTCAAAATTTGTCTTACTATTGTGAAGCTTGTAACATGATCTTTATAGCCTACCACTTAATAATGTAGTGCTGTGATGCAACTTTGAAAAAACAAAGTCACTTAGTTATCAATGCTGAAAGGATTAAAAATCCTTATAAAAGTGTATTTACTTTTGAGAGGGAGTTTATGAATCAAAAAAGGTGAAAAAGGCTGGTGTGGTGGAGAAGGTCTCCAATTTACCAGCTCTTTGCATTTGAGCAAATTACTTAGTCTTTTTGATCCTTAACTTTTCTTATCTTTCAAATGGGAAAATTATACCCACTTAGTAGGACTGTTTTGATGGTTCCATAAAGTATGTGAAATGCTTTATTCAGAATGAGTTCTTATTAGAAGGCAGTTACTACTGATTTGTTCATTTATCAGATTCATTGAGGATTTATGATGTGTCGGGTGTGGGATTATAAACCTGAGTAAAAGAATGGACGAGATGAAATTTCCACACTCTAGTGTTAGATTCAAAATGGCGCCACTGTGTGGGGTATCATCATTGAGGGTTGCTTCCCGGCCGATTATACCTCACACAGCAAAAGGAGATTTTCCTGATATGCCTTTATTAATAAAAAGCGATAATGTGCACTATGTTTCCTGAGTGACCAGAACTGTGTTGGATGCTTTACTTAGACTAACATATAACGTTCACAGCTCATATAAGGTTACTTCAACAAGTTCATGGAGAATGCCTATTGTGAAAAAACTGTGCATGAATTTCAATTTTTTCCTTGCACCCAAATAAATTTATCCTTTAATTCCATTTTCTGTGAACTTTTGGAATTTCCCTTGTACCTACAAAGTATTTACTGTTATTCTCATTGTCTGCATTCTACAGATGAGAAAAACTAAAGAGTAATAACAAAGGACACAGCTGGCCCTGAACTCAAGGAGTTTGGGTTCAGATCCTCACATTTAACCCACATTTAACCGTATATATTTATCTTGAGATACTTAAGGGTAGAAAAATGGATACATGTGGTGAAGACTGTATACCTGATTCTAGAAACAAGGCTCTAGCAGGTGGAGTGGGGCTGATCTATTGGGACAGCTGATTAGGAAGTTGACAGTGGCAGAGAAGTGAAGACAAAATGGAAGGAGTTTGAGAAGCAGAAGCAACACTGATGAGGATGCAATAGCATTTTAGGGGAAAGATAAAGAGAAATTATAAGAAGGAGGGCAGGGGGGCTGTTACTTGGAAAAAGTAGTCGGGCCAGTGATATATTTGCTGTGGATGACAACAGGTTGCTCTGAGCTTTCCCAAGCCACTGACCTGGCGTGTTGGGGACATGATGGTACTCCCATTCTGATACTGGAAATTGGGTATAGAGTTGGCAGACACAGGTCAGACTTGAAGTGTTTTACCTGGGGATGATGCTCTGGCATGAAAAGGCGATTCAGCATATTCCTTGTAGGAAGGGTCCCACAGAAATGGTTGGTTTCTATGGGAAAAAGTAAGTCCGCCCCAATGGTGTAGATGAACTCCTTGTAGGGTCCTACTGCAATCTTCAGAAAACAGGACTGTGGCGTCCTGAAATCTCACTCCCAGATTTTGATGAAGTAAGAACTTCTGCAGTAGAATTGACTCAGAGAAAATGGCATCACAAACCATACAAACAGGAATGAGTCACTTTGAAACTGCGAGGCTGAGTAATGTGGATGTGGTAGATGTGTGTGTTAGATAAACTGGGGTGACCAAGGCTGGACTTGGAGGGCTGTGTCGTGGTAGAATTTCAGGCAACCAAGGCAAGATACTTGTGCCTCATTTGCTCAGCACTGGGGTCCTTGGCAGAGCCTCAAGTTCATGATGTTTCCGTAGACATCTGGGGCAAATGCCTATTAGTAAGGAACCCAAAATGAGGAAGCACCAACTCAAAATGGTTTAAGTAAAACAGACAAACAGAAACAAAAAAAGGACTTCTTCACTCATCAGTAAAGTTTGGGGCTAAATTCCTTCTTTGTTAGGCAGAGGGGAAAGAGAGAGGAAGAGAGAGAGACAGAGAGAGAGACAGAGAGAGATCTTCCATCCGATGGTTCACTCCCCAATTGGCTGCAACGGCCGGAGCTGTGCCGATCCAAAGCCAGGAGCCAGGAGCCAGGAGCCAGGAGCCAGGAGCCAGGAGCTAGGAGCTAGGAGCTTCTTCCGGGTCTCCCACGTGGGTGCAGAGGCCTAAGGACTTACTTAGGCCATCTTCTATTGCTTTCCCAAGCCATAGCAGAGAGCTGGATCGGAAGAGGAGCAGCTGAGACTAGAACTGGCACCCATATGGGATGCCGACACTTCAGGCCAGGGTGTTAACCCGCTGCCTCACAGCACTGGCCCCTCTCTTTCTTTTATTTTCTATGTATTCATTCTATTTTAGGCAGCCTCTTTCCAGTTAGCTACAAAGAAAGATCCTTGAAGCTTCAGAATTGCATGGTCCTTGGTATCCAAGACCTTGGAACAAAGGAAGGAGGATCCCTTTTCCAGCATGCACAAGGGCACTGCTTGGCCACAACCTCACTCTTGGAGTAAGTTCTGGATTTGGTGGGATGGTGTGTGCTGAAGGGTCATGTGCATAGCCTTAAAGTTTATGAGGCAGGACCTCTGATTGCATAGTCCCAATATGTTTGGGGGCAGCCATCCTCCAAAGCTACTGTTGGGCAGAAACTTTCCTTTGTTTCCTCTAAGCCAGTGATCCTCGTAGTATGGTGGACAGACAGCATTAGCATTTCCTGGGAGCTTGGAAATTCCTGGCTGTAACCCAAACTCAGAGATTCAGCATCTCCATGAGTTGGGTGGACAACTCATATATATTTCACTCCCCAAATGGCTGCAATGGCCGGAGCTGGGCCAATCCGAAGCCAGGGTCCAGGAGCTTCTTCTGGTTCTCCAACGTGGGTGCAGGGACTCAAGCGCTTGTGGCATCTTCCACTGCTTTCCCAGGCACTTTAGCAGAGAGCTGGATTTGAAAAAGAGCAGCTGGGATTGAACCAGTGGCCGTATAGGATGCTGGCGCTGCAGACAGAGGCTTAGCCTGCTACGCCACAGCACCAGTCCCCAAATCTCTGTCTTAACAGCCTTTCAGCTTACTTAATGTATGCTAAAGTTTAAGAACCATTCTTGCATTTGATGAATCACTTTTACAAGGGTACTGCAAAAAGTTGATGGAAAATAGGATTAAAAGATAAGTTAAATCTTTAAAAGGGGGGGGGGCAGCACTGTGGCGCAGCGGGTTAATGCCCTGGCCTGAAGCACCAGCATCCCATATGGGCACCGGTTCTAGTCCCAGCTGCTCCACTTCTGATCCAGTTCTCTGCTATGGCCTGGATAGCAATGGAAGATGGCCCAAGTCCTTAGGCCCCTGCACCCGCATGGGAGACCCGGAAGAAGCTCCTGGCTCCTGGCTTCAGATCAGTGCAGGTCCGGCCGTTGCAGCCATCTGGGGAATGAACCAGTGAATGGAAGACCTCTCTCTCTCTCTCTCCCCCTCTCTCTGTAACTCTGCCTGTCGAATAAATGAAGTCAATCTTTAAAAAAAAGATAAGTTTATTTTGGCACAAAAGAGTTTGAAATCTATGCATAGTTTTTTTTCATGAGGCGTATTTTCTATGAACTTTTTGAAGACTGCTTCATACATTTTCTTTATCTAGTTTTTTCCTTCAATCATTTGTGAAAAGTGGTCAAAGCTTTAGAAAGACATTTATTCATTTTTTTAAAAAAAATTATGTATTTGAAAGGCAGAGTTAGAGAGAGAGAGAGACAGAGAGACAGAGAGAGGTAGAGAGACATACAGAGAGAGATCTTCATTCCCCAAATGGCCACAGCAGTCAGGGCTGGTCCAGGGCAAAACCAAGATCCTGGAACTCCACCTCTTCTCCCACGTGGGTTTCAGGGGCCCAGGCACTTGGGCCATCTTCTGCTGCTTTCTCAGGCACATTAGCAGGGAGCTGGATTGGAAGTGGAGCAGCCGGGACTGAAACTTACATTCATGTGGGATGCCGGTGTCACAGGGTGGCAACTTAACTCTCTGAGCCACAATGCCAGCCCCAACATTATTTACTTGGGTAAAAACCTGGGTCCCAAATGAACAAACCCATGAAGTCACAAAATTTCCTAACTCAGAAGAGAAATTCCCTATTACATATTTTATCCTTCCATCTTGGTGGCTGAGAAAGAGCAGGTATCTCTTTTCCTAGTATTCCTGTCTAGTATCAGATATCACTTAGAAATCCATTTTATAATCATTTAAATGAGTTTGCTTTGAGTCTGTTTACATAATTCCATGAGACACACAGAAATAGAGGCTGCATGTTATTTTTCTGCAGCCAAATATGTGGGGGAAAAAACCACTTTCTAAGGTAATTACCACTCCAGTGCTCCCCCTACGGTCGGAGGGTGCTGGGAAGTGGTGTGCTTCTGGGCCCAGGGCCACCAGCGTGTGCAGAGAATGTGCTTCCTACCTGGCAAAGGAAACAACACACTTGGTGGGAGGCCTCTTTGCTTATATGCATAATTTGCATGGAGACTCTGGCATAGTGGTTTCCATGGTGTGCAGGGAGCTCATTCCGGAAGAGGCAGAACTATTTCAAGTCCACAGAGGTGTAGCGCCCAGGGGTAGGGAGATTGATCCCCCGCTGGCAGTACTGGAAATGCAGTCACTCCTGCTGAGGTTGAAATCAAGTGGAGTTCTGTCTCCCAGTGGGCACCTGTAGGGACTTTTCAAGGCGAAAGTTCTCTTTCTGCAGGCACCAGATGTGGGGGAGGACTTTGTGTATGGGGAAGGAGCACTGTTTCCCCAAGGGATGGTGATCAGAAGATTCCTCCTGAGTGTCTTCTCCCCACCCTGTGGTCCTCTTCACCTTTTTCCCCCACCCTGCAGGGTTTTTCTTTTCTCTAGCCTTTTCCAGTTGCTAATGAGCCTCACTCTGGTCCTACATAAAACCTTAGGGCAGGGACCCTGCTTACATCCTCAAGCATCTTGAACAAGGCATGCGTATCTCTGGGATGTCTTCCACATCTTTGCCATACCCCATGGGGTAGCTCAGTGCCCATGATGCAAAGGTGAGTAAGGCACTGACACTTTCACGGAGCTCAGTGAATAGGTTTTTTTTTTTTTTTTTTAGGACTTGGAGTTCATGATGTGGAGTGGCGCTGTGTCACTCTGCATCCAGAGCAGGGGTGTGTCACCTGGGCGTACACATTCTCTAGGGTGTACACATTTATAAGAACAGGCAAAATGACATCATTGTTATTATTGATCCCTGGCTCTTGTGACCTTCCGTGGTGATGTTGTTTATCTCAATGATTGGCATTCCCTTTCCAAACAATGACTCATAGTTTCACCTGTAGATCAGGTAGGTAGGTGGCCTCCCTGGGACTGACTCCCATCACTTAGGGTCCAAGGTGCCAGGATCCTGGTCTTTTATCAATGTGCCATCCATCATTGTAAGTTCCTTGGATCATGTGTTAGATGTAGTAGCTATTATAAATGACCTGAGAATATTGGATAAAAATATTTGCATATTAGTAACTATAACTTAATGAACAGCCTTAAGTAATACATGATGTATGTGTTGCTTTGTGCAAATTTTGGGAAAGGCTAATTGCTGCAAATGAGGGTACTTGGTGCAAAGGGGAGATGAGTCATGACTACTGCTTTGTGTATGTGTGAGTGGAGGGATCATTATAAGATCAAACTGCAGGGGACTTTGTCTGTAAATTCCAGCAGTTGTGTGGCTAAGGTGAGTAGGTTTGCTGAGAATTAAGAGTCACCTTGGAGTTTCTGAGCTGCCTTTAACTGAGTTCAGGTATCCAGACTTCTGAGCCTTTGGCTAAAACTTCAGTAACCTGTACCGACCCTTGTTCATCGTTGTTAACTCTGTGAGGTTAGACCCTAACTCACAATAGATAGTCAAAGATATGTCAGTTGATCTCTCAGCGATCATCGCCAGTCAACATGAACTCCTTCTGCTTCTCTTTCCCTCCTTCCTCCTCCTCATTGTCATCACTGTTGCCATCCTCCTCCCTCTCCTCTTTCTCTTCCTCCTCTTTCCTCTTCCCTTCTTTTCCTCCCTCTTTCCACCTAGTGCACTTGTCTCACAGGATGCTTTTCCCCATGCCCCAGGCCCCATGTTAGAGGTAAGGATGCACATGTCTTAACACTTCATAAATGGTGTAGTATCTTTATGGAGCATGGAACTCCAAGACACTTTATAAAATGCCTCTTCACCTGCAAAATCTTTCTAAAGGAAAAGATTTGCATCTTAGTTCCCACACACCTATTTTCATCAAGAGGTAGATGGAGGTGACAGCCTTTACACTCATTTATCTTTTGAACTGAAGCCAGAAAGGTTTTTCTTATCAGCAGTAGGTGCAGCTTGCTGCTGCCTTTGGCTATATTTTTTAAATTGTTAATGATAAAGGCTACACAAGTAATTCATGAATACATTCTTCTTGTAAAAGATATAAAGGATACCAATGTGTTTATAATGTAAGATTGCATTCAATGTCCTCTGCTGTGAGTGGACTCCATCTCCACAGATAACCATTTGTTAACAGTTTGATGTGGATTCTTCCAGGCCTTTTGTTTGATGACAGGTGTGTCTCTCTATGTATATTTTTTTCAATAACATACATATTATTTTTAACATCTTTATGAAATAATACTTGACCTATGATGAATACACTATCTATAAAATGTATGCTTTAGAGCTGTTGGGGTGCAGTGGATTAAGCCACCGCCTGAGATGCCAGATCCCATGTTGGAGCTCTGGTTCGAGTCCCTACTGCTTCTTTTTCCTTCCAGCTCCCTGCTAATATGCCTGAGAAGGCAATGGAATATGGCTCGAGAACTTGGACCCCTGCCACCCATGTGGGAGGTCTGGATGAAGTTCTGGGCTCCTCGTTACAACCTGTCTCAGCCCCGACTGTCGTGACCATTTAGGGAATGAATCAGCAAATAGACAACCTCTTTCTCTCTGTCTCTCCCTCTCTCTCTCTCTGTAATTCTGCCTTCCAAATAAATAAAATAAATCTTCAAAAAGCCACATGATTTGGTAAGTTCTGACATCTGTATACACCTGTGGATCCATCACCACAATCAAGATAGTGAACATCCCATTAACTCTAGTATTTCCAAGGGTTTCCTTTTATAATCCCTTTCTGTTTTCCTTCATTCTATCCTCTTCTTCCAAGGCAACCACTGACAAATGCTTTCTGTCAATATACCAGGGTACTTTAAAAGTTCATGGAAAATAGAATTAAAAGAAGTTTGTTTTGGTGCAAAAACTTTGAAATCTATGCATAATACTTTTCCTTGAATTTTTTAAAGACCCCATGGGTTTCTTTTCTTCTTGCAGCAAAATAAGCATCTTTTAATTCCACTTGCTGTGAACTGTTTGAAGTACCTTTATATATTAGTTTTCTTTTTTTAATAAATATCTTTTTTAAAGATTTATTTATTTATTTGAAAGTCAGAGTTACACAGAGAGAGAAGGAGAGGCAGAGAGAGGGGGATCTTCCATCTGCTGGTTCATTCCCTAATTGGCCACAATGGCCGGAGTTGCACCAATCCAAAGCCAGAAGCCAGAAACTTTTTCTAGGCCTCCCACGTGGGTACAGGGGCCCAAGGACTGGAGCCATTTTTTACTGCTTTCCCAGGCCATAGCAGAGAGCGGGATCAGAAGTAGAGCAGCCAGGACTCGGACCAGTGCCCGTATGGGATGCCAGCACTGCAGACGGAGGCTTTACCTGCTATGCCACAGTGCCAGCTCCCATACATTAGTTTTCATTGTCTAGGATTTATTTAAATGGAATCATAACGGTTATGTTCTTTTATGTCTGGCTTCCTTCACTCAGCATTATTTGATACTTAACATTTCTGATGTATCAATGATTCATTACTTTTTATTATTGAGGAATATTTCATTGCATGGTTATTCCAGCACTTATTTATCCATTCATCTGTTTTATATATATATATATATATATATATATATATATATATATATATAAAGTTATTTCTAGCTTGGGCTATTACAGACAAAGATGTATGATCATTTGTATTTGAGTATTTGTGAGGGCATATTTCTGCATTTCTCTTCCAAACACCTAGAAGTGGAGTGGATCTTTTGGTAGGTATGCATTCAGTTTTTTAAGGACTTGGAAAAGTTTTCCAAAGTGGATTTACCATTTTCATTTCCATCAGAACTTAAGGGAGTTAAAGTTCTCTACTTACTTGTCAACTCTGGGAATCTTTTTTAAAATTTTTTGAATTCCAATAAATGTATAATGGTATTTCATTGTGGTTATAATTTGCATTTCCATAATGACTAATGATGTTGAATATCTTTTCATGTGCCAATTTTCCATCTGTGTATCTTCTTTGATGATGTATCTGTTCAAGTCTTTGACTTATTTTTTAAAATATGACTTTAAAAATTATTTAGCTTTGAAGAGTGCTTTATATAATCTGTCTCTAGTCCCTTTGTCAGATACTTGATTTGCAAATATTTTTCCCATTCTGAGGCTTGTCTTTTCATTTTTTTCTGTGTCTTTGAGGGACAGAAGTTTTAAATTTTGACCAAGTCCAGTTATGTCTTTATTCTTTTTTTAAAAAAAATTTATTTATTTATTTATTTGAAAGGCAGAGTTACAGAGAAAGAGAGAGAAATAGAGAAATAGAAATAGAAATATCTTCCTCTGCTGGTTCACTCCCCAAATGGCTGAAATGGCCAGTCTGGGCCAGGCTAAAGCCAGGAGCCAGGAGCGTTATCTGGGACTCCCTTGTGAGTGGCAAGGGCCCAAGTACTTGTGCCCTCTCCCACTGCTTTCCCAGGCATATTAACAGGGAGCTGGATAGGAAGTGGAGCAGCCAGGACTTGAACTGGTGCTCATCCATAAAGGGATGTTGACATTTGCAGTCAGTGACTAAACCGGCTATGCCATAATACCAGCCCCTATCTTTTTATTCTTATATGGACCATGCTTATGTTGTAGTGCCTCAAAAAGTTTGTGGAAAACAGAACTAAAAGATAAGTTCATTGTAGTACAAAAAAATTGTTGAAATCCATGTATAGGTTTTTAATAATATGTATTTCCAAGAACATTTTGAAGACCCCTTGTGTCTAAGAAATCCTTTAATTCAAAGTGAAAACATTTTCACACGTATTTTTTTCCAAAATACTATAGTTTTAGTTTTTATATTTAGGTTTATAATTACATTGAATTAGTTTTTAAATAAAGTAAGACACATAGAACAAAAGTTAATTTGGAGCAGGCGTTTGGCATAGCAGTTAAGATACTGCTTGGGATGCCTGTATCCTGTATCAGAGTTCCTGGGAGTCCTGGCTCCATTTCTAATTCCAGCTTCCTGCTAATAATGAATGCACTCTGGAAGGCAGCAGGTGGTGGCGCAAGTACTTGTGTCCCTGCCACCTACGAGGGACAACTGGACTGAGTTCCTGTTTCCTGGCTTTGGCCTGGCCCAGTCCTGGATGTTGTGGACATTTAAGGAGTGAGCAATCTGTCTGTTTGTCTGTCAACCTCTCTGTTTCTTTGCCTTTCAAACACATAAACAGGAACTTTAAATACATTTTATTTTAATATTAGTTTTTACATACGAATATCCAGTTACTCCAACAACACCATTTGAAAAGACTATGTTTTCTTCACTGAATCACTCTTGTAACTTTCTTGAAAATCAGTTGCTGTAATGTAAGGATCTCTTTCCGAACTCTGTTCTGTTTCATTGATTTATTTTTCTATATTTATGCCCAAAATGCACTTTCTTAATTTTTATGATTTTATAATACATCCTGAAATTGGTCCTGCTCCATTCTAGTTACCTTTCTCAATGGGTTTCTTTTTTTTGGGGGGGGGAAGGGGTTGCTCTAAGTCCTAGAATGTGTCTGTATAAATTGTAGAGTCAGTTTGTCAATTCCTACCTAAAAAGTCCACTGTAATTTTGAACGGGATGGCATTGAAACTATGGATGCATTTGAAGTCAACTGACATTTGAAGTGCATTGAGTCTTCTGACCCACAAACACTATATGTGTCTCCATTTATTGTGTGTGTGTGTGTGTTTTTTTTTTAAATTCTCTCAGCACTGTTGTGTAACTTCCTAGTTTAGGTTTGCCACAATCTCCTCTCCTTTGATTTATCCTTAAGTATTTTGTATTTATTTATGGTATTATAATACTATCAATATTCAATTATTCAGTTATTATATAAAAATGTACATGAGGTAGGCACTTGGCCTAGTGGTTAAGACACCAGTTTGGACATCTGCATCCCACATTGGAGTGCCTGGGTTTGATGCCCAGTTCTTGTTCTGGACTCCAACTTTTTTTTTTTTTTTTTTTTTTTTTTTGACAGGCAGAGTGGACAGTGAGAGAGAGATACAGAGAGAAAGATCTTCCTTTGCTGTTGGTTCACCCTCCAATGGCCGCTGTGGCCGGCGCCTGGCGGCCCGCGCACCACGCTGATCTGATGGCAGTAGCCAGGTACTTATCCTGGTCTCCCATGGGGTGCAGGGCCCAAGCACCTGGGCCATCTTCCACTGCACTCCCGGGCCACAGCAGAGAGCTGGCCTGGAAGAGGGGCAACTGGGACAGAATCCGGCACCCCGACCAGGACTAGATCCCAGTGTGCCGGCGCCGCTAGGTGGAGGATTAGCCTAGTGAGCCGCGGCGCCAGCCCTGGGCTCCAACTTCTTAACGAAGACCCTGGGAGGTAGCACATGATGACTCAAGTAATTGGGTCCCTACCACCCATTGTGGGAGAACTGGATTGGGTTTCTGACTCCTGGTTGGTCCTTTGGGGTTGTAGGCATTTGAGGAGTAACAACTGGATGAGAACTCTCTATCTCTGCTCTCAAACAAATTAAAAAGTTTAAAAATTAGAAGTACGCATTATGTTTATTGCTAATTTTGTATCCTAGAACCTTGACAAACGCACTTACTAGTTCTAGTATCTTTTGTGTAGACTATAAGATTTTCTACATGGACAATCATCATGTCATCTTTGAAAAAAGGCAGCTCTAATTCTCCCTTCCCAGGCTTAACACGCTTTATTACCTTCTGGAGTAAGCATTAGTAGTTTGTATTTTTCAAGGACTCCGTGTATTTATCTGCTCATAATATTTCCATAATTATTCTTTTGTTATCTGTAGTAATTTTGCCTGAATCATTCCTAATGTGAATTTGTGTGTTTTGTATTTTTCTTCTGATCAGTCTGACTAGAGATCTATCAAGATTTTTATCAATCTTTTCAAAGAACAAGGTTTTGTTTCCATTGAAAATTTTTTTATTTTTCTGTTTTTTAATTTAATTAGTTTTCACTTTGATTTTTATTAGCTGTTTTCTTATGATGCTTACTCTGGGTTTAGTTTTTTTATTTATTTAATTTTATTTTGAAGACACAGAGACAAATATAGAGACAGAGATCTTCCATCCACTAGTTCACTCCCCTAAATGCCTGCAACAGCTGAAGTTGGACCATACGGAAGTCAGGAGCCTGGAATTCAATTTGTACTTCATGGTTGGCAGTAACCTAACTACTTGAATCATCACTTGCTGACTTCTGGGTGCACCTTAGCAGGAAGCTGGAATTGGAAGCAGAGCCAGGACCAAACCTAGGCAAACACTCCCATATGGGATGTGGGTGTCCCAATAGACAGACACTGTATCACATCCCTGCCCCAGATTTAGTTTTTTAAAAAATTTTTTTCAATTTTTTTAAAGATGGAAGCTAACTAAATGTATTAGACAGGGTGCTAAATACTCTTAGTCTCACTTAATCTCTGCAGTAATATTTTTGGGGTAAACATGATATTATCCCCATTTCATAAATGATGAAAATTGAGGTTCAAAGAAGTTATTATGACTAAGTCATGTGATTATAATCTAAATTTGTCAGATTTGTCCTTAATTTCATCATCATATTTTTCCTTACATGCCTTACATCGGGGCATTTCCCGAAGATACATAATAAAGATTTCAGCAATATTCTCTGTCAAAAAAAAAAAAAACTTTCAAGCTCAGAAGACATAAATTCAAAACGCACCTACCTGAAGGAGGTTGCATACTTAAAGTTTTTATGTGAGGCTTATTCTGTATTTTTGAAGATTCTAGCACATGTGAGGAATTTGAAATTTGCTATCTCTTTGAAAAGTATATATTTTTTTAAAAAATCCTGCCTCCTTTAAAGTGTGTGCATGCACAGACAACCCCCAACACACATACACACACACCCTGGGGTTTTGACTGGTTTACTGTCTATTGGAGGGAACTATCTTACTGGATTCCACAACCTTTAGTTGAATTAAACCGTCAACTCAGCTGTTTTAAAAAATGTATTTATTTATTTAAGAGGCAGAGTGGCTGAGATAGAAGGAGAGACAAAGAGAAAGAAATCTTCTATTTGCTGGTTCGCTCCCCAGAAGCCTGCAACAGCTAAGGCTGAGCCAGGCCAAAGCCAGGAGTGAGGAACTCCAACTGGGTCTCCAATGTGATTGACAGGAATACAAGTACTTGGGCCATCCTTTTTGGTCTCCCAGGGACATTAGCAGGAAGCTGGATGGGAAGCACAGAGCTTCAACCAGGCACTCGTGGAATGTGGGTGTCCCAGATGGCTGCCTAACTTGTTGCACCACAATAGTGCATTGTCTGAGCCTCTTCCTAGAACTCTCATGGCTTTCCTTACTCTTCATTCCTAACCTCTAGCATGCAAATCTGCTATTAGGACAGTATTTGGTGCAGGAACATAATTCACCCAGCCTGTTTTCTACATGAGACAGAGAAATGCCTGGTAGAAGGGATTAGCATATCATGTGCCAATACATTAAAGCTCTGGCCAGAGTAGAGGTGAATTTTCCAAAAATTACTGTGATGAAAGTCCAAAGTTAGAGGAAGTACAAAGTTTTCAAACCAGGAAACTGTTTTCAAACCAGGCAGTATTGTTCCCCAACCCCAGCTGATTGAGCCAGGACTGGCAACTTGACTGTAAAAGGAACAGGGATAATAAATGAACTGGTGATATTCTTCCTTTGCAGGAACGTGGGATTGGATTTAAAGCTGTGATTTATTTCCCACGGGTTATTTTGAAACAGAATGTGAAAATTCAGGAGCTGTGGGGCTGTCACATTCGGCCACATTTCACCTGGGCTCTCAATCAGCAAAGGCCAATCTTAGGAATAAAATGGATACATGAAAGCAAAGAAGACTGAGAGTAAGGGAGAGTGTAAGAGGAAGGAAGGGAAAGAAAAATGCATTGTAGGGAGAAGAGAGAGAGAGAAAGAGAGAAAGAGAGAAAGAGAGAAAGAGAGAAAGAGAGAGAGAGAGAGAGAGAGAGAGAGAGAGGAGGGCCAGCACTGTGGCGCAGTGGGTTAAAGCCCCAGCCTGAAGCGCCGGCATCCCATATGGATGCTTCCGATCCAGCTCTCTGCTATGGCCTGGGAAAGCAGTAGAGGATGGCCCAAGTCCTTCGGTCCCTGCACCCGCATGGAAGACCTGGAGGAAGCTCCTGGCTCCTGACTTCAGATCAGCTCAGCTCTGGCCGTTGCGGTCATTTGGGGAGTGAACCAGAGGATGGAAGACCTCTCTCTCTCTCTCTCTCTCTCTGGCTCTACCTCTCCCTGTAACTCGGTCTTTCAAATAAATAAAATAAATAATTAAGTAAGAGAGAGCGAGAGAGAACGCTACAGGATTTCTGACGATTTCCAACTCCTAGTTCCAGTCCTTTTTTAGGACTTTGGCTGTATTTCCTGACTTTCAAATTCAAGTCATGCCCCTGTGTCATTTTCATTTCCTTCTTTTGGTTTGAGAGAAACAACAATGAAAAGAACCTTGCTTAAGACACACTTGCTCTTTAGTTCCTTTCCAACTGTGGAATTAGAAATACTCCAACATTAGTGACTTCGCTGGGCAGTAGTTGAAGAGGTGAGGGAGAGGGCTCCACACAGGAGCTTACCTTAGAACTGCTGGAGTCAGTTTGGGAAAATGCAGATCACTTAGGGAAAGGGATGTGTTGGGAAACTTCCTGATCCTGAGCAGAAAGGTCTGGCATCCATAGATTCATCAGCATTGCAGATACAGGGTCCAGGGGGAGAGAGGGGCTGGGACTGGAACTAGAGTGTGTGTGTGTGTGTGTGTGTGTGTGTGCCTGTGTCTGTGTGTCTGTGCAGAGCTAATCTAGAAGATCAGACATACAGGAAAATCCTGAGGCCAACAGGTTCAATGATATTCATGAAAATGATGACTACAAAGGTCTGACTCAAGGAGGCAGGTGTTCTAACCAGTGGGACTCAGTGATGTTCAAAAGCATATGCATGATGCAGAGGGATTCAATAGTGATCTGAATTATTGTTCCAGAAAAAAAATTTAGGATATTTCCTAGGAGGAGTCTTACATTTTCCAAAGGAAACACAGGTTTTTAGTCCAGATTCCAAGGGAGAATCTTTTTCCAAAAGGATTTTTATAAGACCCCTTTCTACATGGGTGTTCATGGAGTGCTGTTCATAACAGACAGGATTCATCCAGTAAAATGATCAAGCTCAAAGAGCTTTTTAAAAAATTATTTATTTTATTTGAAAGGCAGTGAGAGGAGAGAGAGGGAGGGGGAGGGAGGGAGGGAGGGAGAGAATGAGAGAGAGAGATATGAAGAGAGATCTTCTATCCACTGGTTCACTTCTCTAATGCCTGTAATAAGCAGGGCTGGGCCAAGCTGAAGCCAGGAGCTTGGGATTCTGTCTAGATCTCCCACATGGTGGCAGGGGCTCAAGTATTTGAGCCATCACTTCCTGTCTCCCTGGCTACGCATTAGCAGGAAGCTAGATCAGAAGCAGAGGAACTGGGACTTGAACCAGGCACCCTGATATCAGATGTGGGTGTGTCAAGTGGCAACTCAACCATTGTGCTAGATGCCTTCCTCTCAAAGAATTTTTAGAAGAATTAAATAAGAACACTCAATAAGATGTAGTTACTATTTCTATTTTTTCTTCTTTTATTACTACTACTGGTACTATTATCATATGTGGCACATGGGGCACAGTAGCTATGCAATGCTTAATATATCCCATACCCAGCAAAAAGAAAATGTCTGGTTTTTTTCTTATCCTTATTTTTTTTTTAGGATTTATTTTAATTATTTGAAAGACAGAGTTACAGAGAGAGGTAGAGACAGAGAGAGATAGAGATGGAGAGAGAGGTCTTCCAGCCACTGGTTCACTCCCCAGATGGCCGCAACGGCCAAAGCTGAGCTGATCCAAAGCCAGGAGCCAGGAGCCTCCTCCGGGTCTCCCATGTGGGTGCAGGGGCCCAAGGACCGGTGCCCATATGGGATGCCCGCACCCCAGGCCAGGGCTGTGCTGCGCCACAGCACCAGCCCCTCTTATCCTTCTTAATACAACACTCACAGTGAACCACACATAGATACTACCTTTTGCTTCTTCACCATTAGAGAAGGCATCTTCGTTCTATGCTTTGCAAAATACACCCTCTGTGGTGTGCCTGAGAAAGGGGCACCTGGAAGGGCACCCCGACACAGAACCACAGAATCTTGGTTGGAGAGATCTTCAGAGATCAGATCCCTTCTAAGAGCTAGCGTCTCATCTAAATATCTTGGACAGGTATAGATATTCAACTTGTTTATTGCTGAATACTCCCAGGAAAAGAGAATTCATCTCGGGGTTGATCGTCCCAGTATGGGATAGCTTTGATGAAGTCCATGGATTTGAAATCTGCCTGAGTGGAGTTTGGATCTTCAGCTTCGGGACCTCACTGAATACATCTAGTCCCCTGCTCACCAGAGGCCAGCTCCAGTGTGTCCCATGAGTCTATGTTCTGCAGCTAACCCACTCGGCTCTTACAACTGCTCTGTCTCTTACGTGGTTCTTGGACCCTAACATTCTATGCATTCTTTCCTGGGCTGGTCCCAGGCTGTCAGTCTCCCTTTGAGCATTGGAACATTGGATAACTTCTTCCCAAACTGCTTGAATAGTGCAGACCCAGTGTGGTTTTATCTCTCAGTCTGAATGCAACATTATTTCTGTTAATGTAATATAAGTTTGAAGAAACTTTTTGGTCTTTGAAGTAATGTGACATGCTGGCCCAGTGTAAAGCCTGAAGTACTTTTCTCCTGAAATATTATTATATTTTCTCTCCTTCCTGTGCACTAGATCTTTTGAACTCCTGTTCATTAATCTATATTATAGACAGTTTCCTTTGTGTGTCACCAGAGTCTATTCAGAGCTCAACATTAGTAGCTCCAACTGCTTCCTATTGTTTATAGGATAAGACTATATCTACAGTGCCCTTGAATGGTGCGGAGATCCTCTCTCATGGCTTGAGTTCTGGCATCACAACATTACGCTCCTTCTCATCCTACACTGGGATGATTCTAAGCTCCAAGCACATCACCAGATCTATATACCGCGTCTTGTCTTTATGCCATTGTAATGCTATTCTTTCTGCTTAGAATGTCTTTACTCCCCACGTTTGTCAGGTGAACACCTGCTCATCCTTATAAACCCAGTTCAGATGCCATCTCCTCCATAAAGCCTTCCATGATGACATGCTCTCTCCCCTCCAGCAAGGATAGTGCCATACACTTAGAATCACAGTTGGATTGCTGTGCTGGGAAAAGCCGTTTTCTTAGATTTTCCTATTTCTAGCTCTGATGATATCAGTGGCTGTCCATAGAGCACCTTTCTCTGTGCCACTGATGAATGGTACTGAGGCACAGACCATTGGTGCTCTGGATTCCTAGACTTTTTTTTTTTTTTTTGACAGGCAGAGTGGACAGTGAGAGAGAGAGACAGAGAGAAAGGTGTTCCTTTGCCGTTGGTTCACCCTCCAATGGCCGGCGCACCTTGCTGATCCAATGGCAGGAGCCAGGTACTTATCCTGGTCTCCCATGGGGTGCAGGGCCCAAGCACTTGGGCCATCCTCCACTGCACTCCCGGGCCACAGCAGAGAGCTGGCCTGGAAGAGAGGCAACCGGGACAGAATCCGGCACCCCGACTGGGACTAGAACCTGGTGTGCCAGCGCCGCAAGGCAGAGGATTAGCCTAGTGAACCGCGGCGCCGGCCATTCCTAGGCTTCTTACTGAAAGTACTTGTGCCTCTCTGCTTGAAGATTCTCTCTGACCCCAGGAGGGTGCTCAGGCGGTGTTGGTTGATTAGGGCAGGACTGAAGTGTCAGTGTACACACCCCTGGAGCTGTGCCCAGGCCCCTACTTCTTCTGTGGGACTGACAGTGGTGACAAGGGAGAACAGTGGTGACTGTTCTTCACCTCCCAGAAGTCACCACAGGGACTGAACACCAGGTGCCCATAAGAGTAACCTGCTCAGGCGTATGCCATCCATCTACTTCTTCCCATCCCTATCTTTCTGCCCCACTGCATCTTTTTTTTTTTTAAAAAAGATTTATTTATTTATTTGAAAGTCAGAGTTACACAGAGAGAAGAGAGGCAGAGAGAGAGAGAGAGGTCTTCCATCTGCTGGTTCACTCCCCAGATGGCCACAATGACCAGAGCTATGCCGATCTGAAGCCAGGAGCTTCTTTGGGGTTTCCCACGTGGGTGCAGAGGCCCAAGAACCTGGGCCATCTTCTACTGCTTTCCCAGGCCACAGCAGACAGCTGGATCAGAAGTGTTGCAGCCGAGTCTTGAACCGGCGCCCATATGAGATGTCGGCACTTCAGGCCAGGGTGTTACCCTGTGCGCTACAGTGCCGCCGCCACCCCCACCCCCCATATCTTATGAATGCTTACTACTATCACCTCCAGGTAAATGATGGTAATCAAGTCTCACTCTCAAGGTCTATTTGAGGTAGAATGTAAAGTGAAGAAAGCCCATTTTGCAGATGAGTAAACTGAGGCACATGTGGGCTAAATAACTTACTCAAGTCACCCTTCCAGGAAATGGCTGAGCCAGGATTAGCACTCTGCTCTGTTGAGAACCCATTCTTATCTCTCCTGAGCTCCAGAGAAGGAATTTGGATCAGGTGGATCTAAAAAAATCCTTCTGAGGGGAAGCATTCACAGATCTGTGTCCTGATGCAATTATCCATTCCTGCCTTCATCCACCACTTGAACGTGAGCCAGTGCAGAAGTCTCCGAAGGGCAGTAAAGTGACACTGAATAATTGAATTCTGAACAAGCTGGACTAATGCAAATATCTGACAAATTGATTTAATTGCGTTCACATACAATAAGGCTGAGCTTTAAAAGGTCAGCCAGAAAATGGGAAAAGACCCTTGGGAGCTTCCAGGGAGAGACTGAGTTTAATACACATTCATCACATTTTACCATCTAATTAGTCCACACAATGCCAAACTGATAGACGGAGACTTACACCAGTGTATTGATTGATTATTTGCTTGGCATCTATCATATCACCTTAAGGCTGTCCCTGTCACTGGCAGGCAGAAGTTATTTAGTGGCTCAGCAGAAATGGCTGCACATTTGGAGAAATTGTTTTTCTATAAGGGATTTGAGGCTCCAAAAGCATTTTACGCAGCCACCAAGACTGGCTCTGAGGGTTACTATTGAGTGGTTTGTGACAAAGGCAGTCACTAGAAATCAGCCTCCTTCTGCTTCCTCCATTCTGCAGAATGAATATTTATGAATGGTGTATTACTGCAAACCCTGTTAAGCTATAAGACACTTAATTCAGGTAATTAACTGGGATCAGCCTTACAGGGAAATAGCAGGGAAGAGAGAAGATTCTGGAGAAGTTAACAGGAAGCCAATCGGACTCTGCAATTTTATTTCATTGGAAATGAAAGCAAAGATTCAGTGTAGCCACTTGGGTGGTGGGCTTGGCTCAGGTGAAATGTGGGTTCAGTTTTGCTCTCTGCTGGGAAGCTGTCATGGAGACTGATCCAGGACTGGAGGAAGAGGATTGTGCCCACATTGCGGTCAAAATGATACATTCATTGTTTTTATTCTTTTATCCATTGGAAAGTTGCTTCCTAGTTATCTCTTTGTGCTTTAGGTTTTTTTTTTATCAGTAATACTGAGATGATTTAGTGAACTGTACTTGAAATGAGCTTATATATGCTAATGCTCCTTTGAACTAAATTTCCATAGAAATATCAATTATTATTACTATCAGAGTCTTCTAAAGCTCTGATGTATCGTGTATCATTATCCAAGAGTTTTTCCTTCAGCTGATTCTATATGCCATTTCTATATTTATCTTTCTGTTTACAGTCAGACGTCCTTAAGAGTTCTCTGTGCTCACCAACCCTACTGTGAAATGTTTCATTCACACTTCAGTGCTCTGATAGCCAACTTCCACTTCCACCAAGCTTCTACACTGCTCTTGTGGTTATCCATGACTTTCAGGTCATTAAGTCCAATGTCAACCTTTAAGATCTCATCTTACACCGATTCTTGGCATCATCGGGTACCACTAACTTTTGCCCTTTGGAAACACTTTTTGCGTTGCACTGTGGCTTTGCTTGTTTTCCTCTTACTTCTCTGGTGTCTCTCATTTATGTTTTTTACAGGATCATCTTTACTTTTCATTCCTAAGTATAAGAGTCCAATGATTCTGTCTTACTTCACGTCTCCTCTATCCAATTTTAAATTATCAGTGGGCTGGTGAGTAGGAAGCCCTGTGTCTTTTTCCTGCTTTCTTCTTATCTCCCAGCCCATGACCTTTCACAACCTCATCATCTCTCTCTTGCATAAATTCATTAGCTTTCTCAATGATCTTCCTGTCCGTTTCCAGGCTTGAGCGACCTCCTGCCTCCCACATCCTCTTCTCATCTTGTCTTCTGTGATGTTTCTCACTAAAGCCCATGTAATCTACAAGGACAATTCTAGATGTCTCACAACTTTTTATAAGTTAAAACTGTTTTTTAACCCACTTTCTTTCCTGAAGGCAACTGAAAGCAAAATAAAGAAAAGCAATAAATACAATTCTGTATTCAATAAACCCAGACAGGATTTGCAACTCCAAACTACAATACTTAAATAGGAAGAATACCTGCTAAATAAAGTGAATTTTGACCAAATCAAAGCTAGATCTAGAGAAGGTCTGCTCCAGCAGATCCCAGTCAGCAGAGTTCCCTAAATATAAGTGCTGGGCATGGTATCTGCAGAGACTGGGAGCTTGAGTGGGTAGCAGAACCATGCCTGAGTCCATTCAAATGCCACACAGAGGCTGGCAGTCATTTAGAACCCATGCCATGACAAGAAACCAGACTTTGGTGTATCAGAGAGGAGGAAGAGATGGAAGGAGAGCGAAGAGAAATAAATGCTGAATCATACGATAATATCTTGGAAGATATAGTACTTCATTGCAGGTTAATAGGTCAACCTCCCCTGACAATACACACAAAGACACCACTTGCAGGAGGAAAAAACTGCTGTTAGCAGGGCTATGATGTGAGCACAGTTGGGAAGAAAATGTCTTGAGACAGATTACCCAGTTCTGAGTGGCCAGGGACCCTGCCCACTTTCCCAGCCTGCCCTCTACTCCATCTCTTAGCTCACAGCTTCTGCAGAAGAAATAACTCCCCAAGGTAAATAAAATTTATAAATAAAAGGAGATATAGAGTATAGCCTAGAAAAATGAGGTGGCCATTCAGAGAAAAATGGTATAAACACTTCTCTACAAAAAACAAAAAACAAAAAACAAAGGAATTAGAGAGAATTTAATAAGCAGTCTGATGACTCAAAAAGATGTTAAGAAGAAAAAATGACTCTGGAGACTCTGGGAAAAAAAACATGGAAGAGAAAAATAAAACCAAAAAATAAAGAAATTTCATGGTGGAAACACCAAAAAAGTATTTCTGACGAGGTCATTAGGAATATACAGGGGGTGTCAAAAAGTTAATAGAAAGAAGAATTAAAAGTATGAGTTTATTTTGGTGCAAAAATTATTTTGAAATATTTTGTAGTTCTTTCATAATATGCACTTTCTATGTATTATGAAAAAACTTTGCACCAAAATAAATTCATGCTTTAAAAAATTATTTGTTTATTTAACTTGAAAGGCAAAAAAAAAAAAAAAAAGAGAGAGAGAGAGATCTCCTGTCCATTGATTCACTCTTCAAATGCTCTAACAGCCAGGGATGTGCCAAGCTCAAGCCAGGAACCTGGAACTCAATCCAGATATCCCATATAGATGGTACAGACCTGATTACCTGAACCATCACTGCTGCCTCCCAGGGTATGCATTAGAAGAAAACTAGAATTGGGAATAAGACCATGACTCAAACCTAGGCACTCTGAAATGAGATGTGGCATCTTAAGTGACACCTTAATCACTTCAAGAAGCCATTGAAATACTGCCATAGAAGGTGGGTTTTGGAAGATGAACAAGATTTAGTATTGTTTATATTAAACAAGAATTAGAAAGGACTGGAGGAGAATGAAGTTGCAACGTGTGTGTAACTGGCAGCTTTGGAAAACGAGAACTGAATAAATGGAGTGACAAAATAAATCAACAGGATTACAGAAATGATCTTTCCCTAACAAAAGAGAATCTACATTTGCAGATTGGAAAGGCACAGCACGAACCAGGACATATTGATACCAAATGGTCAATGCATTTCTAGGTGACATTACTGAATATTAAAAATGAAGAAAAAAAATCCCAAGAACCTTTACGTGTGAGAAAAAAACCCAGTACCTAAGGAAGAATTGAGTTACCATTATCAATCTTTCAGAATAAGATACAATAGGTATGTTTTATAAACATCCCAGTAGAGCCCCAAAATAATATGTTCTCCAAGTTTTGTGACAAAAATCAGTTCAATTTAGAACCCCCAACATACAAGGCTGATTAAAAAAGAAAATATATAAGGAACATGCATATTTGATTAAAATAAAGTGAGACATAGAAAGAAAAAAGAGTATTATAGCACTTTTGAAAAAATGACTTTTAGAAAATTTCTATTTTGGGGGGTTGGAGTTGTGGTGTAGTGGGTTAAGCTATCACCAGTGGCGGCAGCATCCCATATGGGCACCGGTACATGTCCCAGCAGCTGCACTTCTGATCCAGCTCCCTGCTAATGCTCCAGGGAAAGCAGTGGAAGATGCCTAAGTGTTTGGGCCCGTGCCACCTACATGGGAGACCCGAATGGAGCTCCTAGCTTTGGATCAGCCCAGCTCCAGCTGTGGATAGATCTCTTCTGTCTGTATCTCCCTCTCTCTCTCTCTCTGTAACTCTGACTTTCAAATATTTTCAAAACTCTTTTTTAAGAGAGTTTCTATTTTATTCACTCAAAATACAAAAATGTGCATTCTATAAAATATGAAATTCAAAATAACATAAGAACTTAGTTAAGTGGACCCATTTAGAGATCAGTCAAAACCAGAAAGCAGGGTAGTATTAAGAAGCTTTTCAGACTTAGATTTCTTTTTTAAAATGCTTTTTGAGGTATAATTGACAAAAATTGCATATATTAAAGGTGTATGACCTGATTTCTGTCTGTTATTTTTTCATGTAAATCTTTTAAAAAAGTTATTTTTGCATATTTGAGCAGGAGAGTGAGGGAGAGAGGGAGGGAGGGAGAGAAAGTGAGCGAGCACCCTCCCATCTTCTGGTTCACTTCTCAACTGCCTGCAGCAGCCAGGGCTGGGCCAGGCTGAGGCCAGGAGCCTGGAACTCAGTCTGAATGTTCCACATGAGTGGCACAGACCCAAGCACAGAAAAAGTGGGAAGTCGAATTGCCTAATAGGTTTGTTTTATGCTGTATGTGTTGAAATACTGCACTGTGCCCCATGAAAATGTCTAAATATTCCATGTCATCCCAAATTTTTAAGCACATAAACAAAAGAAGAAATTTCAAGTAGGCAATAATGATGGTCACTGTGCTGTATGTTAGATTCCTAGAACTCACTTGTTCTGTGAAACTTGGTGCCCTTTGACACCTTATTTCTTCCACCTCCCAGGCACCAGCGACCACCAGCCTACTCTTTGCTTTATGGGTTTCATTGTTTCAGCTTCCACATATGTGTGAGAGCCCACATATATGTGTCTTTTGTAAATAATATCCCTATATACACATACATGTATTGCATCTGTTATTCATTCTTCTGAGACTAGACACTGAGGTTATTTCTGTATCTTGGCTATTGTGAGTCAGGCTGTAATGAACATGGGAGTGTGGGCTTCTCTTTGAGATACTGAGCTCATTTGCTTTGGATGAGTACTCAGAGGTGGGATTGCTAGATCCTATGGAAGGCCTGTTTTTAATTTTTTGAGACACTTCCGTACTGTTTTCCATAATGGCTGTAGTAATTTACATCCTGGTGGAGTGAACTGAAAAGTAGTATATTGAAAATAGTAGAGCACAGAATTGACACAGAGGGAAATTGAATTGAAAATAAAGAGGACACATTTTTAGCAGTTTCTGTTTGCAGGAAGAAAAAGATAAGTCCTAAAAATGAGATAGTAATAGAAAAACTAAATAAAAAGTGATGACTTACAGTGGATAAAGAGCATACTTCAAAACCTTAAAAATTTTCCAGCCATTGATGAACACATACAAGCAATAGGAAAGAAATATTCAAAGTTCTAGAAGACTGAGTTGGGCATCGTCAAGAGATAAGATTGAGAAAGGCTTGTCAGAGAGGGGACACTGGAGCCCTCATGCACCGGTGGTAAGGCTTACACTGCCACAGCCCTGGAGAACACACCTGTGGCAACATTGGCTTATAGGGTCCATATGATCCACCATTCTTACTGCTGAATGTTTTTCAGAGAAGTTACTGCATAGGATTCTAAGGTGACATCTCTGAGGTCATTCATCAAAGTGTTGATGGGCGTGGAGGTTAAAATGATATCTAGGTTCAGCGCTTGGGGGCCTGGTCTGCACATCATACACTACTATTCAGTTTTGAAAGCAACTGACCAGAGTCATCCAGGGTGATGTGTTGCCGAGTATAAAAACACAAGAAGGAAACGAACATGACAGCACTTATGTGGGTTAAAATTACGCGTGCGTAAAATGACAACAAGGCACACAGAAAGAAGGGACCACACGTGTAATACCTGGGAGTAGGTGTCAAAAGGAAGGAGGAAGGGGGGAGGGTCCATGAAAACAGAAGGGAATAACCAAATCTATGGCGCAAGAGAAGGGCCCTGATGGACAGTGATGGCACATTGAGAAATGAGGTGGTGGCTACCCTCTTGCCTAGATTCCTCCAGCCAGAGTAAGAAGGCTCATCAGCCACCAGCAAGATTGTAAGGAACAGCCTAACTCCTGGATGTGAGCTGATAAAAATATCCTGACGTGAAAGATGCAAAAGCTTGCTATTGTCCATCAGGAAGGGGAAATCGCCTACAAAATAAGAAAATTAGAGCTGACTTCAGATTACGTGTCAAATGACAGTGCAGGATAATCTTGCTCATCATTCATAGCTTTCTTCTAAGACTTTCTCATTCAGACTTACCATATGCATTTCCTGTCCCAGATATGGAATCAGCAATTTCTCTCAACATCTCTGATCCTGTCTAGTGGGAAAAGGTACCACAATCTGGATACTAGAGATACTTAGGACTCCTGGGTCACTTGTTTTAGGGCTCTTCAGTGAACAGAGATGTGACTAAGTATTTTTTGCAGAAAAAATATAGTATAAGTTTTTATCCAATTCAAAACCAGGCCTGTTAAAGGCTGGGGTTATGGTGCAGCGAGTGAGCTAAGCACCTGCCTGCAATGCCAGGATCCCATATGGGCACACTTGGAACAGCACTGGAAGATGGTCCTAATACTTGGGCCCCCGCTACCTATGTGGGAGATTCTGTGGTTCCAGGCTTCTGGTTTTGGCCTGGCCCAGCCCTGCCCATGGTGGCCATCTGGGAAGTGAACCAGCAGATGGAAGATCTCTTTGTCTTTCTCTGTCTCTCTCTCTCTCTCGCTCTCTCTCTTCTTTTCTGTCACTTTCTCCTTTAAATTAATAAATAACTCTTACAAAATATGAAGCCAAACAGGCCTACAGAGATTTTGCCTGACTTTGTCAATCTCAAATCTGTGTCTCCTTTCAACCAAAATCCAATCATCAGTGCTGATGCTTCACCCCCAAATAAATCTATCTTCTTTTTTTTAATGATTTATTTATTTAATTTGAAAGGTAGAGTTATAGAGAGGCAGAGGCAGAGAGAGAGAGAGAGAGAGAGAGAGAGAGAGGTCTTCCACCTGCTGGTTCACTCCCCAGATGGCTGCAATGGCTAGAGCTGCGCCCACCCAAAGCCAGGAGCTGGGAGCATCTTCAGAGTCTCTCACTTGGGTGCAGGGTCCCAAGGACTTGGACCATCTTCTTCTGCTTTCCCAGGCCATAGCAGAGAGTTGGATCGGAAGTGGAACAGCCAGGACTCGAACCGGCGCCCATATGGGATGCTGGCACCGCAGGTGGGAGCTTTACCCGCTACACCACAGTGCCTGCTCTGAAATCTATTTTCAATTCTTAATTCCTCAAAAATATTTCTTTCTTTTCCTAATTTAATAAATTCAAGTGTTAAGGTTTATTCTTTTTTTTTTTTTTTTTTTTTTTTGACAGGCAGGAGTGGACAGTGAGAGAGAGAGAGACAGAGAGAAAGGTCTTCCTTTGCTGTTGGTTCACCCTCCAATGGCCGCTGCGGCCAGCACGCTGCAACCAGCGCACCGCGCCGATCCGATGGCAGGAGCCAGGTACTTATCCTGGTCTCCCATGGGGTGCAGGGCCCAAGCACTTGGGCCATCCTCCACTGCACTCCCTGGCCACAGCAGAGAGCTGGCCTGGAAGAGGGGCAACCGGGACAGAATCCGGTGCCCCGACCGGGACTAGAACCCGGTGTGCCGGCACCGCAAGGCGGAGGATTAGCCTAGTGAGCCGCGGCGCCGGCCAAGGTTTATTCTTTTTAAAATATATATGTTAATTTGATATATTTAATACATACTTGCATTTATAAAATGAAATATCAAAACAGCATGTTATATTATTGTGTGAAAATATTAACATATTATGTCAACTTAAAATAATACTACATGAACACATGATGTTAATTAACGGAATTTAATGTCATAACTTATTTATTAAATACTGCTAGAATGTGTGTGATTTGTATTCCTCTTCTTTCTTTTTTAAAAAAGGTTTATTTATTTATATATTTGAAAGGTAGAGTGACATAGAGACAGAGAGACAGACAGATTTTTTTCCTCTTCTTATTCACTCCCCAAATGGCCACAAAAGCTGGGTCAGGCTGTAGTCAGGAGCCAGGAACTCCACTTGGATCTCCCACATGGATTGTAGGAAATAAAGTATTTGAGCCATTATGTGCTGCCTCCCAAGTGCATTAACAGGGAGCAGGATCAGAAGTAGAATAGCTAGGGTTTAACCAGGCACTCCAGTATGGCTTGTGGGTATCCCAAGCAGTGGCAACCTGCTGTACCACAATGCCCACCCCACATCCCTTTTTTGGTAATGTGGCACACATACATTTGTCCACCTAGCCTTTTCATTTCACAGCATGTCCCAGAAGCTACTCCACATACACAGTTTTGAGGGGAGAAGGTTGCAACTCAAAAGTAAATTTATTATTTACATTTGAAAGCAATAGAAGGACAGTTTCCAGATAAGCCAGGCCTTTGAAGCATCTTATGCAAGGTGGATGCCCAAACAAATCAACTCCACAAAGAATGTTTTTTCATCTAGTGTAGAAATGAATTAAAATGAGTAAATCTTAGAAATGGAAATTTGAGGCCTAAAAGGATTGGTTGCAACTGATGGGATCAGTTGAACACAGAGTTAAGACAGAATTTTTGTCAATTAGCAGGATGCAAATGTGAACAAACCTTGAAAGATTCCCATAATAAAAACGGTAATATTTTGAAAATTAGAACTTCAGTTTAAAATTTCATATAATAGCAATTTGGGAGAAAGGAGAGAGGGTAATAAAAACAAAGTGTGCTATTTTTCTAGTCTATAGGTACCCTGTAGTCTTGATTTTAATAACTGAAGCAATAGAGGCTCAAAAATTGAACTGTGAGCATGCAAATCAATAAAGAAAAGTGTGGGCCATGGGAGAGGCTCTGGGGAGGTTGGAGGCTGACGTGGAGTCACAGCCGTGCTGTCGTCTGCTGCTTGTTGCTGATCTGTTGCTGCGTCTCCTCTCCTCCACTGCTTGATCCCTCTTCAACTTCCCTGACGCCTGGACTACCTGTGTGTTACTAATCCATGACTAAGTGCGTCCTTCCTCCTCTAGAGGGCATCCACACCACTGAGGTCAGAGAGGACACACATGGCTTAGATCTGTCTTCATGGGTCCCAGACCGGGGCCTGCCAGAAGCCAACCAACTTCCTTGGTTGTGTCAGTTCAAATTTCCACACCAAATTCATACATATACATGCAAAGATATAGATACACATATGCCTCTCAGATACATATATATGTATGTATGATTGTGTTTGTATTCTAGAGGTTCTGCTTCTTTGATTGAACCATGACTCATGAGTGAATATTACTGCACATTTAGGGATTATATATATGTATATATATACACGCATATTAGAAAAATGATCTTGACTTGATAATTAACTTTATCCTTGGCTCTGCCATTTGTCTTGTTTAACAGTACTCTGTGGATCTCAGTTTTCTTATCTGTAATATGATGGATTAATACTTCTAATCTCTGGATTAGTGTTTTTTTTTCTCCCTCAATCTGTGGCTTGGGAATCCACCCTTGGGGTGTGAAATCAATATAATAAATGGTGAGTGGTGTCATAAAAAATCAAGTTTCATAGAATGTAAAATATCAAGTTATACATTGAATAATAATGGAAGCATTTTAATTACAGGGCGGTAGGTAGATACGAGTGTGTATATGTTGTAATGCAAAGTGTATTTATTGCAGAGAGTGAGGTTAGAGAAACCTGGAAAGTGTTTCCTTTTCTGAAGATCACTCCTCAGATTTAAAATTATGCATTCAGGGGGTGGGCATTTGACATAGTAGTTAGGACTTTGCTTGTGACATGGAACACCCCCAAAACTGGCCGGAAGATTTGCTATAAAACCCCCAAGCTGGGTCTGCCCACCCAACTCACAAATAGCCAGTCCCAGACATGGGGGTGCTGGAAGAAAGGAGGTATTTATTGCAAAGCAGAGAGTGAGAAGCTGAGCAGCTCTCACTTAATTCCATGGGCTCTGCAAGGGGTCAAGGGTACTGATTCTTATAGATTGAAGTTGAGGCCGGCAGGTGCGTGTTCAGCTCATGTCCAAGTTCCTGGCTGGTCTGCAGAGCTCATCGCCCTACTTCAATTGGTCAGTGGAATTTTGATGATGACAAAGTGGGCTCCGGTCAGTCTGGGGGTGCATGCAGGTGATAGTTACTTTTTGTTCAGGCCTTGGGGTTCCTGGAAAAGCAACCCCTTAAGTCAAGACAGAATACCGAGATGTGATCTATAGAGGAAATAAATGACCTCATGAGTCCAATCATGATTAGGGACCTTGTAGGGTTGGCTGCACCGCTTCCTCAATTCAGTGAGTTAATGTTAGGGAGAGGTTGATTTACAATCATGAGAGCAAGACAAGGAAACTTCAAGTTAAAAGAGGGAGGCTGGGAGACTGGAGACTAGGACTTGATGGTTTCTACTGTCTGCATCCCAGCACTGGATAGGGAAGCCTGTATCCCATATCTGAGTGCTTGGTTTTGAGTCCCACCTCTGACCCCAATTCTAGCTTCCTGCTAATTGCGCCTGAGAGACAGCAGGGTATGGCTCAAGTGGTTGGTTCTCTGCCACCCACATGGGAGACCCTGACTGAATTCCATGCCCTGGCTTCAGCCTGGCCCAGTCCTTGCTATTGCAGGCAGTTAGTGAGGGAAATCAGTGGATGGAATATCTCTGTCTCTTTCTCCCTGTTGATTTGCTGTTCAAATAAATGAAAAAGCTAAAAATTTTTTGAAAATGATGCCTTCAGTCTAGTTTGGTCAAATGCAATAGGATAGCGATGGAAAACTGTAGATTACTTTCTGCAACTCGTGTACCCACCTGTTCCACTTTGTCTATATCTGTTTCCCTCAGCTCTCCAGTGTTTGGGTACACACATGCCCTCTAGAGCATTTTAAAAATTTTAAACTACTTATCAGTGTTAAAACTTTCAGAGATTCATAAGACTCAGGTCTCTGGCTTCTCTGGAAAAAAAAATCAGAATGTCTGTATCATGGAACTGATTCCCATCTGTCAATAGCCAACAAGAAAAAAAAAATAAAGACTACTCCCCCTTTACCAGGGCATGTGCTTTTACATGTAGGTTTTATTTGGGTCTGAGAGTACCAGTATACCGGGAGATGATTCCCACTGAAAATGCAGTCTGTTACTCACAGTTTGGAAGAGAAGAGGGCAAAGCACACAGTGGGGGCATTTGGGGAAGCACCAGCATTGGTCAGGAGGCAGAGGGAGTGGGAGAAGTGTGGGAAAAAGCCTTTATTATGTTTTTCCAAGGTCAAAGTCAAGGCAAGCATAGTAAGCAGGCTTAGGGTAGTGTGAGTCATTCTGGTGGGTGCTGGGCTACAGGAGCTGTCTCTTTAGTTGTCTGGTAGCTTGTCCTGGAGTGATAGGGCAGAGGAATAAGGGCTTGATCTTTGTGTTCAACAGAGTATTTGGGGTTATGGACTCTGCAGAATGTCCATTTGCTTGCAAAAGGTACTCACAGTGGAGTCATTTACTGTCTTTAGCAATTGGCTAGTCCCAGGAGAGACAGTATCACCAGAGTCAGCAAGACCCTAGATATCAAAACACGGAACATAAAAGTTGTGATTCATAAAGCACCTGGTCTGTAGTCTGCCCTTCTCCTTACCCAGCCACGTTCACTTGTGTATGTGACAGGCATTTGAATCTGGGACCCCTGGCTTGTTGTCAGTCTCCCACGGGTACAATGGTGAAGAATGTTTCTCCACCCTAGGTCAGGGTTACCCGTTTCCCCGCTGCACGCCGTGAATGGCAGAGCGCACAGGTGCAGGCTGACGTCCTGTGTGAGAAGCGGCACTGCAGAATCGAGGCAGTGACAGCGGCGGCTGCTGCTTCCTGCCCAGGACTGATGAATTTGCACTGACGGAGGAGACAGGTTGTCTCTATAACCTCTGACTAACAAACGATCCCGTGCCAACCAGGCAGAATTTTCTGGCTGGATTATCAATAGGGTTCAGATCCCATTGGGCAAGAACTGTCCTTGGTCAATGCCATCCAAAGCAGTACTTGGAATTTTTATTTTTATGTTTGGAGCTGGGGACCAGCCCTTAGATTCATCTCTCCCGGCGCTAGTGGAGATTTTGGGGACTGGGGCAGGTCAGTGTTTGAAGACTCGGTTCATCAGGACAATGGATGTCACCCACTCTCCTCAGGCCTGTCCATCCTTAGAAACAAGGATCTCTTCAGTGATTCCCTCAGATTCTGAACAATGGAACAGAAATGGCATTTTTCTCCTCTACTTTAAAAAAATTTATGAGAGGTCGAGGTCGAGGTCTTTCATCTTCTGGTTTCCTCCCCAAATGTCTGCAATGATGGGGACTGGGCCAGGGTGAGGTGTAAGCCAGGAACCAGGGACTCCTATGTGGGTACAGGAGCTCAAACACTTGGGCCATCCTCTGCCGCTTTCTCAGGCATATTAGCAGGGAGCTGGATCAGAAGCAGAGCATCCGAGACTGGAACTGGCACTCCAATATGGGATGCTGGAGTGGCAGGCAGTGGCTTAACCTGCTGTGCCACAATGCCAGCCCCTCCTCCTCAACTTTAATCAGCATGACATAGTGAGAAAGGTCATGCTGTTGAGTTGGCACACACAGGATCTGACATCAGAAGGACGCAAGTTCAAAACCCAGGTAGTGCCATTTCTGGTAGTATGATAGATGCTATGCAATTGACTTGACATCTTTTAGTCTGTTTGTCACCTGTACAACTGAGAGGATAATATCTACCTAGGTTGTTGTGAGGGCTGTACTAAGTACAGAGTCTTCTGCCTGGCACAAACTGGGTACTCACATACATGGATTATTATCTTTCTATTATTCATCAGGCACACCATACCAGCCAAGGTGCTACTGCTACAAGGAGCAAGAGGCACTGGTTTCTGTCATGCTTTGTGTGTGTCCCTCAAAGGTTCATGTGTTGGGAGGTTGGCCTCCAGTGTGGGATGTGAGAGGTGGTGGACGCTTTAAGAGGTGGAGCTTAGTGGGAACTGGTTGAGATATAGGGTCACTGTTCTCTGAAGAGACTGAGTCTTTGTGGAATCCTATGTTACTTGTCAAGAGAGCAAATGGGGGACCGGTGCTGTGGCGCAGTGGGTTAACGCCCTGGCCTGAAGTGCCAACATCCCATATGGGTGCCAGTTCGAGACCTGGCTGCTCCACTTCTGATCCAGCTCTCTGCTATGGCCTGGGAAAGCAGTAGAAGATGGCCCAGGTCCTTGGGCCTCTGCTCCTGTGTGGGAGACCTGGAAGAAGCTCCCGGCTCCTGGCTTCGGGTCAGTGTAGCTCCAGCCGTGGCAGCCAATTGGGGAGTGAACCATTGGATGGAAGACCTCTCTCTCTCTCTCTCTCTCTCTCTCTCTTTCTCTCTGCCTCTCCTCTCTCTGTGTAACTCTGACTTTCAAATAAATAAATCTTTAAAAAAAAAAGATAGCAAATGGTAGTAAAAGAGCTCCTGGCTCCCTGTGATCTGGCTTCCTGTTTCGCTGTGTCACTTGCACTCTCACTATTGTGATATCAGCCACTGTGAGACTGTCATCATAGCCAAGCTGATGACCTCAGACTTTCAGAACTGTGAGCTACCTATACCGTTTCCATTTATAAAGCCTCAGGAATTTCATTATAGGAATGGAGAGAACTGATAAATATAGTCTCTGCCCTATGCAAATGCAATCCATTGTAGTAAATGCTATTATGTAGAAAGGTGCAGAGTTTGCATGAAGGAGGGGGACAAGTTGTTCTTGGGGAAGGGATGTAAAGCCTCAGGCAAGGCATCAAGATCAGGGCTAGGTGTGTGGTGGGGTAAAGGAGGTGTCAGGACATTTGTGCAACCCAGACAGTGAATGCGTCTTTAAATTTCACAACCTGAGCACCCCACTCACCTTGTCTCAGTCCTGGCCCTATTAAAGAGAAGGTGCTATCAGAATTAGAAATCGAAGGCTAAGAAGGAGATGGCCAAATGCACATCCCAAGTAAAGGGGAAGGTATTCATAAAAACATGAGAGTACTTCAAAAAAGTGTGTGGAATGTACAATTAAAAATTATTTTGGTGCAAAAATTTTGATATACATGCATGCGAAGGGTGTTCAAAATGTTCATGGGAAATGTGTATTATGAAAAACTGCCTGGATTCCAAAAATTCTTTCACCCCCCAAAAAAAACCTCTTAAGTTTTAGTTTTATTTTTCTATGAACTTTTTGAAGTTTTATATATATATATATATATATATATATATATATATATATATATATATAGCAGACAAATAGAATGGCCTATCCTGGTAGTTCGACATGAATGAAATCTGGTGTGGCCACGAGAAAGAGTGAGAAATGAGACTACTCAGGCGGGCAGGTAGGGGTCAGATGATGAATAGTTATGGGCACACAAAGGAACCTGGCATTTATCCTTGGCAAGGCAGAAACCTTCTACGAATGCCTTAGTAATGCATCTGATAAGAAATGTGTAGGATCTAAACACACACAAATATAACATTTCTCTGAGAGGCATCAAAGACGTCTTGAGTAATTGGAAAGATATCGATTTGCCTTTATCTTCCTGATATCATCTACACTCAGTGTTAACTCTCTAAACCATACAGACATCAAACTATCCTTAATGTCAGACTCAATATCGTGTGAGATCTTTCAACTTGAGCTAACCCAGTTCAAACCCTGGGTGAGGTCACGCAGTCAAGTGTAAAACTTGCCCTGTCGCCCCTGGGGTTTCTGAGCTGGCCTCCTGCGGCAGTGCCTCTGGTGGAGTTCCAAAGCAACGAAGGAGCAATGGCAAACACAGGGACTCTCCTCTCTAGGCCCTTCTTCCATTTCCCTGGCGATCTTCAAGCTGGGAATCTTTACATGACGCCACATATTCAGGAAGGAGACTAGCAGTGAGGGATGTAGCACTTTGAACCATGGAGCTGTAGTTAATTTGCCTTAAGAAAGATAAATAGAACATTCCTTGCTTCATATATTGTAGAGAAATTCTTACCTGTTCCCCACAGAGAGTCAAGATTCTTTTCGCCACTAAGTCCAAATAGGCGCTATCATTTATAATCACTGCGTTGTGTCCATCAATTTTTGGCAGCAATATTCAGCATAACAAAATATCACAAACTATAGGAGCCAGAATACCCAGCGTTTACTTCATACTGAGGATCTACACCTTGGCTGCAGTTTTATCAAGCTAGGACTCCCTTCTTGCAGCACCAGCATGCAGGCTGTGTTCCAGTCGTCTCTGTATGTCTTCTTGTCCTTCTTGGATTGGCCAGTTCCTAGGGTGTCTGTTCCTGTAGGAGATCATATAACACAGACTAGGTGGAAATACACGGCCACTTCAGGACTGGCTTGGAACTGGCACATACCAGGTTTATGCGGTAACACCTACCAAACGGCCAAGCCTGACGTATACTTTGCCTCAAGTGAATCTAATTGGACAATAATCCAGTCTATCACAGTCCCAGAAGAGGACGAGTGGATCTGCTCACAGCTAAATGACAAAAGCTAGATTTGAAGGAGTGGCTGCTGTGGGCATTTGGGAAGTGAAACGGTAGATGGAAGATCTCTTTGTCTTTCTCTCTGGGCTTGTCTCTCTGCCTTTCAAATAAAATGAAATCAATAAATAAAAATGTTACATGACCAAAGCTCCTTAGCTGTATGTTCAGTGGTCCTTCATTTCTAAGAATGATGTGTATTTATGTTCCGGACTTGTCCTGAACCCCCAGTGATTGCAAAACCACTGCACCTGGAAACCAAAGCACCTGAAATTTACTTGTCAATAATTGTTACAGTGTTGGTGACAAAAACGTACTAGTCTGTGACTCCTCAAACTGGGTGTCCTATTTGGACATCAGTTCTTTGTGGAACATTTCCAGAGACACCTAATGCCATTGCTGCTGGTTCAGAGGATAACTTATCCTGTTGGTGCTGACCCTGGAATTGTAGGATGGCAGAAAGGAGATGAAGGGACCAGGGTATGCACTCTAAACACGTACTCTGACTCTTCGGTTACCCTTTAACATTTATCTAATTCTATATTTTAACCAGCCCTCCATTGCAAATAATAAACTCTGCAACTCAACGTTTTTTCCCTAGAAATCCTGTTTGTTAGTGCAGAATAAGAATTGCAGGCCAACTATCTTTCTAAGTGATCAGACCTTACAGCCCACCTCCAACCCCATTACTGACAGGTGTCGACTGATGATGTCTCATTTGTATCACCTGCACAGTGGACAGGAGTGAGTGATCTGCAGACACACAGGAGTAAAACTAGGGTTGGAAATTGGGACACCTGGCTTCCAGGGCTGGCATTGTCACTTTTCCTTCTGTTTCCTCATCTGTAAATTGGAGATAATAATAACTGCCCTACTTTCTCACATGTGAAGACAAAATGAGAAAAGCATGTTGCAGAATAAGAAACACTATTCAAATGCAAGACAATTTTAGGCTCTTCAATCCCTCTCTAAATTAATAATAGACCCTCACAATGCTTCTCGATTTTCGAAGCACTCTCACTTGTATGATCTCATTTGGTCTGCATCGCCATCCTCAACTTTTCAGGGGAGGATGTTGGAGGATCGGAGAGGTCATGTGGCTTGCTTCGAGCCATCCAGTATGGAAGAGAAGAGGGAGAGCAGCCAGTTTTCTCAATGCCAGTCCTGGACTTTTTATGATGGAATCCATCACTCTAGCTTCTTTACCCAAGCCCTGGAAGCTCATCTGGAAAAGTGTTTTGAAGTCAATGCTGTCGGTATCCTGAGGGCGTGCAGGGTGCAGAGCAACTTCCTTCTGCGCGTTGTAAGCATCCAGCTACTGAGAATAACTCTGGAGCCTGTCCAGTATCAGGCAATACTGACAGGCTTTGTGGGCCAAGCCTCTAAGTCTCCTGAAGGTTCTGTCCCTTCTCATTCTACCGGCATCTTCTTAGGGTAGCAGGGAGATGGGCTCCAGAATTAAATGAGATGCATGTATTTCAAGTGCCGAGCACATAGTGGGCACTGCACCTCTAGCAGAGTCTGGATCAGTCAGGGTCTTGGTTGGAAGCAACTGAACCAACTCACAAGATATTAGGAACATTCCAGGGTGCTGAGTCAAATGTGGAGACCACTTGGTTGGGAACAAAGTTCATCTATGTTGTGAGTGTTCATGACATGATGCTATGGCTGCTGAGTGTGGATGTTGACAGCTTCTCCCAGTCTTCAGCACAACTCACAGTGTTCTCACTAGCAAGTTGCTTCCTCATGGCCTCTGTTCCCCAGGTTGCTCCTGTTGAAACGGAAATCTCAAGAGGTCTCATATGATTGGCAGAGCCCAGGTCACATGATAGGGCCGTGGTTTGCAAGGGAAGCTGGGAAAGTCAGTTGTAGGCCTCTTTGGGAAAGAGATACTCATAAAATGGAGAATTCCCTAAACATAGGGATAATTTTCCGAAGATGTTAAAGAATTTAAGAAACAATTGAAATTCTTGACATCTGCCCCCTCTGTACCTGTCCCTTTATGTGCACACAGGCCACGGTCGACGTGTGCTCCCAGATTCCAAACCATTCCCTCATCTCACACTGTCCCCTCCAGCCTGACCTCTACCTACACCCGATAGCCTCCTCTAAAGTATCTTTCCTGGGATCAACCCCTCACTTTTCCTGCTGTCCTGTCACCACCACTCACCCAACATTGTATTGCAAGCTTATCCCATGCCTCTAATTTTTCTTCTGAAACATTATTTTTAATAGCTATATAGTATTTCAGAGCATGGATTCTTCAAAACCTATTTCACCAATTCCAGGTTGTGCATTAAGGTTGTTGTCTGCTCTACCCCCTTGGTGTTCTTGGTGTTACAGATGATTTAGCAATGAACAGTCCTGTGCAAACATCTCTTTGTGTATTTCTGATTATTTTTCAAGTCAGTTTTCTAGAAATAGAAGGAGTAAGTCCAATGATCTTGAAAAGCTCTTGATAAATAATATCAAGTTGGGGTCCAGGAAGGTATAAGCTTTCCTCCCTAATTTGTGGTAGCACACATTTGCTCATACCCTTGCAAACAGTAGGTGAATTGTATTTTAGTATTTAAAAAAAAATTTATTTGAAAGAGTTACAGATAGAGGGAGAGACAAAGACAGACACACATCTTCTGTCTGGTGGTTCACTCCCCATATGGCTAAAACAGCAATGCTGGGCCAGCCCAAAGCTAGGAACCAGGAGCCAGGAGTTTCATCTGGGTCTCCCATGTGGGTGACAGGGGACCAAACACCTGGGCCATCTTCCAGTGCTTTCCCAGGCCATTAGCAGGGAGCTGGATTGGAAGTGGAGCATCTGGGACACCAACCAGCACCCATATGGGATGCTGGCATCACAGGTAGTGGCCTAACCTGCTATGCCACTGTGCTGGCCCAGTTTTTACTGTTCTTTTAGTATACAGGCGAAAAATGATTCTCATTATTTTGTTGCAAAATTCTTTGATTATTACTGATAGTATTTCTTTTAATTGAATTTTTTACTATCAGAAATTTTAAATTATTTTTAATATATGTATTTAAAATTCTGTTTACACAAGGTGTTGGGGGTGCAGAGAGAGTTCCCGTGTGCCTGACTACTTCCCAAATGGCTAAGGCAGGGCCCAGGGCTAGAGCCGGATCAAGAAAGCAGTCCAGGTCTCCTACATGGGTGGCAGGAACCCGATCCCTTGCATCACTACTGTTACCTCCCAGGACCTTCATTTGTGAGTGGCTGGATTCAGAAGCTGAAGCCAGGGATGGAGCCCAGGTGTTCTGATGTGGGATGCATGCGTCTTAACTGCTAGGCTAAATGCACTCCCCCAAATCTGTAATTTTTATGTTGTTAAATTCATTCATATTTGTCTCTGTTTTTATAGTTATGACTAGAAAGCTCCTTTCTTTCCGAAGATTGGATAATCTTTCTTATATCTACATATTTATATCTTTTTGTATATGTTTACAAAGCATATAAGTCCTTCATCAATCCAGAAGTATTTTTTTTTAAATTTGGTGTGAGATAAAGAGTAATTATTTTTCTTATTGTTTTTTTATACCATTTCTGTGATGCAGTGATCTTTATATGTCTCTCATTCATTCTCTATGCATCAGACTATCTAATTCCCTCGATTCTTTTCTCTCTCACACACAAAATAGAAAGCATCAGACAGGAAAATCCTTCAACTTCTTGCCATGAAACAGTAGAGAAGATCTTTGTCCATTTTCCCCTTTCCTATTTTGTCACAGTGGTTTGTTTCTTTTCTTAAAAAAAATTAAAAGATTATATTTATTTATTTTGAGGCAGAGTTACAAACAGTGAGAAAGAGAGACAGAGAGAAAATCTTCCATTTGCTGGTTCGCTCCCCAAAGGGCTGCAATGGCCGAAGCTGAGCCAACCCAAAGTCAGGAATGAGGGGCTTCTTCCATGTCTCCCACGTGGGTGCAGGGCCCAAGTATTTGGGCCATCTTATCTTCCAGGCCATAGCAGGGAGGTGCATCAGCAGAGGAGCAGCCGGGTCTAGAGCTGGCGCCCATGTGGGATGCGCATGCCGCTGGTGGAGGATTAACCTACTGTGCCACAGCGTCGGCCCCAGTGGTCCGTTTCTTGATCTGAACTCTGAGTCTCGTTCCTTACCAGCCTCCTCTCTCCTTGAACCTCTTTTTCTTTACTGTTCTTTTCTCAAGTTCATTTCCATGCACCTACATCACTTCCCTTTGACAAAATCTCTTGCACCATCTGATTCAAAATGGTAAAACGTGGGCCAAGACATCTGTTGTAGGCTGAACTGTGTCCCCTTCCAATTTGTATCTTAAAGTTCTGGCCACCCAGTGTTTGGAAATAGGGTCACTGGAGAGGTAATTTAGTGAAGATGAGGTCACTAGTGCAGATCATAATCCAGTATGATTTGTGTCTTTATAAGAAACTGGGCATAGACATACATAAGGGGTGGGCCAGGTGAAGACAGAGAAAGACATCTGTAGGTCAAGCAAAGAAGCCTTAAAGGAAACCAGCCCTGACAACACCTTAATCTTGGACTTCTACTCTCCAGAATTGTAAGAAAATACATTTCTGTTGCTTAAGCCATTCAGTCTGTGTTTCCTTGTTGCTGTGGCTTGCACATGGTTTGTCTCTCAAAGGTTCATATGCTGGAATTTTGGCCCCTAATGTAACAGTATTGAGAGGGGGTAGAATTTTTAGGAGCGGGTCCTAATGATAGGGGATTAGGTCATTGGGGCCCTACCCTAGGAAGAGAGGGATGCCCAGCTCACAGGAGTGGGTTAGATCTGGCAGGACTGGAGTGGTTGCGTCAAGAATGTGTTGTTGGAAAGCAAGTTTGACTTTCTTGGTTTACTCCCTTGCTCCTTTTCTTACCTCTCACACCCCCCACCATCCTTTTCTTTCTCCCTGCATGTGATGCCACCTGTCATGAGGCCCTTACCAAAACCTGATGCTGGTGCGTGCTCTCAGATTTCCAGTGCTATGAGCCAAACAAATTTCTATTCTTTTTCACTTCCCTAGACTTAGGTATTTTGCTAGAGCAACAATAATGACAAAAATGGATGAAGACAATTGTTACAGCAGCCCTTGCAAGTTAATATATCCAATTTCCCTCCAAGATGCCATTGAAATGTCCACTTTAAAAAAAAATAAAAAGAAAACCCTATTCAGATGGGAAACCAGGAAGCATGGTTATACTTGGATTAAAGAAATCTTAGAGGTATTTCTATAAGCAAAATAGCAAATGAGAAAAACGAGGTGAAAAGTCACAGAGACTTTGACATAAACCACCCACGGTGAGGCATGGGCAGCAAGGAAAGAGCTGGTCATGAATTCCAGCCACACTGCTGGCGTCTGCAGGATAAACAAAGCACATAGCAATATTGCAGTGTTGGGAGTTTAAATGATGCAAAAGATTCGAAGTTCTTTTTCTGCTATTCCTACTCCTGTTCTGTCCAACTCTATCCCCGTTATGTCTCAGAGAAGTTGGATTTGAAAAAACTGATTTGGATGTGTTTTACAGCACACAGAGTCTTGGGAAATGAAAATTCTTTCCTTAGGCTGTAGTGGGTTGGACATTCTTCGCAGAAGTAGCATTACATATTCAAGGGAAGAGAGAGAGCCCCTCAAGGCTCCAGCCTTTAGACCATATGGTACAGCTCATTCTACTCAACTTCTGCTTTGAGGTTTAGGAGCCAAGCCAGATCAAACAATAGGGTGTGATTTTCCATTCATTGTCAGTTCATTTTTCTGTGCATATACCTTTCTTTAGGACTTAATGGGGAAAAACAATGGTTGAAGGCAGAATTTGGGTGGTCTGACCTAAGGTAGTATCTTGAAAAAAAATCTTTTTTGTGTGTGAACTTTTCTCTAAACACAAACAACACAGTGTGATGAACTTTCAACATTTAGCAGCTAATAGACATATTTCATCTATTTTTAAATTAATTTCAGGAGATTGCTTTTCTTTTTTTACTATTTATTTATTTATTTATTTTTATTTGAGAGGTAGAGTTACAGACAATGAGAGAAAGAGAGACAGAGAGAAAGGTCTTCCTTCCCTTGATTCACTCCCCAAATGGCTGCTATGGCCAGTGCTGTGCCGTTCCGAAGCCAGGAGCCAGGTGCTTCCTCCTGGTCTCCCATGTGGGTTCAGGGGCCCAAGGACTTGGGCCATTTTACACCGTCTTCCCAGGCCACAGCAGAGAGCTGGATCAGAAGTGGAGCGGCTGGGACTCCAATCGGCATGGAATGCTGGCACTGCAGGCAGCGGCTTTGCCTAATACGCCACAGCACTGGACCCCCCAATTTTTTTTTTTTTTTTTTTTTTTTTAAGAAAAGCCATCTCGGCCGCAGGCGGAGGATTAGCCTATTGAGCCGTGGTGCCAGCTGAGATTGCTTTCTCTCTGTCTCTCTCTCACTGTCCACTCTGCCTGTCAATAAAGAAAAAAAGAAAAGAAAAGAAAAGCAATCTCAGGGGCTGGCGCCGTGGTGCACTAGGTTAATCCTCTGCCTGCAGTGCCAGCATCCCATATGGGCACGGGTTCTAGTCCTGGCTGCTCCTCTTCCAGTCCAGCTCTCTGCTGTGGCCCGGGAGGGCAGTGGAGGATGGCCCAAGTGCTTGGGCCCCTGCACCCACTTCTGGCTCCTGGCTTCGAATCAGCACAGCGCCGGCTGTTGCAGCCAGTTGGGAAGTAAACCAGCGGATGGAAGACCTCTCTCTCTCTCTCTCTCTGCCTCTCCTTCTCTCTCTGTGTAACTCTGACCTTCAAATAAATGAATAAATCTTTAAAAAAATTTTCGTCCCAAAGCCATGTCTACAGAATATAGTATCTTTGTAGGAGTATAGCTTTTATTACTCACTCTGCCATTCTATTACTATTTTTAAAATGATGCTTGGTACAGCAGTTTTGATGCCACTTGGGATACTCACATCCTACACTGGAGTGCCTGAGTTTGATCCCAGCTCCACTTCTAATTCCAGCTTCCTGCCAAGGAGCACACTGGGAGGCAGCAAGTGATGGCTTAAGAACTTGCGTCCTGCCACCCACAGGAGAGACCTACATTGAGTTCTCAGTTCTTGGTTTCAGCCAGGCCCAGCCCTGGCTGTTATGGGCATTTGGGGAGTGATAGGCATTTGGGGAGTGAGCCGTTTGAAGGAAGACGTCTTTCTGTCTGTCTGACTCTGCCTATCAAAAATAAATAAATAAACTTAAGAAATGATTTTGGTTTCTATTTATACACACAGAGCTTTTTGTTTTTGTTTTGCTTAATAATATATCCTAGAGTTATTACATAATAATATGTATAGATATTTTAAATTCATTTCTATAGCACTATGGTGTTTCATTGTATATGGATGTATCAGTTATGCAAGACAGCCTCCTGTTGATAGGGGTTTTTCTTCCAGTCTGTTTTGATTACAGATGGAGTTGCAATGAATAGTTTGTGTATATGCCTTTTCATGGCTTTGTATATATTTGAAATGAATTCCTAGAAATGGGATTGCTGGGGCTGGGTCAAACAATAAATTCACATACAATTTTGGCTCTTAGGTTTCTTCTTTTACTTCTGAAATCAGGTTTTTTATTTCAAATACTTTTCTTGTGTTCTGAACCTCAGAGTGTAGCTTTCTTTTCAAATCTTGTCCTGGTCCAATCATCTTTTTTCTGCATTTTTCCAATTGTGACTTACATTGGTCTTTCATGGTTTGCCTCTGTTTTGCTTTGGCTCTGTGAAAAAAAAAAAAAGGGTCCCTCTTTGTTTGTTTTTTTACTCTGTCTTCTCCTCCATTCTTTCAGTTCTTTTGTCCAGAACTCCTATTTTTTTTTTAAAGGACACATTAACCCAACATTCTCTTCCATTTATAGCTGATCATGCCATCCCTTCTCCCTGTTAGTGTTCTCGAAAGCTTCCTTCAATGATATCTTTTAAAAAAAATATTTATTTATTTATTTGAAAGAGTTACACAGTGAGAGAAGCAGAGGCAGGGAGAGACAGAGTGAGAGAAAGAGAGAGAGAGGTCTTCCATCCATTGGTTCACTTCCCAGTTGGCCACAATGGCTGGAGCTGCCCTGATCTGAAGTCAGGAGCCAAGGAGCTTCTTCCAGGTCTTGCACATGGGTGCAGGGGCCCAAGGACTTGGGACATCTTCCACTGCTTTCCTAGCCCACAGTAAAGTTAGATCAAAAGTGGAGCAGCCGGACTTGAATCAGCACCCAATGCGCTGGCCCCAGCAGTGATATCTTTACTATACCAGATGCCATTTAATGTGTTGCATTCATCAGCACACAACTATTTAAACAGTAAGCATTAAATTAAATTACAGGAATATGAAAAGATCCTTGGTGAGAGATTTTGTAATGGGTATGTCTACCCGAGAATAACATATAGGGGCCTGTGTTGTGGTGTTATGTTGTGGTGTCATGTGTTGAGCCACGGCGCCGGCCAAGCAGAGACATTTTATTTTATTCTAAAGATGTACTGATTTATTTGAAAGTCAGAGTTACAGAGGGAGAGACAAAGAGAGATCTTCTGTCCTCTGGTTCACTCTTTAGATGACCACAATGGCCAGGACTGGGCCAGGCCAAAGCTAAGAGCCAGGAGCTTCTTGCTGGCATCCCATATGGATGCTGTTTCGAGTCCCAGCTGCTCCACTTCAGATCCAGCTTCCTGCTAATGCATCTGAAAGCAGCAGAAGATGGCCCAGATACTTGATCCCCTGACACCTCCTTGGGAGACCTGAATGAAGCTCCTGGCTTCTGGATTTGGCCTGGCTCAGCCTTGGCTATTGTGGCCATTTGGGGAGTGAACCAGCAGATGGAAGATTCCTTTCTCCATGCCTCTGTAACTCTGCCTTTCAACTAAAATACATAAATCTCTTTTTAAAAAATTATATATAGATCACTATAATCCAAAAGTTGTACTTATGAAATTTATATAATTAACTAAAAGCTTTCTATTAAAAACAACAAAAATTATATATAGTATTTTATTAGAAATAAAATATCGTGGCCGGCGCCGCGGCTCAATAGGCTAATCCTCCACCTAGTGGTGCCGGCACACCGGGTTCTAGTCCCGGTCGGGGCGCCGGATTCTGTCCCAGTTGCCCCTCTTCCAGGCCAGCTCTCTGCTGTGGCCTGGGAGTGCAGTGGAGGGTGGCCCAAGTGCTTGGGCCCTGCACCCCATGGGAGACCAGGAGAAGTACCTGGCTCCTGCCTTCGGATCAGCATGATGCGCCAGTGGCCATTGGAGAGTGAACCAACAGCAAAGGAAGACCTTTCTCTCTGTCTCTCTCTCTCACTGTCCACTCTGCCTGTCAAAAAAAAATATATATATATATCATTTAGGGGCCAGCGCTGTGGTGTAGTAGGTAAATCCTCCATCTGCAGTGCTGGCATCCCATGTGGGCGCCGGTTTGAGTCCCGGCTGCTCTGCTTCCCATTCAGCTGTCTGCTATGGCCTGGGAAACAGTGGAAGATGGCCCAGGCCCTTGGGCCCCTGTACCTGTGTGGGAGATTTGGAGGAGGCTCCTGGTTCCTGGCTTCGGATCAGCTTAGCTCTGGCTGTTGCGGCCGGAGGGAGATTCAGTATCCTAACAACATTGCACTGACCACAAAAGGGAGATGCCTGTGCACATGATGATAGCAAATGTGTGTACTGCTTGACAATGAATAAGAGGGCGTACACAAAGCTCATTTTCTTGGGATGAAATCTGCTTTTTATTTCTCCTGCTGGATCAAAGATACAAGTATTTTTAGGAAACCATGAATACTGGAAGAAAATCACATAATCTAGAAGTGTAGAAGGAATTTCTAATCTTTACCTCAAAGAAGAATCTCTAAAAAAAAGTTTTTTGTATATTTAATTAAATGACAATCAGAAGTTTCTGTATATAAAAAACACCAAAAGAATAATATAGGGAAAGTTATTTATAACATACTTAAAAACAAAGCATTTGACATATAAACAGTGACCCTCCAAACAATAAGAAAAAGACAAAGACAATAGAAAATTAGCAAACACAGGATCAAGCAATTCCTTAAAAATATAACTTAATAAACATATTAAAAACATCATAGAAAACATTTTTTTTCTAGAATTAAAACAAACATAAATTTAAGCAGAGACATTTTATTTTATTCTAAAGATGTACTGATTTATTTGAAAGTCAGAATTACAGAGGGAGAGACAAAGAGAAATCTTCTGTCCTCTGGTTCACTCTTTAGATGATCACAATGGCCAGGACTGGGCCGGGCCGAAGCTAAGAGCCAGGAGCTTCTTCAGGACTCTCATGTGGGTAGCAGGTACCCAAGCACTTGGGCCATCATCCACTGCTTTCCCGGGGGCATTAGCAGGGAGCTGGATTGGGAGTGGGACAGCTGGGACACAAACTATTGCCCATATGGGATGCCAGCACTGCAAGCGATGGCTTTACCTGCTTCACCACCACAGCAGCCTAAGCAGAGACATTTAAAGACATAATATTAAGTGGTAAAAATGACATGAAGCAGAACTTGTGTAATTAGAGGTTTTCAAAAACAACAAAACACTCATGGTTATATACTTCCTCTCATGTTGGTGATTATCTCTGAGTTGTGTTATTGTGAGTAATTTCTCTTTTTTATGAATTAAAAGCTTTCTTCAGTAAATTTTTACTTCCTTTCAAATAGAAATACCAATTATTTATGTGCTTACTTACTTTTAAAGTGATAATAATGATAATAATATTCAGTGCTAGCACAGTTGTATGGAAATGGGTATTCTCATGTCCTCACAATAGCAATATACAAAAGTTCAACATTTCTGGTAGGCACTTTTACTGGAGAGAAATTCTTTTTTTTTTTAAGATTTTATTTATTTATTTAAGAGGTAGAGTTACAGACAGAGAGAGGGAGAGGGAAAGGAAGAGAGAGAGGGAGAGGGAGAGGGGGAGAGAGAGAGAGAGGTCTTCCAGCTGCTGGTTCACTCTCCAAATGGCAGCAATGGCTGGAGCTGGGCTGATCCGAAGCGAGGAGCCAGGAGCCTCTTCTGGTCTCCCACGTGTGTGCAGGGGTCCAAGCACTTGGGCCATCTTCTATCACTTTCCCAGGCCATAACAGAGAGCTGGACTGGAAAAGGGGCAGCCAGGACATGCACTGGCACCCATATGGGATGTCTGTACCACATGTGGAGGCTTAGCCTATTGTGCCACAGTGCCAGCCTAGAGAAATTCTTAAAATCTACATAATCTTTAAGTTGACAATTCTGCTTCATTTTGTTCTTTTTTATAGAAAGCTTTTATTTAATAAATACAAATTTCATAAGTACAATTTTTGGATTATAGCGATTCTTCCCACCATACCCGCCCTCCCACCCCCAAACCACCCCAACTCCTACTCCTTCTCCCATCCCATTCTTCATTAAGATTCATTTTTAATTATCTTTATGTACAGAAGATCAACTCTATACTAAGTATAGATTTCAACAGTTTGCACCCACACAGACACACAAAGTGTAAAATACTGTTTGAGTACTAGTTTTACTGTTATTTCTCATAGTACAACACATTAAGGATAGAGGTCCTACAAATGTAGCAAGTACACAGTGACTCCTGTTATTGATTTAACAATTAACACTCTTATTTATGATGTCATTGATCACCCGATGCTCTTGCCATGAGCTGCCAAGGCTATGGAAGCCTCTTGGGTCCACAAACTCTGACATTATTTAGACAAGGCCATAATCAAAGTAGAAGTTCTCTCCTCCCTTCAGAGAAAGGTACCTCCTTCTTTGATGGCCCCTTCTTTCCACCGGGATCTCACTCACTGATATCTTTCATGTAGGTCTTTTTTTTTGCCACAGTGTCTTGGCTTTCCATGCCTGAAATACACTCATGGGCTTTTCAGCCAGATTCGAATGCCTTAAGGGCTGAGTCTGAGACCAGAGTGCTGTTTAAGGCATTTGTCATTCTGTGAGTCTGCTGTGTGGCCTGCTTCCGATGTTGGATCATTCTCTCCTTTTTAATTCTATCAATTATTATTAGCAGACACTTGGTCTTATTTATGTGATCCTTTGACACTTAATCCTATCTTTATGATAAGCTATGAACTTAGACTGATCACTTTAACTTGTAACATGGCATTTGTACCTGCCAACTTAATGGGATTTGGAGTCCCATGGCAAGGTTTTAACTTTACTCTTAGAGGTAAGTCTGAGGGAATCTATGCTGAACTGTACATCACCTCCCTCTCTTATTCCCACTCTTATTTTTAACAAGGATGAATTTTCAATTGGCTTTAAATACCTAAGAATAATTCTGTGTTAAGTAAAGAGTTCAACCAATGGTATTAAGTAGAAAAAGAAAATACTAAAAAGAATAAAATAGTAAGCTGTTCCTCAACAGTCAGGACAAGGGCTGATCAAGTCATTGCTTCTCATAGTGCCAGTTTCACTTCTACAGGTTTCCTTTTAGGTGCTCAGTTAGTTGTCACAGATCAGGGAGAACATATGATATTTGTCCCTGGCTTATTTCACTCAGCATGATGTTTTCCAGATTCCTCCATTTTGTTGAAATGGCCAGATTTCATTTTTTTTACTGCTGTGTAGTAGTTCATTGAGTACATAGCCCATAATTTCTTTCTCCAGTCTTCTGTTGTTGGGCATTTAGGTTGATTCCATGTCTTAGCTATTGTGAATTGAGCAACTATAAACATTGAGGTACAGATAGCTATTTTATATGCCAATTTAATTTCCCTTGCATAAATTCAGAGGAGTGGGATGGCTGGGTTGTATGGTAGGGTTATATTCAGATTTCTGAGGAATCTCCAAACTGTCTTCCATAGTGGCTTTAACAGTTTGCATTCCCTCATGACTGGTGCATAGGGAGATTACTGATGCCATAAACAGGAGTGTCAATTTGTAAAGTCAACAACAGGAGTCACTGTGCACTTACTCCTCATGTAGGATCTCTGTCCTTAATGTGCTGTACACTGAGGCTTAATGCTATAACGAGTACTCAAACAGTATATTTCACTTTGTGTTTCTATGGGGGTGCAAACGATTGAAATCTTTACTTAATGTACACTAAACTGATCTTCTGGAAAAAAAAAAAAAAGAAATTATCAATTCCCAACTTGACTCTCACTGGGATTAAACATGACAATAGGTCTGATCTGATTTCATCATCATTTAAAAAAAATCATCTATTATTTTTCACTTTATGTTTCTGTGTGGGAGCAAGCTGTTGAAATCCTTACTTAATGTATACTAAGCTGATCTTCTGTATATTAAGATAATCGAAAATGAATCTTGATGTGAATGGAAGGGGAGAGGGAGTGGGAAAGGGGAGGGTTGTGGGTGGGAGGGACGGTATGGGGGGGGGAAGCCATTGTAACCCATGAGTCGTACTTTGGAAATTTATATTCATTAAATAAAAGATAAAAAAAAAACAGTTTGCATTCCCACCAACAGTGGATTAGTGTGCCTTTTTTCCCACATTCTTGCTAGCATCTGTTGTTTGTTGATTTCTGTATGAAAGCCATTCTAACCTGGGTGAAGTGAAACCTCATTGAGGTATTGATTTGCATTTCCTTGATGGCTAGTGGTCCTGAACTATTATTCATGTGTCTGTTGGCCGTTTGGGTTTTCTCTTTTGAAAATACCTGTTTAGGTCCTTGGCCCATCTCTTAAGTGGGTTGTTTGTTTTGTTTTTGTGGAGTTTCTTGATCTCTTTGTAGATTCTGGTTGTTAATCCTTTATCAGTTGCATAATTTGCAAATATTTTTTCCTATTCTGTTGGTTGCCTCTTTACTTTCCTGACTGTTTCTTTTGCAGTACAGAATCTTCTCAATTTGATGTAATCCCAATTGTTAATTTTGGCTCTGGTTGCCTGTGCCTCTGGGGTCTTTTCCAAAAAGTCTTTACCTGTACCAATATCTTGTAGGGTTTCTTTGATGTTCTCTAATAATTTGATGGTGTTGGGTTGTAGATTTAGATCTTTAATCCATGTTGAGTGCATTTTTGTGTAAGCTGTAAGGTAGGGGTCTTGCTTCATACTTCTGCATGTGGAAATCCAGTTTTCCCAGCATTATTTGTTGAAGAGACTGTCCTTGCTCCAGGAATTGGTTTTAGCTCCTTGATCACATATAGGTTGATTGTTGATGTTTGGATTAATTTCTGGTGTTTCTATTCTGTTCCATTTGTCTATCCATCTGGTTTTGTGCTATTACCAGGCTGTTTTAATTATGATTGCCCTGTAATATGTCTTGATATCTGCTATTGTGATGCCTTCAGCTCTGTTTTTGTTGTATAAGATTGCTTTAGCTATTCGAGATCTCCTGTGCCTCCATATGAATTTCAGCATCATTTTTTCCAGATCTGAGAAGAATGTGTTTGGTATTTTGATTGGTATCACATTGAATCTGTAAATTGCTTTTGGAAGAATTGACATTTTGATGATATTGATTCTTCCAATACATGAGCTTGGAAAATTTTTCCATTTTTTGTTATCTTTCTCTATTTCTTTCTTTAAAGTTTTGTAATTCTCATCGTAGAGATCTTTGGCATCCTTGGTTATGTTTATTCCAAGGGTTAGGGTTAGGGTTAGGGTTTTTTTGGTAGCTATTTTTTTTGTAGCTATTGTGAATGGGAAGTTCTTTCTCAGCTGTGACATTGTCTGTGTATACAAAGGCTGTTGATTTTTATGTATTGATTTTATATCCTGCTACTTCTCCAAACTCTTCTATGAGTTCCAATAGTCTCTTAGTGGAGTTCTTTGGATCCCCTAAATAAAGAAGCATATCATCTGCAAATAGGGATAGTTTGACTTCTTCCTTCCCAATTTGTATCCCTTTGATTTTTTTTTTTTCCTAATGGCTTTGGCTAAAACTTCCAGAATTATATTGAATAGCAATGGTGAGAGTGAGCATCCCTATCTGGTACCGGATCTCAGTGGGAATGCTTCCAACTTTTCCCCATTCTATATGATGCTGGCTGTGGGTTTGTCATAAATTGCCTTGATTGTGTTGAGGAATGTTCCTTCTATACCCAATTTGCTTAGAGTTTTCATCATGAAACGGTGTTGTATTTTATCAAATGCTTTCTCTGCATCTATTGAGATAATCATATGGTTTTTCTTCTGCAGTTTGTTAATGTGGTGTATTACATTGATTTCTGAATGTTGAACCATTCCTGCATATCAGGGATAAATCCCACTTGGTCTGGGTTGATGATCTTTCTTTTTATTTTTTTAAAGGTTTATTTATTTATTTGAAAGTCAGAGTTACACACAAAGAGAAGGAGAGGCAGAGAGAGAGAGAGAGAGAGAGAGAGAGAGATCTTCCATCTGCTGGTTCACTCTCTAATTGCTGCAAAGACCGGAGCTGCGCTGAGCCAAAGCCAGGAGCCAGGAGCTTCTTCCAGGTGTCCCACGTGGGTGCAGGGGCCCAAGGACTTAGGCCATCTTCCACTGCTTTCCCAGTCCATAGCAGAGAGCTGGATGGGAAGTGGAGCAGCCAGGACTCGAACTGGCACCCATATGGAATGCTGGCACTGCAGGTGGTGGCTTTACCTGTACGCCACAGTGCCGGCCCCAGATGATCTTTCTGATTCTATTGGCTAGAATTTTATTTAGGATTTTTGTGTCTATGTTCTTCAGGGAATTTGGTCTGTAAATCTCTTTCTCTGCGGCATCTTTTTCAGGTTTAGGAATTAAGGTGACGCTGGCTTCGTAGAAAGAAGTTTGGAGGATTCCCTCTCTTTCAATTGTTTTTAATAGCTTGAGAAGAATTGGAGTTAGTTCTTCTTTAAATGTTGAATTCAGTAGTGAATCCATTCAGTCCTGGGCTTTTCTTTGTTGGGAGGGCCTTTATTACTGATTCAATTTCTGACTTGGTTATGGGTCTGTTTAGGTTTTCTACGTCTTCATGGTTCAATTTGGGTAGATTGTATGTGTCCAGGAAGCTATCCATTTCTGCTAGATTTCCCAGTTTGTTGGCATATAACTCTCTGTAGTAATTTCTGATGACTCTTTTTATTTCTGTGGTGTCTGTTGTTACATTCCCTTTTTCATCTCTAATTTTATTAATTTGGGTTTCATCACTTACCTAATCTAGTAGTGAAGTGTTGTGTTCTTTTGGGAGTGTCATGTTGTCTTCCTTATTCCTGTTTCTTGGATTGTTGTGCTTGTTGTCTAGCATTTGTGGAGATACTCGTTGGTTTCTTCTTCTTCTCCCCTCTCCCTCTGCTGTGGTGGCTTTTATTGTTGTACTATGACTCTGTAGATAAGTGGACTGTCTGCTTTCAGTGAATCTCTAGAGGCTTAGAGTGGGTGTGGCCAAAGAGCTCTGTTCAGTTCTCCAGGGTTAAGGGCATGCCTAGGGTGATACACCAAGGTTTGGCCTGGTAAATCTTATTTCTCTTTTTTTATTGAGAAGGGAAGTATAATCTGCTAAGCTGAGCTCTTCTCAATGGAGACCAGTGCCTGAGCACCAGCCCCAGTGGGTATAATATTCATCTGCTGTGTCCCAAGGACCACACAAAGGATCCGTGCAGTCCTCAGTGTAAGTTCAAATTCCCCAGCAATGTCTCTCACTGGGTAGCCATGACCCCCTGAGCTTGTGGCGTCTTCCACTAAGACTGCCACACCGTGAGTTCTCCCACACGCCCTCAGTTTGTTTTTTTTTTTTTTTTTCATTTTCTCACAGTCCTGGTTCAGAAGCTTCACACAGTCACAAGCTCCTAGCCCCCTGTAGTTTCTCACCACCAGTCAGGAGTCTCTGCTCGGCTGCCAGGTGCAGACTCAAGCTGGCAGAGCTGTTACGTATGTCCAAAATGGCGCCTGCTCTATTGGCTTGTGTGCCTTTGTGAAGTGACTGGAGAGAGAGAAACATGTCTGTACCATCCCTTTTTATTTCTTGCCTCTAGTTAGGCTGGTGCACTTTCCCCCATGGGGCTTCAGGCCTCATTCCCTCTAGGCTCTTCCAGCCACTTTTTCACCAATTTCTTGGGCTACTGCAATCTTGTCTCACTTCACTTTCCAGTGCTGGTGTATAGACTCTCAGCTGTTGGAGTCCCAAGTGTGGGTGCCCATGTTCTCCATGTAGGTCTACCATGTCCCTCTAATTTTAGTAGAGTTTCCTCTGCCATTTTTTCCCTGAGACTAGACTATCTCCACTTTTTTTTTTTTTTTTTTACTATCTTCTCCTGGGCTAGAGCAGTAAGCTCCCTCACTGCTCTACCATCTTGGAACCCAAAACTAAATAACATTTAAAAATTGAATTCTTGAGGCACACTTGCTATATTTCAAGTATTCGATGATTTCATGTGAATAAAGGCTCCTGGTTCACGTTCATCTTAAAATATATGAAGGGCATACAATAGAGAAATAAGAACACTCATTATGATGCTGCTATTTCTAGTTGGGATTTGTGAACTTCAATAGTCAAAATAAATGGAATTTAAAAACTATGTAGAAATTACCACAAAAAAACCCCAGATCATCATCAAATAAATTTGAAAAACACTATTTTAAAGAAATTCAACATTTTTTAGACATAGACATTTCAAATTTTAGTAGCTAGTGTGTATCCTAACAGATCAAATAGTCAGTATTTTCCAAACTTGTTTTATTATGGAACGTACTGGTTGTTTTCCTCAGTGTACCCATTAGACTCTTTTATAATAATGTTTAGAGAACATTGGTTTTGGAAAAAATTGTTATATGCCCACAAAGTCACTCAGATGGTATTGTAGAGGATTGCATGACATGGGAAGGTGTTCACAATACCTATAAAATGATAACGCAAGTTACAGAAAATCCTGCACAATGTAATCTCATTATTAGAAACCTGTGAGTGAGCTGAAAAGAAACTGGACAAAAAATAGTAATGGCAAAATATTAAAAGTGGTTATGTCTGGGTAATGGAAAGTGGGCAATTTTTATTTTTTCCTTTTGCTTGTACACAGTTAATAAGACTTCACAATGAGCATATATTACCATTGAAATAAGGAAAATGATAAGAGTTATAAAAATGATGTAGATGAATATGTAGTATATTATTCACAATGTGCTCTGTGGGAAAGGAGGTTGCAAATGCAGTTTGTTCACTATAATTTCCTTTTTAAAATACTCACATATATGGATAGCTGTGCAAGAGAAAAAGAAAATGTACCAAGAAATTAAGTTATAATTTGGAGTTGTATCTGAGATTACAGAACATTTTTAAGTGCTTTTATGGGAGAGGATATATTAAAAAACTTTCTACAGTGAATCTTTTAAAGCTGTATACAAATACCTGATTTTAGAAACATGGAGATAAAAAAGACACATATATCTCCCTCTTGTGGGTCTCTTGCTCCAAAGAATAAGACTTGGAAAATTCTTGATGATCCAAGTGAGTGGGGTGCAGACAATCCAGGAAGAGAGGGAGATGTTACATTGTATGGAAAATGTATTAGGACACAGATTTAATTTTTCATCTCTTAAATATCTATTTTTTGTGTTTAACAATGTACAAAATATACTAGCATAGTGGTGCACTATAGAATTTACAGATATAATACAGTTGTCCCCCAGTGTCCAAGGCAGATTGATTCCAGGAACCCCCACATTTACAAAAAAATCTGCAGGTGCACACATCTCTTATATAGCATGGTGTGATGTTTGTATATACAGTAACATCTGCACATCTTGCCATATACTTTAAATCATCTTTAGATTCCCTACAATACCTATTGTAATGTAAATGCTAAGCAAATAATTGGTATACTGTATTAGTTTTTAAAAAGGTTTATTTGAAAAGCAGAGAGATAAATCTGCACATATGAAATACATGAAAGTTGTATAACATATAAAATTAGAGAAAAAGAAAAGCAGAGATAGAGAAGGATTTTGGCTGGTGCTGCTGCTCACTAGGCTAATCCTCTGCCTGCAGCGCCAGCACAGGTTCTAGTCCCGGTCAGGGTGCTGGATTCTGTCCCGGTTGCTCCTCTTCCAGTCCAGCTCTCTGCTGTGGCCCTGCTGTAGTCCAGCTCTCTGCTGTGGCCCGGGAGTGCAGTGGAGGATGGCCCAAGTGCTTGGGCCCTGCACCCGCATGGGAGACCAGGAGAAGCACCTGGCTCCGGGCTTTGGATCGGTGCAGCGTGCCGGCCGTAGCAGCCATTTGGGGAGTGAACCAATGGAAGGAAGACCTTTCTCTGCGTCTCTCTCTCTCTCACTGTCTAACTCTACCTGTAAAAAAAAAAAAAAAAAAAAAGAGAGAGAGAAAGAGAGAGAGAGAGAAGGATTTTTTGCATCTGCTGGTTCACTCCCCAAATACCTGCAGATGTTGGACTAGGCTGAAGCTGGGAGCCTGAAACTCCATACCAGTCTCCTTTGTGCATGGCAGGGACTTAACTACTTGAGCCGTCATCTACTGCCTTCCCAGTTGCATTAGAAGGATGCTGGATCAGAAGTAGAGTACCTGGGACTTGAACCAGGAACTCTAATAAGGGATACAGGTGTCTCAAGTAGCTGCATAACCCACTGTGCCACAATGCCTCCCCCAATAGCCTGTATTGTTTAGGAAAAAAAAGTATGCACATACTTAGTATGGAGCAGAGCTGGGACTGAAACCAAGGCACTCTTACATGGGTTGCAGTTGCCCCACCATCTTAACCACGATGCCAAATGCCCACCCCTGAATAATTTTGATCCTCAGCTGGTTGAATCTGCAGATGCAGAACCGATAGATAAAGAGGACCTGCTATGGATACATCAGAGGTACATTCTCCAACAGTTTTTTCCCGCAGTTGCACGATCAAGACTATTTGTTAACCACAACTCTAAAGCATTGAAACACCATGGTCAGCTGCCATTTCCAGTCTTCTAAAAGATGCTCTACTGACTACATGGGTTTTATTCTGTGAGGTAATGTTCAAACCTTCTTTAGAAGATCCCATTTCTCCACTCTACTCAGATTCCCAGGTCTCAATCTGTGCTTTTCAGACATGGGAAAGGACATTATTTTGATACAATAGCCACCAAGGCTGCACGTGTAATATATGCCTAGTGCACCATTTCTCAATGCATGGTAGGGTTGCTCTCTTGGCTCCCTGCATGGAGCCATGTGGTCAGCTTTGAGCAATGAGCTGCTGTGTGTGGTAGACCCTGTGTTACTCCTTGTTCAGGCATTTGATTCCTATGGGGGGAACCTCCCTCCACCACTGCGACCAGCAGTGTTTAACCTTGTGGGGACTCCTCCAGCCCAACTGAGGTGGAAAGCAATTGTGACAGAGCGGAGCTGCATACCGAGTCTCCTCATGTACTCTACTGGGTGGTTTTTATTTCTACTCACGCACAATCCTATTTACTTTGGAAATAGCCTTAATTTTTTCATTTCAGCTAGTTTTCCTTTTTATGCCACCAACTAAGAGATGACAAAGCAAAAATGAAAGGTCAACCATGATTTTTGTATCAAAAGAGGATATGCATCATCTTGCATTGTTTTGTTAAAGAGAGCTATACCCCTTTACAGGGCATAGACAGTAATCACCCCTATTTGTTTAAGCTCCTGAAGTTTGGGGGTTACTTGTTCCTAAAGCCCAACCAAACTAAACCGGTGCTGACTTTGAAGTCAGAGTTCACCTGTTAAGCCCAAGAGTGTACCTGTTGGGCTTAAACCAATCAATATAAGTCCTTTCCTTGATTCTTAGTGATCTTTTATGCCTTTGTGGGTTTAGGAATTACTTATTTGTGACCAACCTCAGGGAGTACTTAAGTATTTAGAACATTTTTATATAAAGAAACAAAAGTTACTAGGTTTTTCTGAGGACCTTAATTCATTATTCTACTAAGAAATTGCCTTTCATTCTCTATACATTTCCACAACGGTCTCTCCCCAGGCTTGTCCTAATTCTTACCCAGTTGTTAAGGGATTATGGTAGAGTTATAGCATATAGAGGACTGAGGTTTTAAAGTCAGTGAACAGAAAATACTACATAAAATATGAGAGTACTTTAAAAAGCTTGTGGAAAGTGGAATGAAGGGACATTTATTTTCTTTAGAAACTTGAAATCCATACATATGAGGCATCTTCAAAAAGATTATGAGAATGTATATTTTGACCAGACTATGCATGGACTTAATTTTTTTTGCATCAAAATATATACCTTTTGGGGCAGGTATTGGAGTGCATTGTGTTAAAGTCACCACTTGGGATGCCCCACATCCCATATCAGAGACCCTGAGGCTGAGTCCCAGTTCTGCTTCTGATATATGAATCTGTATTCTCCATATTTATCTATCTGTCTGTCTATCTACCTATCTATCTATCTCTGTCTCTACCTGTCAGTTTTCTTTTCAAATAAATCAATAAATACACTTTGAAAAAGTCCTTTAATTCTATTCTTCCAAAAACTTTTTTTTTTTTTTGACAGGCAGAGTGGACAGTGAGAGAGAGAGACAGAGAGAAAGGTCTTCCTTTGCTGTTGGTTCACCCTCCAATGGCCGCCGCGGCCGGCGCGTTGCAGCCGGCGCACCGCGCTGATCCGATGGCAGGAGCCAGGAGCCAGGTGCTTTTCCTGGTCTCCCATGGGATGCAGGGCCCAAGCACCTGGGCCATCCTCCACTGCACTCCCGGGCCACAACAGAGAGCTGGCCTGGAAGAGGGGCAACCGGGACAGAATCCGGCGCCCCGACCGGGACTAGAACCCGGTGTGCCGGCGCCGCTAGGCGGAGGATTAGCCTAGTGAGCCGTGGCGCCGGCCTCCAAAAACTTTTTGAAGTACACTTATAGGTAATTCATTCTTAAAATGTTTTTTCCATGAAGTATTATGATTTTTAAAAGTATCAGTTACAGCTCTAGAGCATTAAAACCCTTGAAATCTGTTGCAATACTTTTAAAAATAGTACACAATAGATACACAAACTTGCATGTACGCAAAAATAATATCACAAAAGGTCATCAAAAAGGTCATAGAAAATATGTATTATGAAAAAATACACAAGGATATCAATAGTTTTGTGCAAAAATGAATGTTTCTCTTGTTTTAGATTTATTTTTATTTACCTGAAAGGCAGAGGGAGAAAAAGAAATAGAGACAGACAGATAGAGCTCTTTCTTTCACTGATCCACTCCCCAAATGCCTGCAATAATAGCTGGGTAGGATCAGATTGAAGCCAGGAGCCTGGAACTCAGTCTAGGTCTCCCATGTGGATCGCAGGGATCCAACTACTTGAACCACCACTGTGATCTCTCAGAGTGCACCTTAGTAGGAAGCTGGAATTAGGAGAGGAGCTTCGACTTGAACCTAGGCATCCCAAGTGGTGGCGTCTCAACGGCAGCACCCTATGTATGTCTCCTAAATTTTCTTTTAATGCAATTTTCAACAGACTCTTTGAAGTGTCATAGTCAAGAATACATAAGTGACTGCACCTACACTCACAGGAGTCACACCTAGTGTGAAAGATGCTTGTGCTTTGAGATGCTCAAGGCAATTGAGATTGACGGGAATGGTGGATGAATATTGTCTATGTCATACTCACTTTCAAGCATGGGCTTATAGAGTACTTGATGGGCAGAATTTCCTGTGCTGTTCAAAAATGTTCTTTGTTCCCCTTTTGCCATACTTGCAGCATTTTGAACTTTTAGTTGTTAAATGCACAAATGTCATGGTCACACCAAGCTTTCTAATTCTAGCATGTGAGCCATTTCTTTCTCTCTTATAAATGGTTGACTTTTCCTCTTTATGGAAAGCAAAGCTGGTGGCTACTGATGAGGAGATTTCCTATTTTAGCCAAATGGATGCATGTTCACTCCAGGAATATCAGCTAAGTTGTCACCTACCCGTCAGCCGCGACTGTACCTATTCTGATGTCCGACTTCTGAAGAGCCAGGCCCCAGAATGAGGGTTGTGCTGTCATCTGAATTGGATGCTCTCTTACCCTCTCTGCTCTCACCCACCTGCTGTGTGCTTTGGGAGGTTGCCTCAGGTGGCTGCTTACCCAGGCTTCCTAGCCCCCGGGTTCTGGTTGTGTTAGGCATGTGGGAGGTACCAGTGGGAGTTGGGATCATCAGATGAGAGAGATTTCCACTCCTCTCCACCCAGTCAGGCTGCAGGGTCATATTGCTCTCATTCCTTCTGAGCTGGGGTTGGCGATGGCTTTCACCATGATTAGTCTTGAGGTGTTGCACCTCCCAGTGTTGATTTTTCTTACCTCTGCCCACTACTTTCTAAATAGTCTCTTCATCAAGCACTCTTCAATTACCACCCCACCCCGAGCGTGATTTGTTTCCAAATGGTACCCCAACCCTTACAGATTTGTGGGGACCTACAGTAACACCAGCAAGTTCAAGCTACATGAATTTTCCAAGAAATAAGTGTCTTGTGGGAAAACTGCCTCCAATTCTTAAAAAAGTAATTGAACAATTAAGATGTGAAAGCATGTGAAGCACAATAGAAGGAATTCCCATGCATCTAAAGAAATAAAAATATCAGTGTTGGCAAAATATTGATTTTTTTTTACATCTTGTGAAGTAACATTTCCACAGGGTTTTTGAGCTGAGAATTCAGATCAGGACCCGCTTTGCTCACAAGATGCCAGATTGCAAGGTGAGAGATGCCAGGTTTGAACTTGTAAGCAAGTAGGTGTATGTGTGGCTAAGAGAGAAATATCTGAAATAGGCTTTAAGGAATGATGTGGTTGGTGACCCAGCAGGAAAGCCATAGAAGTGATTGCTGTTTCTTGAGTCAGTAGGTGTGAGGTCAATACACCTGCTCTGGTATGGCAGGCTTGCATTGAAATCTTGACTCTCTTACTTGTTCCCTCTGTGACCTTGAAGAAGCCTTTTTAAGGGAGACTCTGAAATGCCCATTCTCTATGGCGAGAGATGTCCAAGATGGCTTGGTGTATAGTGATGCGTGAAGGCGCTCTTCCTGTACACAGGGCTCGCTCTCTAGCAGGGGAGCTGGATATGCAGGCTGATAAACACAACGCACCGTGACATGCCATGAAGGTGTCAGAGTCTTACGGTAACAATCAGTGGGATGGAAGGAAGGATTTTAGACCCACACCATAAGTGTAGGCGAGGAGACAGGCCCACTCCGCAAGTTCTAGCTCAGACCTGACTTCTGGCTCTCAGCTAAGTTGTCATCTCTCCACGGTCGGTTTCTGCTCAAATGGGCCTGTTTTGCTGTCTAGAAGTTTTCTTATTTCTCTGTCCAGGGTTTTAAAGTACCATGAATTGCAGGATAAGAAAATCCAGAGGAGCAAATGGGTCTGTTGTTGGCACTGCCATATTAAGGCAGTTTTCCATGCTCTTTTATTTGTTGAGTAGAAAAGAATAAGAGCTCTGGAATGCCACCACTTGGATTCAAATGCCAGGTTCACCATTTATTTCCATACATTGGTAATAACACCTGCCTCCTGGGGTTGTATAAGAATTAAATAAGGTGCTGTATGTATGGACCTAGGAAAATGTCTGGGATATGATAACCCTCAATATCTCTTAGCTGTTACTGGTTTTGTTTCTTTCTTTTTTCTTTTTTTTTTTTGGCACTAGAATGTAAGCCCCTGAAGGTAGAACTTTAGAGTTTTGTTCCAGTGCTATTAGTCTAGTGTTTAGGAAAATGTCAGACAATATATACTTTCAATAAATATCTGTTGAATGGCTAAATGAATGCATAGATTTTCTTATTTTCCTTTCCCAGAACTTGGAGTGCTTTTGTTCTTGCCCTACCCAGCCTGCATAGTAGCCCTTGCAGGATGCTTCCATTGGCAGTGAATACTTTAGTACGTACACACCCATTCGTTCAGCCAACAACTTTGTTAGTGAGTGATAAAGATAAAAAAGATGGCTCAGACTCTGTGTCTGCACTCCATGTAGGGCATAGGAAGATTGCCTGCCATGTGCTGGGGATCTCAAGCATCAAGGGTGAGGTGTGTGTTCAAGAGATGAAGTTGGAGAAGTAGACTTGAGCCATATCCTGGAGCACATGGCAGGCTGCTTTAGGTTGGATTCCCCAGAAGCAGTCCCTGAGATCAGGATTCATATGCAAGTGATTCATTAAGACCATGTGATAATGGAGGAAGCACGATGGTGATCAGGAAGAAGCCAAATGTGGTAGCCAGCACCCAAGATGTCCCTCAGTGACGCCCCGCTCCTGGTATCCTTTTGTATAGTCACCTCCCACACTGCAGTGGGGCTGATCTGGGCACCGCTAGCTCTTTCCTTCTCTCTATTTCCTTTGGGAAGAGACAGCAGCCCTATGGAGAGGCCCATCTGGAAAAAGACTGGAGCTACTTGCCAACAGCCATGTGAGTGATCTTGGAGGCAGAGTCTCTATTCCCATCAGAGGCCTTGCAGCTCAGGCTGACAATTGGACTGCAACCTCATGAGTGGCCCTGAGCCAGAGCTTGCTGGCAAAGCGGCCCCAGATTCCTGACCCTGAGGTGTACTATGTGGCATAATGAATGCTTGTTGTTTGAAGGCATCAGTTTTTGGAGAGAAATTTTATGCAGTAATGCGTGAGTAGTACAGCAAAGAAGGGTGTGATTTCAGGGGAAGTCCTCACTTTAAGTTGATCTTGTTGGGGACCTCAGAGTTTGCCCTTACTTGAGATCAAGGATCTGGGCTTTTACACTCTGTATGTAATAATCATTGCTTATAGGTGGCCCTGACATTTCTGATCTCTGTACCCTATGAATAAGAGGACTCTCTTTATGCAAGAGAATCTAAGGTGTGGGTCCTTAGAGACAAAGTATATAGAAACTAGGGATAGACAGACAGCCAGGAATAGCAGGAGAGATTCAAGGGGGACTGGGGCCTTTTCAGCTTCCATACCTGGCCTTGGACTTTGGCTTGTAGGTGCTAGGGAGCCATCACAGGTTCTCAAGCAAAGACTTGGTATAATTTGTTTTCTGTTTTGGTCTTTATCTCACTGGCAACCAAAGAGGTAGATGAAACTGACCTACAATGATTTAGGGCACAGATGCCAAAGACTGGAAAGAAGCAAGGGTGCAAGAAAGATTTGTAGGCAAAGTCAGCATGATGGTGACAGAGAATCGAGGCACAGAAGAGGGATGCATTGTGGATGCTCCCCAGGCTCTTAACTTGGGTGTAAGTGAGGGAGGAGACAGTGAAGGGAAAGAGAGAGAGACAGGACACATTGAGAAATGGAAGAAGGACTCAGATCCTGCATTCAAAAACCACAAGCCAAAGTGGGCATTTGGCCTAGTGCTTAAGATACCTGCATCCCCTATCAGTGTGCCTGGGTTCAGTTCCTGGGTCCAGCTCCTCATTCCAACTGCCTGTTAATGCAGACTCTGGGAGGCAGAAGATGATGGCTCATTTAATTGGATCTGTGCCACCTATGTCTGAGACCTAGATTGAGTCCCCAGCTTCTGGCTTTGGCCCAATCCAGTGCAAGGACTCCAACTGTAATCCACCCCCCACCTCCACCTCTCTCTCTCTCTTCTCCTCAAATACATACATACATTTAAAAAGAACTGCCATCTTTAAGTTCTCTGGGCTAGTTTCCTCCTTCCCTCCCCTCTTCTCTGCACTCATCTGCACTTGATAGCTACTGCATGGACCTTGCTAATTCTGTGAGATTCACAGTCATGATCTAGGCAGCTTTCCTGTGTTGAATTTAAGGCAGGGTCACAGATGTAAACAAATAATTAATAGTATGTGATAAGGACCACAGCTTTTGAAAATAAACATTTTCTTATTCCAATCATTTCTCCACTGTAACCTTTCTTTGCATCCTCTCTGCTTTTCCTCTGGTCTAGTTTCTCTCATCCTTCTTCTTCTCTCCATTTTCCTTCCCTTCACTCCTTTCCCTCATTTAACACCTCTGTTGAAAGTGCCTCTGGGTGCTGCCCGTGTTTCTGCCTTTGCTGTGCTGTCACTGCTGCTGTGTTACTTAGCCCTGCAGTACCTGCAGAAAACGTTCTCCCAGAATCAAACCGTGCGTGTGTCTGCATCAATGGTTTTGTGTTGGTGGGGTTCCCTTGAGAGGCTGGTGCCCGCGATGTAGAGTTCGATATTCAGCCACACTGCTTAGGGGGTTCATGAAGTCCTGTGTCTCAGGTGTTCGAATGACAAGGTGTTTGGGTTTCAGAGAATTGTCACTCCTTAGCAGGCATGCATAGTTCACAGAGATCATAATCAACTCTTGAATTTTCTAGTTCCAAGTCCCCCTGGGGTCTCAGGACTCTGCTGGTGCCCCCCGTGGCTGGTGAGACGCTCATCCTCGTAGATCTGCTGGAGAAGTGGGCTCAGTGCAGACAACAGGATTGGCACGGACACTTTTGGAGTTTATCAGTCCTCAGCCGGCTCCCTATCTCCAGTCCTGTGTTTCAGAGGGGGCTCAAATGTCCATTTCTCTCCTACTTCCTCCTAGCTTTGATCCTGTTCCTGTCCATATCTTTCCACATTGTCCCAGCCACTTCATAGAAGGGGATGAGAGTAGGATTGGCAAGCTAGGACCCTCCACGTGGGCTCGGAGGTGACGATGTCTTTAATTTCTAGCGCTTTAGTCACCTCCAATCCTGAAATGACTGCTTAAAGTAGCACAAGAAAAACACAGCAGCAGCAACTCACTCTGTTTGTGACCTGGTTGGTAATTAGGTTCAGATTCAGTTCTGCCCTTTCTCTTCACTTCCTGGTCCCAAGGGCTTGGTTTTTCTCTTGAGGGTTTGTTAAAGCAAAACTAACAACTCTATCTTCCTGCCACTGGGAGTCGACAACAGGAGATACTGCTCTGAGTTGGAAGATTCTTGTTATAAGAGGATCTTCATAAGACTTTTAAGGTGGCATCCAGCTTGGGGTTAGCACTGGCAGTTTCTTGCCTGTATCGTCTTCCAGGTTTCTGTGCTGTTCACTCTGGGATCAGAGTGGCTGAGACTTGTCGACTAAGCCTTGCTGTTCAGTTAGGGGCTGAACTTTGTGCTCTGGTTCTAATGTAGAGAGACACTATCAATTTTGTTAAGTAATTTTTAAACAGCGTTTATTTATTATTTTAAAAAGCATATTTCAGACGCAGAGAAAAGTGAGATTGAGAGAGAGAGAGAGAGCAGTCCCGAGAGAGAGAGAGAGGTCCCAGGAGAGAGAGGGAGGGGGAGAGAGAGCCCCTCTGCTAGTTCATTACCTCAAATGCCCATAACATGGGGATGCCAAAGCCAGAAGCCAAGAACTCAACCAGGGCTTCCATGTAGGTGGCAAAGACCCAACTACTTAAGCCATCACTGCTGCTTCCCAAGGTGTGCATTAGCAGAAAGCTGGACTGGAAGCAGAGTAGCAAGAACTCTATACCAGACACTCTGATATGAGATGCGGGTATCCCAAGTGATGCTTTAACCACTTGGCCAAATACCTGGTTCTGTTTGAGTAATTTTTAATCATGAACACAAAAGTAGCATTATAGGCTACTTATTCATTGATCCGTCTAATAAGTGACCTAAGTGAGCTGGTGTGGTGAGTCAGATTCTGATTGACCTCCAGGGAGCAAGGAAAGTTGTTTAATATTAAATGGTATCATACATGGGCAAGAAATGTTGAGTTTTAGGTTGGTGGATTTAGAAAGGTGTCTAGGTGTCTAGAATATCTCCCTAATCTTTATTTTAACTCATCACTGCTCATCATTGATATGTTAATAATTTTTAAAAATTATTTATTTAATTTGAGATGCAGAGAGACACACAGAGAGAAAGACACACACACACACAAAGGGAAAGGAAGAGGGTGTAGGAGTGGGAGAGGGGAGCGAGAGAGAGAAAAAGAGAGAGGGAGAGAGAGAGAGAGAATATGTGAGAGACAGAGCTCTTTTTGTTGATTCACTCCCCAAATGCCCGTAACACCTGAGGCTGGGTCAGGCCAAACTGAGGAGCTGGGAGCTGAGTCCAGGTCTGTCATATGGATGGAGGGGCTCCAACTACTTGAGCCAGCATCTGCTGCCTCCCAGGATGCACAGTAGCGGGTAGCTAGAATTGAAGCAGAGCCAGGACGCAAACCCAGGAACTGCAGTAGAGGATGCAAACATTACAAGCAATGTTTTAACCACTGACCAAATTCCCTCTCCAGACACATTGTGGAATTCACTTCGCTAATATTTTTTTTGAGGAATTTTGTGTCTATGTTGATGAGAGATCTTGGTGTGTAGCTTTTTATTTTTGTAATATCTTTGTCTTGTTTAGTATTAAGGTTATTTTAGTGTCATAGAATGAATTAAGAAGTAATTCCCTGTTCGTCTCTCTTCTGGAAGAGTTTGTAGAGAATTGGTAAAAATTTCTTCCTTAAGTGTTTGGTAGGATTCACCAGTGAACCCATACGGATCTGATGTCTTCTGCTTTGGGGAGTTATTACTTTCTTTAATAGATACAAGCCTACAGCACTGTGGTGCAGCGGGTTAACACCCTGGCCTGAAGCGTTGGCATCCCATATGGGCGCCCATTCGAGTCCCAGCTGCTCCTCTTCTGATCCAGCTCTCCACTATGGCCTGAGAAAGCAGTAGAAGATGGCCCAAGTCCTTGGGCCCCTGCACCTGCTTGGGAGACCAGGAAGAAGATCCTGGCCCCTGGCTTCGGATTGGCACAGTTCTGGCTGTTGTGGCTAATTGGGGAGCGAACCATTGGATGGAAGACCTATCTCTCTCTCTCTCTCTCTGTCTGTCTGCCTCTCCTCTCTCTGTGTAACTCTGACTTTCAAATAAATACATAAATCTTAAAAAAAAGATATAAGCCTACTCAAATTGTCTATTCATGTTTTGGAAGTTTTTTCTTTCAAAACAGTTGGCCCATTTCATATATGTTATCAAATATGTATACATAGAGTTGTTCATAATATTCCTTTATTATCCTTTCAATGTCCGTAGGATCTATGGTGATTATCTCCTCTTTCATTTCTGATATAAGTAATTCATACCCTCTTACTTTTCTCTTAGTCTGATTAGAGGCTTATCAATTTTATTTGTTTTTTCCTAAACACAGATTTTAATTGTGTTGATTTTTTCTATTGATTTCATTGATATCTGCTCTAGTGTTTATTAATTCTTTTATTTAGTTTACTTTAGATTTAGTTTTCTTTTTCTAAGTATAAATTTAGATTATTGATTTTAGATCCATCCCTTTTCTAATATATGCATTAACTGTTATACATTTAATTTCCCTGTAAGCACTGCTTTCATTGCATCCCACAAATTGTGATAAGTTATGTTTTCATTTTCAGTTAGTTCAAAATATTTTAAATTTCTCTTGAGATTCTTCATTGACTCATGTGTTTATGTAGAAGTGTTTTGTTTAAACAACATGAATTTTTAGATATTCCCGTTAGCGTTCTTTTATTGATTTCAATTTAATTCCATTGTGGTCTGAGGGAAGACATTGTAATTTCTGTTCTCTTAAAGGTTGTTTATGGCCCCATATGTGACCTATTTTGTTAAAAGTTCTGTGTAACCTTGAAAAAAATGATACTCTGCTGCTATTGGATGAAGTAGTCTATAGCAGTCAATTGTATTTAGCTGACTGATGGCATTGTTGAGTCCAACTGTCCTCACAATTTTATGCCTCCTGTATCTGTCCTTCTCTGATAGAAAAGTGTCGACATCTCCAGTTATAATATTAAATTATTTCTTTTTGTAGTTCTATCAAATTTTGCCTTGTGTAGTTTGGTGCTCTATTGTTGGCTACATGCATACATGTTCATAACTGTTATATTTTCTTAACGGAAATGACTTTCCTCATTATATAATGCTCCTCTCCTTGTTTTTAAGTCTGCTCTTTATGAAGTTAATATAGCTATTCCTACTTTCTGTTCCTCTTCTTTTAATGATTTATGTATTTATTTGAGAGGCAGCGATACAGATATATATATATAGAGAGAGGTCTTCTATCTACTGGTTCACTCCCCAAATGGCCACAATGGCCAGAGCTGGGCCAATCCAAAGCCAGGAGCCAGGAGTCAGGCGCTTCCTCTAGGTCTCCCATGTGGGTGCAGGGGCCCAAACACTAGGGCCATCTTCCACTGCCTTCCCAGGGCATTAGCAGAGAGCTGGATTGGAAGAGGAGCAACTGGGACATGAACTAGTAGCCATACGGATGCCAATGCTGCAGGCAGAGGCTAAGCCTACTATGCCACAGTGCCAGCCTTCCTACTTTCTTTTGATTAACCTTAGCATGGTATAACATTCTCCATCCATTTACTTTTAATCCATATATGTCTTTATAATTAAAGTAGGTTTCTTGTTTTTTGATCCACCATGACAATCTCTGTCTTTTCAATGGCTCATTTAAACTATTAATGTCCAAAGCAATTATTAATATGTACCACATGAAAAAAGTTCTATAAAAAGTCTTTAGTAATGGGGTGGTAAGGTGTGAGCAGAGAGGAAGATTTCTCTCATCCTATGATCATCCTATGATCTGTTAATGCATTTGTGTGTGTCTCTGGACCGTGAACGTCACATTTGCTTCCTACTTTTTCTCTCTTCCCTTAGGAGGGTCAGGATGGCCACAGTGGTTGGGGTTGGGAAATTCCCTTCTCCCACATGGAAGGCTAGAGTGGACTGGAGTTGGATGTTTTTTTTCTCCCTGCAGGGTAAGCCCTGATTAAATAGTTTCCTGGAAGAACAGACTTTGTTAGAAACAGCAACATACTCTTGTCTATTTCAAAATGGTAACTTCTTCCTTCCTTGGGCAGGAGCACAGGGGGATTTTTTTTCTCTGGCACCCACTGTGAGAGCCTGAAGTTCCAGAATGTAAAGCTCAGGGAATTGTGGGGTCCCTATGACTGAGTATGTCTGAAGCTTTGACTGTCAGATTGGTTCATATTGAGCAACCAGCAATTACATTTCGTGTCAATTACATTTCGTGGGTTCTCATCTTGGCACTCGTTCCCAAAGTGGTTTCTGCTGGTGAGTCTGTTAAAGTAAGCTGTGATTTCAGTAAGCGAGAGTCTCTGCTCCAGAAGCCCTGCCTATCTCTCCGATGTGGGGGCAACGGTTTGCCCTGTGCTGTCTCCTGTCTTACATGTCCAAGAGTGGTTGAGTTTTCAAGTCTCTGAGACTTACTTGTCGCCGAAATGGAGCAGCAACTTCTAAGCTTCTGATGTGCAGAACTGGAAACCAGAGTCCTATTTTTAAAAATCACAATTAAAAAAATCTCTAACCATTTGAGTTCTCTCATGATATGTGATTCCAGCATGCGCGCAGGGAAGGATCCGTTTGTGGTTCTCATGAAATTACAGTCAAATATTGGCAGGTGCTTTAGTGAATTAGAAGTTGAACTTCATCTGTGTGGTTGGTAGTTGATGCTGACTATTGGGAAATCAGCACAGACCATTGATTGGAGAATCTCTGTTATAGGCTCCCCAGATGTCTTGAGCTTCCTGATTAGCGTGCTGGCCTCAGGTCAGTCAAACCTTTTAAATGATAGCTCAAGGCTCCAACACAAGTGTTCCAAACAAAAGCAAAAACTACAGTCTTTTTCCGGATATAGTTTCAAAGACACATAGTATTACTTCTACCACATTCTATTGGTCACAGCTGAGCCACAAACCTTCCCCTATTCAAGAGGAAGGGACATAGACTCCAACTCTCTGGAAGGTTTGTTAAAGAACTGGTTGATATGTTTTTTAAACTGCCACAGTATTTAAGACTGAAGCACATTAATTCCTGACATCTCCATCCCAATGGCAAGGTGGGAGATAGTGAGTTGTGCAAAAGACAGTTTTCAGCTCAAGGACCTGGGCATATCTCTCTTTCACATTTCCAAAGGACTAGATCAGCGTTGGCAGCCTTCTGTAAAGGGCCAGATTGTACGTATTTTAGGCTTTGCAGGCCATATGGTCCCTGTCACAACTCCCCAACTCTGTAGTTATGGCGCAGAAGCAGGTATAGACAATACATAAGCAAATGAGCATGACTGTGTGTCAATAAAATTTTATTCATAAAAATGAGCATTGAGACGAATTTGTTACCCAAGTCTGCCGATCCCCTAGACTAGATTCTGGTATCTTTATGAGCTCTATATCAGCCACGGAAGAGGCATCACTCAGTGGTGAATATCCAAAAGTGGAGATGATACTGACAAGTCTGGCCTAAGTTAACTTGGGGGGGGGGTTTCCCTCCTGACCCCTGAGGTTGGTTAATTTAGACTCTGAAACTAATCTTGAACTTTCCTTGTGATTGAAGTCCTAGATACTCAGTTGTGACTGGTGTACAGCAAAAATCAATTCTATCAGCAGGGCCTTGAAGAATCTTTCAGCTAAGCTTGGTGAAGAGAATGGGGCAGGTTCAAGTCCAGGGCTTTAGTCCTGGGGAAAATTCTGGGTCAGATTTGGGCAGTTCCTTAGTCTTAAGAGCTACTGTGGGAAGCTAGAAAGTTATCAGAACAGCAAGTTTCAGTGAGGATCAAATGAGAAACCCAGCTTTAAGATTTAGGGCCCAATAAAATCTGATAGGAAGACCCGGCTACCTCATTATCAGAAGAACATCAAAGGGATCAATGATCTCCAACTCAGGGCCTAATTCATCACCTGTCCCTTTACGGCCAGTGCAGTGTCGTTGTCGGAACTTGTCCTTTCGGGTTAGGCATCAGCACAAAGGAAAGAGACTGACATTTGACTTAATGTCATGGCCCTTGTCTGCTCTCCCTGAACTCACAAGTTAAATCACCGTCAGTTATTTATAGGGTCTCTGGGACTGTGTTTCAAGAGGAAAAAGGATTCATTCACATGCAGAGTTCTAATGCAAAGGCTAAACTGCAATGTACAACAACTAGCTTGTTACCCCATAGTTACACATGATTATTTTGGCAGAGTTTCATTTTCATTTCTTGTAGTGATTTCAGTCCAAGAACATATGGAATGAGCTTACTGCCATAGAAGGAACCGTATTCCTCCAACAGTCCTCTATTCCGTATTCCATTTGTGCACTGTATTCACAGGGTTTGACCATGACTGTGGGCTGTCGAACTGTTAGTGCAATGGGCACATTTCTGGGCTCAAAAACACATTGAGCATCTGAAGATAGGCAATGGCTTTTAAAGTGAGGAATAGAGGAAAGATTCAGTGTCACACAGTAGCAAAGCACAGGCGCTGTGTTTTCTGATTTTGTTCTGTCTCTTATTAGCAAGCATGTGACCTTCATCAACTTTTAAATTCCCTTTGAGTCTCTACAACTTTATCTGTAAAATAGAGGTGATTATACATATCCTACATATCACATAGGATTTTCATGAAGAGTAAACTCAGTAACATTTATAAAGTGTTTGATACAATGCTAGGCACACTACAAAGGAACTTTGAAAAGTTTGCAGCATAATGAAACTAAAAGATACATTTATTTTGGTGTGAAAAAGTTTTGTTAAGACTTATTTATTTGAACAGCAGAGTTACACAGAGAGAGGGAGAGACAGAGAGTGATATCTTCTGTTCATTCGTTCACTACCCAAATGGCTACAATGGCAAGGGCTGGCCCAGGCCAAAGCCTGGAGCCTGGAACTCCATCCAGCGTCCCATGTGTGTGAGGGCCCCAAGGGCTTAGGCCAACTTCCACTGCTTTCCCATGTGCATTAGCAGGGATCTGGATTGGAAGTGGAACAGCTGGAACTCTAATAAGCACCCATATGAGATGCTAGTGTTGCAGAGAGTGACTTAACCTGCTAGGCCACAATGTTGGCCCTGTGTGAAAAAATTCTGAACTCCACGTATACAAGTGGGTCTTCAAAGAGTTGATGGAAAATGTGTATCATGAAAAACTCACCAAGATGTTTTGTACCAAAATGAACTTTTCTTTTAATTCCACCCCCTAGTTAGTGGTAGCTGTGATGGACATGGCTGATGTCCAGGACATGTTCACTTCTTCCCACTTTGCTCCCCATCGGCTTTTGTACTTCTCTTCCTCATGGATGCTGGGTTTTGCCAAACAAGTTGATCTGCTCAGAACAGCACAAGTGGAAATCACTGCCTTAATTCTGGGTCTGGGGTTTATGGGCATCATGTGTCTCTTCTCATTCCTCTGGGATTTATTTTGGCCAGCATTAGGATAAGAGTACGCCTTAGGCAGCCACTACTCTTCCTCCCAGATAGCCTGGGCCAGAGAGTGGGAGCAAAGGTACTCCAGCTGATTTGAATCAGACCTGAAATCCAAAGTGAAACCCCACGAGGGGGCAGCAAGACAGCTGAACCCGGCTACCTGCAGACACATGAGTGAAAAATTACTGCTCACTGTTGCATGCCACTGACATTCTTATAGTTGTTCATTATGCAGCAACAACTAACTGACAACAGCCAGAAAAGAAAAAATATACATTAACTAAACACACAATGAGCTTTCAGTCCCACCTTGAGGGAGTCAAAGGAGTGAAGCTCAGTAAAGCTAGGTTATCACAGTCAGTCTGCCAAGAACTAGCGGTGAGCCCTTTGGGCAATGCACTTTGTTGAAAGTGTAACCAAATTCTTCTAATATGGGAAGATTGTATTCACTGGAGAGGGCCTGATATGACATCATTTTGAACTATAAACCTACGAAACATTTATTTAGTTATTTAAGAGGGAGAGAGAGAGAAAAAAAAAAGAGAGAGAGAGAGGGAGATCTCATCTGCTGACTCACTTCCCAAAATTCCTGTAATGACTGATGCTGGGCCAACGCCTAATCTGGGAGCCAGGAATAAATCCAAGTCTCCATGACTGAGGCAGGGATCCAATCATTTGAACCTTGCAGAGTCTGCAAGGGGAGTCAGGAGCTGGGGCTAGGAACCCAGATACTCTGATGTGGAATGCAGGCATCCTAATTCCTAGGCCCAGTGACCCCCTTATGAATATATATATCTATGCAAGTACTATCTTGCTAATGTTGACCAATCTTTAATATGAGGCACCTTCAAAACATTTGTGGAAAATGTAGTGAAAAGATAATGGGCATTTTCCATAAATGTCTTGAAGTTGCCTTGCATTTGTTCAGAAACAAGAAGGCTGAAAAGAGCTGTTATTAAAGGCAATAAAATCACAAATGGCATGAATAAATTGAACATGGCCTTGTTTCTAAATTTTTGGCATAGAAAGAGAAGGGCCACGAGAGATGTGAAAGAGTTAGATTTAAGGCCAATGAGAAAAGCACCTTCTGTAATTGAAGGCGGCTTTTGGAGCTCTTGAATAATGAAGTTATCTCAAGGCAATAACACAAGCCAAAAGTATAAATCTTTGGTTTCAAGAAGGTTTAAAGTCCAAGGATCATGGACATGTTTCACTGGCTAACACAATGTTTTCTCTTTTAAAAAAATTAGCTATATATCTACCTGTAAAAATGGGAGTTTACATAAAAATCCATTTTCATAAAATCTGATTTTTTTTGGAAAGAGTCAAAGATCTGGCCACACAGAGCTTCTGTGAAAACATAAAAGCCACCAAATGGGACTGAGGAAGAGCCTTTTCTAATTTCTAATTCATTCCAATGTCCCCTGGCCTGCACCACACGCGTAGCTCCAAAAGCCCTTTAAGTTTGCAACCATTGGTTTTGACAGCTCTAATGACAGATCTTAGTTGATACAAAAGGAATTTTGGATAAAGAGACATTTTCATTAATAGCTCTAAGTTGTCATCATGAAAGGTGAATGGATCCTTCCTAACAAGCGCTCTGGTGTCTCCATCATGGGGTATCTCAGAGACCTATTTTTCCCATGTGTTCTACAGGAAGCAAGTTAGATAAGGATCTTCTGCTTTCAATGATTGGAAATAAGATGGAAAACTCTGTGTCCAGAGCCAAACCTTTCATTTCATCTCCTAACTTGTTCCTTCTCTGTTTTCCACTTTTCGATGTGTAGAACCACCCATTCACTCTGGCTAGAAACCTGAACATCATTTTTTAAAATTTTTTTATTTTTTTAACAGGCAGAGTTAGAGAGAGAGAGACAGAGAGAAAGGTCTTCCTTCTGTTGGTTAACCCCCCAAATGGCCGCCATGGCTGGCGCATTGCGGCCGCGCTGCACCGATCCGAAGCCAGGAGCCAGGTGCTTCCTCCTGGTCTCCCATGTGGGTGCAGGGCCCAAGGACCTGGGCCATCCTCACTGCACTCCCAGGCCACAGCAGAGAGCTGGACTGGAAGAGGAGCAACTGGGACAGAACCGGTGCCCCAACTGGGACTAGAACCCGGTGTGCCGGCGCCACAGGCGGAGATTAGCCTAGTGAGCCGCGGCACTGGCCAAAACATCATTTCTGATTTGCTTCTTTCTTTTCTTCACTGTAACCAAGTTCATATCCAAGTTACCAACTACTCCGAAGTCTCCCTTGTATTAGTCCCTCTTTATTCTGTTCACATGGCCACTGCTTTAGTACAGATTTACACCTGGATTATTTTAAATAACTAACTAGTGTATGTCTTAGTCCCATGCTTTCCTTCTATACCCAGATTTCACACAAAGCCACAAAGATTTCTAAAACACACATCAATCTGTACTTGTCATTTTCCTTAGAAAATTTCCCAATAGTTGATTTGTCATTGACCCCAGAATACAGTGCCTCAATATGCTTTGCAAGGATCTTCAAAGTACACCTATATTGTACCTCTTCCATGGTATCTTTTGCTACCCTGTGACACACACTGTATGTCATAACCACTCTGAAACAGCCATAAAAACAAATTATTTGTGTGCTCGACTCTATTTTTTTCTGATCTCTTTGTCTTAGAATGTTCTCTTTCTCTGGCTGTCCAGAAAAGTGTTTCTCCTACTAGGGGCCTCAGCTCAACCATCACCTTTTCTTTGAAGTCTTTTTTCTGTTCTTCTTCAGCCACAAGCCAGATTTAATCATATCATTCTCTCCTCACTGCTCCAATAGCTATTTGGAACTTTATCTTTTAGAAGATTTACTCTGATGGGCACAATTAGTTGTCTACATGTCTTTTCTTACCACCGTATTGACTTCTGGAAGACAAGATCAGATCTTATAAATCGTAGCCCATCATCCATCACAATGTTGGGCACATTGTAGGTATCAATAAATGTTTGCTTAAAGAGGGAAAGGATGAATTACAAAGAGATAACTCTGTGTTCTCTCCAGTGGAGCGAGACTGAGACAGTGACTCAGGATTAATAGAGCCTTGGAGAACACGAGTGCCCATTTCAGACTGTTTCATTAAACAACCCCAAGGGCTATCATTGGTGCCTTCTAACACTGAGTTATTCTCCTATTTTCTGGATCTTTAACTTCCTTAGTTTTGCATCCCCTTTCCCACTCCTCATCCTAGGATTGCCTACCCAACCTTGGTTGCATATCGGAATTATCTGGGGGGCCTTTAAAATATCAAAGACTGGGTGCTATGCACAAGGGGTGTTGAGGCAAATGACCTGGGGGCAGTCTTTGTGCTGGTGCCACTCTTAACAGACAGCCCAGGTTGGGACCTATAAGCATCTCTTCATATCCTGTAGTTTTTCTATGTCTTTTAAAGTTTGGTTCTGGGACCTGGAAACCAAGGTTCTGCTGTCCTTTCTGGCATTTTGCTCAACGTCAAAATCACATGATTTCACTCAGCATCAAAATAGCAAGCTAAGAGACTTTTCGGCTTCCAGCTTGTAAGCCACAGTGAATCTGGAAAATTGGCTCTCTACTAGAATATGATCAGCATGATCTAGGGGTCTTTCCAGCTCAAATCCAGCTGGAAGCTCCTTTTAGGACAAGTCCTGTGAGTATATGCCATATGTCAGGAGTGAGGGCAGTCATATGGACGTGGAGGAAGAAAGATGAGAAATGAGAAGGACTTTCTGGAGGAAAAGACCTTTTTCTGGGCTTAACCGGTGAATCCAATTTAAGAAGCAAGTCATTGCTCCACACAAGCTTCAGGTTTGTTTTAAAAAAAAAAAGATTAATTCATTTATTTGAAAGGAGTTACAGAGAAGAGGGAGAGACAGAGACAGAGATCTTTCATCCACTGGTCCAATCCCTCAGATGCCTGCACAGCCTGGGTTGGGCCAGGCCAAAGCCAAGAGCCAGCAGCTTCTTCCAGATCTCCCATGTTAGTAGCAGGGTCCTAGGCACTTAAGCCATCTTCCGAGGCTTTTCCCAGCAAGTTGGATAGGAAGTGAATTGATGGAGACACAAACCAGCATCCATATGGGATGCCAGCATTGCAGGCTGCAGCTTTACCCACTATGCCACAATACCAGACCCAAGCCTCAAATATTCTTTAGGGAGGAAAGATTTATTGAAATTCTCTTTGAATTTCATCCTCAAGTTGGACTGATGAAGTCTTGTTCCATAGTTGATGAACTCAGGATCTCAAAAAAAGTCAAATACAGCTCAAGTGGAGGAAGGATTTGGCTCATGAGAGTGGGAGGAGCAGACAAATTGGCATCCTGTGTCTGTAGACTTCCTTAGATGATTGAAAAGCTCAGAAAAAAGAATGAATACATAATGACGTAGAAAATAAAAAAGGGAGCCATGAGGAGACAAGAAAATTTGAGGCATTGCCAATATAGAAAAAACAGACATGATCAGATTTATGGAAAAATAAAATTGGAGGAAACAGCTCACAACATATGATGGAGTGAACTGAGTGGTCAAGAAAAACTCCAGTGCTAGAGTGGGTAAGATGGAAAGAACTTTAGGAGTTCACACAGGGTAGCTTCAGCTCCTATATGGACAATTCTGCATCTTTTTCTAATTTTTATGGTGATATTTGATTAGGATCCAAAATCTCTAAATCCCTTATCAGTTGTCTACCTCTGTCACAGGTAGAAATATGCTGATGAAAGAGGAAAAATCACGTGGCATATTCCCATAACAACAGAGGTTTTAAGCTTTTAAGCTGAATAGTTACCTGTAGAAATTTAAAAAATATGGTAACCTGAGCTGTCCTCAAAACCTTTGAGATTACAAACACCTACTTTTTCCAAAATTCCTAAAAAAATTCTGAGGTACTCAAGGTCAAAGACTACTGATATAAGGGATTTTCTCCAGACTCTAGTTTAGGCTTCAAGTGAGCTGGGCTCTACCAAGATATGTTCAACACATGTCCGAAGGACAGACAGAGAGAGGGGAGAGATGGGAATAATGGAATAGGTAACAGAAGCCAACTTCTCAGAGCTGAATAAAAGTAGCCCCTCTGGACACTAAAGAGGATGAGTGAACCAGTGACCCATCCGTGGATGCTTTGTACTGAAATTCAGGGCATGAAGTATAAAGAGGATACTGTGAACACTTCAAGAACCATCAAGTGCTCTTGGGCATGGCTAAGGTTTAATACTTCAGGGGAGGAGATATTGCAGAACCTTCATGTTTATTCCTTGTGACTCTTTTTTCTTTTTTTAAATGAGTGGGATGGAGGAAGGTAGAGTGGACGAATGAGAGTGACAGCAAGAGAGAGCTTCCACCTGCTGGTTCTCTCCCCCAAATGCCTGGGATGGCCATGATTGGGCTGAGGCTGCAGTTGGGAGCTGAGAACTCAACTGTGTCTCCCATATGGGTGGCAGGAACCCAACTAATCTGTCCGTCATGGCTCCCCCGCAGGGCATGCATTAAGAGAAAGCTGCAAATGGGAGCACAGTTGGGAATTGAACCCAGGCCCTCTGATATAGGATGCAGATGTCTGAACTGCTAGGACGATTGCCTGCTCCTCTTATTTATGACTCTTTATGTCACTTTTCCTTCTCCCATAAAGTGGGAAAAACAGTAATTTGGAGAATTAAATGAGTTAATACCTAGGGAATTCTTATAATAGTGACTGGCATGTAATAAGAGCTCAATTATTCTACAATAAATATTCTTATTAAGGTTACTTAATTCTCTTCTTATGCAAAACACAGAGGGCCCAGGGAGAGGGGTTCCTTGGTAATACTAATATTTTTGTTGTCACCAGCTTGGGTCATGACTCTAAACAAGCTTAGACACAGTGGGAGGCTGAGTTGGGTGCTCTCCATGGGCCTGCCTAGCACAGCCACTTTGGTGTTTTTTTTGTTTGCTTTTTTGTTTTTTTTGACAGGCAGAGTGGACAGTGAGAGAGAGAGACAGAGAGAAAGGTCTTCCTTTGCCGTTGGTTCACCCTCCAATGGCCGCTGCGGCCAGCGCACCACGCTGATCCGAAGCCAGGAGCCAGGTACTTATCCTGGTCTCCCATGGGGTGCAGGGCCCAAGTACTTGGGCCATCCTCCACTGCACTCCTGGGCCACAGCAGAGAGCTGGCCTGGAAGAGGGGCAACCGGGACAGAATCCGGCGTCCCGACCGGGACTAGAACCCGGTGTGCCGGCGCCGCAAGGCGGAGGATTAGCCTAGTGAGCCGCGGCGCCGGCCAGCACAGCCACTTTGAAGACACTCCTGATGCTTCAGGTGAACTCACTTAGATGGAACAACACACTCTGAATAGAATAAACTATTTTTAGCATTTAGTTCTGACCAGAAGCTCTGAATGTGAAAGCTGAAAGCAAGGATGCGGCTTCTTGAGGTGCCCAGTTAACACCGTGGAAGCACCTGAGACCCCAGAGGAACCTGGCTCAGTGCTGCAGAATGAGCCAGAGATCCGAGGCTGTGGCATGGAGTCTGCAGCCAGATTGTAGCAGCACTGTGGGAGTTTGGGAAGAATCCCAGGAACTTGGCAGCCTGAACACACTCAATGACCTTCTTGAAACTGGCAGTTCTCTTGAGCTCCTCAACCCTCTCTATTCAGTCTTGCATCTCTCTTGCACCGGTCAAGCTGAAAGGGACAGCTTGAAATTTTATTGCCTGGAGGGAAGACCCTCAGTCTTACACTGTCGCGGTCTTCAGCACAAGTGGAGAAAACCACGCAAGTACTGTGCTGTGAGTCAGGAGTAGTAAAGTCTTAGGAGAGACGGGAACTGATGAATTCTTCAGTCATCCATTTTTTTTCCCCAAAAATAGTTTCAACGGAGTCAGGTTTGGGGAAACTGGGGCTACTGGTCAAGGGTTGGAACAGCATTTGTGTTCCTGCAGAGCACCAGGGCTAAACTGGGTTTGGAGAAGTCAAAAGCCGTTCCGTGGTGGCAATGTCTGAAATGAAAGGTGAAGCATTAGCTTATCAGAAGCAAGGAGAGAGAGTAAGTGCACCTTTGTGAATCACAGGCTTGCCACTCCTCAAGAGCAACATACCTGTAGAATTTCCATTGCCTCTCCCGGCCCTGCTGCAATGCCTGGAAAACATCCCCCCATTGACGCGATGACTAACTTAATGAGCAAGTGATTTTAAAGAGGAAAGGGTTGGGAGAAAGATTGTCTACCACTCATGACTTTCATATTTGCTGGTTGGGGCTTGTTCAATGGGTGACTTGATTGTACTTCAAGTGCTCACAATGGAGCATGAACATTTGATTTAAAAAGAAAAAAAAAAAAACTCCTGCTGGTTTCTAGGTACTATGAAAGCCAAGAGTGATATAAAAATAAAAAAGATAAGACATATTATTTTAGAAACTCAAGTTTCACAAAATGACATGCTTGCTTTCCACTTGATAAGCAGGGGTTTTCCAGGTAAAGAGAGGGGAGAAGTATTCCAAGAAGATGAAATTTTATGTTCTAGGTAAATTGACGTCTTGTAATTAAAGAATAGAGTGTGTTAGAAAGGATGGAGAAAAATAATGTTTGTATAGACCTGGACTGTAAAAGAAGGGTCATGTCCTTTATCTTTAAGGATTACCACACTGTTCGGGATTGTTGAATAGAAACGAAGGTTTAAAGTGTTCTTATGCTGTACATCAAAAGCTCTGGGTGCACATATAGAGAATAGTTTGAAGGAGTAGAAATAGAGGCAGAAAGACGTGTGATGGCACCATTTTATTGTCCATGAAACACATGAGGAGAGCCAGAGCTATTATCCATAATTGGAAGGGGACAGAGAGTAAGAAGATAGATTTGAGGGTTATTTAGAAGTTAAAAATCAGGACGTGGTGACCATTTAGATGTGAGAGAAATTAAGGACTGCTAGGAAGTTTGTAACTTTGGATGGTGGGTGGATGGTGATGCTGTCAAGCTCAGAAGGCAAGAGGGTGAGGGTGTTCTCAAGCCAATGAGTCCCCCTTGATAGGCTGGTGGTGCGATGCCTGTGCACTTCCAAAGACATTGGTTCAGTTTCAGTTGCAAGAGTTTGCAGTTCAGTGAAGAGAGGAAGACTTGAGCTTCCTTGGGAGCCTACCTTTTTCTTCATGAAGGAGAAAAGTATTCTTGGGCTTGGTTCAGCTAGGGTTCAGGGAAGTTGAACTTTGCCCTCCTGAAAATCATTGTAGTTCCAAAACTTGTGTCTTCTCTCTATTTTTTTTTTTTTTTTTTGACAATCAGAGTTAGACAGTGAGAGAGAGAGAGACAGAGAGAAAGGTCTTCCTTTTCTGTTGGTTCATTCCCCAAATGACTGCCACAGCCGGCGCTGAGCCGATCTGAAGCCAGGAGCTGGGTGCTTCTTCCTGGTCTCCCATGTGGGTGCAGGGACCCAAGCACTTGGGCCATCCCCCACTGCCCTTCAGGACACAGTAAAGAGCTGGACTGGAAGAGGAGCAACTGGGAACTAGTACCTGGTGCCCCAACTGGGACTAGAACCCGAGGTGCCCGCACTGCAGGTGGAGGATTAGCCAAGTGAGCCACGGCACTGGCCCAGTGTCTTCTCTGTTAAATGAAGTCTGATTGTTGGATCCGAAGCCCAGGTGCCCATTTCCATTGGCGAAGGACCGTGCAGACTCCAGGACTTTCATTTTCTTCACCAAGAGGCAGTACCCAACCATGAAACCTGCTCAGTAACTGTCCTTCCTCTCTTCTCAGTCAGTGACTTAGCATCTGCCCCGTTTTGACCTCTCCCCAGTCTCTGAACTAAAAATGTCCCAGGCCACCAAAGATCTCGGGATTGCAAATGTGATGGGAACACGTTTATTCTTTTTCTGCATTGACTTCTCTGCAGCATCTGAAACGGACTACCTCTTTCTTATTGAAAATCACTTCATAGACTTTCTTTTTTGACACTTTCATCTTTTTTTTTTTCTCTAACTCTGGCTACCTCTTTTTAGTTCTCTCAGCCAAATTCTAATCCTCTGGAAATTTCTTATTTTTATAAGATAATGAAATTATTCTCTAATCTTAAAATTGAAACATAATTATTGAAAAATTAAAGCAATACAGAATAGTATAAAGTTGATTGCTAAAATTACGGCCGGCGCCGTGGCTCACTAGGCTAATCCTCCGCCTTGCAGCGCCGGCACACCGGGTTCTAGTCCCGGTCGGGGCGCCAGATTCTGTCCCTGTTGCCCCTCTTCCAGGCCAGCTCTCTGCTGTGGCCAGGGAGTGCAGTGGAGGATGGCCCAAGTGCTTGGGCACTGCACCCATGGGAGACCAGGAGAAGCACCTGGCTCCTGCCTTTGGATCAGCGTGGTGTGCCAGCCGCGGCAGCCATTGGAGGGTGAACCAACGGCAAAAGGAAGACCTTTCTCTCTGTCTCTCTCTCACTGTCCACTCTGCCTGTCAAAAAAAAAATAATAAAATAAAATAAAATTACTGTATGAGGGGCCAGCATGGTGGTACAGTGGGTTAAACTGCCACCTGCAATTCTGGCATCCCATATGAGGGTTTTCTGGAGTCTTGGCTGTTCCACTTCTGATCTAGCTCTCTACTAATACTCCTGGGAAAGCAACAGAAGATGGCTTAAGTGCTTGGGTGCTTGCCAGCTGCATGGAAGACCCTAATGTAATGCTAGGCTCCTGGTTTCAGCCCAGCCTGGCCCTGACCTTTGTAGCCATTTGGGGAATGAACCTGTGGTTGGAAAATGTCTCTCTTTCTCCTTCTGTCCCTCTATCTCTGTAACTCGGCCTTTCAAATGGATGAAGTAAAAATTAAAAAAAAAATAAATTGCTGCATGACCCATCACCTGTAGAAAGTTAAGGTTAACATTTTATTATTGTTGTTGTTTATTTTATTTTACTTGAAAGGCAGACAGAGAGAGAGAGAGACAGAGACAGATAAAGAGAGATCTCCTACCTGCTGCTTCACTCCTCAAATTCGCTCAACAGCTGGGGTTGAAGTCAGGAACTCAGAACTCAATCCAGGTCTCTCATGTCAGCAGCAGGGACTCAGTGACCTCTCAGGGTGGGCATCAGTAGGAAGGTGGACTTGGGAGCAGAGCCAGGACTCAAACCCAGGCACTCTGTAATGAGATGTGAGCATCCTAGGTGGTGTCCTAACAGCTACACCAAATGCCTACCCCAGTAAACATTTTACTAACCGCTCTTTCTTTTCTGTCACTCCTTCTTCCCCTCTGAAGTGAATTCAAAATTATGTCTAAGCAATTTTCTCTTTCTTGATTTTTTTGAAGTTGCTCCCATTTTGGAGCTACTGTAGTAAACATGATTGCTAGAGGAATTGTTATTTTGTGTCAGTTTGAAAGAAGATAGCATAATCTTTTTACCCCCAGATACATGTCCCCAGTTATTTGGCCTGATACTGGGTGTCTTGTGGGGAAATCTTTTCTGTCTCTAGCTAAGCTCCTGAAGCAAATAGAGATTAAATGTGTTTTGCCACGTGGTAGGGAAAGGATTATTTACTATATTGTAAATATAATGTGGGCTTAGAAAAACAAAATGGATGACTTGTACTCAGCTGGGCCTGTTAGGGAAAAGACAGGAAAGATGGACATTCTTTAGTTTACCCATGCCAGATGATGAAGATTGTAAGGTGCAATTGGTTCAAATAAAAATCCAAGTAGGGGTAAAATCACAGAAAGAGCCTATCTTGCCATGAGATTAACAAAGAGTGAGCAACAGGGCCAGACAAAGCTCTCCATGGGGGTCCCAAGGGCATGCCTGGGCTATCAGGAAAAGAAGTTCTTAACAAGGATATGAGAGGAAGCTGATTGATTATTTCAGGGACCTGTTTCTTCAGAAGGATTCCAAGCCTGGAAAGTAATGATCTGGATTTGCTCATCCCTCAAAGCAGTCCCTGGTCTCATTTTTGATTATCACAATTGTGGGAAGTTGCTCCTGGTATCTAATAGGTACAAGCCCCCACAACAGTTCCCTGGCCCCAACTGTGAACAGCATCAAAGCTGGGAAGCCCTGAGATAGGCAGAATGTGTGCTCTGGCTCAGTGGCCAAGGTGCAGTTTCCTCTTTATTAATTACCATATTCAAATGAGAATATTTATTATAGTTACACTATTTTTCCTCCAGTGTTTTATATGCAATTTTGTATTTTTCATATAATTAGTAAGAATTTGTTAGATCTGGTTCTAGAGAAGACATCTGCATTGAACTGGATCTTGACATCACCTACAAGGCTACCATATTGTTTAAGTATTGTCTTTGTGCAATGACTGTGTTTGCTAGGCAACAAATGGGTAGAGTACACTAGATGCAAGTTGTTTTCATTCTTCTTGAATTTTCTGGTCATTGCCCTTGTCTTACAGGGATAATCCTCCACCCCCACCCTGGTCTACCGCAGAGAGAATAATTTTGTACAGTGTGACACTGCCATGCAATTAGCGGTTGATTAAACCAGGGCTGGATGAGTAGGTTCTTGAGGGCCAGGGGTGAGGGCCAAAACATTCCAGTCTTGTTTGCCTGATTGGTTGAATTAGAGAGATGCAAATTTAGGATATGACATTAGTGCTCATGTTTCTACCATACAGACTCAAAAATAGAAAAGATTGGATGGATTGAGACTGAAGGGCAGCACCTGTACTCAGGGAAAAGAGCAGGGAAACTGAGAGAGCATCTGGGATGTGTGTGTCCCTGGCTGTGGCTGTAGTTTGTTCATAGAGGCTGATTCCCCCAGGTCTCTTTGAAAAAGTCCCCTTTTTGAATAAGCTGGTTTGAATGTAAACATAGAGTTCAACATTTGTGATTAGACAATACAATACTGTACATTTTCTTAAATTAAACTATATAATTTAGCCAACAGTCCAGGTCAATAAACACAAATCTATATTGTGGTTCAATTTTGATAAACATTGCATGATTTGTTTAATAAGTTCTGTGTTCTCATGGGCTTTAATACTTCCAATAAGCATTCCTACAAGTAACATACTTGAACATACTTTAAAAAAATACTTGCGGGGTTGGCGCCATGGCGCAGTAGGTTAATCCTCCACCTGTGGCACCAGCATCCCATATGGGCGCCGGTTCGAGTCCCAGCTGCTCCTCTTCCAATCCAGCTCTCTGCTGTGGCCTGAGAAAGCAGTAGAAGATGGCCCCAGTCCTTAGGCCCCTGCACCTGTGTGGGAGACTGGGAAGAAGCTCCTAGCTCCTAGCTTCAGATTGGTGCAGCTACAGCCATTGCAGCCATTTGGGGAGTGAACCAACGGAAGGAAGACCTTTCTCTCTGTCTCACCCTCTTACTGTAACTCTACCTCTCAAATAAATAAATGAAATCTTTAAAAAAATTAAGTCTTTTAAAAAATGCTTGCATAATTATCTTATTCCCTTGAATTGTTTAAAATCAGGATTGCAGTGCCTAGCAGTATTTACATTAAAAGTATTGACATATGATACTAGTTTCTTTCAAAATAATTCATTTACACTTTCTTTAGCAGTGATTGGGAAATACTGCTACCCCCAAATTATTGTCAATTCTAGATTTTATAAATATTTTCCATTTTTGGAATATGATGAAAAATCCACATCATGTTTTAAACTTTGAATTTATCTGATCACAAGTGAAAATGAACATCACATATTTATTGGTGATTTGTACTCATATGCAAGGATCTTGAAAATTTTTTACATCATAAACTTATCCTTTCATTTCATTTGTCATGGCCATGTGCTTATTGAGGTATCTTCATGATTCTTATTTTATGAATTTCCTCTTCATGTCTTTTGACAACTAACCGAGCACCAAAAAGCAAACCTGTTGAAGTGAAATGGACACTTGATCAGCCCTTGTCCAGACTGTTGATGAACAACTTAATACTTTATCCCTTTTAGTATTTTTTGTTCAGTTATCTCTGAAGGCTTTTCAGTTCTAGCTCTACAATCTCTTTGGAATGCATCCTTTCATTCCACCTCCAACTTCTTCACGTTGGCCAAGAACTCCTTATTTTTGAAGCCATATTTATGGCAACAGCCTCCTAACTGGATTCCCTGTTTCCAATCTTGAAACTCTAAAATTTGTCCCAGATGTTGCCAGAATGATTTTCCAATAAGAGCTTCTGGGTTACTTCCAGGAAAGATTTTGATTTGAGGATAGCTGTTTAATCTTTCTCTCCAAGTTTCCATGGAAAATACTAGTTTAACCAAGTTGAACGACTCTACAATGTTCAGAATACAACTGTAGCTATAGTTTTAAAATTTTCTCAGGATTAAATTAAAATCCCAAACTTTATCTAGACAGAAGGTTTGATAGTGTCTTGTCTTGGATTTTCTGACTTAAGACACAAGGAAATACTCGGACCTTTTAAGCAACTCCTCAGAACAAAATGAATTTCCATGAAATTGGTAATACTCTATGATAAAGATCTTTATTGTGTAACAAATATTCACAAACTCCTTTATATTTCCAAGATTCCTTGTAGATAGCTTTTGGCCAAGTGAATGCTTTAGGTCAATGCTTTAGAAGTATATGCAAAGTGTGACATGTCCAGGGAGAACCTCCAAAAGTCAACCTATGATTACTCCATTTTATTGTTTTCATCTACTATGAGATTGGTATGGTTCAGAGAGAAGTACTCCATTCATCCTGCCATCTGTGATGAGGAACATATGGGACAGAGTTGCAATGAATTCACAATGAACTTGAAATTGGAGTAAGGAACAGATCACTGAGATATTGGCATCATTTGCTTCCGCAGCCTAACTTAACCAGACTTCAAAGAGACCAAAGACTAGGTTCTGAACTGGCACACTCTCAACCTTACCATACATTATTGTTCAAAGAAGTCACAGGTCAGCCAGACTCAAAATATGGGAAATAAAACAGAGTTAAGTATCAAAAAATTGTCATCTTTCATCTTCCAGTTTGCCTCCCCCATGAAAAACACGGTTATCATCCTCTTAGTCATATCCCTTCATGGAACTGATTCAAGTTCCAGGATGCCATCATCTAAATTCGGTCCTGGCATGGATGAAGTTTTATTTATTTATTATTTATTTTTTTGACAGGCAGAGTGGACAGTGAGAGAGAGAGACAGAGAGAAAGGTCTTCCTTTGCCGTTGGTTCACCCTCCAATGGCCGCCATGGCCAGCGCACTGCTGCCGGTGCACTGCGCTGATCCGAAGGCAGGAGCCAGATGCTTCTCCTGGTCTCCCATGGGGTGCAGGGCCCAATTGGGCCATCCTCCACTGCACTCCCGGGGCACAGCAGAGAGCTGGACTGGAAGAGGGGCAACCAGGACAGAATCCGGCACCCCGACCAGGACTAGAACCCAATGTGCTGGCGCCGCAGGCAGAGGATTAGCCTATTGAGCCACGGCGCCGGCCGTATGAAGCTCTTTAAATGTAGTCCCTTGAGCATGGTACCTTTTGACCTAAAGACCTATGAATTAAAGAGTTGAGCTCTCTGACTCTCAAATCCATCCAACATGCAATAAAAGACAGAGACACAGCAACCAAGATGGACACCAAAAGGTTTGAGATGTGGTACATACTGCAGTTGCTAGTCCATAGCAATTCTGAAATTCAGTCAGGAACGTGTTGCTGGTTCCTTGATTTAGACCAAGTGTTACTCCCTAGTAGTGACTTTTCATGGCTCTCTGTTCCATGTTGTATTCCATCCCATTCCATGAATACACAATTGAAGAGTCTTTTCAGATTTCTTTTTCCCATAGAGAGTTGGAGATCTAAAAGCAGCTTTTCATTTTGTCCTACTCCTCTCCCTTTTGATACAAGTTGCTGGCACTTCAACCAATCTAACAATATTGAATTCTATGTGAGTTTCCTGTAAATCTTATTGGGTTTCACCTCACTGGACAAAAACAGCACTCACACATATCTTCCTAAGTCTCTTCCATGGCTTCACTTTCGAGTTAGAAGCTGTGAAACAACCCACTTAGATACTAAGAAGCATTTTTGTCAAGTTGAGAGGGTCCATGAGGCAGGCCCATAAATCTCTCTGAGACACCAACAGAGGGTTTCACTCCTATCCTTGAGATAATTTTTATGTTGAGGCCATTTCTTGTGTTGAGATCTTTTGGCTGTCTTCAATGTCTGTGAATGAGGAATGGTTTCATTTTTTATTTAAAAAATTTTAAAACAAAATTTTTTGCACATATAAAAATGGTACATATTTATGGGGTACTGTGAGATGTTTCATTACACACATACATTGTGTAGGTCTAATGAGGATAAATTAATTTATCCTTTTCAGCATATTACATTTTTATAGTAAAACCAGTAAAAATCCCATTTTCTAGTTTTTTAAATAGAGAAATGTATAGTACATTAACATTATCTGTATTCACCCTACCGTGCAATAGAACCTAAGAATTTCTTTGTCCTATCTAGCTATAGGATGGTATGTGTCAATCAACCTTTCCCTAACCCTCCCTCCTTACTTCCTTCCTCAGCTTCTATGAGTTTACCTATTTTTTAGACTGTACATATGAGTGTGATAAAGTGATATTAAACTACATGTCTAGGCTCCCTTATATTTCCTCTTTATTCTTAAGCTATAGAATTCCTTTTAAAGTCTCATCTCTATTTGAACTTTATTATATATAGCTAAATAAAACCAACTGGCACTTTCAGCATTCTTCCTGGGAATCTCCATTGTCAAATCTACCAGCTCCTTTGGTGTATTTTCTGTTTTCCACATACCTCAGGCAACAACGTTACCAAACTTCTCATCATTGGGAGCACATTTCCTCCTTCCTCCAGTCTTTAATAAAAAATTCCTCACTGAACTTCAAACCTGCATGAAGACTGCTAAGGCTCTTACAGCTCTCAGCTGCAGCTCAGTCCCAAGACTCGTCATAGCTTAGCCTTCTTCCCCTGTTTTGCTACTGGCAGAACCCTACTCCAAGTACCAGATTGTTTCCTGGTCTATTAGTGATGCAGAACAAACCACTCCAAAACTTAGAGGCATTAAGCAACAACCATTTTATTAGGCTCATAATTATTTGAGTTAGGGATTCTGTGAGGGGATAACTGGGGTGACTCGTCCCTGTCCTATAATGCCTGGGGTCTCAGCTGGGAAGGCTCAAATGACTGAAAGTGGCTTAAGATGGCTCAGCTGGAACCACGCTATTGGACTTCAAAATTGGATTCTCCCCATGTCTTGCTTGAACCACTTGCCCTGGGGCCGTGGTAGTCAGCTTTTCATTACTGCAGTAAAACACCTGAGAGAAGCTACTTAGGAAGGAAAGGCATGTTCAGCTCACAGCGTTAGAGGCTGAAAATCCACATGGCATGATGTAGGCTTTGGCAAAGGCCCCAGGGCAGATGGTGGTGCCTATGAGGAGGAAGGATTCCCATTGTGAGCCCAGAAGCAGCAAAAGATTCTGGGCCCCAGATCGGGCTTTTAGGACATCTCTTTGACAAGAATATGTTCCGAGGGCACACTCCAGTCACCTAAGGATCTCCAACCGGGCATCGCCTCCTAAAGATGACACCATCTCCCAATCGCACCACCATGGGGATGCAGCCTTCTGGGAACATTTCAGATCCAAACCACAGCAGGAGCCAACTGCTATATCATAAAGTCCCTCGGGAGGGGGTACACGTGGACTTTAAAGAGTTCATGAAAAAATGAAATTAAATGGTAAGTTTGGAATCGACATTTGGGCTGGTAATTAAAGGTGCTGGGTTGAGATGCCTAAATTCCACATCACATGTCCTGGCTTTGAGTCCTGGCTCTTCTCTCAAGTCCAGCTTCTTGCTAACATGAACCCCGGCAGGCAGCAGGTAATGGCTCTAGTATTTGAGTCCCTGCCAACCACGTGGGAGACCTGGATTGGGTTTTCAGCTCCCGGCTTTGACCTGACCCAGGCCTAGGCATTGCTGGTGTTTGAGAAGAGAATCAGTGGATGTGAATCCTCTCTCTGTGTCTTTCTGCCTCTCAAATAAATGAATGAATAATTTAAGAGATTAGCTTATTTTGGTGTAAAACATTCAAAAGCATGCACAGTTTTTTCACAGTATGCATTTTCCACATACTTTTTGAAGACCCCACATACATCTGGGTCTGAGGTAGCCATCGTGGGCTTTGGGCCCAACGTCACCATCAGATATTCAGTCTCCTTTGGTGAGAGGAGAGCAGCTTTCGTTTGTGTATGTGTAGAAGGGAGGGAAATGAACATTTGTGAAAATAAAGTCGGCTGTGGAACACATTCACCATCATCGCCCTTCCTTCCTGTGGGGAGGATTATGCTTCTCCACCGCACTAATACCTGATAGGGCACGTAGCTTTCCTTGGCTAATGAAATATGAGCAGAAGTGAAGTTCTCATTTCAGGCAGGGGCTTTATTGTCACCTTAAGGTTCTTCCCTTTTATCTTTTCCCTCTGCCAGGTGAGCAGCCCGTCCCAGATAAGGGTTGCTTCCTCAGCCTTGGACCTGCTGTAAAATTACATGTTGTGGCTGATTCATAATGGACACATAATGAAAGGTGGAAATTAGCCTCTGTTGCTGTCAGTCATGGAGATTTCAGGGTCACGTGCAATTAGAGCATGACTAAAGCTAAACTGACTCATACAGTGATCCCTCAGTCCTTTCTTTCTCTGCTGAAGCCATTGTGGACCCTGCCCCAGTCCCTGCGTGATTGTGGGGAGAGAGTCCCAGGAAGACCCTCACGGGATGTGTAGTAAGAACAGTAAACAGGGCTGGCACTGTGGCACTGTAGGTTAAGCTGCCACCTACAGCACTGGCATCCCATATGGGCATCAGTTTGTGTCCCAGCTATTCTACCTCCAATCTAGCTCCCTGCTAGTGCACTTGGAAAAGCAGCAGAAGATGGCTCAAGTCTCTGGGACCCTCCCACCCATGTGGGAGGCCCAGAAGAAGCTCCTGGCTCCTGGCTTCAGATAGGCTCAGCTTTGGCCATTGCACCCATTTGAGGAGTGAACCAGTGGATGGAAGATCTCGCTCTCATTCTCTCTCTGTAACCCTGCCTTTCAAATAAATAAATAAATCTTAAAAAAAAAAAAAAAGGAACAGTAAAACAACATTGACTCTGTCAAGCCTCAACATTGGCTCCAATTTTTATTTTTGTTTATTGCAGGCTTTTGCATTAATTTTTATTTTTTTTATTTTTATTTTTTGACAGGCAGAGTGGACAGTGAGAGAGACAGACAGAGAGGAAGGTCTTCCTTTGCCGTTGGTTCACCCTCCAATGGCCACCGCGGCCAGCGCGCTGCGGCCGGCGCACCGCGCTGATCCGATGGCAGGAGCCAGGCACTTATCCTGGTCTCCCATGGGGTGCAGCGCCCAATTCCTTGGGCCATCCTCCACTGCACTCCCAGGCCACAGCAGAGAGCTGGGCTGGAAGAGGGGCAACTGGGACAGAATCCAGCGCCCCAACCGGGACTAGAACCCAGTGTGCCGGCGCTGCAAGGCGGAAGATTAGCCTAGTGAGCAGCGGCGCCGGCCGCATTAATTTTTATTTTTAAAAATATTGCACCAAAATAACGTTTATCTTGATTAGTGAGTTTTTAAATTTTAAATTTTGCATTGCTGTGAATGTTTTGCTGGTCTCACCTTAATCCAGTCCTTGCCCTGAGGTGCTGCAGGTGCACACAGCTGTGTTCTTGGCTGTATGAATTGACCTTATTACCTATTATAACCATCAAGCTTTGAATCCTTGGATGTCCAGGTTGAGTACCATCAGAAGCACAAGGGCAAGGGATCTTTTAGACAGAAAGGCTCTTAGAAATAAAATATCCCAAATCTTTCTGTTAGCGAAAAGGAAACTGAAACTCAGAGGGAAAAAATAATTTGGCCGAAGTCCCAGAGCTGATCAAATACAGATCCTGTATCCCGACTCATTATCTTTCTCCTCAAGTTTAGCATTCATTCCACGATAATAAAAAGGCCATCTCTAGATCCTTTCCCTCACAAAAAGAAATTGTCTCCTTGTTAAATTTCATTTGGGTATTCTGGGGGAAAATGTTGGGAATTAATAGAAATCTGGAGCTTCCCTTCCTTGAACTCCAGAGCGTGATTTTACTCCAGTTTAGTCTATAAATTGACATGGATTATGAGGTTGTGTGGTATTTAGCTTTATGATAATTACCTATTTGAATAGCTGATAAGAGTTAATTTATCCTGAAGACAACTAGAAATAAAAGAATAATTGGGTTATAAAATTAAAGCAATAACATCTGTAGTTTCTACTACATTGAACACACTTGATGTAGAGAATATTTCAATTAGGCTGAAAAACCTGTGAATGCTTTTTCTGTTTTATATTCTCCCTCAAAAGGGGGAAAAGGGCTTAGCACAGTAAAAAAAAAATATTCAAGAGCAGGAGTCTTTTGTAGCTCTTGGTATTTCACATTTGTCCAGGTAAGTTACATACCCTTGAACTTGATACTCTATTATGACCAGTCAATGCTAAAGTGAAATAAATGGTCAGCATCCTGAGAGTTTAGTTCAGTGTAGGAACAGGACGTTTCTGCATCTGAAATAGCCTTGCTTAAATTAGGAAGTCGTGGATTCCAATCCTGACACTGCCGAGAAATCGTTATGACTTTGGGTAAGTTGTTGGGCCTCTCTGTATCTACCTGTTCCCTATCCATATTCAACCATGACCCATTAATTAAGTGGGTATGGACTAATGACCTTCCTTGTTCAGATACTCTGAACTCTCTGGGGAGAGTGGACAATATGTACTCCATGATCCCAGACAGCTCTTAATAAAAATATCTTCCACAGAAGATTCATTTTAATATTATATGTATGTAAATGATATAAAAGACAGCAGAGATAAAAAGAAGTAAGGGAGGCATTACCTCCATCTGGAAGCAGTAGTGGACCAGTGAGAAGCTGTAGGACAGTGAGGAAGTCTACCTAGGTACAGGTAATTGCAGAGAACACAGACAGAATAATAAAACTAAATCAAGAGCACTCTGCTTTCCTTAAAGATTTTTCAATTGATTCATAAATGTTGGACATATTTATGTGTTATCATGAGATATTTGAATCTTGAATACATTGCATAGTGTTCAAGTCAGTGTACCTTCTGTTATCACTGTTATCTGACAATCTGAATAATGCCATTGATGAAAGACTTCAGTACACTGGGGCAGACCATTTTGTTTGAGCAGTGTCTAGAGGGTTGAAGAAAATATTCAGGCTGGCGCCGCGGCTCACTAGGCTAATCCTCCGCCTTGCGGCGCTGGCACACCGGGTTCTAGTCCCGGTCGGGGCGCCGGATTCTGTCCCGGTTGCCCCCCTTCCAGGCCAGCTCTCTGCTGTGCCCCGGGAGTGCAGTGGAGGATGGCCCAAGTGGTTGGGCCCTGAACCCGCATGGGAGACCAGGAGAAGCACCTGGCTCCTGCCTTCGGATCAGCGCGGTGCGCTGGCAGCCATTGGAGGGCGAACCAACGGCAAAGGAAGACCTTTCTCTCTGTCTCTCTCTCTCACTGTCCACTCTGCCTGTCAAAAAGAAAAAAAAAAAAAGTAAAAAAAAAAAAAGAGTTAATAAGAGAGTTAGGAGGTGATGGTTAACAGGTGGACAGAAAAAAGATGGTAGAAGGCAGAGGCTTCATCACAGGAATTAATATTTTGGGGGTGCACATCATTTGTTCAACTGTTATTTTAGCTGTCACCATGCTCTTTTGGATTCCAAGGATTGGACCACCTGTCTAGACAGTTTGTTACTTTATTAGACAGATCTTTCCCTTAAACTTTTTCCCATTTGATTCTAAGGACTGAATATATAATTTTTGAGGCTGCCAAACCCAGTGATTTCCCTAGACAACAATGAATCACTCCGATTTCTCAACTATTTACAACATTAAATGCTCCTCTGGCCTGCATGTCGTCATTTGAGATCGCTGGTGTATCTCTGAAAAGATGCATTCTCAAACATGAAATAGAAAGCAGGCTCCCGAGGCAGGCATTTGGCTTAGCAGGTGAGGTGCCTGTGTCCATGATCAGAGTGCCTGGATCCAACAACTAACCCCAGCTCCTGACTGGAGATTCATGGAACTCCTGAGAAGCAGCAGTGACAGCTTAGTAGTTGGGCTCCTTTCACCCATGGGGGAGACCTGGACTGAGCTCCCAGCTCCCGGCTTTGACTTGGCCCATCTTGGCTATTGTGAGCATTTGAGGAGTGAGCCAGCAGGTAGGAGCTCTCTCTCTCTCTGTCTCCTGTCTCTCTTTCTCAAATATTGTCGGCCTGTGTGTGTTGGCATGCTTTTCTTCTAGCAAAAAATCAAATTGGTAAGATAGTTCAATGTGCTTTTGGATGAAGAATCTTCAGTATCAGATTCGTAACATTGCATTTATCCAGCCTGTGGACTGACTCCTGAGGACCCACTGTACTTCCATTGCAAAAGTCTTATCTCTTTTGTATACAGAAATTTTTTGGGGAAAAAAAACCTATAGGGAGCAAGGGCTTACCCCAGCATTTAGGATGCCCGCTTCCCACATTGGAGTGCCTGGGTTTGATTCCTAGCTCTGGCTCTTGACTCCAGAATTCCCACCGTTGCAGACTGGGAGACAGCAGGTGATGCTTGAAGTGACTGGGTTCCTGCCACCCACATAGAAGACTTGGATTGTGTACCCAGCTCCTTGCTTTGACTCTGGCTTTTGTGGGCATTGGAGGAGTGAGCCAGCAGAAGGCAATTCTCTTTCTTTCTCTGTCTCTCTCTGTTTTTCTCTGCCTGCCGCTCAAATAAAAAAAAAAAAAAAAAAACCGTGCAAACACAAGAATTATTTCTGTGTGTGATGCTGTCTCCCCATGTTTTCCTGTTCCGCAGAGTCTGTGTGTAAAGGAGAATACTGTCTTGAAATGCAGTAACTTTCTGTGATACTTCATTTTTCTAATAACCATAAAATGACCCAATGCTACTTCTTCTATTTTTGTGCATGGTAACTGGGGAAACAGGTTCATGGACCCATTTTTTTTTCCCCAGAGAATAAAACTGAAAAATAGGACAAAGGTTTTCCTATTAATTTAAACTATTTAAAGTTTTTTGTTTTGTTTTGTTTTGCTATTTCCTTTGAGGTGTATCCTGTTTTTACTCTCTGCTTTCCTGACCCACACTATTGAGATATAATGACCAATAGCTAGGACTGGAAAAATTCAGATGAATTAAATGGCATACAGAAAAAGGCTGGCATCTTTTAGATATCTCTATAGAGGGTGCTAGGTTTGCTTTCCATGGTAGGAATGTCTAAGGATTCACTATTCTGTATTCTCCTTTTTAAGAACATAAGTCATCGTGTTGATGTCAAATTGAAATTACCAAGTCTCAACTCTGGTTAATCACTTTTTAACACCTGTAGTGTATACTCATTGCTTCTTAGGAACATCCTGGACCCAACTATTATTTTCATTTGCATTTCATTCACCCCTCGGAGTCATCTGACCTCACTATTCATGGTTACATATCCTGGCAACACCACAGGACTTTGATTCCCACATCCCATTGTACCCTCACTTCCTTCTGGCTGGGACAGTCTTCAGCCTAGTCCTTCCAAGCTAGACTATTAACTCCATAAGGGCAGGGATCGCCTACTTCAAATGCCAAGATACATAGTAGACACTCAATGAATTCTTGTTTACTGACTGCCTGACCCAGCTCAGAAGTGATGTTTCCTCCTGAATTATGTCTTTTCATCATTCTTTTTCTGAGGACCCAGTAGGGTTTGGAGATAATATAGTCTTTTAAGGTTTTTTTAAAAATTATTTATTTATTTATTTGAAAGTCAGAGTTAAACAGAGAGAGAGGAGAGAGAGAGAGAGAGAGAGAGTGCTCCCATCCTCTTATTCACTCCCTAAATGTACACAACAGCTGGGGCTGGATCCAGCCAAAGCTAGGATCTGGGAATTCAGTCCAGGTCTCCCATATGGCTCAAGTCCATGGCAGGGACCGATGTACTGGAGCCATCACCAGCTGCTTCCCAGGACGCACATTAGCCAGAAGCTGGAAAGGAAGGCGGAGCCTGGACTTGAATCCAGACACTCCAACGGCTTCGTAAGCACTGCCTGTCCCAGATTTTAAGGATTTTCTCTCTGCTTCTGCAGTGGATGCTGTAGTCAATAGCCTAGATTCCCCCTCAGGACCAACACGCTCATTCCTCAGCTTTTCCTGACAGCTCACAGCTGAGTCCCTGTCTAGGAACACACTTGGGGAAGTTAGGAGCCCAAGGTTACAACTCTTCCTGAGGAACAGCTGCATTCCAGGTGCAAATATGGAGGGCTGACTTCTTGTATCAGTTCAGAACAGTGAGGAACAGCCATCCCAGATCCAGCTCTGCCTGTAGGATGGTCTCAGGTCTCCCCTTCAGTGGCATCACAGTTCAGCTTCTTCCTTGTCTCCATCGTGATTCACGTGCCAGCAGGTATTAATTCCAGAAGCACTCCTGGTGATCCTCTTGCTTATTCACATCCATTTCTGCATCTGTGTCCTGAGGAAAATAAGACCCCATCCTTTGGGTGGAGAACATTTAGGTCTCCCACAGGGCTTGGCCGGCTGCTTCCCCAGAGAAGACATTCAGAAATGTCTGTAGAATGGCTCCGTCAATGAAAACAAAGCCACCTGAATTTGACCAGCTCAGTTTTCTCAAACCCCATAATTTTTCTGAATTTTACTGACAAAATTTGGGCCTCTAAAGCCTGAGAAATTAATCGGGGGCCGAGGTAAGATAACACGCGTTCACTTTGCAAGTTTCTGTTTTAATTGAACTTTAATGCTGCTTGGATGAGCCTAGCCCGGTTGACACTTCTGTAATACATTTGAAGATGAATTGCTCCAGCACACAGGATTACCGTGGGAGGTGAGGCAGAAAGCAGCATGATCCGAAACTGAGCTTGGGCTATAAATTGGAGGTTGGCGACAGAAAGGAGTGGCAGTGTTGGAGAACGGCAATGCGAGTCATTCCTTTCCACACACCCCGGGGGTTAGATGGTGAGACAGCTCTACCTCCCAGAAAGCTGACGGAAAACCTTTGTGGGGCAAATCTTTTCTCAGACTTGACCATGAAGATCCCTCAGTCACCTTTCTTCCTAGAGGGCGCATGAAGCCTGGCCTGCTGTCTGTGTGGAGGGTAGGAAGGCAGACTGATGGGGAGACACACACCTTGAGAAGCAGACGTGTGGTGGGGTGATGGATCTCACAGATGTGCTGTCAGGTTCTGAGAGTTCTCCATGAGACTGTTGCAGTGATACAATGCCCTGCTCATCATCATCATCAAAACATGACCATGTCCTGTATTTTTTAAAAATATTTTATTTATTTGACAGATAGACAGTGAGAGAGAGAGAGAGAGAAAGAAAGAAAGAGAGAGAGAGAAAGGTCTTCCTTCCATTGGTTCACTCCCCAAATGGCCACCATGGCCGGAGCTACGCTGATCCGAAGCCAGGAGCCAGGTGCTTCCTCCTGGTCTCCCATGTAGGTGCAGGTGCCCAAGCACCTGGGCCATCCTCCACTGCCTTCCCGGGCCACAGCAGAGAGCTGGACTGGAAGAGGAGCAACCAGGACTAGAACCTGACACCCATATGGGATGCCGGCGCCACAGGCCGAGGATTAACCTAGTGAGCCACGTTGCAGGCCCCTCATGTCCTGAATTCTTGAGTTGACTGCCAATGGCAGGTGTTGCTGTTTACTTATTCTGCACCCTCTTTTATCTTTCCTCAAATCCTCATCTTTGTTTTGAGTATTCTCAGCCCTTCCTCAGCTCACATTCTAAGGGCAGATTCTGGTTTCTTTACACAAATCCTGGCAGTTCTATTTCCCTTGCAAGCAATTGTTCTAGAAATCCAGATTTAAATAAACTAGCATTCCTTGGTGACTGTTAAAGGTACGAGGTAGGAACAAGATTGCTGGGATGACCTTTTGTTTTGTGGTTGAGGGGGAAATTACTTTTCCTCTCTCACAGGTTATAAAAATGGTAAACGAGTTGCCTCCAGTGACCATGCAGGAAGCAGTCTTGTGATTGCGATGGAAGCTATTGTGCATTTGCACACAAAGAAAAGCAGGGTCCACAGAACTGCAGGGACATGGGGGCTGAGCCCTGATTTTATTCCCTCTGGGTCTCTGCCTAGTCCTGACTTGATACCATATGAGATAATAACTTTCCTGCTTGCGTAAAGAGACTGAACTGGGATTTCCTGTTTCTTACAGGTGAAAACAACTCACTGGGCACATACCCTATGATCAAGCATTGTCTTTGCATGTGGTTTCTCATTTCACCCACACCAAGTGATCATTGACATCGCTGAAGGCAGAATTGATCTTTGAAGATGCAGGTAAGTAGATCAGACTGACAGCAGATTGGCATTTCCAATGCCAATGTGATAATAAATAATGACTCTTGGTTGAAGTTGACTGGTTAACCATGTGAATTTATTCCCTGTCTCTACTAATGTTCCTATAAAATGACAATAAAAGAATAGGAATAAAAGCATCTACATATTCAGTGATAGGAAAATGGGAAGAGATTAATCAGAGGAAAGAGATGTCATAAAAGTCCTAGGAGGTGGATAAAATAGGGAGTGTTTTAAAATTTTTGATTTATTTATTTCCATTTTACTGGAAAGGTCGGGAGGGGGGACAGGGAGATAGACAGATACACACTCACACATACACACACACACAAATATGGAGAGAGAGTGAAATACAAAGAAGTATTCCATTCATTGGTTCACTCCCTAAATGCCTACAACAACCAAAACTGAGCCAGGCCAAAGCCAGGGGTCCAGAACTCAATCTGGATCACCCGTGTGTGTTGGAAGCTGATGAAGAGGAATGATAGCAGCCGTAAGCCAGAGCATGTGCAGAAGGAAGTTCAAATGAAGAGGGAACCACTGTGTTCTTCCATGCACTTAAGGACCACAGCACTACGAAATAACAAGGTATGAGAAAAGGTATGATTGCCAAATGGGACAGAAAACATGCTGTTTAATCCAAAAGTCTAAATATAAAACAAACACAACCTACACTTGAAGGCATAAAGGCTAAAAGCCAGGCTTCTATTCTACAACTTTGGGGGGAAAAAAGCATTGGGGCCAGTGTTGTGTCACAGCTGGTTATTCCGTTGCCTGGTTATTCTACTGGCATCCCTTATAAGCACTGTTTTGAGTCCCAGCTGCTCCACTTCCAATCCAGTTCCCTGCTCATGTGCCTAGAAGAACACCAGAAGATAGTTGAAATACTTGGGCCCCTGCCATGCATGTGTGAGACCCTGGTGCAGTTCCAGGCTCTTGGCTTTGGCCTGGCCTATCCCTGGCCATTTGGGAGTGAACCAGTGGATGGAAGATCTCACACTGTGTCTCTGTAACTCTTCCTTTCAAATAAATCAATGAAGTCTTTAAAATAAAAGGAAAAAGAAAAAGGAATATAGTTACTCTTCAACTTACAATAGGGTTATGTTTCAATAAACTAATCATAAGTTGAAAATATTGTTAGGTCAGAACGCCTTTAGGGAAGGGGCAGGTACTTAGTGTTGTGGTTAAGATGTCTACGTCCCATACAGAGAGCCTGATCCCAAAACCTGGCTCCAGCTTCTGACACCAATTTTCTGCTAATGCAGATCCTGGGAAGCAACAGTGATGGCTCAAGTGATTGGGATCCTGCCAGCCGTGTGGGAGACCTGGATTGAGTTCCCAGGTCCCAGTGATGTCGCAGCCCAGCCTCAGCCACTGTGGGCATTCATGGAGGGGACCAGAGATGGGAATTCTGTCTCTCTATGAAAAAATAAATAATTAAATAAATAAATATGAAAAGTACTTTTAGTGCCCTTAACATATCATATGTCATAGTTTTGTTTCTCTTTCTTTCTTTCTTTCTTTTCTTTTTTTTTTTGATAGGCAGAGTTAGACAGTGAGAGAGAGAGACAGAGAGAAAGGTCTTCCTTCTGCTGGTTCACCCCGCAAATAGCCACTATGGCCAGCGCACTGCGCCGATCCAAAGCCAGGAGCCAGGTGCTTCCTCCTGGTCTCCCATGGGGTGTAGGGCCCAAGCACTTGGGCCATCTTCCACTGCCTTCCCAGGGCACAGCAGAGAGCTGGACTGGAAGAGGAGCAACCAGGACAGAACTCGGCACCCCAACCGGGACTAGAACCCAGGATACTGGCGCCGCATTAGCCTAGTGAGCCACGGCGCCGGCCATAGTATTGTTTCTACTAAATATATGTCACTTTGTCACTACTACCATAAAGTCAAAAGATAATTCTGTATTGTCCCCATTATCAGTTGGGGATCATCTCTATTCTCTCCTAGAGTCTTTATCTGTTTGGTTGCTATAATAAAATACTGCACACCAGGTAGCTTATAAACAATAGAAATTTATTTTTCATCATCTTGGGGGATGGAAAATTCTAGGTCAAGACACTGGGAGATTTGGTATCTGGTGAGGACCCACTTCCTGGCTCATGGATGTTGCCTTCCAGCTGTGTCTCACATAGGAAGGGGGTTGAGGGATTCCCTGGGCTGCTTCTGCAAGGGTTCTAATCTCATTTATGAAGCCTCCATTGTTGCGTCCTACTCACGTTGGTGATTAGATTTCAACATATGAATTTTGGGGAGCATACAGATTCAGACCACTCACAGGTAGGATTTACTTGCTTCTTCAAACTGGTCTCAGAGCAAATTAACAAAATCAACAAAGTCTCCCTGTGGTCTCTCAAGGACTCTCATTGGATTGAATTGCCTTATTCCTGAGCCTGAATCAGTTCTCCAAATGGGGAATCCCCAGCAAAAAAGAAAGTCAAAATGAACAGATACAACAAGCAGTTCTGGAGGAAACAGACTTTGAAATAATTCTAATGTGTGTTCTCAGAAATAGGGCAGATATTGCAATATGAAAACAAGCCTAGGAAAAACCAAAAATAACAGAAGGAGGAAATGCCTATGTGTGTTGGTAGTGCTGCAAATATGATTTTGTCAAACTTTGTTGTTAAAAAAAAGTTTAAAAAACATAAAACAAGCCTCGGCAAAGTGAAAAGGGGATAACTACATACAAGGAAATGATTCTGAATTGTAAAGATGTGTCTGTCAAGGTGAAGAATAGTTCATTAGAGAAGTTGGAAGATTGAAGCTGGAAAATCTCTGAGAAGTAAAACAAGAAAAGAAAGGGGTGGAAGACAAGAGAAAGAAACCCGGGCAATAAATGCAGAAGCATCAACATCTGACTAAAGAACAAATCATAGGGAACATGTCAAAAAAAATGGGGAAATGTTTCCAGAACTAAAGGACCTAATGTTCAGGTTGGAAAGCATACATCTGGGACCCAGCACAATAAATAAAAAATATAAGCAAAGAACACCCACCCAGGATATTACCACAAAATGTTCGGACATCAAAGATAAAAATGAAAATCTGAAAAATCAAAAAAGAAAGAGGAATTGAGAATGGAACACAGAGCCAGTCTCATACTAATCATGCATGACTGTGCACATTAGGAGCATTTGACTTCTTGTAGGAGAAATCGTTCCAGTATTGGATTCTATACATAGCTACAGTATCAATAAGGAGGATGGCAGATATATAAAGCCCAGGAGGGACTCTCCAGAAAAACACAAGGATTTGACAGAATATGAGGTTTGTAGCAAGAATCAAGTTGAGCAAAAAATATGCCTAAGGTAATTAGTTCCAAAAAAAAAATAAATGAACTCCAGGCCCCCAAAAAAATTCATATGAAAAAGAACATTTAATCAGAGAGCGCAATGGCTGTGTAGTGAACCGCGGTTGCATAGTCATAATAATGAAATCGCTATTGATTTTCAATTTTTAGAATCAATGTACTGGTAAAGCTTAGAAGACTTAATTACCAGTATAGAACAAAATGTAAATATTGTACATTTGACATTGTAATAGTAAAAATGAAGTGAAAATAGGAATAGAACTGCAAGGGACCCATGGATTATGTTAGAAAATAAGTAGTGGAAAAGTACACTGTTTTGACACCAAAGAAAAGGCAATTTTACATCTTCTTGCTCTTGTATTCATTTAGAATTATCTTGGCAAGAATAAAAATGGATTCTCTTTCACTCCTGGAAGATATTTTCAGGAAAGAAGACATTAGCTCCTGACGTTATTGAATCAAGATTCTGATGTGATGTCATGAAAGCAACAGATGACTTCAGTTGTCATAGCTAATGCAAAAGAGAGGTGGTCATATAAATAAAGGATGCTTTTGAATCAAGCGAAGGCCAAATAACATCATAGGGAATTGTGTAAAACCAAGTTTTTCAGTAGTTCACGTTCAACATCGGAGGAAGCGTTGGAGCACAGCATATTAAACTGCTGCTTGAGATGCCCACGACTCCCTATTAACATACCAGTTAGAGTCTTGGCTCCTCCGCGTCCAACCCAGCTTCCTTCTAATGCATTTTGGGAGGTAGTGGATCATGGCTCAAGTAGTTGCAACCCTGGAAATGACTTTCAATTAAATAAATCTTTTTAAAAATTGGCTGAAGTTTGCTAAAATGACAAGAACAGAATCCATAGTAATTTATATGACATTCATTTAGGGGGTGTCGATTTACCATTCTGTTAAACTGGCCGTTACATTAAATTAATGATAAAAATTAATTTTGATAGTTTTTGTGGTTTATGGACTTTCAATTTGCAGTTGTTTCAGTTGTGTGATGGGTTAGTGCATTTTAAATACATCTGGGGAGTGAAGCAAAGACCAGTGGATGGCACTGGTTGGTTCTGTTCTCTCTCTGGTCTCCTTCCCTAAGGAAGCAGTGAATTGGCTTAGCAAGTTTGAGTTAGTTCACTGGTGGAACAAGCTGAGACCAGAGCAGAGCTCCTCCTCCCCACAAGGTCCCTTTTCTAACCAAAAGCTCCACTGCTGTGTAGTTGCTTGGTACTTACAGTTTGATCCCTGATACTTAGAGTTAGCATCCTCTAGGCAGAATCTTGGGCACCCTGCCCAAAACCCACTAATCAGCATCTGCGTCATTAACAAAAGACACCCAGGTGATTTTTCCTTCACATTAAACTCTGAGAGGGACTGACTGTCCTCCTACCCTACCACGTATAGGAACAGCACCTGTCTTTATGAAATCCTACTCCAGTGCTTCCAGCTTTGCTCAGTCTACACATTCCTTCCCTCTGGACAGGAGAGCCTAGGGCGGGTCGTGTGTCCTGATACCCATGCGTCTGTACGTGTGGTTCGTAACACACTCTAGGGGTAAATATATACCAACGCCTTTTCCCAACACTTGATGGGTGTTTGTTATTTTCACCCACCCAGATTCGCTATCTGCAAGTCAGAATACTAATAGTACTTTTTCCATGGAGTCCTTGTGAGGCTTAAATGTAATAATCTGTACAAAGCACTCAGCACAGAGTAACATCTCAATAAATGCAGTTATAATTATGAGCCATTATTAAAGAGTCCTGACAGTCAGCAGGAAAAGGCTTCGGTGTTAACGGTCTCAAGCCTCCACTGTCACTTGGTTCATTTCCCTCATCAATAGCTCATTACTTGATTGTCAAGTCACAGACGTTATATGCTACACACCGTCACTCCAAATAATGACAATTATCTCAGGTCTTGTGTGTAAAGCATTATGGAGCCAATATCCCTTTAACCACGGGAGGGCTCTATTGCAGAGGGTTGGTGACAAGCTGTGTTGGTGGGAGGACTTTCTTACCCTCGTAGTGCACGATGGGTTGTCTCATGAGCATCCAATCCAACTGGCCCTGTGTCCCAATGTTTACCAGAGTCAAACTAGCTCCTTTCTTGTTGCTTTTCATTTGTTTGTTTCCTCCATTTCTGTTCCTTAGAGACTTGGGTGTGCGTCCATAGGGGCTGTGGAGAACAAGCTTTCGGTATAGTGATTAAGACACTGGTTGGGACTCCCTTATCACAGTGCTTGGGTTTGAGTCCTGGTTTCGCTCTATTAGCTTCCTGCTAATGCTCACTCTGAAGGCAACAGTAATGGCTCAAATAGTTGGATTCCTGCCACCCAGAAAGCGATCTTGATTGAGTTTCTGGCTCCCTGCTCTGGCCTGGCCCCAGCCCAGCCAAGGCCATTGCAGGTATTTGTTGAGTAAATCAGTGGATGGGAGTTCTCTGTTTCTCTCTACCACCACCTGCCTCTCAAATAAAAAAGTAATAAATAAATAATAGGAAAAAACCTATATACGGAAAGACTATTTTCCCTACACCTACTTCCCACCCCCAGATTGAAACATTGTGGGTCAACAAAACTGTTTCCCTTGACACCCTCTTGCTTCCAGAAGTTTCTCTGTGTCAGGACAGCCAGCATAGCTTAATCTGCCAGAAGTCCAGGAATGACTGGGCTTGTGACCACACCCTCGAAACGACTAGTTCCATTGAGTCACGAACGAGAAGACACAGAGGGGATAATGAGCACAAGCTCTTAACGCTGGGAGAGTGTGCTGTGAAAAAGAGATTTGATACGTTCTGTGGGGCTCAGGAGGATATTTCCAGAACACATGGACAGGAAACACCAGTTATAGAGGAAGGAAACTATCATCATTTCCCTCTTGCTCGATGTCTTACTCCATCTTCTGTTGTGTAACTAAGAATTATACTCACCCTGGGTAACTTATAAAGAGCAGAACTTTAATTGCCCATGGTTCTGCAGGCTGGGAAGCCCATGGGGGTGGCACAGACATTGCACAGCATCTGATGCGGGTCCTCTGGCTGCATCACAACAGGGCAGAGGGCATCGCTTGTCAAGACAGAGCAAGCCTGCCGGGGAGAACCTACTTTGATACCAAAACCATTCCTGTGATAACCCATTAGTCCGTTAATCTGTGGATGGATTCACTCATGAAGGCAGAGGCCTCATGACCCAATCACCTCCCCACTGTTCCATCTCTGAGCACTACTGCTTGGGAGACCAAGTTCCCAACATAGGAACTCTCAGGGAATGCATTCAAACCATAGCACTGCCTGAGAGGGACAGCTTGCTGATCAACGGTCTCACATTTAATTCCCCAAACGCATGTTTGTTTAACAGATGAGAAAGCCATGGCTTATACAGGCTAAATGTCTAATCCACATCCTTTCCATTAACTCTTACATGGCATCTGGTTGATGGGGGTTTGTAAATTCCCTGGCATGGGAAGTATTCAAGCAGAGGCTGAAGGCTGGAAGGCCTGTCATGAGGTTAAGGGAACATCAGGACGGGAGCCCAGGGTAAGTCCTAGAGCAAAACCATAAAGCAGGCAGACTAGAAGGCCATCAATTCCAAACCAGGCTAGAGAATGAGAATAAGCCAAAACATAGAGCTCGAAGTATCCAGACAGACAGGAAATCAATCCACAGCAGATGTGCTGTAGGATTGGGGAAGAAGCCCGGTGGTGAGAACTGACAACCCGTGGGCTAAAACCTGTGCAACCCTAAAGCATGATTCCTTCTAGTTCATCAAAATACCCCCAAATTGGTAAATTTTACCTACAAGTGTGGATTTCAGCACCCTTTTTTATCAATAGAAGATCTGCCAAGCCTGGGCCCACATTTCTGCATGGCAACCTCTATGGACAGGGCAGGTAGTCTCCAGCGTACAGATTCCCCCCATACTCCATATTGCCTTACATCCAGCCATCTTCTCTTGTTGCCATTGTCTGCCTGGAATCTGACAACAGCCAAGAGAATCAGTGTTTTCTGCTGCCACTGAGGAGTTCAGCTGCATTTGTGATGGATCTCGGATTCCCTACAGGACTGACTGGCAGCAACAATACACAGAGAGCCGGAAGGAGGATATTTACCCTGATACAAAGCAATCACTAAGTACGATGTACAAGGATGTTACAGACAGTGAGCGATGCCAGTCACTGAAGTATAGAGAAATGGGCTCATTAAAACATGAGAGACACCAAGATAAGGCAAGGACTAGGACCACTACTGCCTGTTTTCTTAGCCAATAGTTCCTATGATCTGTACCAATATCCTAGTGAGAAGACACTGATAGTTACTATCTACACTTGATCTTAGCCAAAAGGCCAAGAAGTGGTTGCTGATAGTTACTATCAAAGTTATACTTTAGATAATGTTGATGGGAGCATTAAAGAGGGGGGAGAGAGGGAGGGAGAGGGAGAGGGAGTTGGAGAGGGAGAGGGAGAAGGAGATGGAGAGGGAGAGGGAGTTGGAGAGGGAGAAGGAGAGGGAGAGGGAGTTGGAGAGGGAGTTGGAGAGGGAGAGGGAGAGGGAGTTGGAGAGGGAGAGGGAGAGAGAGGCCAGCTGCATGAAATATGTCCTACAGAATGAATTTAGTTATTTTAAAATTCTGATTTTAGAAAAATTCCAGGCTTTGATATGATGTACCCAAGCTAATCTGGTGTCCAAATAGACTGGCTGAGAAGCAGCTCAACATCCAGGGTCTTTGTTTCTAAACGATGAAAACAGAAGGCTCCAGCAAAGGGAAATGAAAGAGGGTTCACTGGAGGTATATGAGCATTCATGGAGTGGATGGAAAAAGTGAAGACTGGGACATGGACCTGAGTAAGCACTCAAGAGTCCCTGTGGATGGAAAGGCAAGCCACCCTGGGGGTAGGGTCCAAGAACCGGGGATTCCCCCTCCATCTCAGACTGGAATTGATGAATCCAATCATTTTCAGCTGCTGTGTCATTCTGCATCAGACACTAATTTCAGAGATAAAGCTTACTAACTAACCCGGCAAGGGTCAGGAAAGCTGAGTTGTACATTAGCGCGTGAACTCCATAAAGTCAGAGGTGAGAAGACGCTGACTCTGAGTTCCATTCTGCATCTCCAACACCAAGGTGAGTGTCAGAAACAAAGTTGCTATCGAGTAATATTTGTGAAATAAGCCAAGGAAGAAATGACGCAATGGTTCTATTCTTTGACTAGGGAAAGATAGAGCAACTAGACAAATAGGCCCACACACCCAAAGCTAAAAGGAAAGAAGTAATTTTCCGAAAGGAAATCATGGCAGTGGTATCAAAAAACACAGAATAGGTGTTGGGTAGGCAAAAGAGTGGGAATAGAAAGAATCATTTTTTTTTAAATTTCCTAACATGGAAAACATCCAGTCTCTCTCGGAGTCTTTCATGTCTCAACGTAGGAACAAGGACTCAAGATTAAATAGCACCTAAGTCCATCCTTGTTTTCTTGCACACACAGTGGTGGCCAGGTGGGGTGCCGTTGTTGGGAAGCCTCAGGCCCCATCTCCCCCACCCCACTCTTGTTCTGATGGGAGAGGCCATATGCTGGAGCCAGCCCTGCCCCAAGTGAGTTCCCGGAGAGGCAGGCACATCTCCTCCAAGAACATGCCATATGCACCAGAGGCTGTTCCAAGGAGAAGCGAATTTGCACATCCCACTCAAAGGGGGAATGGCAAGGAAGTGTGTGAGGAGCCCCCGGATTATCTGCTCTTCCACAGAGGTCCTTTAGGAAGGAGAACACAGCTCGTTTCAAAGGATCCTGGAAAGGATACGATGTGGGCACAGGAATGGTCAAGATAGCCCTGAGAGCAATGCAGCTTCATGTTAATGATGAGGCGCCATAGCTTTCTTAAGTGGACCTGGCTCCAGCGCCTTTGTGGCCCCAGCTGTACCTTCTGCCAACTGATCATCTACAATTTAGCCCTCAGTCTTCTTGCTTTATGAGTTCCTCAAAGTGTTTAAGGTGTGAGTCCTATACCTCTGTGGGAGCACAGGCTGGGATAGGCCTTTGATACATTCCTTTGAACAAGAGCGGGTCTGTTTCTCATCCTCACTGTTAGCTGTAACCTGGAGATCTTTGTAGTGTTTCTATGACTTGGTTTGGACACTGAGCATTGCAGAGACCCTCTTTGAAGAAGAATGGGGAGGAACTTGGGTACCCTAGAGCGGAGCCATCTCAGGATTCTTGGACTTCAGCTGATTTTTATACATTTCTGTTTGTCCTACAAAGGATTCTCTTCTTAAAATGATTTTTTGAGCTCTTCAAAATTGGGAGATTTTCCATACAAATCTGGATTTCTAACTTGTCTTGAAGCTCTGTAAAATCTTGTGATACTAGGCCTGTTTTTTTTTTTTGATACATAATAATAGTGCATAAGGAAGTAGAGCTAAGCCGAGCAGAGGCAACCTCTGTGAATGGCGCTGGTTCTCCAGTTCAGGCTCCACTCAGTTTTGATCATATGATAAAGTGTAGGAGGCGCTCTACAGATGAGTAGGTAGCTGAGTTAATGTCCTGATTTATCCAATTTTACTTAATCAGGTATGACTTAGCTATTGAATGACTGAAAGCTTTTTCTCTGCCTCTCTCAATGTGGCTAATGACTATTATGAGAATGCTCTGGAGGCGGTTAGTGACTCAGAGCAGCTAGGAAGGTGCTGTAGCACAGAGCCAGGTGACTCTATGCTTTGGGGAAAGTTAACCATAATTTGAGTTTATTATGAAGCTTCTTATTGTCTTCTTTCCAGTTTTTGATTAGGCTTGAAGATAAAGCCTAAGTCACTTCCTCATACATGTGATGCATTAGATCATAAACAACCTTCAGGCCACACCAAGGGTTTATTTTCTTTAAGATTTATTTTATTTATTTGAAAGAGTTACAGAGAGAGGTAGAGACAGAGAGAGAGGTCTTCCATCCAATGGTTCACTCCCCAGATGGCTGCAGTGGCCGGAGCTGCATCGATTCAAAGCCAGGAGCCAGGAGCTTCCTCCAGATCTCCCACGTAGGTGCAGGGGCCCAAGGGCTTGGGCCATCCTCCACTGCTTTCCCAGGCCATAGCAGAGAGCTGGATCAGAAGAGAAGCAGCCGGGACTAGAACCGGCGCCCATATGGGATGCCGGCGCTTCAGGCCAGGGCTTTTACCCTCTGCGCCACAGCACTGGCGCCAACACCACCAAGGGTTTAGAGCTAGACAACGTATCTGTAAACACACGGCACCTGAGTTCTGAGTATTGGGCAGTTTCACTGCACAGCATGATGCCAGTCTCTGTGTGTGAAGTCAGCTTCTCCCTACTGAAGCCCAACAGGGCAGTGCGGAGTGGTTCACAGCACTAGGGGTCAACCATCCAGAAAGACCTTCATGATACAGAAAAAGTGTGCACTTTGGTCACTTGTGATCCATAGTCTGCTCTTCTGTGAACTTAGGTCACAGATACTGGCCTGTGGGTATCATGACCTGTGTATGACTTGTTTGTGGCAAGACTTTTAATCGCTAAATGTTGAAAACAAAATCTATCAAAAGGGAAGCTGAATTACAGCACAGTCACACTGTTGAAACTGTGCAGCCTTGAAGGACTGAGCTGCTTCTGGGCTCCTCTGGAGTGCCGCCAAAGTATGTTTTAAGTAAACATAACAGAGTGTTTATTAGTGTTGTTACTGTGCTCCTATTCATTTTTTTAAATGTACAGACATGCTTATTTTTGCATAAGCTGGAATATTTTTAGGAGGTATATGGCAAGTGCTGGGGAGAGAGAGCTTGGGGGCTAGGTGGTGAGACAAGGACCCACTTTTTGTTGGGCAGTTCTTCTCTGTTGTTTACTTATTATGTTATGTTTATACTCATATATGTTGTTTTCTTTCAAAAATAAAAAATCAAACTGTGTGACTGTGTGCACTTTATTTCTCCTGAAGTTTACTATACTCCTTTGAAGAAAATGTCTACATCCTACAGTAGTTATTTGTTTTTTGATACATAGCAATTGTGCATGTTAATGGAGTATAGTGTGATATTTTGATACTTGTATAAAATGTGGAATGGTCAAGTTGGGGTAGTTAGCATACCCATCACCTCAAGCATTTATAATTTCTTGATGTTGGGATCATTCAAAATCCTCTAATTATTTTTGAAATAGACAATAAATTGTTATTTACTGTAGTGACCTACCAGGCTACAGAACACTAAAACTTATTCCTCCTTTCTTGCTATGCTCCTGCACCTGTTCCCCAGTGTGGTTTCTAAGAAGGAATCACCAGTCCTGCTCGGCTGGCAGGATAGAGTAAGTTGTCCTGGGCCACTGCTGAGAGCTGGAGTTCTTTTCCTGGAACTGTGGGTGAGAACGGTGGCCCAGTACCACCAGGGATTCATAGAGCTGCTTAGTGAGTGGGCGAGGAAGATGCAGAGCCAAATAGCAATTCTGTGCTGCTTTCTGCGTCTTACCTTGCTATGACACCTTCAGCTTGACATTGTTCCTTTCCACTGTACCATGTATCAGATGGACATGGCTCTATGTGTTCTTTCCACTCTGGGGACATTTCAATAAATAAATAGTGGAGATAAAACTCTGCCTACTTCGGAGGACCCCTGTGTCCTCTTTTGTAGCAGCCCAGAGGCAGGCGATGACAGGCCTCCTGCCTCAGCGCTGAGCAGGGCAGGGTCACCAGGACCGAGTTTGAGACCCACGAAGGACTGGCTAGAAGAACACAGAAGATACATTGTTCTGCAAGGAGATAGAGGAAAGGATTCTGAGAAAAGGCAAGCCAGCACACCGGGTTCTAGTCCCGGTCGGGGCGCCGGATTCTGTCCCAGTTGCCCCTCTTCCAGGCCAGCTCTCTGCTGTGCCCCGGGAGTGCAGTGGAGGATGGCCCAAGTGTTTGGGCCCTGCACCCCATGGGAGACCAGGAGAAGCACCTGGCTCCTGCCATCGGATCAGCATGGTGCGCCAGCTGCAGCGCGCCGACCACGGCGGCCATTGGAGGGTGAACCAACGGCAAAGGAAGACCTTTCTCTCTGTCTCTCTCTCACTGTCCACTCTGCCTGTCAAAAAAAAAAAAAAAAAAAAAGGCAAGCGAAGGTAGAAGGGCATCCTGGAGCCTGGTGCATTCATTCCTGAGAAGCTCAGAGTGGCTGGAACACACGTTAAAGGAGAGTAACAAGGAGGTGAGAACAGACATTTCTGTAAGGAGTTTAGACTTTATTCTGGAAAAAAAAAATCTAGGTTCTTAGGTGGCTTTATTATCCTTAAAAGTTTATTTATTTAGTTTTGTTTATTTGAGAGCCAAAGAGACACACGTGTATATACACACATACACATACACAAACAGAAACAGAGAGGGATCTCCCCAATCACTGGTTCATCCTCCAGGCTGACTGTTGGGAGCCAGGAACTCAATCCAGCTCTCCCATGTGGGTGGCAGGGACTCAACTACTTAAGCCATCACCTGCTGCCTCTCAGCGTGTACATTAGCATGAAGCTGGAATCAGACGCTGAAGTCAGGACTCAAACTCACACACTCCGATAGAGGTTTCAGGCGTCCCAGCCAGCATCTTACTGCTAGGCCAAACAGAATATCTCTGTTGCTCTCTCCTGCTTCCTCCTTGCTATAGAACAATGAAAAAAAAATCAATGAAAATCAGAAGTGACCAGTGCTATTGTCCTTTGAAGTCGATTTCAAGTTGTGCCACTTCAGTACATTCCCCCTTGCACCAGGACAATGCCCTTTCTACACAGATGGCAATGACTTGGGCTTTACCCAGGAAAGACAGCAAGGCACTGACTAAATTATGGACCAAATCATTAATCAAAGACTGCACAAAATTAGCATGTCTCTTAGTTGCTGAGTGTGAAAAGACTTCCCTTGGGCAATGGATGAACCTTTGGACTTGCTTGGAGGGCCATAGGGAGACAACAGGGGGTCAAGACCCCTCGGCGTACAGGCTTCTCTCGCTCCTGGGAGGCTTGCTCAGGGACACCCTCCTGGGGTTTCTCCGCCCTATTGGGATGTGGTTGTCATGCTGTCTTGGGGAGGCAATTCCTCCTCTTGACAGTTTCCTGAAGTCTGCTGGGCGCTGTGGCTGCTTTCCTGGGCCTCCAGCAGGATTTAACAAGCTGGGGAGGTTTTCGATTTTGCTGCTTTTCCTGCAGCTCCTCTGTTGTTCAGGTGCCAGCAGGCCTTCGTTCTTCTAGGATTCCAAGCTGTGGCTTCTCTGAAGGCTGATGTAATGGTTCCGTGCCTCAGAATAGAAGACTCACTTTTTGATATGATCTCTCTGTAGTCAGCCAGTGTGCTTAACTTGCTGACTCTTCTGTCCCCTCCTACCAGTCCTTCCAAATGCCCTACCAGCACCTTTAAATGCCTTTCTCTCTGAGCATGTCTCCTGGGTCCTGTTTTGATTTCTATCTATTTATTCTCTGCTTTGGTGGCCTCATTAAGTTATGTGATTTCATCTCCTAGATCTATATTGAAAAGAACCCAATGCACTCATTTCCTAGGCTCAACTTCCTGCCCAAATTCTGTCCAGCATTCATTCATTGATTAGTTGGTTCATTGAGAAAGTGTTGACCATCTACACTATGCCAGACCTCAAACACGGACATCTGAACAAGATGGCACGATCCTGGCTCTTGTGGAACCACCATCCCTCTTCTTCCAGCTGTCTGTTAGATGTTCAGATTTACATGTGTCTCAAACCTGTCCAAGTTAGCATCTATCATCTGTGCCATTCGCTCTGCCCACTCTGCCTGGCAGACTTGTCAAGGGCATCCCAGACTCTGGGGATGCCCAGTTACACTCATACCTCCAGCCTGTCTTATCCCTGTCATTAACTCCCCACTGTGTCCCCATTACCAAAAGTCATTCAGGCTTATCTCTGGATCTCTTTAAAGCTGAGGAAATGAAACACAGATAGAAGATGCTGCATGTTTCAAGATCCCATATTTTATTCTGTATGCAAACAAAAATCCTCTATGTTTAAAGATGTTACAAAAAGAAGATCAAGGGTCTTTGAAAAAGGAACACAACTGTGGCTGCTTGCTCCTTTACATATTCCCATAGGCACTTGAGTCTATGATATCTAGATGAGATCAATAGACCAAAAAGACACCTCCTCACTCACCCAAATGCCCAGATCAACAGAACAACAAAATACCCAGCTGTGCAGACAAACACAGAAACTCTTTAGAAGGGGAAGAAGGAAGTTGTGGATTTATTAATACTTTTCTCTCTTTTAGATATAACTTTCAATCTCCCCCACGTAGTCACAAACAAAGCCACAAAACCAAGCAGACCAACTCCTCCCTAGTAGAAACTGTCGGTTGCTAAGTGTTGTAGGTGTTATTTGAATTTAAGTAAAATGACTCCTTGGGCAACTACGTGGCAGACAGTAGCTTTTACAACGTGTTTTCCAATATAAACTGTTTTACAAAGAGCTTGTATCTTTTTACTACCAAGCATTACATTCTGAACAAAAACTTAATAAGATTTTCAGCAGAGATTTTTAAGAGGCTCCATTGTAGGGCTTAACAACAACTTTGATCTAGTATTTTTAGGGCAAGAGTAAAGACCTGAGAGAAACAACATTTTCAGTTTGACTTTATGGCCCCTAACTTGTGTTCAAGTTAAATGAAAGTTAGAAATTGGACTGGGGAAACAGCAAAGACTTTGCACTCAAACTTGGCCTTGAATATCACTATGACTTGGGAGCTACTGCACTTTGGTGGGTTGCTTAAGTAACTTGCATTTTAGTTTTTTCATCTAGTCATAAAAGAAGTGATCCTACCGTACAGGTATTTTGCAGCAAAGATCGGTAGTATAGACCCTGATATGTAGTTGGATGCCCCCACATGCTCTAGGATATATACGACAGTAACTCAACTCAAAGCAGTTTAAGCAGACGTGAAATTTGTCGGCAACTGAAAAGTTCAAGGGCATCTTGGCTTTAGGCAAAGCTGGAGCCAAGGGCTCAAACCATGTCACTGCCACTCAGTTTCTTTCTGTTTTCAGTCTCTGTTTTCTTCTGGTCAGCTTCAGTCTTCATTGAGCATAACAGACTCAATGGGCTCAAAAATCCTGACTGTTTTCTGAAACAAGTAGAACAGAGTTCTGACAGGATACAAGCTGGGATATGGGAAACACGGGTGAGCCCTCCTTGTGGGAAAATCTGGTCAGGGCACATAGTGCATGGACTGAGTATCAGCATAAGGACATAAGGCATTTTGGCTTCATCCAAGTCATATAGAGCAAGCAGGTACAATATTATAGTTTCTGTCGAAGGTTAACCATACTGAGGGTCTGTATGAATTTCCTACTTCTGCTGTAATAAGTTCCCCTAAACTTAGTGGCTTAAAATCACACAACTCTAGGGGCGAATTTGTAGCACAGCCAGTTAAGCCACTGCTTGGGATGCCTGCATCCCATATTGGAGTGCTAGTTCGAGTCCTGGCTATTCCACTTCCCACCCAGCTTCCTGCTAATACATCCTGGGAGGCAGTGGGTGGTGGCTGAAGAGCTTGGACCCCCGTCACTTACATGGGAGACCTGGATGGAGTTCCTGGCTCCTGATAGTTGCAGCCATTTGGGGAGTGAACCAGCAAATGGAAGGTCTCTCTCTGGTGATGACCTTCTTGCTGGCAGAATCCAGAGATGGCACATGGCATCACATGGCAAAAAAAAAAAAGAAAAAACAGAGAGTGGTTGTGTTTGTCTGCCTCTATCCTTATAAATCCACCAGGATTAAATCGTGGGGACTCTAATGATCAAATCCAAAGTAACCTCTTCCCAAAGGTCCTGCCTCTAAACTTCATGAGTAAGTTTCCACCCTCTTAATACTGTTGACTTAAGACTTTGGGGACTCAGCTCCTGACTTAGAGGAACAAGTATTCAAACCACAGCACCCTCTCTTCCTTTCTTCCTGTTTGTCTCCTTTTTCTCTTCCTTTATCCCCTGCCAAGTCCCTACTTATTTCCTTCTACTTTTCATTCCTCTCTACCCCTCTCCTTTCCTCCCTCACTCTCTCCCTTTCATTGCCCACTCTTGAGACCCCAGGTAATATCAACTGACCAATGTCAGGGACTTTGGATGCCCGCTCTTGGTGTCCCCTGGTAAGTCACAGCAACCAGCACTTTCCACTCATCAGTTTTTTAGTTGTACAATCTAAATGCTAATGATCCCTGCCAAACCTTCTGCCTTATCTTCCTCCACTAATAGCAAGTCCACACCCCCTAGAATAACGGGACCGATGCAAACAGGATCTACTCTCCCCACCCCCATTCCTCGTCCAGGATGTGAACTCAAAACTGTGCCATCTTTTGGACACCTCTAAAGGTCCAGAAAGAGGGGGATCATTTGTAAGGATGCCTTGGAGCTTCTTCCTGCCTAGCAGGGCTCTCTCCATCAAGCAGGCTGATGCCCACGCTGATGCCCTCATTCCCTTTCATGCACTGGTGGTTTTCAGTCTGATATTGAAAGTGCAATATGCTTGCCAGTAATGATGTCTTATTGGAGTGTAAAGATTTTCCCATTTCACTGCTCTATCCTGAATTTAAAGTATTTTGAAATTCACTTACACTGGAGAGGACCAGTGGCCAAATATTTACTGTAAATAAACTGATGCCGTCTCAGGTGCTGTCTCTGATGCAGGAGATGGGCAAGGTTAGTGCTTTCTTGCATCTTGTACCTGCCAAACAGAATCAGCTTCTGAGCTTTTCCAGCACGAGGACCAAGTGGTGGCCAAGGGTGTGAGGATGTCTTTGTCTTTTGAATCTTTTCAGTTGAACTTCATCCAGGTGTTGAGTTAGAAGATGACTTAGGAAGTCAGGGTTGTGACGTAGAGGGTGAAGCTGCCACCTGTGGCACTGACATCCCTTTATGGACATTGGTTCATGTCCTGGCTGTTCCACTTCTAGTCCAGCTCCCTGCTAATGGCCTGGGAAAAGCAGTGGAAGATGGCCCAAGTGCTTGGGCCCCTGCCACCCATGTGGGAGACCCACTTGAAGCTCCTGGTTCCTGGTTTTGGCCTGGCTCAGCCCTGGCTGTTGCTCCCATCTGGAGAGTGAACTAGTGGATGGAAAACCTCTCTCCCATTCTCTGTAACTCTGCTTTTCAAAATAAATAAATAGACCTTTAAGAAAAAAAAAAAAAAGAAGAAGAAGATCACTTAGTTGTTGAGTTTTTGCTTGGAAAAGCTGAAGATCTTGAAGCTAATGCAGAGACTTACAATGGAAGGGATACAAGCCAGGGTGGGTGGGGAGGCTATGCCTTTTATTAGCAAATATTTACTAAGTGGCTACTGTGTGCTAAATGTCCTGCTACATGCTTTTCATGAGTTATTTTAATTAAGCTGCAAGGCCACCCAGATGGATAAATTTGGTGGTTTTTTTTTTAAAGATTTATTTATTTATTTGAAAGGTAGAGTTACACAGAGAGAGAAGGAGAGACAGAGAGAGAGGTCTTTCATCCTCTGGTTCACACCCCAGTTGACCACAAAGGCAGGGACTGAGCCAATCCAAAGCCAGGAGCCTGAGCTTCCTCCTGGTCTCCAAAGTAGGTGCAGGGGCCCAAGGACATGGGCCAGCTTCTACTGCTTTCCCAGGCCATAGCAGAGAGCTGGATGGGAAGTAGAGCAGCCAGAACTCGAACCAGTGCCCATATGGGAAGCCGGCACTGTAGGCAGTGGCTTTACCATTACAACACAGCGCCGGCCCACAGTCTGGTGTTTCTGTAAACTTGCTGACATCTACCATCAAGAATGTTGCTGAAGATATTCACAGAAGTCACACTAATGAAATTTCTCACTTCGGTTGTTTCAGGTGCTTAGATTTACTGAGTTGTCCTTTCCTGCCAGTAGCACAGAGCCCCTGAACCTGCAGGCAGCATAGTATACAGTAGCTAAGAGCATGCCCACTGGGATACATCCAGCTCAGCTTCTCTCTAGTTGTGTGACCTTGGACCAGTTATTTAATCTCTCTATGCTTTGGTTCCCTCAACTGTAAAATCCGGGTAACAGTGGTACCCACTTTGTTGGTTGTGTGCGGAAGCACTTAGAACAGTGCAGGGGCTAAGCAGGGTCGGGCCTGGTTAGTACTTGGATGGGAGAACAGTGCAGGGCACATGGTAAACACGGTAAAGACTCATCAGCTGACAGCTCTGAATGCTTCTCTTTCCTGAGATGCTCTGTGCTGTCCCCTGGGGGTCTGGGCCAGGGGCATGTTCTGTATGACAAGCAGTAGAACATGGACCTCCCTGAAAACCATTGGGTCTCCCCCTCCTCCCTATCCTTTCTCAAGAACTGAAGGTGGGAAAGTTGTGGTAGGACAGAGCAAACAACTCGTCCTGCTTTCTCAGAGACTTCTCCGGTTAGCACCGGAAGTCCTAGGTTCCAGGAACCCTTTCCATCCCAGGCAGCAGCAGAGAGTAAGATATGCTGGAATTTGGGTGCTGCAGGCATAAGTGTAAATCTGGAGATTGTATTTGTTTGTTAGGGCTGCCATAATGAAATTTCATGTCCAACAGAAATTTATTTCTCTGAGTTATGGAGGCTGGAAGTCCCATAAAGTCTTTAAAAAAAAGCTTACCCTTTCATTTATTAAAAAAAGATTTATTTATTTGAAATGCAGAGTTACAGAGAGAGAGAGGGAGACAGAGATAGTGAGAGCAAGAGATCCTCTATCTGCTGGTTTACTCCCTAAATGGCTACAATAGCCAGGGCTAGGCCAGTCCAAATCCAGGATCCTAAAACTCCATCTGGGTCTCCCAAATGACTTGCTGGGCCCCAGCACTCAGGCCATCTTGGGCTGCTTTGCTAGGCACATGAGTAGGGAGATGGATTGGAAATAGATCAGCTGGGACTCAAGCCAGCACACACAGGGGATGCCAGGGGATGGCTTAACCTACTGTGCCACAACACTGGCCCTTGCTGCTGCCTCTTCTGATAAGGACACAGGTTACACTGGATTAAGTTTCTTTTCTTTTCTTTTCCTTTTTTTTTTTTTTTTTTTTTTTACAGGCAGAGTGGACAGTGAGAGAGAGAGAGAGACAGAGAAAAAGGTCTTCCTTTTGCCGTTGGTTCACCCTCCAATGGCTGCCACGGCCGGCGTACCGTGCTAATCCAAAGGCAGGAGCCAGGTGCTTTTCCTTGTCTCCCATGGGGTGCAGAGCCCAAGTACTTGGGCCATCCTCCACTGCACTCCCTGGCCACAGCAGAGAGCTGTCCTGGAAGAGGGGCAACTGGGACAGAATCCAGCGCCCTGACCAGGACTAGAACCAGGTGTGCTGGCGCCGCAAGGCGGAAGATTAGCCTATTGAGCCGCGGCGCCAGCTGGATTAAGTTTCTATCTAATGATCTCATTTAACCTAGTTATCCCCCCCCTTTTTTTTTTGACAGGCAGAGTTAGACAGTAAGAGAGAGAGACAGAGAGAAAGGTCTTCCTTTTCCGTTAGTTCACCCGCCAAATGGCTGTTACGGCTGGCGCGCTGCGCTGATCCGAAGCCAGGAGCCAGGTGCTTCCTCCTGGTCTCCCATGCAGGTGCAGGGACCCAAGCACTTGGGCCATCCTCCACTGCACTCCCAGGCCACAGCAGAGAGCTGGACTGGAAGAGGAGCAACTGGATAGAATCCGGCACCCCAACCGGCACTAGAACCTGGGGTGCCAGCGCTGCAGGCGGAGGATTAGCCAAGTGAGCTGTGATGCCGGCAGTAACCCCTTTCAATACTCAATCTCCTCATATGGTTACATTAGGGGATATTATTTCAATATTTGAATTTTGAGGTGACACAATTTTAGTCCATAATAGAGATGATGAGTTTTAATGCAGAGGTTTTCCAGTCTCCCATTCTCCATCTGGAACTTAAGGCGTCTGAAAATTCTTTCTGCAAAGATATCACATTGCTCCTCTGTCACTTTTCTACTGGTGGCATTTACAGAACAGCTAGTGATCTTTGATCAGTGGCATCTCAGCACCAAAACGGTGCCAGGTAGAATTCTGATAACAAGTTCAAATGAAGTGATTTTAATAGTTCCAAATCAAGATTAAAAAGAAAAAAAAAAAAGCCTCCTCCTACTTCTACAGTAGCTGCCCCTGCAACCAGAGCATGACTTCAGCCCCTCAGTTTCTAAGGGCCCACCTCTCTCTGATGTCATCTCCACCCACATGGCAGTGCTGCTCATCACTCTGCTCACTCACTTTTTATTTTTTCTTCTTGCCTTGGAAAGGCTAAGCTGGTTCTCTCTGGGAATATTTGCATATGCCCTTCTTTTTGCTTAGAACTCGCTCTAGTCTGAGTTTGTGCTTCCTCGAAAATTCGTGTTGAAACCTGATCTCCATGGTGGTGGTATTAAGAAGTGGAGCTAAGGGGCCAGCATTGTGAGGGCACCACAGCACTGGGGTGGTCTTGAGTCAGCAGGCCAGGTTTTTATTTGCTTATTTATTTTCCAGGTTGCTGTTAAAGTGCTTAGTATTGACATTGAATCACTGTCAGTAGGGGGATCACACATAGGAGAAACATTATGCACCTCTTAAAGCATGGGCAGGAAATAAAGCAAAACACTCAGCTTCATATTGTCCTCACTATGAAGGAGATTTTCTGAAGTTTCGTTTCAGAGGTTCCCAAATGTCAGGCCATTTCTTGGTCTAACATGCAAGCACAGTACTGTTGGTAGTGGAGGGGAGAGAAAGCACAGTTCCTCTGTCCTTAGCCTTAGCCTTTCTGCTCTGAAGATAAAAAATGTGCCTACAACAGCCATCTAAAGGAAGTCTGGTCTCAACAAGGGAGAAGACACAATGCAAGGAAGAAAATATTTTGCAGAGAAAGAGTATAAATCCTAGAGCCCCACAATAGGAGAACAGGCTTATATCAGGATGGTCTTTTTTTCTGACATTGATAAAAATCTCTTGAATTTGCATTGAACTTTTCATATGTGCACCCACTCTGGCTCACTGTTTGTGCACCTGTCTCTTCTGAGCTTGTATTTGTTAGAGTAATTTGAGAAGAATGAAGGAAAGAGAGTTTTGTGTGTTCACGAAGAAGAGAGTACAGTTTTGATAACGGTCTGCTTTTCCTGCTTCTAACACTCAGTATGGACTCCTCAACATGTTCAGATGTTCTGACAGCTGTCAAAGGACTCCTGGCTCTCAGTTGGATATAAGTTTGCTATGGACACAGTCATGCACTTGTTTGCACTCATGTTGAAGATCTAACTCCCTGTGTGATGGTACTTGGAGAGAACATCTTTGGGAGTTAATTGGGATTCAGTGAAGTTCTGAGAGTGGGGCTTGCATGATAGGATTGGTGTCCTTAAAAAAGACTTACTCTCCATCTTGGCCACATCAGGACACTAAGAGACGGTAGCTGTTTGCAAGCCAGAAAGAGAGCCCTCTCAGAACTCTAACATGCTGGCACCCTGACCTCCAACGTCCAGCCTCCAGTGCTATGTGGAAGCTGCCTACACTACAGTATTTGCTGTGGCAGCCTGGGCTAAGACAGAAACCCAAGTCATCAACCATTGGCTGAGTGCCTTCCACCCATCAGCCTATTAGCCTTGGGGAGATGGAGAAAATGCTTCAATCTAGTTTTTCAAAGAACTCATAGTTTAGCAGAAGGGATTGAAAACGGGTCTCTTTATCACATAAAATATTTTCTCTAGTGGCCTCTATTGAAGGATTTTGATTCTCCATTCATTCTGTAAAATGCCATGTAATGGGCTAAATTGTGTCCTCCTATAAAGATAATTCATAAGCGTGCCTGGGTTTGGATCCCAGCTCTGTTTCTGAGTTCAGCTTTTGGTGAATGTGCACCCTGGGAGGCAGCAAGTGATGGCTCAAGTACTTGAGTCCCTGTACCCATGTGGTAGACCTCGATTGAGTTGCCATCTCCTGACTTTGGTCTGGCCCAACCCCAGCTTTGCAGGCATTTGGGGAGTGAACCAGCAGATGGAAGGTCTCTGTTTGTCTGTCTCTGTGTCTCTCTGCCTTTCAAATACATTTTTGAAAAGTTAAATTCCAATTCTATAGGATTTTACGATCAGAATGTTTTTCAGCTATCTTGCAGTTTCCATTCCACTTTCAGGTAACAGAGACAATGATTTAAGAGTGTGATGTGTGCCAGAAAGAAATTACTTTCAGGGACTCAACATAAAGAAAAGGCTTTTTGACCTACATCAAAATACCAATGAATGAATATACATTTCCTGGTTAAGTTAAAATAAAATGTTTAAGGCAGGCATTTTTAAAATAACTTCAAACTGACTTTTTCAATTAATCTGTTATTGGTCCCAACTGTGTGGAACAGGTGCACTCTACTGTAATAATCATTATGGCAATAGTAAAAATAATAGTTCAGTAATACTGAATGCTTATTATGTGCCAGGCATGGTTCTAAGTGTATTTTATGTCTTCATTTATTTCATACGTACAGCAACCCTATGAGGTAAGTAGTATAATGTCCACCATTGTGCTGCCAAACACTGGGAACAACGTGGTGGGAGGGACCTTGAGAATACCAACGGACCAGGTTGGGGTTTGCAGAATTCTGGGCAAGGTTGCCTTTCAGCATCTGCAGAGAATTCGTTCCAGGACTCCTTTCTCTGCAGACAGCAAAATTCATGTGCAAGTCCCTGATCTATGCATTTCATCCTGTATACCTTAAGTCATCTCTAGATTACTTATTGTACCTAATAATAATATGCAAATACTATGCAAATAGTTGTTATACTCCATTGTTTAGGAGAAAATGGCAAGGACAAAATACCTATTTTTTTTCTGTAAAGTTTCCATCTTCACTTGAATCCGCAGATGTGGATATGTGGACTGAGCTACCAAGAATCCTTCTCCCTCGGGTTTAGGGGCTGAGAGTTTTTTTTCATGCAACTTGGAACAAACCAGAAAACAACCTGAAAAAATATGGGTACCTTGTGTTCCTGGAAATTTGGAGAAACATAAGACGTTTATCAACCAGTGTCATTTATAATTCTTGCCTTCATGAAGATTAGAGCAAACTCGGGGTTGACTGAAGAATCACTTATCGCCAATTCTGCCAACCCTGATAGAGAATTGAATCCGTGAATCTGGCCACAGCAGTGGATGTTGCCAAGGTGTGGGATTCGTCTGCTCAACGAGAGTGAGGAACATTAGCTGCAGAGCCAACTCCTTATCTGCAGGGAATATGTTTCCAGACCTGGTGCCCAGTGGGTGCCTGAAACTGTGGGTAGTACTGGATCTCCGTATATACTATGGTTCTTCTGGTCCATACATACCTATGAGAAAGTTTAATTTATAAATTAGCCACAGTGAGAGATTGACAATAACCAACAATAAAATAGAACTAGTATAATAATATAACAAAGGTTTTGTGAATGTGGTCTCGCTCACTTTCAAAATATCTTACTGGACTGCACCATGTTTCTGGACCATGGTTGACTGCATGTCACAGAAACTGTGGACAACAAAACTGCCGATAAGACGGGGACTACAGAGCCTGAGCTTACATTCTGAATTCTTACTCGGCCACCTTGTGATGTTATCAGTTTATTTCACCTGTTTGCATCTAGTGTTCTGAATAATAAAATGGGGAAAGTAATAGTACTTATTTCCTTGGTTGTTGGAGAGATTAAATGAGCTAATGTATTAAGGCACTACAACAGTGCCCGGCAGGAGATTAGTGCTATGTAAGCACTAGCAATCAGCATTCAGCGATTCAGGCAGCACTGACTGATTCCACCACTATTGACTGAGCACTGCTCTGTGGCCAGCACTATGCATCCACCTCAAGTTCACATTTAGAGGTTTCATCTCAGATAGTCTGTTGGCTGTTACCTTGTATTTGAACTATACTTCGAAGTCTCCCAAAGGTGATCTTGTCTAAAGCAAACTTTTTTTTTTTTTTTTTTTTTTTTTTTGGACAGGCAGAGTTAGACAGTGAGAGAGAGAGAGAGAGCACGCGAAAGGTCTTCCTTTTCTGTTGGTTCACGCCCCAAATGGCCGTTACCGGTGGCACGCTGCAGCTGGTGCGCTGCACCTATCTGAAGCCAGGAGCCAGGTACTTCTCCTGGTCTCCCATGGGGTGCAGGGCCCCAGCACTTGGGCCATCCTCCACTGCACTCCTGGGCCACAGCAGAGAGCTAGACTGGAAGAGGAGCAACCGGGACAGAATCCGGCACCCCAACCAGGACTAAAACTAGAACCCGGGGTGCCAGCGCCACAGGCGGAGAATTAGCCAAGTGAGCCTCAGCGCTGGCCTAAAGCAAACTTTTGACATTCATAATGGCTCAGGATGTCACAGGGAGCAGAAATATTAAATATTTATAAAAGTATTTTTTCCTATATTTATTGGAAAAAAGGGGAAATTCCTGAAAAGCAAAAAAAAAAGGCAATAAAAATCACCCATAATTTTACCATTCATGCATAGCAACTATTTACATGTTAATGTCTTTTCTTCAAGGCTTTTTATGCATAGTTTTTTCACATAACTATATCCATTCTTTCTGTGCAATTTTTATCTTGTGCTTTTTTCCCCAGCTACTATCATATCATAAGAGTTTGCTACATTATGCAGTCTTTGTGAATATTGCATTTTATGACTCCATAATGTTCCATGCAAGGATTACAGCATGGATTATTTAACCAAACATTTAAATTTAAAAATTTTGATCTCACTATTGCTTTATCCTGTTGTTTTTACATACCTCTCTATCCAATGTTTTGGGTTGTTTTCTTAAGCTGTGTACTCCAATGTGTAATTACTGGATCAAAGGGTATGACTATTCTAAGGCATTCCATGCACATTTACAAATTACTCTCTTAAAAAGCCTTTGCCAATCTACACTCTGATTTGCAATGTAAGAAAATACTCATTTTGTTACACTTTGGTTAATATGCCCATTATCATTTAAAAGACTAGCTAATTTGAAAGTCATGAAATGTTGTTGTTTTTATTTGCATGGCTTTGATTAGTAGAGATATTGAAAAAAATTTCTATGTTTGTTAAACAGTAGAATTTCCTCTTTGGGGAAATATCAGTTATGTTCTTTTCCTGCTCATCTTTCGGCTTCTCTGTATTTCTTAAAAATTTGTATTAATTCTGTTATATAAATACATGGCTGTTTTTGGTTTTATTTGATTCAAATGCATTTCCTGTTTGTTGTTTTCCTTTTAAGTTTGATTAAGATTTTTATGTACAGAGATTTAAATTTTTGTAATCACATCTGCCCATCTTTTCCTTTGTGATTTTTCATAATCTTTTCTAAATCTAGGCACTCTTTCTCTCCAGAAGCTTGATAAATATTCATTTCTGTTTTCTTATAGTTTGTTTATGCTTTGATTAAAAAAGCAACTCTTTGATCTATCTGGAATTTGTTTCAGTGAATCACATTGGAGAGCATTTTCACATGGATAACCAATTATCCCAGTACAGTTTACTCAATAAGCTTATTTTTTCTCTTCTTTATCGTATAATAAATTTGCAGAAGAACTGGAGTGTAATCTAAGCTCTCTGTTGTGTTGAGTTGAATCCATGTATAACTGTTTAAATCCCTGTATTTGCAAAGTCTTTTAAAATATCTGTTCATGCTGGTCCGTGGGTGGTTCGAGTTTAAGGAAAGCCAACTCTTTGGAATGAGCTACTCTTCGTTTTACTCTTTCTGCTTGACTCATCATAAGGAAGCAGTTCAAAGACAAGCAAGGGTTACCGTGGTTGCAATGAAATCAGCCCAGACACAAAGAAGGACGTATCTCTCAGTGAGCCTTATGTCCTGTAATCAGAGCCCTGACTCCTGAAGATGGTTTTGTGTCCAAATTGTCTGTGCAGTCACCATGACTTCTACGCTTGCTACTCCTTAGGAGGAAGGATGACCTTCTAGGGGGAGGTTTGATGCTCATCCCTGCTATAAGGAATCGTATGGGTCCCTTGGGCGACCAGCAGTTGTCCTCTCACTAACTTTTCTTCCATTTGCCTCCCTCCTATATTTTCTCTTTTCCTCTCCAGCCTGACAAATGCCCAGCCACTGGGGGTAGTCACTGATCTCCTTTCCTTCTCAGAGGATTTCTTTTCTTTCTGATGTTAGGCAGATGCTCCTCCCAAGGTCAAAACCTTATCCTTCAATCCTTTGAGTGTGTTCTTATCTACTTCCTTCCAGACCTGACAATTTTCAGCTTTTGTGACTTCTAATCTTGCTCATGAAATCTCAGGTCCTGCAGGGGGGCGGAACTGAGCTAAATGATGGGGATATAGAGTTGCTGGTGGGGTGGGGGTGGGGGGAACCAAGGAGATGCTATCAAAGAAAACTCCCCAGTCCACCTGAGTGCACTTTCAGATATCCCCAAAGTGCAAGGAGCAAGGGTCAGTGTCCATGCTGTTGTCCATTTATTGTTTTGGAATTTTAGAGTTCAGATTCCCAAAGGGCATGCCTTTCAAAACTCATCAGAAGAAAGCCCAGAAAAATCAGAGCACATCACATCACTGCAGATCAGTGTCAGCAAAGGTGCCCATCAATGGCCTGGTCAGAATTCATGCACTGACCCACTCATTTGTTTGTGCATTTCTGTGGCACGTGCTTGTCAGGGTCCTGCTCCATGGAAGGCATTGTTCTCACTCTAGGAACTTAGGATCCAGTGATGAAATCCACCTAGTCTGCTGGTGGAAGCATGGCAGCCAAATCAGATAGAGGAGACAGATACTCCAGTCTGCTATTTTTCCCTTTTCTCTTTTTGTTGTTCAGCTGTCTGCATTCACACTTATAAATGAAATGTGGAAATCAATTCTGGTTGTGGTTTATCGATCATCAGTAGAGCTACCTTCCTCACAGGCAACACTGTTGGAGACTATGTGGTGATTATGTACTGTGGCTCTTTTATAAATCTGTTTCTACTCATCATTGCCTCCTGACAAGGAATGGTTTCACACACACTGGGAATCTGGATCTGAGGTCTTTTGCTTATAAAACAACCAAACGACAAATAATGTGCAGCAGCTTTCCCCGTGTGGGATCAGAGCAGCAGAGACTCGCAAGGCAATGGTAAAATCTTTGCTTGCAAGGTCATGCACGACGTCAGCTTGCTTGAAAGTGAAGGCGATATCCTAATTCTTTCTCCTAAACCATAATGGGGTCTCCTAGGGCACCCCAAACAGTCTTGCCCAGCTCCAAAGGCTATACTGTAGCTGTTAGTATCTGAAGCAAAGTGGTCTGCAAGGAAATGAAAGAGCCATTACCCTGGACTCGATGGAGCCCCTGCCCAGGGTAAAGGTGTTTGAAGATTAAGACGAGGAGCTTCTGAGATTAGTTGTAAATGCTTTATGGGTTTATTGAAGAGTTGAGGAAATTCTTAACTGTAGGCTACAATCTCTTGACTTCTTTGACTTAAAAATTCTGATTTAGCCAAAGCATATATTGGCTTTTCAGAGTGTTTTGCATATGGTACATCCGCAAAGATTTTTTTTAAAGTGATGCACTGTAACTATGGAGATACCTGAAGTCATCCGCCTTGAGGAAATAATAATTTAAGATGGAAGATGGTTTTGAACAACAAATTTTAATGCAATGGAGACTCGAGATTATTGAGCACATGCTATACTCAGGGCACCGTGCAAAACACTTCATGCTTATTGTCTCATTTAATTCTCACAAAGCCCTATGAAGCAGGTACCAGTACCCCCCCCCCCCCCCGTCTTATGGATGACAAAGATATTGATAGAGGTTCACAAAGCCATGATGGAGCTGTGGTTTAAACTCTGATTTTTGTGATTTAAATGCCCATGTGCACCTGGCTGTATGTGCTAACTCTAGCTTGCTGTACCTGCTGCCCCATAGATATGAATGATGCATTTAGGGAGCAGGACAAGAGAAGGTAGTTGGATCTCTAGGCAAAAGCATTTAGAAAGAATTCCCAGGAAAAGCACTGTTTCTCTTGGCACCTTGAGGGTTTTCACAATCACTGAGCCGTGAGATTCACCAAGCCATGCATTGATATAAAAAAAAATACAAGAACCTGGATGCTGTATCACATCATTTTGCTGCTAGTCTGATTATAACCTGGTGATCCCAGGTAACTGCAGTTCATCTGTCTCCTTGGGCACCTTCAGTCTCTCTGAGAGGAGAACTTAGCTGCTCCTTTTATCGCCTCTTCCCTGATTAGTGCCTGAGACCTCTCGTGATCACAGACTTCCCACCTGAGCTGTGTTTCCCCTGGCTTCAAATCTGTGGCTACTTCATGCTGCATGGCGCTGACTTAGAGCTGAACTTACTTTTGAGCTTTTTTTTTTTTTTAAGATTTATTTATTTATTTGAAAGTGAGTTACACAGAGAGGAGAGGCAGAGAGTGAGAGAGGTCTTCCATCCGATGGTTCACCCCCCAATTGGCTTCAATGGCCGGAACTGGGCCGGTCTGAAGCCAGGAGCCCTGAGCTTCCTCTGGGTCTCCCACGTGGGTGCAGGGAGGGGCCCAAGGACTTGGGCCATTTTCTACTGCTTTCCAAGGCTATCGCAGAGAGCTGAATCAGAAGAGGAGTAGCCAGGACTGGAACCGACGCCCATGTGGGATGCCAGCGCTTCAGGCCAGGGCGTTAACCTGCTGAGCCACAGCGCCAGCCCCTGAACTTACTTTTGTTACTGACATTTAACTGGAAAACACCCAGACAATTTGGCCAGGTCTGCAGTCAGCTCCCCCTGCAATCCCACCAGCCTGGGCACCAGTTCAGGGGCTCCATCACGTCCAAGATCATGGTCCTTTCATTCCCCTCCCCTGTGCACATCACTTTGCTTCTGGTACCAACCCTGGAACTGGGCGAGAGGGTTTGGGGTGCCTTAGAGGGTCCATTATGGTTCTTCCCTGACTACATCCTCCTCCCACCCCCAAGATGAAGGGTTGTAATGCCTTAGAGAACTCACATCTCTGGGGACAGTGCCCTCCCTAGTCACGCTGTGCTCACTAGAATCCTGAAATTCTTTGGCTGGATGGCCCCATCCTCTCTTTCAGCTCCCACAGAAGCCTCTCTTGTGTTTCTCTTGGACAGGGTGGACTCTGCTGGCATGTGCTTTCCCAGGTTTGAGGACTGCTCAAGGGACAGTTGTATGGGAGAAGTGTGGACAGAGCTTGGGCATGCAGACCAGAGTGTCCACATACTCTTTTTTTTTTTCATTTAATTTTTAACTTTTATTTAATAAATATATATTTCCAAAGTACAACTTTTGGATTATAGTGGCTCCCCCCCCCCATAACTACCCTCCCACCTGCAACTATCCCATCTCCCACTCCCTCTCCCATCCCATTCTTCATCAAGATTCATTTTCAATTATCTTTATATACAGAAGAGGTCCCAAAACAACCCTACTTTGGGGAGGCTCTGCTTCCATTCACATGGCATGCCTGTGACTACTTGTTCAGATGTTTTCAGTGCGAAGTGATTTTTACACTACTTCAGTGGGCTGGTAATCCCATCATATATGTATCAAGTGAGGAGACAAAAGCATTTCATTTAACAGCCAATAGCTCCATTTTCATTTGATCACTATTATTCATGTGGTATTTGGGCCTCATAAATATTAAGAGTGAGCTTGACAACACTATGGTTATCTTCCACAAAGGGAACCAGATCAGGCCAGTTTTGTTTTCTACCCAGGAAAAATGCTACATGGTACATGTCTTGCCAAGGTGATGATGCTAGTGGAGGCTGCATCCAAGGATGTCTGCTGATATCCAGAAGCCAATTGCTAAATATTAGTGACTTGTGCCACTTACAGATTACAACATCCTAGATGCTCTTCTCCTCTGTGCATTCAAGAGCCACCCTTTGGGAGCTCATAAGATAAGGGAAGGATTTACTGCCTGGTATACACGGAAAGGACCACATATCAAGAGGGCAGGGAAATCTACCTCTGAAAAATCACCTCCTCTCACATTGTACCGTGAATCCCTACCATAAAACAGACACTGTACAAATCACCTTCATACATAGACCAGGACTTATGGAATATGTTGGGTGGCATATCGCTCTTCTTTTTTCATTCAGTCTCTTGGAAACAGCTCCCTTGATATCCTGTATCTCTATCAGTTTGCCTTTGTTAAGAGATACTGTAGTGGTTATACACTACTACATGACAGATCATCCCAAAACATAGTGACTTAGACAATAGCATGTAGGATACAGAAAACGGGATCTGTGTACCCAGTGGAATACTATTCAGCCTTAACAAAGAAGCAAGTCCAGTCTTTTGTGGCAATATGGATAAGTGTGAAGGATATTATGTGAAGTGAAATAAGCCAGGCACAGAAACAGATACTTCATGAAACCACTTTTGTGGGCAATCTAAAAAAGTTGAAATCAGAGAAACAGAAAGAAAAGTGATAGTTACAAAAAGCTAGGGTGTAGAAACACTGGAGAGATGTTGGTCCCAGGACACACAATTTCATTTAGGACGAATAAGTTCAAGAGGTCTATTGTACATGATGGTGACTACTGTTAATAACAACATACTGTATACTTGAAAGTTGCCAACAGAGTAGATTGTAAGTGTTCTCACCCCAACAGTGATAGGTATGTGAGTTAATGCATATTAAAAAGCTTGATTTAACCCTTCCACAATGTAAACATACATTGATCAGATCGTCATGTTGTATACCATAAATATATGAGGGACCTTCAAAACATTTGTAAAAAATAGAATTAAAAATTAATTTTGGTGCAAAAACTTTGAAATCCATGCACACAAGAAATCTTTTAAAACTCAATGGAAAATACATACCATGAAAAATCTTCATTGGATTTCAAAATCTTTTTTGCAAAAAAATTTAACTTTTAATTTCATATTTCATAAGCTATTTATGTACCTTCATTTATAATTTTTAAGACTTATTTATTTATTTGCAAATCAGAATCACAGAGAGAGAGAAGGAGAGACAGAGAAATAGATCGTCCACCTGCTGGTTTACTTCCCAAATGGCTGCAGTGGCCAGGCCTGGGCCAGGCCAAAGCCAGGAACCAGGAGACTCATTCAGGTCTCTCACTTGGGACAGGGATACAAGTTCTTGGACCATCTTGTGCTGCTTTCCCAGGCACGTCAGCAGGGAGCTGGATTGAAAGTGGAACAGCCGGGACTCGAACTCCCCATTTAGGATGACAGCATCACAGGAGGCAGCTTAACCCACTACACCACAGCCCTGGCTCCATAATTTTTACTTATCAACTAAAAAATTTAGAAATAAAACAACAAGAACAACACATAAATATGTGGCATTTATCATGTTAGGGTGTCTGCGGTCAGAATCTGGGTGTAGCTTAGCTGGGTCCTCTTACAAGGCTACAGTTAAGATGTCCGCTGGGGCCACAGTTACTGTAGGGCTCTGCTGGAGAGGGGTCCTCTGCTGAGCTCACTTACGTGTTGTTGTTGGGATTTATTACCTTGTAGCTACTGGATGAGGACTTGAGTTCCTCTCTCTCTCTTTCCTTCCAACACTGCATCACCCTACCCAGATTAATATGTTGGAGCCCTAACTGTACTGTGTGACGGTATTTGGAAACAGAACTGATAAGAAGGTAATCAAGATTAAATGAGGTCATCATGGGGGGCCCCTGACCTAACAGGATCAGTGTCCTTAGAAGAAGAGACACCAGAGCAAATGTCTTCTCTCTCCTTCTCTCTCTCTCTCTCTCTCTCTCTCTCTCTCTCTCTCTCTTATACAAAAAGGAAAGACCATGGAAGGCTACAGCAAGAAGATGGCCATCTGTCTACAATCCAGGAAGAGAGCACCGAATTGGCCTAAACCTTAATCTTAGATTTCGAACTTAACAAATTTCTGTAGTTTAAGGCACCCGATCTATGCTATTTTATTGTGGTAGCCCAAGTAGATAAATATGAGCAGCAGTGGAAAACTAAGAGTTACATCCCATTATTTTCACTGTATTCTATTCATTAAAGATACAGGCATCCTTTGGTATCTGCAGAGGACTGGTTCCAGGATCCCCCAACCTGTGGATAAAGTCCAAACTCTGAGGATGTTCAAGCCCCATGTGTAAAGTGGTATTGTATTTGCATATAACCTTTGAGTATCCTCTCATATACTTCAAATAACCTCCAGATTACTTGTAATACCTAGAATTATATAAATTTTATATAAATAGTTGTGTTGTTCTTAGGGAATAATGACTATAAAAAAAGTGTATATGTTCTGTACAGATGGCATTTGTGAAAGGTATTTCCATGTTGGCTATCTCTGGGCTGACCCCAAATATAGGGACTGAACATTACTAGGTTCAGCCTGTTCTCAAAGGGAGAGGAGTTAACATAAGTTCAAGGCACCAGGAGATGGGGAATCTTGGGGGATGTCTTAGAAGTCTGCCTACCAGAGATATATATAACAACAATGTCATTTAGCACATATGCCAGACAGGAAGGGGGTGAACTGCTCATGGACACAGAATTTGAGGGTGGTGGTAATTCTAGACTGCAAAACCCCCTACACCATAGGCAGCTGTGGGATTATTTACTCTATTTCTCAAGTGAGCCTGGGAAAGCTTGGAGCAACCTGTCTTTAGCTGGGTGTAATTTGGCACAGTTTCAACTCTCATCTGGTAGATGGCCTTGAGCAAACTACGTATCTGTTCTAAGCCCTTGTTTTCTTGTGTGTGAAATGGGTATGAGAAGAACATTTTACTCACAGCATCATTAAAAGGAATAAAGGTGCTCATGCATGTCAACATGGAAACACTATGCCTAGCATATGGTAAATACTTCATAAATATTAGTTGTCATTACTGTCATCTTCAAATCTCTTGGATTACCCAGAATGCCACAGATGGGTGTTGATATTTGCTCTTCATTGGAGAAAAGAGTTCATCTCACTGACATACTTTGTTTCATAGCCTACCCTGTGAGACAGGCATTTCTCACCCCTAAATTGCAAGAAACCAAACTAACTTGGGATGCTAAAGGAATTGTATCATACAACAGTTTAGCCAGGAAGCCAGGATTCAAACCCAGATTCCTTGACTAAATCCCGTTGCTTTCCATTCTCCTGAGCTCCTGGGCGTTTAATGTGGCCCAAGACGTCAGCATCACTGGCCTGATACCAAGGTCCCATAAAAGATCTCGTTTTCTTTCCATGGAGAGCATTTTGGGTTCACACAGAGCTTTTCCTCCTTCCAAGATCCCCACAGGACCAGGACAACTGAAATCATGGAAATGTCTACCATTCCTCATGTTCTTCCTTTTTAAATCCTACTGCTTTGACTGAAAAAAGCCAGATCTACCTTACACATTCTCCATGGCTCTCTGTGAGAGATGGGGAGGGTGGATAGGAAGCCAGTGGGCTCCCAGATCATCGTCTCTGTTTGTTCACCTATGACTCAGGACTGTGTGTCTGAGGCTGGATCCACTGTGGGAGTGAGAGGGGCTGGGCGTACATCCCACCAGCCCCACTGATGCGGCTGGGCCTCTGCAGGTGCATTAGGGTTGTAGTCCAATAAGGAATTACCTGGTGCTGGTGCTTTCCGCTGAGAATCACTGTGCTGCAGGGCCTCTGAAAGTGTTTCAATTCCTATTCAGTCTGTTCTGTGGGTGCCTCCATGTAATGTGTGCTTTAGCCTGGCCTGTAAGAGTGCTCTCCCCATCCTGCAGTCTGGCTACTCACCTGAATTTGAATACTAAAGGTAGCAGGACTGGAACCCTGGAAGAGGGACCAGGCCATCAACAACCCCCTCACACACATGGAGAAGGAGCTGGCTATCTTTGGCTCCCTGTCTCTGGACAGGCACACTTCTGCCTTTCCTTATATTGCAAATTGGATCTCTCAGAGGCCTCCCACCAACTGGTTCAACCTGTCCCAGTTCTGGAGAAGGCTTCCTCAGGAGCACAGAGTTTATAAATAGTCTCCACCCCCAGGACCAGAGAGACCAGTGAGGATCAGAAGGCATTCACATTCTCAGCAAATAGGGCCAACACAATGGCTGGGCCTCTGGCCACCTCCCCAAGTCCTTGCTCCTTCCCAGCCTTTATTGCTAAAGATCAGACACCTGTGATTGCATTCAGAGGTCCAGTGGAGCCCTGGACGCCCACGAAGTCTCACAGATGATACTTCTGGAATCTGGGGCTTCTGTTAGTCCATTGTCTGTGATTTGCAAAAGAATGGGCATTTACTTGGCTTATGTTTCTGGAGGCTAGGAAGTCCAGTAGCCTAGCCCGGCATCTGGTTGGCATCTGGTGAGGGCCATCTTGCTGCATCATAACATGGTGGGGATATCGCATGGTGACACAGAGCAAGCTGCTAGCTTGGGTCTCTCTTCCACTTCTTATGAAGCCACTAATGCCCTCAAGGGGACCTCACCCCCATGACTTGGTCTAATCCTGATCACTTCCCCCCTTACAGAGGCTCTCCCTCCAAATATCATTAACAAATGCATTGAGGACTTATAATCCAACACATGAACTTGAGGACCACATTCAAGCCATAGCAGGACTCCTACCAATGCTTATTTAGTTCAAGCATCTGGGCCTTAGCTTGATTGGCCATGCTGTCAGGATCCCCAAGACCCTGCTTCATACCCTGAACCCAACTTGAGCCTCCAACTCAACCCCAACCTAAGTTTCTAGAGCACTCAGACAGATTTAAATCCTCAGAATCTGGATCAACAAGGAGGAACAGAAAACCTAGAGCAGGCATGGTAGAAGGCTGAGACAGTGCTGGGAAGTCAGGCTGGCCACTGTCCAGAGAGGGACATGCTCAGACTTGGCCTCACCTCTCAGGACCCAGTAGGAGCCAATGCTTCCGGCCACACAGGTCCTGGCAGTGGGGGACCTGGAGAAAGATTCATTCTTTATATCACTGGCCATCACTGGGGTTAAATATATAGTTTGGCCCTCTGGCTGCACACTGGAACTACTTAGGGAGTTTTGAAATTGGAGATACCCGGTCCTCAAACCTGGAGATGATGACCTGATGGATTTGAAGTAGAGCCTGAACACTTTTGAAGAATCTCTCCTGAAAATGTATAGGTGCAATCTGATTTTTATTTCAAAATTTATTTATTTAATTATTTGAAAGGCAGAGTGATGAGGGTGGGGGGAAGCAGAGATTCTCTCTCTCTCTCTCTTTTTTTTTTTTTTTTTTGGCCAGGCAGAGTTAGACACTGAGAGAGAGAGACAGAGAGTTATAGACAGACAGAGAGACAGAAAGAAAGATCTTCCTTCCATTGGTTTACTCCCCTAATTACTGCCACAGTTGGCACTGTGCCTATCCAAAGCCAAGAGCCAGGTACTTCCTCCTGGTCTCCCATGTGAGTGCAGGGACCCAAGTACTTGGGCCATCCTCCACTGCCCTCCCGGGCCACAACAGAGAGCTGGACTGGAAGAGGAGCAACCAGGACTACTACCCAGTGCCCCAACCAGGACTAGAACCCGGGTGCCGGTGCCGCAGGCAAAGGATTAGCCTAGTGAGCCACGGTGCCGGCCAGAGAGAACTCTTATCTACTGGCTCACTCCCCCAGATGGCTGCAATATCTGGGGCTAGGCCAAGCTGAACTTGGCTAAGAACTCAGTCTGAGTGGCAGAGACACAAGTACTTGGACCACCTTGTGTTGCTTTCCCAGGTGCGTTAGCAGGGAGCTGGATCAGCAGTGGAGCAGCTGGAACTAGCATCAGCACTCTAATGTGGAAGTCACCAGCAGCAGCTTAACTCATTTCACCACAGCACTGGCTCCATGGGTATAGTTAAGAGAATGGGATTTAGGACCAAGAAAGTTGAGGGCTCTGGTACCGACATGGTACTGGGATTTGAGAAAAGAAATCACAGACCCAGTCATAGAAACAAGGCCACACTAGTGGCCAACTCCCACCCACTGACAGGCTGAGCTTCCTAGAAGATCTCCGTAAGATGGCCCTGGTGAGTTTTCAGGGGGACACTTGGACTAAACTGGGTTTAGGAATAGTAGACCCCACTGGTCACACCTGGATGAGTCAGTGGCTGACTTTTGGGTGACATCACTATTCCCAGTAAAATTACCTCCTCGATATTATCCACTGACATAAAACCCTTTCAGAAGTCTCCTTTAAATTGATACAGTAAGAACAGGATATAGACTTGGGATTTGAGGAAGAGAAAATGAACCTTTTAAGGCCCTCCTTCTTGGAGTGAAATGGGCCAGATACATTCTTTCTACAAAGTTATGCAGGAAAGGAAACCAGCTGAACATAAACCCTGCAACTAATGGCGCTGTGCAGAAAGGGGATTGAGCTTGGAATGGGGTGTAGGAGGTAAGCAGTGCTAATGGCCAAACAGTGATCAATTAGCTTGTGGAGTTGAGCAACTATCAGGTTTGCTACCGACCTTATCCAAGTGAGAGCTCTTTGGGGACAGCCGATGGCTGTCAGTCCTTGGAATAAAGCTGTGTGAGGCTGCTCATGCCTTTGGCCGGTTTCAATGAGCAGATGTTGCCTGACTGTAGCTCAGCCTCATTTCCATACAAGCAGCCAGACCCTGCCCCAGGCAGCCTCCGAGGAGGGGCTCTGCTCCCTCCGAATTCACTGAGTCTTGGTTCCAGGTGAAGTTGGATGGAGGCTGCAGGGGACGCTTCTGAAACTTCTCTTTGGGAAAGGAATAAATAAATGACCGAATGCTGCACTTTCCACCTTGCTAGCAGTTTTCTATCACAGCCTTGCAGAGACACTGTAAAGAATCGTATACTCATTCGTGTGAAATACTTATCAAGTGCCTGCTTTGAGTAGAGGACTTTTGCAGTACTGGGATGGAGAAGTGAGCACAACACACAAGCTTCTTGCTTTCAGGGTGCTTGTAGTCTAGAGGGAGACCAAAAGCAGGCAAGTATACCAATAAATAAATAAAATTTCAGTTAAACATAAAAGCTATGAGGAAAACCATATAGGTTGACCTGAGAGCCAGAAAGTCAGCACAAGCAACAAAAGAAAAAAGAAATACATTGGACTTGACTTTATCAAAATTAAATTTCTTTGTGTTGCCATGGAAGTGATGTGGTGAAAGGACAAACAAGCCGTTTCTTAAAAAAGGGACGGGGGGCAAGGATCTAGATAGGTATTACTATAAAGAAAATAAACAAATGGCCAATAAACATATGGAAAGTGCTCAATATCTTAATACCAGTCAAATATGTTGAACACTACAATAAGATACCATTTCATATCCATTAGGATGACTCTGATGAAAAAGATAGATTATGACAAGCATGGGCAAAGCTATAGAGAAACTGGAGCCTTTATACACTGCTGTTGAGCATGTAAAAATGATGCAACCACTTTGGAAGACAATCTGGAAGCTCCCAAACCTTAGACAGAGAATTGCCATATGACTCAGCAGGTCCACTCCCAGGTACATACTCAAGAGGAATTAAACATATGTCCACACAGAAAACTGTATGTGCACACTCATAACAGCATTATCTATAGTAGTCAAAAACAGAAACAAGCAGATGTTCATCAACTGATGAGTAGGTAAATAAAATGTGGTGTATCCATACAGTGGAATATTGTTTGGCAATAAAAAGTCATGGATTGCTGATACCTGCAGCAACACGGGGAAATCGTGAAAACATTATGCTCCGTGAAAGGAGCCATTCATAAAGGATCACAGTATATGATGATTTCATTTATATGAATGTCCAGAGAAGCAAATCTATACAAATAAGGAATAGATTAATGCTTTACTAGAGATGAAGGTAGGGGAAGGAAGGGAATACTAACCAATTTGAATTTGGAAGGGGAGCAATAAAAATGTTCTAAAATTATGGTGATGGTTGCATAACTTTGTGAATGCAGTAAAAACCATCAAAGTATATACTTTAAATGGGTTCACTGTATATATGTGAATTATACTTCCATAAAAATATAGAAGGAGGAGGAAAAAAGAAGAAGAGGAAGGAGGAGGAGGAGCAGAAAGGGCATCTCCTACCATCAGCCATAGATGGATTAAGAATTTAAAGGAAGATTTCCATTCAGAGAGAAGAAATGATGCACCTTCCCTAGCTTTTCTGATACTTTATGGTGTAATAAAGAGAACCGTGAATTTGGGAATCAGGCATATCATGATTTGAATATCATCTCCACTGTTTAGAACTGCTGTCTTCCTTTAAAGTTTGTCAGACTTGCATTGTTTGAGAATATGTGCTAGACATTGTGCTAATAGGTTCAGATGCATTAACTGTCATCTTTGTAAATGTCTATGGAGAAGGTGATACCATCCTCCTTCCTTAGGAAGCTCTGACTCTAAGAACCTTAATCACTATACTCTGCTGAAGAAATGCCCTGGGAGAAGCACTCCACTTCTTTGGCTCTGAAGTTTTTCATTAATGAAATGGAGATAATATCTTCACACAATGGTCCTGTAGATTGAGAACCCATGTGTGCTCAGCACTGTGCTTAGAATTACTTAAAAATTTTATATAGTTATTTCATATTAATGTCACATTCGATTGTGAGCATTTTTTTTGTTAAATGGCAATGATTTTCATGTGCTTTTTTTTTTTTTTTTTTTTTTGACAGGCAGAGTGGACAGTGAGAGAGAGAGACAGAGAGAAAGGTCTTCCTTTGCCGTTGGTTCACCCTCCAATGGCCGCCGCGGCTGGCGCGCTGCGGCCGGCGCACCGCGCTGATCCGATGGCAGGAGCCAGGAGCCAGGTGCTTTTCCTGGTCTCCCATGGGGTGCAGGGCCCAAGCACCTGGGCCATCCTCCACTGCACTCCCTGGCCACAGCAGAGAGCTGGCCTGGAAGAGGGGCAACCGGGACAGAATCTGGCGCCCCGACCGGGACTAGAACCCGGTGTGCCGGCGCCGCTAGGCGGAGGATTAGCCTAGTGAGCCGCAGCGCCGGCCTTTTCATGTGCCTTTTAAATGTTAACCTTGTGATACATAAAAATTGTGGTTAGTTGTATTTCTAGTAGGTTGATGGCTCCCAAAAGATATGTCCAAGCCCTAATATCCAGATGCTGTGAATGTTACTTTATTTGGAAAAAGGATCTTTGCAGATGTAATTAAGATAAATACTTTTCATTGAGATCATCCTTCATTATCTGTGTGAGACTCAAATCCAGTGATAAATATTGTTTTTAGAGACAGAAGAGGAGAAGACATGGACACAGAGGAGAAATCCATGTGGAAACAGAAGCAGAGGTCGGATTTTATGCCATTGTGGTCCAGGGAATGCTGATGGCCACTGGAAGCTGGAAGAGGAAAGGATTAGAGCTTGACTCAGTCAACACCTGTATCTCTGACTTTTGGCCTCCAGAATTATGAGACAATAAATTTCTGTTGTTTTAAGCCGCTAAGTTTATCGTGACATGTTATGGCAGCCACAAAAAACTAATACTGAGATACACTATTGTTCCATTCATTATGGACATGTTTTCTCTTACTGGATTGAGCATGGTTATACTGTTTTAAAGCCCTTGCCTGATCATTTTAACATTTGGGATATCTCAGCATTGGCCTCTGTTGATTGTCTTTTCTTTGGGGAAGGGGTCATGCTTTCTTGATTAATCAGATGTTGAGCAGTTATGTGTTGTATCCTGGACATTGCTAGTGTTATATTCTGGATTCTGTTATATTCCTTCAATGAATGTCATAACGTGCATTAATTTGGTTAGGTGGGTGGCAGCTCACATCTCAGTTTCGATATTTGATATTTAATTGGACTGCTTATAGTCCATCTCTTACATCTGGGGCCAGGTAGCAGTCTGAAACTAGGGCAGAGTTGATACACAGAATTTACGGTTCTTCTCTGACTCTCTCCTTCTTGGGGGATTCTGCTCTCACTCTTTGGCAACTGTGATTGCCATAGGTCCCATCCCTTGTTCTTCAGGCCAAAAACTCTGTGGGTTTCCTATAGGTTTAGCTTTCCCATAGCATGACTGGAGTCTGTCATTTGGGAAAAGTCCTCTAAATGGGAAAACTCATGCAGATACCTTCTTCCAAGCTTTGACTCCCTAAATCTCTCGCTTTTCTCCAGAGCTCTCAGGTGGTTGTTTTGGGGACTTTTTCCCGACATCTTTTTTTTTTTTTCTTTGACAAGCAGAGTTAGACAGTGAGAGAGAGAGAGACAGAGAGACAGAGAGACAGAGAGACAGAGAGACAGGTCTTCCTTTTGTTGGTTCACACCCTAAATAGCTGCTATGGCCGGTGCTGCGCCTATCCGAAGCCAGGAGCTAGGCACCTCCTCCCGCTCTCCCATGCGGGTGCAGGGAGGAGGGCCCTCCTCCACTGCCCTCCCGGGCCACGGCAGAGACCTGGACTGGAAGAGGAGCAACCGGGACAGAATCTGGCGCCCCAACCAGGACTAGAACCAGGGGTGCCGGCACCACAGGAGGAGGATTAGCCTAGTGAGCCGCGGTGTCGGCCTCCCTAGATCTTACAGTTGTCTTCTGTAGGAGGTCAGGCATGTTGAAAATTTATTCCTCCATTCTGGAACTGAAACCTTGCATTTTAACAGTAGGTGGAAAATTAATGAATCACTTAGGTAATGTTGGATCAAATCAATGTCTTCAACCATTGCTATTGATTATTTTTATCACAGCACTGATTGAGATAAATATGATTATCCCTATTGCTCAGACAAGGTCTGGGAGGGCTCAGAAAAGTTAAGTAACTTACCCAGCACGTTATAGCTAACAACTGAAACTATCAAATGGAGTATTTAAAAAAAAAGATTTTTTTGTTTATTTGGGAAGCACAATCACAAACAGAGCGAGGGAAAAAACAAAGAGAAAGGTCTTCCATCTGCTGGTTGATTCCCTGAATGGTTGCAATGGCTGGAGCTGGGCTGATCTGAAGCCAGGAGCCAGGAGTATCTCCTGGGTCTCCCACATGGGTTCAGGGGCCCAAGCATTTTGGGCCATCTTCCAGTGCTTTCTTTGGCTATAAGCAGAGAGCTACATTGGAAGAAGAGCAACGGGATCACAAACCAGGGCCTATATGGGATACTGGCACTGCAGACAGAGGCTTAGCCTACTATGCAACAGCGCTGGCCCCTGGTGCAAGTTTCAATTTGGCGATTTGGCTCGTTATTTTCATTCCTATTCTTCCTTGAGTTTTGAATAACCCCACATGACCCTGTCTAAGCTTCATTGATTTCTGTCTGTAAATGGGTCTCCTAAATTTGCTTCTGAACCCCTATTTTTTTTAATTAGGTGAAATGAACTTGAAGAAGTTATCAAAGGATGTTCAGCTAAGATTTCTTTTAGGAGCAGATATAGTGGCCAACAACTACTATCCAACAAGGGATGAAGAAAGGCCTAAGGGACCCCAAGACCCTCCACTAAGCTACCACAAAGATACCCAGTTTCCACCCCTCCCCATTATTTTTGTTGCTCTGATCAGTACTTTTTTTCCCTTTGAGTTGCATTTTCTTCAACTGAAAATTGGCTATAATTCCTAATTATCAAACTGGGAGATAATTCGGTGAGAAATCTGACTTTCACATGTCTGGCTTTATACTTCACAAATGGCAAGAATGAGATTTTCATTGGCAGAGTTGGAATAGTGGTCTCCATATGTAGTCCAAAGAGAAGGAGACAAAATTCAGTAGCACAGGAAATCAGTAGTTTCTCTTTATAGTATAATAGTTTTCCCATGAGACAATTTTCTTTTGCAGATGGCTGGGAGTAAGGCTTCTACTTGGCTGGGAGTCTATCCCCAGACTATAGGCCATTGTGTATTGTATTTTGTCTGCTGTCACTCACCATCACTTTCTCCCTAGAGTGGCCTTAGGCTTTGGCAAATGATTAGGCAGCTGATAAGGCTGCCCAGTTTTGGGTGGCGGGGAAAAGGAATAGCTTCTCATTGGATGCCTCCTTTTGATTTTCTTATCCTTGTCATGCTCCTGGGAAAGACAAACCCACACACACCATAGTACTAAGTTGTTGCAATGGAACAAGCCACAGAAAGTAGACTTTTTAATACCTCAGCCTTTCTGGGGATGGATTTGACTAAATAGAACTGTGTGTTTATAATCCTTTGGACTTGCACATGGAAATTGCTACGGTTTGGCTGTGTTGGAAACTTAATCTCCAATGCAATAGTATAAAGATTTGAGGGAAGTGTTAAGGCCATAAGGGCTCCACCCTTATGAATGGAGTATTGCTGGTTATCAAAGGGCTTTGAGGATGCAAGTTCGATCTCTTGTAGTCTCCTGCCCTTTGCTGCCTTCCACCATCTTCTGATGCAGCAGGAAGGCCCTCCCCAGATGCTAGCCCCCCAACCTTGAACTTCAAGCCTCCAGAACAATGAGCTATAAATTAATTCTCTTCATAAATTATCTAGGGGACCAGCTTTGTGATGCAGCAGGTTAAGCTACTTCCTGTGACACTGGTATCCCATAAGAGCACCAGTTCGAGCCCCACCTGCTCTAGTTCCAATCCAGTTCCCTGTTATTGCACCCGGGAAAGCAGAAGAGGATGGCCCACGTGCTTAAATGCCATATGTATGGGAGATGGCTGGAGTTCCAGGCTCCTGACTTCAACCTGGCCCAGCCCTGGGCGTGAACCAGCAGATAGATGGAAGATCAATCTTTCTCTTTCTCTCTCTTTAACTGTGCCTTTCAAGTAAGTAAATAAATAGATTTTTAAAAAAATCAATTATCTAGTCTCTGGTACTCTGCTGTAACAGCACAAAATGAACTAAAACAATTCATTCAAGGCTTATCATATAGGTGTTATTTTCTCTATTTAACACATAAGGAAACTGAGGGCCTGAGATGCTGTGACTGTGCAAGGTCTCATTTTTTTTAGTGCAGAACTGATGTACATAGAGTAAGGCCACTGGGGAAGGTGAACTCCGTGCAGCTAAATGAAAGTCGTTTCTTCAGACTCTATGGCTTTCACCTGTGATCTGACAGCTATAATCCAGAGCAGGCCGTCATACGTCTTCTCAGAGAGTTTGGTTGGGTTGTTTTTACGGGAACTTAGAGGGTGAAGAGCAAGTGCAAGCATCCATTTCTGTACATTTGAGATGGATCTGTGGGATGATACAAGAATAGACTTATACCGAGCCCCAAGTTTCAGGTCTGCCTACACTCTGCCTCCTATCTCCGGCACCTACCTCTTTCCTATACAACATCCCAGCTGCTTCCTTCCCACTGCAATGACTTCTTGTCTCCTGTACGCCCAAGAACCACGTACGTAAGTGAAGATGCGAGCAACCCACAGAGTCAGTGCCTTGTGAAAGCTTCAGTCAGCTCCCTCCAGCTGAACATCCCAGCTGCCCAGCCAGGCCCACCTCCTCCCTTACATAGCCCTGTTGTAACAGAATTTGTGCTGGAAGGTCTCTGTGTCCATGTCTTTTTGGTGACAGCTGTCCGAGAGTAAGAGATATTGTGCATTTGGAAAATGAAGTTATTTGGCTGAGGTGATGGTGTGTGACCATGAGTGGCAGATGTCTATTTCTGTGCTGGGTCCTATACCGTCACTTCTCCTGGTTTCCAAAACAGACGTGTTGGAGAGAGATGGATTTGGCACAAATGCCATTTCCCTTTGTAGGAAAGAATAACATTATTCTGGAGCCTGTGCCGTGGTGCAGTGGGTTAATCCACCACTGGTGAAGCTGGCATCCCTCATCAGAGTGCTGGTTCGGCTCCTAGCAGCTCCATTCCATCCCAATTCCCTGTTACAGCACCTAGGGGAGAATGGCCCAAGTGCTTGGGCCCCTGTCACCCCTGTGGGAGACTTGAATGGAGTTCCTGGCTCCAGCATGGCCCAGACTTGGCTGTTGGGAGCATTTGGGGAGTGAACCAACAAATGCAACAAATGCAAAAACAATCTCTCTCTCTCTCTCCCTCTTTTACCCTCTCTCTGTCACTCTGCCTATTATATATATAATATATATATTTATATCTATATTTATCTATATTATATATAATATATTTTTATATATAAAGAATAACATTATTCTGGGTGGGGTAAACCTTGCCATGACTCTCTTTCCACCCTAAAGCTGATTCCCATCTTCTGCACTTTTGTAACCCTCTGTGGCTTTGTTCTTTGAACTTTGTCTCCACAGGAGCTCAGAGGGCCAGTAGGTATTGAGGCAGCCTCTTATAAACCTCACCTCTGGACCTTTCATGCTGAGTCTGTCCAAAGTAGACACTTCCATTCAGAGCTGCTGTACATGCTGTATCCCTGGGTGTGATACGGGCAACATGGGGCATCCTGTGGGTTATTCCTAATGGAGTTGTACACGCACCCAAGGGCAGTGGCCCATGGGAATCAAGCAGGAAACAAATTCGTTAGAGCACTTGCCATACACTCAGCACACACCTTTCCAATAAGCTAGACTACATGAAGGTATCTCAAAAACTTCATGGAAAATGCCATCAAAAGATAACATTATTTTGATGAAAATTTTTTGAAATCCATGCATAAGAGGAATCTTTTTAAAAAGTTCATGGAAGCATGTGTTATGAAAAGATCATTCACAGATTTAAAAATACCCTTTTATGGATAATTCTATGGCTTAAGGGATCTCTGTCCCTCTCCTATAAAGCCAAAAACTCATATTTGTAGATTCTGTTTTCTTTTTTTTTAATTTGACAGATAGAGTTAAACAGTGAGAGAGAGAGAGAGAGAGACAGAGAGAAAGGTCTTCCTTCCATTGGTTCACCCCCCAAATGGCCACTACAGCTGGAGCTACACTGATCCGAAGCCAGGAGCCAGGTGCTTATTCCTGGTCTCCCATGCGGGTGCAGGGCCCAAGGACCTGGGCCATCCTCCACTGCCTTCTCGGGCCACAACAGAGAGCTGGACTGGAAGAGGAGCAACCAGGACTAGAACCCTGCGCCCACATGGGATGCCGGCTCCGCAGGCGGAGGATTAACCAAGTGAGCCACGGCACTGGCCTGATTCTGTTTTCTTATTAATGAGCAGACTGTGAGCAAAGAAGCTCAGGTGAAGAGAAGAGAGAATGAAGTAATTAAGTATGTTGGAATAGGCCAGAGAGAGAGCTTGCTCTTCAGTCTCACCCATGAGAGTACTTTAAAAATTTCATGGAAAGTTCATTTAAAAGACAAGTTTATTTTGGTGCAAAACATTTTGAAATCTACCATACAAGTGGTCTTCAGAAAGTTCTTGGAAAATGTGTGTTAGGCAAAAAATTATGCATGGATTTTAAATTGTGCTAAAATAATTTACCTTTTAATTCTATTTTCCAAGAACTCATTTTTGTTTTGCTTTGGTGGCAGTTTTATTGAGATGTAATTTATATACCATACAATTCATCCATTTTAAAGTCTACAATTCTGTGGGTTTTTTTTTACTATATTCACAGAGTTTTGCAACTGTCACCACAATTAATTTTAGAACATTTTTATCACTCCCAAAAGAAGCTATACCCATGAGCAGCCACTCCTTCCCTGTTTTCAGCTGCTGACAACCACTAATCCACTCTCTGCCTCTATGGATTTTCCTATTTTGGACACATCATATCAATGGAATCATGTATCTTTTTTTTTTCACCGAGCATTGTGTTCTTAGTATTCAACCACACTGTAACATGGTTCAGAATGGGATTCCTTTTTATTGCTAAGTAAACTACACAATTCTAAACAAAATATTTTCTATGTAGGTTAGTCCCACCAATGTGCTTTGGTAGATTAGAATTTCACAATTTGCTGTTCCATTAACTTTTAGAAGTACCCTCATAGAAGCGTAAAGAAGGAGACAGAGCCATAAATTCTTGTGTGACCCGAATCATGCAGTGGCTCTATTCCTTAGAAAACACAGCCAGTCATTATCCTTGACTCTGACCTCACACGATTAGCATTCCTCCATTCTGAGGAAGAATGAGTTGAGGATCAGAGTAGAGAGAGCCCACCTTGCTTCTCTACCTGAACAGGCATTGAAACATTCCATTTTCCCAGATGCTCACTGTCACAATCAAAGAAATATAAAAATAGGAGGAAAATCTACATTAGTAGTAGAACCAGGGAAGAGTGCCATCTACGGGTTAGACATTCAAGGAATTTCTCCTAGATAGAGTACAAAAGACATCAAAGTGAAACAAAATACTAAAAGCCAGTCCAACTTTCCTTTCTCAGATTGCAATAGAAAATAAGCAGAAATGACTTAGCCAGAACTCTGTTCTCATCAGCTGGTTTGAAAGGGCAATCAATGGCTCGAGTCTAGAAGATACCTGAGAAACCATCTTCTCTGAATCTCTTTTCATTGCTGTTGAAGTGTGCAGGGTTTGGAGACAGCAGAAAGTGAGTAGAGTTTCAGCACCTGGTATTACTGCAAGGAACAACAGGCTAAATAGGAGACATCAGGTTCTAGATGGTTGCTAGGTTGGGAAGTTTCAGGGAACATCAGTACGATGGATAACTGATTAGACTACATAGCTCATAGCTTCCTAATCAAAGAATGTCTGGTTGTATGAATTCAACCTGTGTTAATTCAACTGAAGTCTCGAGTTCTGTACTCTGTTACTCTGTAGATTTTGATCAAATTACTCTAAGGGACTGAAGTGGAAATGACCAACATGTTTTCGGAGAGACTGAGGGTTAATATTGTTTCTTTTTCCCAAGAAACCTTTTATTTAAGGTGTACAAATTTCATATATTTCATAAATACAACTTTAGGAACATAGGACTAGTGATTCTTCCCATTGTACCCGCCCTCCCACCCTTTTTTCCTCCTCCCACTCCTATTCCCATTCTTATTTTTTACTAGGATCTATTTTCAATTAACTTTATATAAAGAAGATTAACTCTATATTAAATAAGGAGTTCAACAAATAGTATAAAAAACTGTTCCTCAACTCCTTTTTTATTTCACTTTTGATTTCTTCTATGACCCGTTGATCATTCAGGAGTATGTTGTTTAGTCTCCATGTGTTTGCATATGATCTAGAGATTCCTGAGTTGTGGATTTCCAGCTTCATTCCATTGTGGTCAGAGAAGATGCATGGTATGATTTTGATTTTTTTTTTAATTTGCCAGACTTGTTTTATGTCCTGGCCTGTGTTCTATCCTAGAGAAAGTTCCATACTGCTGAGAAGAATGTGTATTCTGCAACTGTAGGATGAAAAGCTCTGTAGATAACTGTTAGGTCCATTTGGTCTATGGTGTCAATTTACTGCTGTTTCCCTGCTGATTTTCTGTCTGGTTGATCTGTCCATTGCTGAAAGTGGGGTATTGAAGTCCCCCATTACTATTGTATTGGAGTCTATGTCTCCCTTTAGATCCATGAACATTTCTTTTAAATAGCCAGGTGCCCTGTACTTAGGTGCATATACATTTATTATCATCACATTTTCCTGTTGAATTGATCCCTTAATCACTGCACAGTGCCCTTCTTTGTCTCTGTTAACAGTTTGTGTTAAAGTCTATTTTGTCTGATGTTAGGATCACTACACCAGCTCTTTTTTTGATTTCTGTTAGCATGGAATATCTTTTTCCATCCTGTCACTTTCAGTCTGCATGTATCTTTGTTAGTGAGTTATGTTTTTGTAGGCAGCAAATAGATTGGTTTTGTTTTTTAACCCATTCAGCCAGTCTGTGTCGGAGAGTTAAGGCCATTTACATTCAAGGTGACTTTTGATAAGTAATGACTTGGCCCTTCCATTTTTCCATAAATATTCCTATTGTTTACTTCGGAATTCCTTTATACTTTTACTGGGAGCTTTCTTTCCTTTACCTTCTTCTGTAGTGATGACCATGTTACTGTGTTTCTATGTGCAGCACATCCTTAAGCATCTTCTACAGGGCTGGATGGGTGGTAACAAATTCTTTCAATTTCTGTTTGTTATGGAAGGTCTTTATTTCACCATCATTCATAAATGAGAGTCTTGTGGAGTACAGTATCCTGGATTGACAGTTTTTTTCTCTTAGAACTTGGGCTATATCTCACCATTCTCTCCTAGCCTGTAGGGTTTCTGATGAGAAGTCTGCTGTGAGTCCAATTGGAAATCCTCTGACAGTAATCTGGTGTTTCTCTCATGCACATTTTAGAATCTGTTCTTTATGTTTTACTATGGAGAGTTTGATACATTGCAATGTGTTGTGGTGAAGATCTTTTCTGGTCATCTATTAGGAGTTCTGTGTACTTCTTGTACTTGGATGCCCCTTTCTTTCTCCTAATTGGGGAAGTTTTCTCTTATTATTTCACTAAAAAGGACTTCTAATCCTTTCTCTTTTTCTACACCTTCAGGAACTCCTAGAACCGTATGTTGGGGATATATCCTGTAGATTCCCAATGGTGTTTTTGAGTTTTCTAATTTCTTCTTCTTGTGTTTGTTCTGACTGTATATTTCCTGTGCTTTGTCTTCTAAGTCAGATATTCTTTCTCCTGCTTCACCAATTCTGTTGTTAAGGCTCTCTACTGTATTTTTATTTGTTCTATTAAATTTTTCATTTCCAAGATTTCATTTTGATTTCTCTTTAAGATATAAATTTCATGGGAGAAATTTTCTTTCATGTCATGTATAGATGTCATTAGTTCATGCATTTGCTTCTGATTACTTTTAAGTAATCCTATGATCAATTTTTTGAATTCCACTTCTGGCATTTCTTCAATCTCTTCATTTTCACATTCTAGTATTTCCATAGCTTTATCACCAGTGGCTTGGGCTGCTACAGTCTGGTCTCACTTCATTCTCCAAAGCTGGTGCTGAGGCTCTTAGCTGCTGGGGTCTTGAGCTGTGCACATCCACTCCCTCCACATAGATTCATAGAATCCCTCTAGTTTGAGTGGAGTTTCCTCTGGAGTTTTTTCCCTAACTCTTCCCTGAGATTGCACTCTTTCCACATTTTTTAAGCTATCTTTCCCTAGCCTAGAGTAATAAGCTCCCTTCCTCTTTCACCATCGCGGTGCCTCTCCCAAGCAGAGTCTTCTAATATTGGTTCTAATCCAACATGTTATATACTTTGAACATCAACTCTATACCAGGTAGTGGGACTCCAAAGGATAACAAATGCATTACCAGGTTTTAGAGAGAAGAAAGATGCATAATCTAGGGTAAAAATGTGATTATGTGCTGTATTTGACCACTGCTTAAAGTACTTAGGAACACAGAGGAAGGGTAAATTATATTAAGGAAACCTACAGTGAGGAGATGGTTTTTGAACTGGGTGTTGAGTATGAACTATGGCAATATTATTAGACATTATGAGAAGAAAGAAAATAATCCAGTATGATTGAAACATGGGGTGAATAAAGGGAATTGAAGGTCATCAAACTGGAAAGGTTGAATGAAGTCTAATTGTTTGCCTTGTGACAGGGTTTTTACATTTTTCTGCAGAAGCTGGAAAGTCATGAAATCCATTTTTAAGAGACAATATTCTGGCAATAGAGTCAAAATGGACTAAAGATGTCTAGATAAGGTGGTAGAATGAGTACATGCAGGGATCTCAACCCTCCAATCCAAATTCATAGAAACAATCAATAAAATGCTTTGAAAATATAAAAATACACAAGTGTATTCCAAACAAGAAAAAATAAACAATAAAAATCCCTCTATTCTTAAATTGCTTTCAAAATACTTCCATGGACCAAAGTACAGGAGAAGCCAGAGAATTAAGTGGAGGTCATGTGATTAGCCAGAGAAGGGACAGGAGTCCAACTTCCTAGAGGAAGTGGGGACTGAATGTTCTATTCACAAAGTAGGAGCTAAGGATTCTGCCTTTCTGAATAACTCCAAAGGCTGCATGTCTGTATCCTGACTCTTGCAAAGTAGTGTAACAGAGAGGGTAAGTGCATGGACTTTGAAGCCAACTTTCATAGCCAACTTTTCATAGTTCCTAACTATGACCTTGGGCAAGTTATTTATCTTCTCTGTGCCTCAGTTTCCTAATCTTTAAAATTGGGATAATGCTAGCATCTTCTTTTAAATTCTGTTACGGAGATTAAGTTAATCAAATATGTAAGCTGTTTATACATTATTGGAATATGTTAAGTGCTTAGTAAGTACCAGATAAAATTATAGGAAAAGCTGATATGGGCCAACAAGCCAGTCTAGGATTGTGTCAAAAAATGAATAGAGGGGTCAGGTATTTTGTCCAGGTGTTAGTCACTGGTTTGGGTGTCTACACCTCATATTGGAGGGTATGAGTTCAAGTTCCATCTCTGTTCCTCATTCTAGCTTCCTGGGAGGCAGGATGGCTCAAACAATTAGGTCTCTCTCACTCATGTGAGAGACCTAGATTTGGGTTCCTAGCTCCCAACTTCAGTCTGGGTTTAGCTCTGGCCGTTGCAGGCAATTGGAGAGTGAGTCCATGAATGGGAGTTCTCTCTGTATGTTTGTCCATCCATTTATCTGTCTCTAAAATGGAAAAAAAAAAAACCTTAAAGTTTAGTTCCAAGCACACTGGAACTAAATTGCGAGCTGTTGGTAGTGTATCCATTCTGTTTCCCAGTGATTGCCATTCAAGATTTCAGGGAGCTCAAAATCCATCCAAAACTAGTGAGGATAACAATTATTAGCATTTCTCTATTCTATGCAGATCTAATGAAGTTTAATGGGTTCTTCCATGTTCTACCCTGTGAGATTCTTACAGCAAAAATATTATATTACTCTAAGAAATTCTTAGTCTTTTTTGTGCCATTGTCCCCTTTGGGAGTTTGGTAAAACCTGTAGACTCTTTCTCACAATAAGGTGCTTAAATGCATATAATAAAATATATCAAGGAAACCAATTATATTGAAATACAGCTATCAGACAATTATCAAAATACAAAAAGGAACCCAAATGCACAATATGGTGATATATGTGCTTTTACTTAACACGTTAAATTAAAAAACTACCCAGCAGTGGATATCACTACTTCAATGTCAACATGAAGATGAGTACAAATAACCTTTGAACTATCTGTGCAACCGAGATGACATGAAAATGTCTGTGGTTTTTATTAGTGACAAAATCGTGAAGACACATAAAGAGTCATATACAGAATTCAAATTTACCCTTTGAGATTAAAATCAAACCTCACATGAGGCATCCATGAAACTGTTCCCAGTGTTGACTCACAGATTCTGTATAGCTGCTGTTGGGGGTGGGGGTGGGGGCATGAGGTATCCATGACTGTACAAGTGTGTGGCCCAGAGAAAGTACTTAATAAATATTCATCAATGGATGAACAAACAAGCGAATGAATGAATGGGGTTGACTCCCTGAGAAACAGCATAGGAAAGTATTCTCTCCTACCCATGCCTCCCCTCTCTGTCTTCCCTCTTACTCCTTTTCATCCCCAACCAGCACAGGCAACTAGCACAACTATGCAATGTTCACTGCATTCATAGTTATGGAGCAGCCACTGGAATTTGTGGAAGACAAAAAAATGAATGAATAAGGTGTGAATCTGACCCTAAAAGACAACATAGCCTGAGACGATATGATGGGAGTCCATGAAAACCTCACTTGTATTCAGCACGTGACCATTTTTTTCCCCATAGAAACCATTTATTTAATGAGTACAAGTTTCCTAAATACAACTTTAGGCATATAGTGATTCTTCCCACCATACTCGCCCTCCCACCCTCATTCCCACCCCCCCTCCTCCTCCCTCTCCCATTCCCAGTCTTATTCTCCACTAAGAAAAATAAATACTGTTCCTCAACAGTCAGGACAAGGGCTGTTCAAGTCATTGCTTCTCAAAGTGTCAATTCCACTTCTACTGATTTCCTTTTAGGTGCTCTGTTAGTTATCACAGATCAGGGAGAACATATGGTATTTGTCCCTTTGGGATTGGCTTATTTGTGACCATTTTTATCAATTGCCTACTTTTTCAAGAGTTCCAATAACACCTAGGAAACCATCAAGGCGATTTTCAAAGTTGGCAATAATGAAATAGAAGCCAGGTTGCAGCATCTGAAAAAGAAACCTGTCACACACAGGGCTTGTTCAAACCACGCAATTTGCAGAACTGAGTTTGGAAGAAGTAGGTCAGCTTGCAGAGTTAGCTTCTATAAGATTCTGCAAACAGCTGCCTTAGCTGGAACCTATGTTTGCTAGAGAAAAAAAAAAATCACAGATGGGACCTCTTTAAAATATTCTACAGAGTGGTGCTTGCTATTGAATTTTTTAAAGATTGTTTTATGAGATGTTTCCATACTAAGTTTCGAGAAATAGGTCACTTCCCATACAAAGTTTTATAACACTTGATTGGATATGCACACTTTTTATCATTGTTATCATTAGACTTTCAGTAAAGCCTGTTTTACCACTAGCGAAAGGACTCTGTGTCCCAGATGTTCCACTTCCAATCCAGCTCCCTGCTAAGGTGCCTGGGAAAGCAGCAGAGGATGGCCCCAGTTCTTGGGCACCTGCACCCATGTGGGAGACCTGGCTGCAGCTCCTGGCTTCGGCCCAGCCCCGCCCGGGCTATTGCAGCTGTTTGGGAAGTGAATAAACAGATGGAAAATCTCTGTCTCTATCTATCTTTCTTCATCTCTCTGTAACTCTGCCTTTCAAATAGATAAATAATTTTTTAACGAACCCTGCTTCTCAAGTGTAGTCATGATTCTGACTGGTTATAAGGGAGACCTGAATTCTTTCCACAGTGGTCAGCTGACCTGTTAAATGTGTGTTCACAGACAACCAGGAAATCCTACCCATTTTCTACCTCCCTGGTGAAGAAGTTCCTAATTGATAATTAGAGTTGGCAACCTACAGTTCACTGGCTACTGCCTGGTTTTTTCTTTCTTTTTTTTTTTTTTTTGTAAATAAAGATTTATTGAAACAAGTCACATTCATTCATTTACATAGCATCTATGGCTGCTACCACGCTACGATAGACTTGAATTGTTGTAACACTCTGTGGCCTGCAAAGATAAAAATATTTGTTGTCTGATACTTTTCAGAAAAACCTTCCCAATCTATGATTTCAAGGTCCAGTGGGGTCTTCTTGCTCATGGGACAGCTAGCTGGAGTTTCCAGGACATGCTCAGGGGTGATGGAAATCAACACTATGGGATGACTTAATTCAAACTTGTCACTTCTTTTTATATTTATATGAAGCCCTATAAAGATGCTAGAGGGTATCCAAGTCTGCTCTATCTAAAGAGGCAGTATTTTATCTTGTTGATGGCATAGGTAGAATAAGACAGGTCCATAAATAACTATAATACAAAGATGAAAGTGGTAAGAGAGACATAGGGAAAAGTACTTTGGGAGCTCAGTGTGGGAAAAAAAACTATTTTAAACTTAGTGGAGTAGAAAAAACTTTATAGGGGAAAAAAAGACACCCAATCCAGATTCTGAGCCTTGAATAGAATCTGATAACAACCTTGGGAAAAGGAATTACAAGGAACACTGGGCTGTGAGGGCTTGGGAAAATCATCCAGTGTTTTGGAACTTCTGTATCCAGCTATGTACATCTAATGAAGAGTTATTAAATTTCCTTTAGGTCATATAATGGTCTTACAGAGACCTCAAAATAATAATCCAACTGTATTTCCTCTCTTATAGTTTCCAAAGTCTTGAATAAAATGATCCAAGGAGTTTACAAAGAAATCTGCAAGGCAAAGTAGAGAATACACACACACACACACACACAAACACACTCACACACACATGACATAAACTTCAAGAAATTTCTCTTAAGAATTAGAGAAAGAAGGCAGCAAGGGTGATAATTTGGCACAGCGGTTAAGACACTGCTTGGCATGCCCACATCCCGCATCTGAGTGCCTGGGTTCAAGTCCCATCTCCACACTTCTGCTCTGTAATGATGGGAGGCAGCAGATGATCGCCCAAATACTCAGATCCATGCCACTCATCTGGGACACCCAGATGGAGCTCCTGGTTCCTGACTTCAGCCTGCTCCAGTCCTGTTTGTTGCACGCATTTTTGCAGTGAACCATCAGACAAAAGATCTCTCTCTCTCTTTCTCTCTGTCTTTCAAATGAAAATGAATTAATAATAAATAGATAAATAAGTACATAAATAAATAAAGGCAGCAAGTCTAAAACAAGATACATGGAAAGTCAGAAGAGTAACATAACCTCACTGCTTCTCAAACAGAGAAGGGGAGAGGTGATACCTGGGGGGACGTGTAAGCCGTGGTGCACACAAGAATCTCATTCATTCTTCAAGCAGCTGCCTTTCACGGCCTGAGGCAGTAACTTCCAAAGGGAGCTGGTAAATCACAAGTTTCCTCTATGACGTAGTCTAGTTTATCCCCTTGGGAGTGGTGGTGGAGGTGACACTAAGATTAGCAAAGCCGCGTTGTCTACTTGAAGCAGTGGCCAAGCTTAATAGAATATAAAATAAAGATAACTGGAGCTCAGCTCTGTAGCTTCGCAAAACACAAGGTAAAAACAAGGCAGAGACTTCCAATGGCACCTTGCTTCCTACCCAATCCAATTCGTCACCTAATTAGATTCCTGTACCAACAATGAAATCATGGTGCATTTGAAGCGTGTGGGTGGACAGTAGAGAAGTGAAGGAGATACCTCAGACTGTTGCTCACAAATATCACACACGAATATAAATTATTTTTAATCAAGGCTAAAAAAAAATAAGAAAAAGAAGCAGCTTGAATCCCACACAAGGATTTTTTCAACCTAAAACTGTATAGAAAATATAGGACTCAGTAAAGGGTATCTGAGGAAAAAAATAGAAGTACCTTGTAGATAATGTGTATTTTCTGCTCTCTATGAAGTGGAATGGGAAGATGGGGGTATCACAGCAGTCTAGGATGAAAAGTTGTAGCCTGAGATAAAAAGAAAATATAAGGAAACTAATGATGGCAGTGCAGAATTTTACACTGTATTAGAACATGAAATCAGTGGTATATATCATAAACTTGGGAAGCTCTAGAATGCAGAATACAACAAAAAGCTGCAAAAACAGTGAGAATGTCACCATTTGTGTCCAGGAGACAAAGAATGGGAATTCACGATGTAGAGAACTGGTCTTTGGGAGAAAGAGAGAGGAATAAATGTTATGGAATAGTCCAAAATAAAATTGAATATAGCACATCTGAACTGAAGAAAGAACTAGACCTACTGATGCACGGAGTTCAGTTAGTTGTGGGCAAATGTAAGAGAAAGAAACCAACTCCAAGCTACTTTTACATGGTAATGTGTTGGGCAATCCATTAAGGATGGTCGACCAGTTCCCTGACAATTGTAGGCCCTGCTCCCTGTCTTAGCAAGGAGAATTACTGGACTTAAGAAAAGTTCTTATAACTTCTTAAGTGTGATTACTTTCAGGAATCAACATAAAGGAAAATCTGAGCAGGTTTTTTGTTAATTTTTTTGTTAATCCAGATCCGTTTATGCTATACTTCTATTCAATTCTGCTCAGATTTGAGCATTAAAATTTTTATTAGTTTTATTTTTTTTGTTTCCTTCAGCTCTGGTGTCTTAGCAGTTTTTAGAGAGAATATAAGAGAGTCTATAGCTGAAGCTGTTAGCTGTTCATCATATTAGAACAGGTATCACCAAGACTGTCCTTAACTGCTACCCCACTGCCTTTAGGGCAAGCTAAGGATGGATCAATGCTCATTATTATAGGCATTTCCATAGCAGAAGGACTTTTCAGGATAAGAATTATAAATATATTATATATTACATATATATGTACATATATATATAATTAATTAGGGGACACTGTTCTACACAGCCCACAGAAGCAATAAAAATGTTCAAACTTTCTATGAACAAATAGGGAGAAAGACCAGAGACACATACATGCCTTGTTTTAGAGATGGGCTGTGCTTTCTGTGCTGAATTATTTTGTTTATCTTCGGTTGTTACACATCAATCAACACTTCAAATTCAAGGTCATGGATAATAGAGGAGCCAAGAAATAGCTAGGTATAAAGAATGCAGAATAAATAAGAACATGTTTAGGTCTGTTTTTATCAATTTTAATTCAAAACACCCTCCAAGTATGCTCTTTTGATCTCTGCAGGACAAAAAAAAGTTATTGTAAATTTCAAACTCTTCAGCTCAATGATCACTCTTTTTACAAAAAAAGATTTATTTATTCATTTATTTGAAGGGCGGAGTGTGTGTGTGAGAGAGAGAGAGAGAGAGAGAGAGAGAGAGAGAGAGAAATCTCCCATCCACTGGTGCATTCCTTAAATAGCCACAACAGTTTGGGCTAGGCCAGGCTGATGCCAGGAACCAGGAATTCTACCCAGGTCCCCCACATGGGTGGCAGAGGCCCAAATACTTGAGCCATCTCCCAGTGCCTTCCCAGGTGCATTAACAGGAAGCTGGATAGGAAACTGGATAAGTAGGTCTTGAACTGGCATTCAGATATAGGATGCTGATGTCACAAACAGCAGCTTAGCCCACTGTGGCACAGCTCCAGCCCCAGTACCCTCTTCAATGGGATCTATTGTTGAAATATATTTTTGAAATTTCAATGAGATATTTTAAACATAATAATTTAGCGAAAAACACTCCACGTGATTTTAGCGCCTCTTCCCAACATAATAAAGCAAGAAAAGAGCAATTATCATACATATTGAAAAAGCAGAGGCAGAATTATTATATTTTTTCACAGTTTTATTTACTTGTTCTATGAGAGGTAGTGAGACTGGGGGAGTGAGAGCGAGAACGAGAGAGCGAGAGAGACCCAGGACTGATCCAAGCTGAAGCCAGGGGTCTGGAAGCCCATCCCAGAATCTCCTGTGGGTGACAGGACTCAGCCACTTGAGTCACCATCTGCTAACATTAGCAGGAAGCTGGAATCTGAAGTAGAACTGGGCCTCAAGGCCAAGCACTCTACTATGGGATGTGGGTGTCCCAAGTCTACCATGAAAAGCAACCTAGAAACTATTAGAATTGGTATGAAGGGGTAGCTATATGATGAAACATAAGGAAAATAGATATTTAAGGAAGTAACTGTCATATATGCCCAAAAATACAGAGCACGGAATAGATTAAAAGGTGCTATTTATATATATAGTGTCCTAAAAATGAAATGTCTAGGAATGAACATAACAAATTAGAAGTTTTATGAAGAAAAATACAATAAACTAGACTAGAAGACATGAAGACTTGGAAAACCAACAGGTAAATACTGAAGATACATCAAGTTATTGAATAGAAAGATGGAATTTCATGAATATTTCTGCCTAGTTCCCCAAAATTCATCTGTAAACTAGGGAAATTCCAGGATACATATCAAAATCATTTTTTAAGAAGCTAGGGGAATGACAAAATAATTGTCAGGCTTATTTGGAAGAAGGCATAGATTATATAACCAAGAATACTTACATGCTAGGTATGTAAACATATTATGAAGGCATACACTGTTGAAACTGTGTGGTACATGCAGAGGCCAACAGATCTTTGGAACAGAGTAATAAGCATAGAAAAAGATTTATGTACAAGTAAGTATTTATTACCAAGGATATTAGTATTGTAAATAAATAAAAGGTGATATATTATTCAATAAATAACTCTAGGGTTATTTGGGAAAAATTCAAATTCCTATTTAATACTAACATTGGGGCTGGCACTGTGATGCAGTGTTAAAGCCCCAGTCTGCTGTGCTGGCATCCCACATGGGTGCCGGTTCGAGTCCCAGCTGCTCCACTTCCGATCCAGCTCTCTGCTATGGCTAGGGAAAGCAGTGTAAGATGGCCCAAGTCCTTGGGCCCCTGCACCTGTATGGGAGACCTGGAAGAAGCTCCTGGCTCCTGGCTTCGGATCAGCCCAGCTCTGGCTGTTGTGGCCATCTCGGGAGTGAACCTGCAGAGGGAAGACCTCTCTCTCTCTGCTTCTCCCTTCTCTTTCTCTCTCTCTCTCTCCCTCTCCCTCTGCTTCTTCCTCTCTGTAACTCTGCCTTTAAAATAAATAAATAAATCTTTTAAAAAATACTATGCATCAAAATAAATTATAGGTAAAGAATTAAATAGGAAAAATTAAAACACAAAACCATATGAACAGACATATTTGGTGCCGCAGGTAAGAGGCTGCTTGGGACGCCTTTATTTCACATCAAAGTGACTTGTTTCAATGCAGTCTTCTGCTAATGCGTACCCAGGGAGGCAAGAGGTGATACTCAACTGCTTGGGTCCCTGCCAACCACAGGAGAGACCCAGATTGAGCTCTGGGCTTCTGGCTTCAGCCTGGCCCAGTTCTGTGGGCTTTTGAGGAGTGAACCAGTGGGTTGGAGATCTCTGTCTCTCTTTCTCTATGCATCTGAATTTTTTTTTTTGACAGGCAGAGTGGACAGTGAGAGAGAGAGACAGAGAGAAAGGTCTTCCTTTTGCCGTTGGTTCACCCTCCAATGGCCACCGTGGCCGACGCGCTGCAGCCGGCGCACCGCGCTGATCCGATGGCAGGAGCCAGGTGCTTCTCCTGGTCTCCCATGGGGTGCAGGGCCCAAGCACTTGGGCCATCCTCCACTGCACTCCCTGGCCACAGCAGAGAGCTGGCCTGGAAGAGGGGCAACCGGGACATAATCTGGCGCCCCAACCAGGACTAGAACCCTGGGTGCCAGCGCCACAAGGTGGAGGATTAGCCTAGTGAGCTGCAGCGCCGGCCTATGCATCTGAATTTAAAATGTAAAAAAAGGTCCTAAAGTTTTAGTGAATATGTGACAAAAAGGTTAGGACAGGATGACTTTTCTGAGCGTTGCACTATATCAGTATACTGTTAGCCCATGTCAGCTGTTAACTATCTTGACTATCAGCTTAGCAGAGATTCACATGGGTCTGAGATGGGTCACAAGCAGGTTAAAAAGGTAGGTTTAAGGAAAGTCTTTGTAAGAGATTGTGAGGCTTCCTAGGATGCGATTCAGTCATTGGAAAAAGAGTCAAGTATGACAAACTCGACCCCGCTTCAAGGCATAATGTTTGTAGGTAAGGACGCCTGGGGATCCAGCTCGGGGGTCATCATGAGATTTTGTCCTTAGTTAGTCCTGTAGACTAGTGCCTAGGACCTGGATAGAAAGACCATTTCCACCAGAACTGGAAGAACTATTTCACCTAAATTTACTAAACAAGGTGGCACAAACAGCCCCATTTTTTTTTTTTTTTTGATGCCGTTTGTAACTGAGTAAAGGACAACATGGGTGTGCGTTGGGGTGGGAGGAGGGAGACTGATGGATGTGTTTTGAGTGAGGACAGTCTAGAGGAAACAGTGATAATAAATGATCCTCAAACCTCAGCAACTTGCAACAGCATGTGGTTGTTTCTCACTCACATTACACGCCCATCAATACTCAGCCACAGGAGTCAGGGTAGTGGTAGGGCCACTACCACCCTCACCGCAAAGAGATAAGAAACACGGTTATCACATCCTGTCTTTTTTTTTTTTTTTTTTGACAGGCAGAGTTAGAGAGAGAGAAAGGTCTTCCTTCTGTTGGTTCACCCCCTAAATGGCCACTACGGCCAGTGTGCTGCGCCGATCCAAAGCCAGGAGCCAGGTGCTTCCTCCTGCTCTCCCATGTGGGTGCAGGGCCCAAGGACTTGGGCCATCCTCCACTGCACTACCGGGCCACAGCAGAGAGCTGGCCTGGAAGAGGGGTAACCGGGACAGAATCCGGCGCCCCAATTGGGACTAGAACCCAGGGTGCCAGCGCTGCAGGCGGAAGATTAGCCTAGTGAGCTGCAGTGCCGGCCATACATCCTGTCTTTAGAGCTTCCACTTGGAAATGACCCTTTGGCTTGCACTCCCCTGGCCACAGGAAGTCCCACGAGGAAGTCAATGGAACAAGGATTTATAGCTTTCCCATGGGGAGCAGAGTTGGCTGGGAAGGGCTCAAGAACAGCTGTCAGATTGGTAATAAAATCAAACACATCTGTTTCCCCAAATACTACCTTGTTGTCCTAGAACTTACAGTGCCCTAGACACTCCCCATCCATCTGGGGACATTGCTCTGTGGTCCCAAATCCAGCAGACAGGACACGAAACTTTTCTCCAAGCCGTCAGTGTGCTCTTCCCTTTCTAAGGTGAACGCACAGCCAGTGGAGCAGATGTTGGCTGCCAAGGTGGTGCCAGACCCCACTGTGATGGACAGCTCCTCTGTTTTGTTTACTCTTCCAGACAGAGTGATAAATTCTCCTTCTAATCAGGTTCCGTGTTTCTCATTCTCCGATGCACCAACCCTGCTAATGAATGATTCGCTGGAGTGAGTGGCTAAGAAGCAGCATGCCGCACCCCACTCTGCCTTTGTTATGCCAAGTCATGCCCTCGCTATCTCCCAAACACAAAATCGAGTTCCTGAGTATGGCGCAGATAGATGATGGAGTGTACATCAGCCTCGGGTAATTTGTTCACAGCAATTCAGGCCAGTATATTCTGTCAGGTCTGCCGCTGAATACATTTGGTTTAACTTACTAAGGGAGACTGGTGGCGTGGAGAGCCCTGAGAGTGAGTCTGAAAACTAACTGTTGGTGTTTTAGCACTGGGTCCCCAGGAAGCTTCAGCCACATAGGGAGGAGTCCTAGGAGACAAGTGCAAGGGCACCTCGCTCCCTGACTGCCACCATCACCATGGCTTTAGAGAAATTAAACTGAACACAGAATGAAAATTGTGTTGATTTTTTTAAAATAAGTATTTATTTGAAAAGGATAGAGGGAGACAGACAGAGAGAGAGAATATTTGTCTTCCATCCCCTGCTTCACATCCCATATGCCCAGGGCTGAACCACACTGAAGATAGGAGCCCAGCAGTCAACCTTGGCAATCCCCTGCTGCCTTCCAGAGTGTACATTAGCAGGAAGCTGGAGTCAGGAGTGGAGCCAGGACTCAAAGCCAGGCACTCAGATATGGAATGTGGGTATCCCAAGCAGTGTTTTACGGCCATGCCAAACATCTGCCCTTATTTTCCTTTTTAATCAGAACCATGCATTTTGAAGAAAAAGAATTCATATCGAAGCCAAGGCTAGACCAAAAAAAAAAAAAAAAAAAACAAAAAAAAACCCAGACACACACACACAAAACGAATGAAAGGATGAAAGGAACAGGGTCTGAAACCACAGCATTTTTCACTGAATCTTTGCTTGAAACCTTACAAGTAGCTGGATCTTAACAATGGGGCCAGTTTGAAGACAAGGCATCCTGGGATCTTAGTTGTAGGGCGCACATTTGCAGCTTCCAGTGCAGCTGATCCTTTCAAGGGTAACAGGATAACCCAATGTTGTGAACAACTTAGGGAGTGTGAGTGTTGCTTTGGAAAGTGCTGGCACCATGGAAGAGGAGAGAAGAGCAGACAAAGTACAGACAGAAAGTAGGGCTCTAAGTCCATTGTGTGGAAGGGATGTGCTCACAGCAATTGATTCTTTTGTATCCTACAAGGTGGGGGTTGAGCTGGAACCTGTGTCAACTTGAGATGCAGGCTGTCAGCTCACCCTCCCTAGGTATGAGCTTCTTTTTGGGTCACAGACAGTGTTTTCTTTCTTTGCCTTCCTTCTCCAATGACTAGGGAAACGACTTGGGCCAAATTAATATCTGCTCTTCTTTGCTAACACACGGACATTGGATTTTGGAAATAAAATACAAGACAAAAAGAGGCTGGTAATTTTAGTTTTCTACTTAGCTGTCAATGAGCATAGAACCAATGTACCTAGAGCCCATGGCTATGAATAAAGCAAGCAGACAAGGGAAATAGAGGTATGTGTATATATACAGAGAGAGAGAGAGAGAGAGAGAGAGAGAGAGAATATCTGTCTTCCATCCCCTGCTTCACATCCCATATGCCCAGGGCTGGACCACACTGAAGATAGGAGCCCGGCAGTCAATGTTGGCAATCCCCTGCCGCCTCCCAGAGTGCACATTAGCAGGATACACATACTAAAGCATTCTAAAGCACATATGTACAGTTGAATCTTAAGCTGAGCTTGTGAGAATCATCAAACCAAGGTAGCCACTTTCTCTGTTTCTCTCTGGTCAGGGTCACTGGATGACTCTCATCTCTGCTCTTCTCAGTTAATCTGATTCACTCTTCTTTCCTACTAGGCTAGTTTCTTTTTATTGCTTATACATGGTCACCAATGGCTGCCCCTGACAGGCCTCCCTCAGTCCTGAGATTACATGACCTCCTGAAGTGGAACCATGGGAAGCTGCCCACAGCTCACAGCCCACAGCCCCAATTATAAATTCCTGGGAAAGAAGATCCTATCATTCCCATATGAGACAGATTGATCAGCTGTGGATGAGTGGGATCCTGAGGAGCTCTGCTGTTTGCTGGGCATTGTTTTAAGACAGAAAGGTGTAGGTTGGACAGGCACTCAGTAGGGCATCTGTCACAATTTCCACCAAATGCACTGCCCTTGCCACACACCTGCCCACAGAAATTTCTTCTGTAATAATTATAGACACCAAGTCTATCTCACTGGCAAAGAAGGATCATGCTCTTGCTGTGAACCTGCCTCCCAGCCTCAATCACTGAACAACTTTTTTGTAACTGCAGCATGCCTTGATATGAAAATGGGAATGAAATAAAAAACCTCACCGGGCTATTATGAGAAACACATGTATTAAGTTCAAAGATATCTTAAAAGCACACAGAATTTAAACTCCAAAGTCCCTGTTTAGAGCGCCATCTGCCACTTAACTAGCTCTGTGATTGTAAGGAATCGCCTAAGTCTCTCTGGGCCTCATAGTCACCTGCAAGACTGTAAGATAAGGGTGAAATCTGTCTGCATTAAATGAGTGCCATTTGAAATCACCTTTTCTGGGGTGGTGCTGTGGCATAGCAGGTAAAGCCGCTGCCTGCAGTGTCGGCATCCCATATGGGTGCCAGTTCGGGTCCTGGCTGCTCTACTTCTGATCCAGCCCTCTGCTATGGCCTGGGAATGCAGTAGAAGATGGCCCAAGTCCTTGGGCCCCTGCACCTGCATGGGAGACTCGGAAGATGCTCCTTGGCTCCTGGCTTTGGATCAGCACAGCTCTGGCCATTGTGGCCAACTGGGGAGTGAACCAGCGGATGGAAGACCTCTCTCTCTCTCTCTTTCTCTCTTTCTCTCTCTCTCTCTGCCTCTGCCTCTCTGTAACTCTGCCTTTTAAATAAATAAATAAATAAATCTTAAAAAGAAAGACATCACTTTTTCCAGGAAGCTTTTTGCATCACTGCTCTAGTCCAGGTTCCAACATGGTTCTAGTGAATAATCTTGTGTTCAGGCACTTTGAGAATGATTTGATCTCATTTGTGACTTAGAGATCTCAGCCTATCCCTTACCTTCAATAATTCCTTCCTAACCCAAAGACAAAGTCAAAACTGGAGCTCTGTCATACAAGTCCCTTCAATTTCACTCTTCCCTTCCTCCTTTATTCCTATCTTTCACTCCTCTTACTTATTGCGGAATATCAAAATACTTCTTTTAATAATTATGTAAATCCATATTTGCAGATGCAAAATATCAAGTAAAACTCTCCCTTTACCTCTCCCTACTGTGATTCCTATGTTCTTATCACAGAGGTAGTCTTTGATATCAGTTTGATATCCTTCTGATTATTCTTTATATATTATATGTGCTTAAATCTATCTGTCTATCTATCTATCTATCTATCTATGTCTGTCCTCATGAACTAATGACTCCCCAAGACTCCACCTCCAAATGTCATCATACTGGGGGCAAGATTTAAATGTATGAATTTGGGGAAATGCAAATAATCAGTTCATAACATATATGCACCACATGGTCCATGTGTATTTCTCTAGAATATCTACCCAGATTGCTTGGTAGAGGGTCCTGTGCATTTCTTTAAAAAGAAATTAAGATACAGTATTGCTAGAGCTTTCTAGAAAAGTTTCACTGGTTTGGTCTTCTACCAACAATGTATGGAAAGTCTCATAAACACTCACTTTGCCTCAGCATTGCTGTTCTATTGGGGAAAACTCCATGAATCAACATGGTTGTTTTATTTTACCTTGTCCTGGTTGCTAGGAAGGTTAAAAATATTTTCATTTGCATTTCTTCTTTTTGTGTATTTCCTATTAATATTGTCTGTCCAATTTTCCATTAAATTTCAATGTTTCATCTTATTGATTTTTCAGAAATCTTGATATATTTAAATATCAATCTTTTGTTTTTATATATGTTGAAAATATTTCCTTCCAGACTACCATTTATCTTTTAATCTTCTTTAGGATATTTTTCAGCATGCAGAATATCATTAAGTTTTGTGATGAAATTTATCAATGTTTTCCCTTATGATTTTTTAGTTTTTGTCTTTCTTAAGAATGCATCTAGAATGTGTTAAAATGAATGAGTATGTTGAAGGTTCGGTACCTAAGTTTGCTTTCCTAATGGCTACATATAAATTATTGAACAACCCATTTCTTCTCTACCCATTTGAAAAGCTGGTTTTATAATATACTAAATGTCCACACCTACATGGCATTTTTCTGTGCTCTCTAGACTACTCCATTGATCTATTTGGCTATACTCCCACCAAAGCTACACTGTGACAGGTTGTAGCTCTTAAGGATGTTTTCCTGGTGCCCGAGGCAATAGAAAGGAATCACTACACATATAACTGAGGGAATGACCCATACCTGCCACCTAGGCTCCCATTTCTCCTTGGGAACCCTGACTCAGCCTCATTCTTTACTGTTGATGCTGCAGGAAGCTAGTGCTCACCATTCAAGAATTTCAGGTGTTTGATTATTCCATGCTGGGCTTGTATTGACTACAAGTCTCAGAAAGAGGAAAGAAAATTCTTTCGTTGCAGTCTAAGCTAGTCTCTCAAATCCTCGTGTCCTATCTTAGAACTTATCTCTTCTTAGGATGACCTAGGGCAAAAGGACCCTCTTCTGGAATGGCCCCATGGTAAGCATGCAAACACGTGACCTATTCTGATGGCCTCTCAGGATGATCACATGATGGCCCGACATCAGTTATTTCACAGCACCTTGGCATCTGGTGTTACATGATCTCATGTGTGTGCTATCACCCTCTGGTTGGTTAGTTTTAGAATACATTGAGCCAATCTTGTTACCGCTGAACTCCTGATCAAAAGTTGAAAACACTAAACATGGTGTTCAGTATTAACCTGGATCATACTGCTGTCCACTTTTCACTGGACGTGACATTTCAACTTTTTGTTTTTGAACTTGTCTATAGCTCTAGGCTGTGAGTGTATCTTTCAACCTCATTCTCCTACGATGCCGTGCTTAGCAGAGACTGGTACACAGCAGCTACACAGTGATGATGACATATGCTCCAATGGATTGAGTAGTTAGCATGCACACACTTCCCCTAACATTGTCCTAATTACATGAAGATGTTTTTAGCCCCTCTCACGCCTAGTCCCACAATTTCCACCTGCTCCTTTGCTTCCCCATGATGCCATTGTGTCATTTCTTAATCTCAATATTGCTCAATTGCCTGTGTGACCCTCGTGCCTGTCTCCATTAGTGTCTTTTACATTAAATCAGATATCCGCACCAGCACAAGAGGCTCTTTGCAGCTTGATCAGTGAGCAATGGATCAGACAGCTGAAATGCTGATTTAATTGGCATGAAATAACCAAGCCATCTGTTCTGTGGGGTTGATCTTTTAAGTGTTAGTCTCCTATCTGCTCTGAAATTTCTTGGCCACTTGGAAAGACCATGCATGTCAGATGGTGGGTCACGGAAAATGGCTACTTTAAGCCAGAGAGCAAGGACTTAAGGGAAGCTTAAGAATTCTGTTGTGCTTTCTGTCAATTATTTTGCTTCATTTTTCTTCACAGCATTTATTACCTGCTGGATTCTATATTCATCTGTTTATCTGTCCCTCTCAGTAGAGGCTAGGAAGCAAGAGGGCAGAGACTTTATGCTCTATGCTCCCTGCTGGATGCCAGGGCCTTGATTCTGGTGCCAATGAGTTCTGCTCAGCTGCTCTTTGGGTTCAGTTTTGCTGTAACTTGGTATTATAGCAATTCATTGGGAATGTCAGGTAGATGGAAAGAAGCCAATTTGGCATTTCTGTGCTTGTTGAAATCTTGATTTTTATGGAGAAAGGCCTTGATGTTCCAAGGCTCTGATTTAGAGAAGCAGGGATGGATGGCACAGCAGAGCTGGCCTGGGTCTGGTGACTGAGGTGGACCTGGGAATGTTGTTTCATCTTTCAAGAATGAGGTGTCCTCGTGAATTCTTACCACCTTCAATTTATGATGTGCAAATGAGACAGTGCACCTGAAATCATAACCAAGACTTGAAGTGCTGACTACATGCTAGCTAATATTCTCTTTTTTTAAAAAAATTGTATTTATTTATTTGAAAGAGTCACAGAGAGAAAGGGAGAGACAGAGAGAGGGAGAGATCTTTTGCTTGCTGGTTCATTCCCCAAATGGCCACAATAGCTGGGGCTGGGCCAGACCAAAGTCAGGAGGCAGGAGCCAGGAGCTTCTTGTGGGTATTGCATATGGGTACAGGGGCCCAAGTACTTGAGACATCCTCCCCTGCTTTCCCACATGCATTAGCAGGGAGCTGGATTGGAAGTGGGGCAGCTGGGACTCAAACTGTCCCCAGTTTGGGATGCCAGCATCAGAGGTGGCAGCTTAATTCACTATGCCACAATGTCAGCCCTGCTTATATTCTTTAAAAAATTGTGTTTACTTGAGACAGAGATAAACAGAGAGAGGGAGAGATCACAAAGGAGAGAAACCATGTTCCCATCTGGTGGTTTATTCCCTAGAGGCCCACAATGGCCAGGACTGGGACAGGGCTGAAGTTGAGAGCCTACTTCTCCTAGCCAGAAGGCGGTGCACCTGGGATGCAAACCAAGGCCAGTTCAGGTCAGTTCCAGAGTCCCTGAAAGCCAAGTACAGAATGGCAGATAAAGACAGTTTCAGTCTGTGAATCCCCAGCCTCTTCCCACTTCCTTAGATATCGACGATGACCCAGGGGCAAGAAGCATCACAAAACTGAAGATCTAGGGTGTGTTTGGATCAGTGTGTTGCTACATCTGGGAACAGAGGTTGGACTGAACTAATGAAGTGTCAGTGGCCCGGATCCTAAGGGCTCCAGAACAGGCTTCCATGCATTGGGAAGCAGAGTAGGGCAGGGTGAACCAGGTGCCAAGAGCAGGCCGTCTGCAGGAAGACACATTTGGGACTCACAAGGCTTAAAGCCGTCGTACATAGAATAAGGCTGATTACAGCTTATTGGAGAGGGAAATAAAGACCTGATGATACACTGCCAGGTCAAGCTGCCATTGGCCCATGGCCCAGACAAGCCACGGCCTGGTAGCCAGTATCACTGGGGGTCGGCCAAGGCTGGAGCACCCAATACCCCATCCATTCCCTATGGGTTGATGTCATTCTCCCTGCCTTGTCCCGTTCCAAGATCACACCCTTCTCCTCTGTTTTGCCAGTACAATGGCTAAACCTTTCTTTCTGGGACAGTGAACTCCAACAGCACCATGATTTGGGAGTGAAAGGGTTCCTGGAACAAATGAGAATCTAGAGTTCAGAGGATTGCGTATTTCACGCAAGGAAGCAAAAAAACAAAAACAAATGTTTTCTCTCTGTTTAACAAACATTTACATAGCACTATTATTATACACCAGGCACCAGTATAAGCACATGACTGGTATTAACTCATCTGATCCCCTCAACAGCCCTGCAAGGTAGGTTCTTTATCCCCATTTACAGATGGGGAAACTGAGGCATGAAAGGATTCGAGTGGTCAGTTCTCTGCACCTCCCCTTGCTCTTCCTCCCTCTCTCTTTTCATTCTTAATTTTCAAGAACACCCTTCCCTGCAGAGCTTGCCTTTGTCTTCTGACCATTTCTATAGCCCTGAAGCTTTACTCATCCATTCGGTTAGCTGGTGAGCACCTGCCGTATTTCCAGATACTGTTGTAGGCACAAATGTCCCTGCCCTCCTGGAGTTCACATTTCCACTGGGCTTGAGAGAGAGATGTGTCTATTAGATTAGTGGAGCTGGGTCTAAGATGTCCTTAGTGTGTATTCTCTACATTTGTATGCTGCAGTGGTTCAAGTGCCTGCAGCATTTCCTCAGTGTATTCTTTCTATATATTTGTCTACAAGAATAACCATAAAATAAAATAATCATATATTTATATCTATATCTATGTCTGTATAGATTTAGATGTGTGTATGTATATGTAGGTATGTCTACGCACAGATATATATAGACATAGATATTTATCTATCTATACATTGAATATTATGTATATAAACACACATTTAAAAAACATGGGGGGCTGGCATTGTGGCTTAGCAAGTTAAGCCACCGCCTGTGATTATGGCATCCATAAGGGTCCTGGTTCAGGTCCCGGCTGTTCCACTTCTGATCCAGTTCCCTGCTAATGCCCTGGGAAAGCAGTGGAAAATGACCCAAGAGCTTGCGCTCCTTGCACCCACGTGGATGACCTAGATGAAGTTCCTGGCTCCAGGCTTTGGCCTGGACCAGCCCAAGCCATTGTTGCCATTTAGTGAGTAAACCATGGATGGAAAAATCTCTCTCTTTGTCTCTCTGTAACTCTGCCTTCCAAATAAATAAATCTTAAAAAAAACTGCATAGATTTAAAATTTTTTTCTATACCAAAGTAAGCTTGTATTTCAATCTCATTTTCCATGAACATTTTGAATCTCCCTCGTATAGGAGAGCACGCTAGGGACATGCTGGCTCCAAGCCAACCCTTCTAGTGGACAAATACACAGAAGGTGTGCACTAAGGAGTAGAGCCTACTCCTGTTGTAATATCCAAGCTTATATGCCTATTACAGAGAGTACGCCAATGTGCATTTGCTCTGAAGCCTCCTCCCATCCATTCCCCACCAGTAACCTGGGTAGAAAATACAAAGCTGTCTACACCACAGTCAAGATAAAGGTTCAAAGGAACCCTGCACTGTCACGTGATCCTGGCTGTAGCTTTTGGGTATGGGGATCAGAAAGGTCATGGACCTTGTAAACATTTGGGCAATGAATGCCAAGAAATCTGAATTTAGTGGTTCACTTGGTACACTGCAGAGACATGCAGCTTTCATTGCCTGGAAATCTTCAGGATTTCTAATGAGTTGAGAATTGAGTTCAGCAAGACTCCTTTAATTGGAGGTGGTAGAAAGATCATCATTCTCTGACAGTCTTAAAAATGTTTCCAGCCTCACTTATCAGGCAATCCTGCTTGAGTAAAGCCCTTAATTGCTGTATCATTCCTCTTGGATAAAACTCCAGTATCATTGCACTGTATACTAGGCTTGGCATGAGATAGTTCTTTCTCTGTATTCACTATAGTTCAGTCATTCTAGCCTCCTTTCCATTTCTTTTTCTTTTTTTGAAAGGCAGGGTGACTGACAGAAAGGGAGAGAAGCCGGCGCCGTGGCTCAACAGGTTAATCCTCAGCCTAGCGGCGCAGGCACACCGGGTTCTAAACCTGGTCGGGGCGCCGGATTCTGTCCCGGATGCCCCTCTTCCAGGCCAGCTCTCTGCTGTGGCCCGGGAGTGCAGTGGAGGATGGCCCAAGTGCTTGGGCCCTGCACCCCATGGGAAACCAGGAGAAGCACCTGGCTCCTGCCATCGGATCAGCGCAGTGTGCCGGCCGCAGCATGCCGGCTGCAGCGCACCTGCCACGGCGGCCATTGGAGGGTGAACCAACGGCAAAGGACGACCTTTCTCTCTCTCTCTCTCTCTCTCTCTCTCTCTCACTGTCCACTCTGCCTATCAAAAAAAGAAAAAGAAAATAAAAAAAAAAGAAAGGGCAAGAACTTCCCCCCAAATCCCCCAAATGGCTGCAACAGCGAAGTCTGGGCCAGACTGAAGCCAGGAGCTCCATCCTGGTTTCCCATGTGGGTGACAGGGACCCAAGTACTTGGATTATCATCTGCTGCCTTCGTAGGCACATTAACAGGAAGCTGGATTGAGAGCAGAGTAGCTGGGTCTCAAAGTGGCACCCTGATATGGGATGCCAGGGTCGCAAACAAAGGTTTAACCAGCTGTGCCACAACACCAGCCTCCTTGCCATTTCTTGTTAGCATCATGATCCTTCCTACTTCTGGTACTTGGCACAGAAGGTTAAGCCGCTGCTTGCAACACCAACATCACATATCAGAATGCCTTTTCAAGTCCTGGCTGCTCTGCTTCTGATATGGCTCCCTGCTAATGCACCTGGGATAGCAGTGGAAGGTGGCTCAAGTATCTGACCCCCCTGTCACCATTGTGGAAGACCTGGATGGATTCCTGGGCTCCTGGCTTCAGCTTGGCTAACTCCAGCAGTTGTGGTCCTCTGGGGAGTGAACCAGCAAATGGAAAATCTCTCTGTCTGTCTATCTGTCTCTCTCTCTCTCGGCCTTTCAAATAATTAAATATTTTTTTTAAAAAATTTTCTTCAAAGAAAGTTTTCTCTTGAGTAATCTGTAATCTTTCTTCACAGCACTCAAGTGTATTTTTATATTGCATTTTTTAATATATTTTGTTGCTTATAATCGGCCTCCCCCACTAGTGTGGGATCTCCAAGAGAGCAGTGACTTTATTGCTGGTTTTCTTTATTTTTGTATCCCTATTGTTAAGTACAGTGCATGGTACACAAAACATCCTCAAATATTTGCAGAATGAATGAATGAACCTATAGTTCCTGTTTGTCCAAGTGGAAACTATTCATCAACAAAATTGGGGAAACTTGGTCCAACTCCACCCATTGCTGGCCCATAGTAGGGGCTCAATAAATATTTGCTGACCAACTGACAGATACGGCAAGAGGCAATGAGGGATGTTGTCCAAACAGGCTCGCTGCCCTTGATGTCTCCTTTCCAGGCTATCAGCGCAGCCACAGTCATCTCACAAATGTCTGCATCCACCTGCATCCGATGGCCCTCTGGGATGCATTCCAAATTCTGCCTCCAGAACCGACTTGCTTTGTTTTGCTTCCTCTCTAATTCTGATTATCTGCTTTCATGCCCACTCTTTCTCTTTGGATGCTTGGTGGCCCTATCGATTCTATTTTCTGTTCTTTTGTGCCACACTCTGCTACTGGAAACAAGCCCATCCTCCTCTGGGATTCTGATCCCAGCTCTTTTCTCTGTGATCTGACACCGTGGACTCATACCACTCTTTCCCTCACTCCATGAGTCCTTAGCGACCACAGTGCAGACCACAGTTTTTGGATATCACCCAGAAGGGGACATCCCCACTCTAATTATTATTGCTATTTAGAGCATTTGACTGGTTGCAAAGTAACTAATTAAACCAGAAAACAGAGTGTCCTGCATTTTAACTACACAACCAGGCCAGGCACCAAAGCCAGGAATGTATGCCTGACCAGGCGAGCCATCTGTGGATCAGTTACTCTGGCTATTGGTCACTCTAGGCCTTGGATGGTCATCATTCTGGCTAAGAGTGGGGATGGATTCATTTGTTTTGGCTTTAGAGAGAATTGTGAATTACTGGGGAAATCAGTGACATTGGTTTCTTGGGACCTGAGACAAAATCATAGATCCCATCCCATATAGCCCCCTTTCATTTTCCTTCTAGGCATAGATATGTGTCCATATAGACACAAGAGACTTTGGGTATATGCAACACCCATTGATATGCTTTAGCTAAAATCACCTCTGCAACTCCAAAGGCACACTCCTATTTCTGCAACTTGGGCAGAATAGACAGAAGTATCTGATACAAATGTCTGGAGTCTTGAACCTTGGTCCCATGTTGGGACCACTTAGAGGGTTTCAAAAGTCATCGTGCCGGCTGGTGCTGTGGCTCACTTGGCTAATCCTCCGCCTGCAGTTCCAGTACCCTGGGTTCTAGTCCCGGTTGGGGCATCGGGTTCTGTCCCAGTTGCTCCTCTTCCAGTCCCGCTCTCTGCTGAGGTCCAGGAAGGCAGTGGAAGATGGCCCAAGTGCTTGGGCCCTGCACCCGCATGGGAGACCAGGAGGAAGCACCTGGTTCCTGGCTTCAGATTGGCACAGCGCAGTGGCCGTGGCAGCCATTTGGGGGGTGAACCAATGGAAGGAAGACCTTTCTCTCTGTCTCTGTCTCTCACTGTCTAACTCTGCCTGTTAAAAAAAAAAAGTCATGGTGCCAAGTTCCACCTTAGACCAATGGAGAGTTCCCAGACATCGGTATTTGTAAAGCTCTGCAAGTGATTACAATTTGCACTAAGGCCTCCGGAGAACAACTGACCTAGGACAGTGCCTCTTACATTGAATAAGAATGATCCACAGGACATAGCAAAACACAGATGTCCAAGCTCCAGCCACAGAAATCTGAATTTAGTATTTCTACTCTGGAATCCAAGAATATGCACAGCTAATAAGCTCCCGGGTGGTGCAGCTGCTGCTTGTCCGCACTCCACACACTGTGAATAGCCGTGTCCTAGAGCGTGCAGTCTATGGAGCGACAACATAGACATCGTCCAGGAGCTTCATAGAAATCAAAACTCTCAAGTCCCATCCCATATCTATTATAGACAGATATATCTGAGTGATCTGGATGCCTAATGAGGATTGAGAACCATTAATACATTGAAGGTGAAAACTTGCAGTGCCCAGGCCAAATATAGCTGACAGAGGTATATTATCTGGCTTGCACAATTTTTAAAAATTTTTATAATTAATTGGCAATGCATAAAAATTGGGATTTTTGGCTTCTCTTTCTGGGAAGGCCTAGAAACACTGGGTCTTCATTCTCACATGATAACAACTGGAGATATAATAGATGTGCTGCAAGCCACCACAGAAATGATTTCATTCACTAATGAGAGCTTCATAGCCTTCGTGGCTACTTAAGTTTGCAGTTCATGTGCTCGTTCATGTCCTCAACCTTCCAGCTGTTCCTCTCCTGAGAATGATACTCCCAAGCATCGTGTCTTGAGCCAGCCCATTTTATATCTTTGTCCCTCAATTTATTCTTCTGTAAACTTGATTTGTTTAGACTATTCGGGGTTCTGATGAAAATTTAGTGGAAATGGCGATCATGCTTTTAGTTATAGGCTAGAGTTTTACAGGCAAGTTGTTTCTGTACTTAGAGTTTCTCAAAATATGGGCCCTGGATCATCATCATCACCTGGGAACTTGTTAGAAATACAAATTTTCAGTGCCAGAGTTGCAGTGCAGTAGGTAAAGCTGCCACCTGCAATGCTGGCATCTTATATCGGCACCAGATTGAGTCCTGGCTGCTCCTCTTCAATCTAGCTCCTTGCTAATGGCCTAGGAAAGAAGCAGAGAATGGTCCAAGTACTTGTGCCCCTGCACCCATGTGGGAGACCCAGAAGAAGCTCCTGGCTCCTGGCTTTGGATTGGCCCAGTTCTGGTCATTGCAGCCATTTGGGGAGTGAACCAGCGGGTAGAAAATCTCTGTTTCTCGCCCACTCTGTAACTCTGTATTTCAAATAAAAAAATAAATCTTTTAAAAGAAAGACATGCAAAATTTCAGATCCTATCCTAGACTTAAATGCTCAATGTATTACCACGTGTTTCAGGTGAAATTGGAATTCTGCATGGATTTTATGAATGTACTTCAAAAAGTTCATGGAAAAAAGAGTTAAAAGTTCAGGTTTAAGACACCTGTATCCCATTTCAGTGTCTAGGTTTGATTCCTGGCTCCAATTCTGGACCCCAGATTCTTGCTAATGTAGACCATGGGAGGTGATGGTTCAAGTAATTGGATCCTGCTACCCCCATGGGAGATACTGGATGGGAGATATTGGTTGCATTTCCAGCTCCTGACTCTGGCCCAGCCCAGGACCAGCCCTAGCCTTTGTGGGCATTCGCAGAGTAAACAAGCAAATGGATCTCTCTCTCTCTCTTTCTCTCTCTCTCTCATTCATACTTTTAGTTCCACTTTCCAATCTATGAAATATGCTCACATGTCCAGAAAATGTAATCAAGACTTCCAAGTGGCTGACGTCTTGCAGGTGAGAGAGACCAAAGTTTAGCGTGTGTAAGGTGCAGTTTCCACATCCCCTCTCCTCCCGACACCTGCTTCCTGCAGGCCCATCCATGCCCTTGTCCCAGGGCAATGAGCCAATACTGGCTGAAACAGAGACCGTCTCAGTCATCTCAACCTCGGCTGGGCTGGGACTGGACGTCCAGGCGACGTCTCAGGAATTGGGGCAGCCTGAGACAGTCTACATCTAGTTGAACCGCAGTATCCCAACCCAGATGCAGCACCCTCTGTCTTAGTACACCGAGCAGGCATCTGAGTTCTAAGCGCACAGGTGCACAACCAGCGCCATTGCTGTCTGCTGTTCTGACATCAGATGCTGCCTGTGTTCCCCTAATTTCATCGCATCTCCTGGGTTGCACTCCTCAGGTCACAGTGTCTTCTCAGCACAGGCTGGAACCTGTCATGCACGGGGGCTTGGCCAGCTCCCCAGTGGGGTCAGTTTCCTTGATCCTTGCCTGTTTCTCTCTCCATACTGGCTGAATTTCTGGATCCCAGGATCCCTGACTAGAGCCTGCATGGTAATAAAAGAAGGGAATTGGGGTCACATGACCCTCAGGACAAGAAACTGTGATGTGACTACATACTCTTCCTACAACAAGGGAAGTTTATATACAGACTCTTCATGCTAGAGACTTTGGGAGAAGACCACGCATTTAAGCAACAGTGAAGGGGAAGGCTAGGAACATAAGGTATTTTCCTAATGGTGATGATGGACACACTGGGATATATTTTAGAAGTGTTCCTTGGGGACTCTTGCTCTGATAGTTTTTAAAGAATGACTCAGCAAGAATGACTCATCCATCTGGAATTAATTAGATTTAATACTGATGAAAACAGGTTTGGACCCTGTGATTTTCAGAATTACTTTAAAGCAGAGGAATCAGTCAAAAATAATGGCAATAGTGGTAGTGATAATAGCAGTTATCTGTTGAGTGACAGGCATTATTCAAGGTAATTTCTTTATGATGCTTCTGGGGTCAGCAAAATTCTGCTGTAAAGGGCGGATTGTAGTTTATGTGTTGTGGGCCACGTGGGCGGTGCTGCAGCAACTCAAACCTGCCCTTAGCTCACAAATGCAACCATAGCCAATAGTTAAACAGAGGAGCACCTGTGTTCCAACAGAACATTATTTACAAAAATGATGACAGGCTGGACTTAGCACATAAACTGTAGTTTTCTAGCTCCTGTTCTCTCTCATGATACTATGACATGGATCCTTTTCTTATTTTCCAGTTACAGATTAAAAAAAAACTGAATCTAGGAAGAACTAAGTCACTAGCACGAGATCCCAGAGCAAGTTCAGTGGCAGACCTAGAATTCCAGTTTTGATTTCCTATACTTCCCAGACTTTCAAGTCTGGGTGACACCTTTCCCTGTGTTGCAGGTTCAGTTCTCCCGTTACTTAGTAATAGTTCGGCAGCCTGAAGGTACCAGACATGCTGCTCTATCTTTTAATGTATGCAAGCTCATTCAACTATCAGCACAGCTGCATGAGGAAGTACTGTTTCCATAGAGAACCAGAGATTCAGAGAGGGTGAGGTAGGATTTGCAGCATCCACCCAGGGAGAGAGAGACCCGCTGCAACCAGACTCGGGGCTCCCCAAGGCCAAGCTCGGTGGTCTTCTTCCAGAGAAGCTTGTCTTCAGATTTAAAAAGCCTCTTTAACCATTTGTAAATTCTCAGATCAACACAAGTTTACCACAGAACTGGAACACTCATTAAGACAATGGCAGGCTGGTCGCCGCGGCTCACTAGGCTAATCCTCCGCCTTGCGGCACCGGCACACCGGGTTCTAGTCCCGGTTGGGGTGCTGGATTCTGTCCCGGTTGCCCCTCTTCCAGGCCAGCTCTCTGCTGTGGCCAGGGAGTGCAGTGGAGGATGGCCCAAGTGCTTGGGCCCTGCACCCCATGGGAGACCAGGAGAAGCACCTGGCTCCTGGCTTCAGATCAGCGTGGTGCGCCGGCCGCGGTGCGCCGGCCGCAGAGTGCCGGCCGCGGCGGCCATTGGAGGGTGAACCAACGGCAAAGGAAGACCTTTCTCTCTGTCTCTCTCTCTCACTGTCCACTCTGCCTGTCAAAAAAAAAAAAAAAAAAAAAAAAGAATGGCAAAGACTCACTCAGGATCCACCTTCCCAGAATAGCTTCTGCTATCGATCTGATACTTTTCCTAACCCTGTTTCTTTCTCCCACACAATACACTAAGTGAAGTATTTTGTAGCTTTGTGACTTACCACATTAGAATGGGAACCCCATCTTAATGACTAAGTATTTTCCATCGTGGGATATAACATAATTTGAGCAAATTGGACACTATCTATTTTTTCCTATCATAAATGCTTTATTTGCATTCTTTTAAGCAACATTTAACTGACAAAATTGTGTATATTCAAGCTTTAACATAATGACTTTCTATAGGTATATGTTGTGTAATGACTGTCACAATGACATTAATGAACATATCCATTACCACCCATAGTTGCTGCATGTATGGGGGTGGAGAGGGCCGAGGACACTGCTTATAAAAGAACTGGCTGCAGCAGTGGTTATCGTGGGCTGCACGGGGTGGGAGAAGATGGGAAGTAAAAGGTCAAAGGTACAAACGCTCAGTTATAGATAAGTAAGCTATAGGAATCTCATGTATAGCATGGTGACTACAGTCAACAATGCAGTAGTATTTATTTAAATTTGGTTGTATTCTTGTACATGAAACTCTATTTGAATTTCCAATAATTTTCTAAAGATAAATTCCTAGAGAAAGTTACAGATCCAGAAGTTTTAATTATTTTTAAAGTTCTTTATATGCACTTCCATATTGGATTTTTTAGAAATATGTGTGACTCTCCATTTACCTCAGTAGGTCAGATGTAGGTTACCCCAAATCAATAAGGAACATTTAAAACTTTTTGATAATTTGCTGGCATAAAATATTGTAGTTTTGCATTGATTTTTATTGATAAGGAGTGATTTTTAGAGTTATCATTGATTTTTGACAACTCTTTATATTTTAAAGATTTCAGTAGTTCTTTCTCGGGCAAATATTACCTCCATTTGCCAGAAACTTATTGAATTGCCTTAACTTGTTGACTTATTCCTGGCAAAGAATAATTATTCATTAGTATTCAACACATTCAGCAGCAATGGTAGTAGCAAGAACAAATGTTTTCTGTCCTTAATCACAACTTCTGTTTCAGTGAGTAGAATTTGCCAGGTGGGTGAAGATCAAAGGCATAGAGACTTAGCAGCTTCTCTGGTACAGGCCGCGCACTTGCAGGCTATACCTGCACACATGAAACTCCAGGGTAGAAATCCGTCCAGACAGTAGGCAGCCAGAAGGTACAGAGAGGAGCTTTAGAGGCTGTCTAAAAGCATTAAGCAAAGGGCTGCCTTTCTTCTATATGCAACCATAAGGCACTGTTACCTCATCCTTCTTTCAGATAAATACAAGGAAGCAAAAACCGAAGTAATGGAAACTTTATTTAGAAAGCCATTTAATTGAAGCCCCGCAGGAGCTTCATTTTCATACTATTTTGCAATTTAGAAACAAGAAAAATTCTCTGAGGCCTGACATACCCTCCCCCCCCACCCCCGAATCCTCAAGCAGATTTCATTTGGAGGAAAAATAATCTTTCCTGTTGGGTAAATCCCTTATTTGGAGACAACAACATTTCTTTCTTTGTGTTGAAATAGGGTTGTATTTTTCCATACTGGCTATCAACATTTTGGACCAGATAATTATTTTTGTTGTTGTTGTTGAGAACTAAAGAATCAATGAACGCATGACCCAATAGCTATACTTAAAAACTTATTTTGTGATATGAGGAATTCTTTCTTGTTTCCTCTGTGGATCCACAGGGCTGAATTAACTACAGACAGGATGTTGAGATCTGTGCAAGAAATCTTTCTTGTAATGAAAACTATGCAAAGAAGGGCTGGCCTGCCTTGGAAGTGAATGAACTCCTATTCCCTGGAGGTATTTAAGGAGAGACTAGATTGTTTGTGGGTAGGATGTTGTATAAGACACACACATTCAAATGAAGGATGAGTCAAAGTTTCAGGGTATCTTCTACCCTTGCAGTTCTGTAGACCTATGTATTTTTTGCTGCCTTTCTTTTTAAATATTTCATATGCAAGTAGCATTTTCTCTTGAGGAACTTATTTTTTAAAAACAAAAGGTAAAGTTTTCGAGAAATCGTTGCATATATTGCACAAACTAGCTTCTCGAAGGCTCCAGAGACAGAGATGCTTTGAAGAACTTCGGTTAGGGATTTCTTACAGAAATGAACTGCATTTCCACTAGCCTAGAGCTGGGAGACTCTTCATGGTTTCTCCAGCATATGCTTGACAGCAAGCAAAGCAGTAAATTCAGTAGCAGTGGCAGGGGGAGGTGGATACTTGTGTGTAGAGGAGGGACACATAGGGCTCTCCTGGGTGATTTCCATAATCAGTGGGGCTGACATTTTTGAGTTTCAGGTTTCTGATTTCTGGAGCCCTGGCTCTTCAGAGGTGTTGGATTCTCCTCTGCTTCCCAATAGAATCACTGAGTGAACAGAAGGCACGAGCTAGCAGGAGCCGTTTTCATCAGAGGACATGGGTTTGCAGAGAATGTAAGTCAACGCAACCCATGGGTCAACAGGAGCCAGGGTTAGCAGAAGCAAGAGCATGAGTCAGCCGAAGCCATGAGTCAGAAGTAGCTGTGAGTCAGAAGTCACCAGGGGTCAGAAGGAGCCATAGTTCAGCAGGATCAGTGGATCCACGGGGACAGAAGTTATAGGTCAGGAAGAACAGTGGGCCTGTAGAAACCATGAGTCAGCAGGAGCCATGAGTCAGCAGGAGCTGAGAGTCTGCGAGAGCCACGGGTCATCTGAAGCCACAGGTCAAAGAGATGTGGTTCTGCAGAGACTTCTTCAGTAGGACCATGGGAGCTAGGGAGTGTGTAGGAGCCATACATAAGCTGGAGAAATTATGGTGGTGGTGGGAACAGAAAGACACACAGAAAGATGGATGCACTATCCATCCAGATGGTTGATGCAACAAGGCAGGAGAAGCTGAAACTGAGCAGAGTTTACAGAGTAATAAAAAATTAAATAGACAGCACCTAGTAAAATAGTGTCAATAAACATGGAGAATAAACAGGTCACCAGCTTAATGCAGTAAGGGACACTGGCAAGACTGTCTACTGGGCATAGGAGCACTGAACCTCGAATGACCTGACACCTGAACAGCAATCCAGTCTCCAAGAGAACTGGGAGTAGGCCAGTTGAGGTTCTTATTTCTCCCAACTTCCCAGGTGTCCTTGTCCTAAACTGTCGCTATTAATGATTCCTATAGATTAGGTACCTGAAAGTGAAAGTTAGGCTTATTTTCTTAGGTCCTTCTTACATATTGCTAAATTGTTTCTTTTGGAAATTTGGTCTAAATTTGCCCCCTTCCACATTCTAATTAAAACACTCATAAAAATGCCACTCATGTGAAAGACAAGTGATGGAATTCCTGGCTCCTGGCTTCACCCTGACTAAGACCTGGTTTCTGCAGGCATTTGGGGAATGAACCAACAGATGAAGATTCCCTCTCTCTCTCCCTCTCTCTGCATTTCAAAGCAATAAATAAATTTTTTTTAAAGAAATAGAGATGGAGTAGAAAGTCAAAGCCAGTGGACACAGGCCCACCTTGTGGACGTGGGCTTCAGGATATCCTTTAACTGTGTGGCAGGTGTTTGTGAAAAGATTCAGCACTGTTGGCACATTCGCCTTTTTCCTTTCCTTCTCCACATCTTCTAGAATCCGGGCTGTACTTTCTAATGACACAAAGTCACAGATCGGGGAAGGAAGGAAGGATGGACAGGCCTGCTCTACCGAGATGCGGGGTCAGCCAGGGCGGCTGTCTGGCAGCACAGCCATGATGCCTGGAAAGTCGCTGTGAGCATGGTTTTTCATAAGCTGCCTACGCCTCTGTTACCTTGGGGAGGAGTGAAGAAGGACAAGCACTTGGGATGGTGCAACTTGCAAGGGCTTTGTGTTGAGCACGGCCTGGGTCCACTTGAGCAGTGGAAGCCCTCCCCAGAGGTGAAGGAAGGGGAGCCAGTCCGGGTTTAACTCCGGTCCCTCTGATCTCTCACTGAACAAAAACAGCAGTCCCCAGATGCTCAGGAAATTTCAAGTCATCCTTCCTCCAACCTGTTTTCCAGACTACTGGTGCTCCTGAAAATGTACTTCCGTACATGCACCTGGCTAACAGTTCCCTGGAGAGGTGCCTGAACGTGTGATAAGCACTCAGACTCCCGATGTCAGAGCTGTGATGGAGGGGGTTCTCTCCCCGAGGCAGTGTTCCCTCCAGGAACGTCCACTGAGACACTCTGTCTTTGGCGGGTGTTCGACCGAGAGTTAAGATGCCAGTTAAGGTACCTGCCTCTCATATCATAGTTCCTGAATTCAATGCTCAGCTCCTGATTCGGACCCTGGGAGGCAGTGGTGATGGTCATGTGTTCAGGTCATTGGTTCCCTGACACCTATATGAGAGACCTGGATTGAGTCCAGGTCCTGGCTTTGGCTTCCCAGCTCTGGCCATCTCTACAATTTGGGGAGTAAGCTATCAGTTGGGATCTCTCTCTCTCTCTCTTTCTCTCTCTCTGCCATTCTGCTACTCTTTCTCCTCCCTGTCCCTCTCAAATAAATAAATAAATGGTATAGAATCAGGTCCCCATAGGCTGCTCAAAATCTTCTCCCTTCCCTCTTCCATAGAACCTGTCTCTAAGGGAATGAAAACTGAGTTCATGGACTGCACTATTTGATGGGGGACTCAGAGTTGTAATTAAGTCATGATGCTAAAATTCTCAATTAAAACAATAATCAAAATGTCAGAGAATCTTAAGGGAAGGAGGAAGAAAGTTTACCAAGGGCAACGACAACTTTGCAAGATGAAGCATTCAGATTCATCCAGAGTTTGCAAAGCAGAAACTACAGAGATAGTAGCAGCAGCAGCAGTAGGAGTAGGAGGAGGAGGAGTAATGATGATGATGTTAGCATTTGTTGAGTATTTACTGTGTGCCAGTCACTGTTGCGTATGCTTTATTTTACATGTATGAGTATCTACATACCCTGCATGCATTGTTCATATACAATTTATATGTGTTAACTTATTTGATTGTCACAGTAACTATATGAAGTAGCTATTAATATTATCTCCAGATAAAGAGATTGAGGTCCAGAGAGGTTATTTGCCTGAGGTCACACTGAAAGTATGTGATGAGTCTGCAGTTTCAATGTAGACATTTTGACTCTAGAGCTGTGTTCTCTATCTATCTATTTATCTATCTATCCATCCATGTATCTGGTTTTTTATTTGTAAGACACATAGACAGAGAAGAGACACATACACAGAGCACTTCCACCTGCTAGTTCATTCTCCAAATGCTTACATTGGATGCGGATGGGCCCCAGGCTGAAACCCAGAGCTGGGAAATCAATCCAGGTCTTCTATGTGGTTGGCAGGGACCCAATTTGAGCCACCACCTGCTGCCTCCCAGGGTACACATTAGCAGGAAGCTGGAGTCAGGAGCGGGGCCAAGAATTGAACACAGGGTCTCCAACGTGGGACACAGGTATCTTAATTAGCATGTTAACCACTAGGCTAAACATCCTCTCCAGAGCCTGTGTTCTTAACCTCTTTGGCATCCCCCCCCCCCCAAAAGCAATAGAATCAATGTCACCACAGGTAATGGGGCAACGTGGTGGTTTAAACACCTCTGGATTCTCTGGTATTCCTTCCACCCAGGGGTTAAGTCTAACTCCCCTCTCCTTGAGTTTGCCCGGACCTAGTGACTTGCTTCTAGTGAACAGAATACAGTGGAAGAGAGAGTGTGTGTCTTTGAAGAGTAGGTCTAAAAAGGCAATGTGCTTCCTCCTCACTCTCTCAGGTCACTTGCTCTGGGGTACGCCTGCTGCCCCATTGTGAGGATTCTTGAGAAACCCTGTGGAGAGATCTGCACAGTAAAGACCTTTCATCATGGGACAGGCCAGCAGTCAGCAAGGAACTGAGGTCTCCTGCTAACAGCCATGGGATTGGGTGTAGAAGCAGATGCTCAGGTCCCAGCCAAGCTTTCACCAACATTTTAGCTGAAATCTTATCAGAACCATTCAGCTGAGGTGCTTCAAACGCCTCACCCATACAAACTGTATGAACATTAATATGTGCTGTTTTAAGCCAATAGGTTTGGGGGTGATCCATTACAAAGGAAGAGATAACTAACACTGGCATGAGAATGTCTTGTGCCTTCAGTGCACATTGGCAGTAGGTATTCAGGGGGCTGAAGCTGAGTTTATAGTGAACTAGCTAGGAAGAGTGAGTCTTTTAGGATAAATTAGAAAACACTACAGCCACTCTTCAAGCCCAAGTTCGAGCTCAAATGGTCTACTTACATAAAACTACTTCCAGTTCTCCAATCTCTGACTTCTCTCACACCCAGCCAGAACATGCCCCCATTTCTTTTTTAAATTTTTGACTTATTTATTTTATTTATTAGTGTAGCAGAGAGATAGAAGAAGAGAGAAATAAGAGACAGAGAGTACCCATCCAGGGTTCACTCCCCAAATGCCTGCAAAAGACAGGGCCAGGCCAGGCTAAAGTCAGGAGCCAGGGGCCCATCCTGGGTGTACCATATAGGTAGCTTGGACCTAAGCATGGGAGCCATCATATGTTGCCTCTGAGGGTGCACATCAGCAGAAACCTGGAATCCAAAGTGCATCTGGGACTCAAGCCCAGGCATTTTGATGTGGGATGTGGGCATCCAAAGCAGCATCTTAACCACTGTGCCAGCTACCAATCCCAGTATCTTGAACGTCTTACGTGCGTCACTATATTGCTTCTTACTATACTATCCCTTTGCGTGCAACCATTTCTGGACATGCCTTTCCTCCTGACTGGGGCAAGCTCCTGGAATGCTGGGCTCACATTTTATCCGTCCTCTCCTTTGCACACAATTCTCCGGTCGCTGCAGGAGCTCCATAAATGCTTGGGGGATGAATGCTGCCCTCTTTGGCTGATGGATTGACTCTTATTCAGTTCCAGCCAGCATGCTGTTTTCCTTTGGCCTGGAGAATAATGTCTGTGAGAAAGATGCATTGAGGCCCAAGAAGAAAATTAGTTTTATGTACCAGGAGATAGACTGGACAGTGTTAACAGTGATGTGAGATGATTAAAACTATATAGATGCAAGAGTGATACACAATAGACCCTTAGGTATGGGCCAATGGAAACAGAGCAATAAGCCAGGGTGTTAGTGGAGAGAAGGAAGGCTGACCACCAAAAGTAAAACAGAGCAATGCAAACTGTAATTTCTGTTTAATATTTGAATTCACCTCCTCCATCTGCCTTGTTCTCAGTTACTGCACATAGAATATGTTTGATATGTATCTGTTGAAGGAAAGAATGCGGATGTATATTATAATATTTTATTTGTGACCCAAGTTCCCAAGGCTTATTCCTACAGAAAAGGAGTTGAGGCTCATTGAAGAAGATATTTAGGGATAAAGAAGGCCTTTATTCGGTGATAGGAGACCAGGGATAGACGTATCCTAGTCACAACTTAGCACTAGCAAGTAAAGGTCATTAAGAACTCCAGGAAACCTAATTCAGGAGTTTCAGAAAAGAAAATACAAGTAAGGGGACATTTTCAATCCTATCAACAGCTACAGGAGACATCTTATCCTTTCGGGGTGATAAACACTATTTTCTCATTCTTATTTTAGTAATTGCATGACTTAGTTTTTCATCACTATCATGAAATACCTGAGGCAGGCTACTTATGAAGAAAAGTTGATGTAGCTCATAGTTTTGGAGGCCAAAAGTCTGAATAGCATGGTGCGGGCTCTGTTGAGGGCCTCCTGGCAACTGGGAGTGGTGCCTGAAGAAGGAAATGATCACATGGTGAGGGAGGAAGCAGAGAGAGGGTGGGTGGGATCAGGCTCAGGCTTTTATAAAAATCCTCTCTCAAGAGCTAATCACAAGAAATCTTGAATTCCTTTCCAAAGACTACCCCCGTTGGCCTAAAGGTCCTCCCACAAGGCCTCACCTCCCAAAGGATCACACCTTCTCTCAGCACCACCACTCTGGGAACCGAGCATCCAGAACATGTGCCTTTGGGGGACACTCAGACCATAGCCAAGCCACGGCAGTACTGGTTCCCTCAATCACACTGGGAAATCACCCTCCTGCTTATCCTTTGTGGTTTGAATGGAGGTACTTCCCCACTCCTAGATCCTGATGTGCCTCAGATCTGGCCAACAGAAGCCTGCTATTCTCCTAGAAGTCATGATGTGTTCCAGAATGAACATGTGACTCGCTGAAACCAGTGAGGATTGGTAGGACTCTTCCCGTGACTGTTGGAAGGGCACTTTCCCTCTCTTCTGCTGCCTGGGGGAAGCTGAGCTCAGAAGTGCTCGCGCCTGTCTTGCCACAAGTGGTGGAACTAAGAATAAAGTCAACAGAATGGAAGTCAGGACTGGACAGAGTCTGACACAATTTCAAACTCTTGTTGAGGCCATATCGCTGTATACCGTAGGGTCTCTTAAATTGTGTATGTCTAGCTACTTTTCTTATTGAGCCAATTTGATTTTAGTTTTCATTCACTTAAAGCTTTAAGAGTCTGATGAAAGAGGTAGCTTTGAATATCATACTGATAGCCAAGGGCCCGCCCAGGGTAGCTAAAATATCAGACTCAAGGCAACAAGACTGAGTCAGTTTCCAGTGGTTGGAAAAGGGGAGGACACTCATCTGCCATTCCCTTGGGCACTGACTGGGCTTTGAGACTGAAGAACGTCATCACCTTGGAAGGGACAGGGACAAATGCCATAAGCCACCATGATTCATGGATACTCTCTATTCAAATCTGTTAAAAGTTCTATTAACACATTTGTCTAGATAAAGGAATCCATGAGAAGCATGAGCCCAGATCTGAGGTCAGATCAGCTCAGAGTTCCTGTAAGTGCATCAACAGATACTTTAGCCATGAAGAATTACATCGGGGATGAAGACAGAGAGCCTCAGCTTCAGCATCTGGCAGGGAGGGCAAAGATACCAGGGCAGGAAGATCTAGCAGAGTGGACAGGCTGGAGGTCTGTTGCCAAATATCAAAGGCGATGGCCAACGTAGACATCATCCAAGCAGATGGTACCATAAGAAGGGATTGACCAGGTGGTGGCGTTTTGTGTGTGTAATAGGAGCTTAAGTGGCGGATAGACTTGAAATGTTACCGCAAAGTCTGGTTCTGGGCAACCAAACTTACAGGCTGTACAGCAGGAAGCCAGGGGTGAGAAGGGAGATAAGAAAAGTACCTGCTGCACTTACCGTGACAATGTGAGTAGTTGCAGGGGAGAAAGTAGAGACAGATGCTCATTAGGCCATGCTAATATGGTGGATGCAGGGAGGATTTATTTTACAGAGTTCAAAGTCACTAGGGCTCCATCATATCCATTGATGTTAGGATTAAATAAGATAATGCTTTCAACTTGCATTTCCTTAATTATGAATGCGATTGAATATCTTTTTATGTTTGGCCATGTTTATGTCTTCATATGCAAATATTTTTCTGTTCAACCATTGACACCTTTGGCGGGGCAGTGTTCATCTATTTATAGTTACTTGTAAGAGCCCTCTACACATTACAGACAGCAGAATTTTACAAAAATTTTGAAATGTTTTTTCATGTTGTCTTTGGCTAATCTTTATTCTGTGACTTAATAAAAATAAGTTTTTTTTTCTTTCTGTGTTCAACTCTATGGGTCAAATAATGCTTTCCCCTCCAAATAGTTTAGCAATAATCTCCAAATCATTATCCCTACAAATGTGAAATACTCCTTTAAAAATATTTTATTTATTTATTTATTTATTGAGAGGTGGAATTACAGACAGAGAGAAGAAGAGACAGAGAGAAAGGGCTTCCATCTACTGGTTCACTCCAAATGGCTGCAGTGCCCAAAACTGGGTGGATCCAAAGCCAGCAACCAGGAGCCTCTTCTGGGTCTCCCATGCTGGTGGCATGGGCCCAAGCACTTGGGCCATCCTCTACTGCTTTCCCAGGCCATGGCAGAGAGCTAGATTGAAGACAGGCAGCCAGGACACAAACTGGTGCCCATGTGGGATGCCAGCACTACAGCCAGAGGCTTAGCTCATCACACCACAGCACCAGTCCCAAAGCCACTTTTATCATATTCTAAACTTGCATATAATTTTAGTGCATCTATTTCTGGATACTCCAGCCTGTTCAGTCAAGCTGTGTACTCCTGTACCCTCATTTTACTGTTTTAATAATTATAGCTTTATAATACATATTAGTACCTATTGAATTCTCATTATCCCTTTTTCCCCTCAAAATTCTATTCTCTGTGTCTGGCATGATATTCTTCCAGATGAGAATTAGAAACTTTTTGTCAAGACTCAAAGAAGTTCCATTGAGACTTGAATTAGAGATAATTAGAGGTAGCATTTGTGTCTTCTCAGCCAGGAGTTGGCTTTACTTTTTCATTTATTCAAATCTTTGGACACCTCTCAGTAAATTTTGTAACACACCACATATACAGGTGTAGTGCATTACTGTTCAGTTGATTATTCTATTTTATGTTATTTTTCTTAATAATGGAATATTTCAAACAATACACTTCCTCATCCCTATTTCCAGTACCATAGACCTCCCTAAATAATAATTGATGATGAGAAAGCTCTGGGATAGATAATTAGACAGAGAGAGACTGACTACCCACAATTCTTTGTGAATGCGATCATTTTACAAATAAATGAAACAAAGAAAAATGATTACCACTATTCTCCCCTTCATCAGCAATTTATTACTTATGCTTATGCACATTTAGAAACATAATGTATAAGATGTATGTTTCTTTATTGACCTTTTTTTTACAAACGTGGAGGACAGAAATCAGTGTACATCATTTTCATTTTTCAACTGAATTGTTTGGGTGGCCACATTCACGACTTAGTGGGGTTAATTATTCACATGGTGGCTACCCAGCCACATAGCAATCACCTCAGAAGCTCACTCATTCCAGAGGGAGCTGATCTGCTTCAAGTATTAGGCAGAAAGACAGCTGGGAGTGTGATCAGTCCTTAGGTACAGCTGCTACCCTAGTTCAGAACAACAGAAGTTCAAGCACTGTCACCTTAATACGCTTGTTGGTCCAAGGCTCTGGTAACCCATGCATGGAATCCAGGATTGCCCTCTCTCACCACATTTTCAGATGTTGCTTTAAAAATATGAATCCCAGCATGGGCATTTAGCCTAGTAGTTAAGATGCTGGCTAAGATGCCCACGTCCCATATTGGAGTACCCGGGTTTGGTCCCTGGTTCCAGTTCCTGATCCCAACTTACTACCAATGCAGACCCTGGAAGGCAGTGGTGATGGCTAAAGTAATGGGGTTTCTTCCATTCGCCTGGGAGACCTGGATTGAGCTCCTAGTTCCTGGCTCCAGCTCTGGCTCAGCCTCAGCCATTACAGGCATTTGGTGGAATGAACCAGTGGATTGGAGTTCTCTGTCACGTTCTTCCTGCCTCTCATATAAATAATTTTTTTTGGAAAAGCAATCCTTTGTGATATAAAAGTTAATGTTTCTCCCAGGGGCTGCTTCGTATACCTCACCAGTGAAGAGGTAACCAGGATGTAGGAATGCCAAGGGTAGATGAGCCTTCCGGACTCCTCCTGTAGTGATTACCTTAAATTCACTGCACAGAGCTCCTAGAACCCATGTATACACATCAGACATTCCATGCAGGATGAGAAGGTTATGTGTGTCTTGGGCATAAATTTCACAAATGCATAGGAGTGGCAGTGTGACTAATAACATACAAATCCATTTTAAAGTGCTTTACCAGATTCATGGCCGCCTTTGTCATCTCCCATTGGATCAACAAATATCCCTTTGCTAGGTGACCTAGCAGTCCTTGGAGGACACCACATCCTGGGTGATCCTTCAGCAGAAAGCCCTCAGGCCATCTCTGCCCCCCACTCTCACCAAAGAACCCACAACCTGTCATCACCGCTAAATTCTTCTACTCCAAATTGCTAATTCAAACACGCAAAGCTCCTATCTTTCCAATGTATTTGTTGCATATCTTTGTTACTATTGTTCTTTCACTCCATAGGTATTTCCACTTCAGTGATTCCTGTTTTAGTTAGGACCTATTTAAGAGAAAGAAATCACATGAGAGAATTTAATATTTAAAATTGCTGATGGGTATTGAAAAACAAGAAAGGCAAAGCCCTTTAACTTTAGGGCCAGCGTTGTAGCACAGTGGATTAAGTCATTGCTTGCAATTCCAGCATCATTCCAGCATCCCAGCTGCTCCACTTCTGATCCACCGCTATGCTAATGAACCTGGGAAGGCAGTGGAAGATGGCTTGAGTCCTTGGCTCCCTGCCACCCACATGGAATACCCAGATGGAGTTCTAAAGCTCTACCTTTCAAATAAGTAAATATTTTTTTAAAGAACTCATTTTAAGCTGTCATGGAGGAGGCAGCTACCTCCAGTAGACAGGGAGAAATACAAGGGAAAAGCTGGGATTGTTAAATGCTAGAAGCTTGGAGGAGGAGTCCCATGATGCAGACCTCCGGGAGGGAGCTCTGCCTGGTGGGTGCTGCTGCCGTAGGGAAGACGCCATGAAACTGCTTCCGAGCATGTTGCAAAGTTGCAAACTGCCTTGGGGCGCCTCCTCAGAAATAAGTGCCAGTGCCAACGTGAAGAAACGCTAGGGTGGCAGTCACAGGAGCCACAGGTGGACAGGAGGGAGCAGGTTCCTCTCCCACCTCCAGCCACGTGGTCACCCTCCTGTGGCACAGCCAGAAGGCTGTGTAGAAATCTCACTTGCGGGGGACCAACCCAGCTCAGGTGGGATTGAAGCTGTTTCCAGAGTTTAGTAACTGGAACTACTCTACCTTTTTTATCCTTCATCCCTTTCTAGCTTGGTGTCAGTTACCCAGCATTGTGGTTACACTCTGACTGCTGTCAACTATTTCATGCGTTCCAGACCCACAGACTGGTACCACTGATGACCAGCTTGACGCTGCCAGTCTGACTGTCTCCTCTGCACCGCTGGTTTCTCCACACTCTGCAAAGGCTGCGTTCCATCTCCATCCTTCTCCAACTCCTCACTCCTTTCCTTTCCCGATGATTTCTGCTTCCAAGATGGAAACTTCCCTCTCAAACCCCTGATAGCAAACTGCACTCTGTCCCCCAGCCCTCCTTCCTCCCCTCCTGTCACAGAGAAAGGGGCTGTGCCCCTAGGGTGAGGCCAGCCCTGGCACCTGTGCTCCAGAGCCCACCCCATTCCTCTTTCTAGCAGTTCCCACTCCATTCCGCGTCTGTGCTTTTCCCTCTCTAGGTCCTCACCCTTGACTTTTTATGCATTTTTTTTCAATCAAATTTTTGAAACACTGATGATCAGAAAAATTGTACATGCATGTTAGAAGACAGTTTGGGAGTTTACCACAAAGTCAAATACACATTCACCATGGAACCTGGAAACCCTGCTCCTGGGTATTGACCCAAGGCAAAGGAAAACAGAGTCCTAGAAAAACCTATTTTCAAAGGTTTACTTTAACTCTCCTCATAATCAACCCAAACTGGAAATGACCCACATCCCCTTTAATTGGTGAACGGATGAAGAATTAGATGCAGCCACGTAATGAAATACTACACAGCGGTAGAAAGGAAAGAATCACAGCTGTACAACAGACTGGAAGAATGTAAAATGCATAATGCCAGGTGAAAGCAGACAAAGATTGGCTCTCTGTGATCCCATTTATATGACATTTGACATAGGCAAAGCTGTAGGTGCAAAAAAACATACAATGGTTCATATTAAAAATCCCTTTTGAAGTTTAATAGGTGACAGTTCTTCCATCTTAAGAATAAAAAAATCTTACAAAAGTCCACTTGAATTTCACTCTCTCTTTCAAACTGCTGCCAATGTCGCCCTGATTTCCACAGGAAATTTTATAAAAACAGTCGTCTATACCCACGACACATTATTTTCCATTTTCTCCTTATTCAACTTCACCCTTGCTTTCCCGTAAGTCAGTCCAAATGGACAGCTTGCCATACTTCTTGTTTTGAACCTTGCTCAGCAGTGTTCCCGAAGAGTTGAATCTTCTCTCCTCTTCATTTAGTTTAGGGGCTGGTCTTCCTGCCTAGACAACACAGAGCCAATACTATACTCGAGTTGCAATAAATTGCCTGTTTCCAGCATAGTTCACGCCACATAGTAGAAGGGACCCTTGTGCACAATTCTGGAAAGAGGCTTTGGAACAGTTAGCCAGAAGAATGGTGCCATCCCAAGTGTTCAGAGACATTCAACGTTACACCTGCTGTGCCTTCGCGATTTCCCTCAGAAAAACTTTCCTGCCATTTAGCCCCAACCATTGAAGAAGCAGACAGAACTGGGCTGCAGTTTCACAAAAGCTAACAAGGACCTCTTAGTGATTTGATTTTCGCCCCTCTAAACTTACGTTCTAGAATGGCAGACTTCTTCCACTGAGCCTTTGAAGGAGGCACCTTTTCTTCTCTGGAATGGGTTCAGTATCTGGATTTATTGCACGTTCTGTGTATCCTCTTTGATTGATTGGTGCTGAACAGCCGAGCAGCAACATCACTAATTATCCTCAGGATGTAATGCGGTTGAAGAGCCATTAAGGACTCTCTAAATTTGGAAAGCATCCACTGCTAAACAAAGGGGCTCTTCTCGCCTCAGCCAGGAGGAGAATGCACAGTCAGGTCTCTGGGGCCCTCTTAGACTCGACGTGCGCTTCATTTATGTTCCGGCGATTCCACTAAAGGAGGGCATACCCCTGATTCTGCCCAGTGACAAAGATGAAGCAGAATTCTGCTGAGAGGCCACCGCTTGGTTTTCATCTTTCCTCTTCAAAAATAAACTTCTGTTTCAAGAAGAGTGTTAAATTTGCAAAGCAAAATATCGTGAGGTAGTGCAGAGGCTTCCCATACATCCCACCTGCATCCCCTGTTGTTAACATCTCATTTTAGCAAATTTGTCACAGCTAGCAAGCCCCACCCATATTTGCTAATTATTAACACCTTGTATTAGCATGATAGATTTGTCACAATTAATGGACCACACCCAGCCTTCCCTCACCCCCACTTTTTAATGCAAACTCCCTCTACCTCTCTCACTCCTTCCAGTCTTTAGTAATCAAAATTCTGTGTTCATGTTGAGGTTTGTTGTTGCTTTTAGCTCCCACGTATGAGGGAGAATGTGTGGTATTTGTCTTTTTGTGCCTGTCTTATTTCCTTTTTTTAAAAAAATTTTTTTGACAGGCAGAGTGGACAGTGAGAGAGAGACAGAGAGAAAGGTCTTCCTTTTCCATTGGTTCACCCCACAATGGCCACCGCAGCCGGCACGCTGCGGCCGGTGCACCATGCTGATCCGAAACCAGGAGCCAGGTGCCTCGCCTGGTCTCCCATGCGGGTGCAGGGCCCAAGGACCTGAGCCATCCTCCACACACTCCCGGGCCACAGCAGAGAGCTGGACAGGAAGAGGAGCGACCTGGACAGAATCCAGCGCCCCGACCGGGACTAGAACCCGGTGTGCTGGCGCCGCAGGCGGAGGATTAGCCTAGTGAGCCACGGCGCCGGCCATGCCTGTCTTATTTCACTTAACATGATATCATCCAGTTTCACCCATTTTTGCTGCGAATGATAGGATTCCATTCTTTTCTTATGGCTAAATTATATAATCTTTGCTTCAGTAAGAATTTGAGTTTTCCTTTGTGTGGAGCATGGAGCTGCTACAGGATAAGTAGATGGAGTTGGCTTAACTGTGAGGCAGTCAATGTGATTTAAAGGACCCCCTGATTCCTCCCCCCACCCCCCATCAACCTATTCTGGTACCTAAATCCCACTGTTGAATGTACAGTAACTTAATGGTGAAATGAAAGAATTGTAACCTAATTAAAAAATTGAATGAGAGGAGAAAACACATTGAACCTGATACGCTAATTCAGACCCTATACACAAAGGCGTCAGTGCAGCAGCCTGAGACACCCAGAGCACTCAGGAGATAGGAGCTGCTGTTTTGTGACTAGTCATTGCTGGAACTTTCACTAAGCGAATCTTTGTTGAGCATCTAGTTGGCATCAGGCTATTGGACTAGATGTCAGGGATACAGAGACGAGTTGTCTTGATTCTGGCTCTCAAAAGCTCAGCTGACCAGGGCAATAAAACACTTCGATGAGTAAGAGGAATTCCATATGCTAAGTGCTATCTATAACAGAGACGTCGGGTGCTACAGGAGGGTGGGGGAGCACACAGAGGCTGTGTTTGTGCCAGACAGAGAACACTACGGGAGACATGGGTTGGGAGGAATCTCTAGGGCTCTGGTTGGTGAAGGAATGAGTAGAAGGACATTGTGGGGAGATGAGACTGCTTGGGAAAAGCAAGATGACTCACCAACAACAGAATAGCAAGAGAACAATCACTAGTTCACTGTGTCCAGACTGTAACTTAATCCTATGAGAAATACAGGACCAAGTGCAGGTTTCTAAGCATGAACACAATGCAATTTGTTGTTTCGAAAGATACCCCCATTGGTAGTGAAGGACAAGGGTCAGTACTACGTAACTGTGGGTCAAGTTCAGTCCTCTGTCTTTTTATTGTACACCTTATGTGTTTACATTACATTTACAATGTTTACATTAAAAAAGTCATTTATTGTTTGTTTTTGTTTTATTTGAAAGGCAGAGATGGACACACACACACACACACACACACAGAGCTCTTTCCATCCCTTAGTTCACTCCACAAATGCTTGCAACATTTGTGACAGAAGCCAGGAACCAGAAACTCAACCAGGTTTCCCACATGGGTGGCAGGGACCCAGGTACTTGAACCTCAACTTGTGCCTCCCAAGGTACATTAGCAGGAAGCTGGAATTGGAAGCAAAGCCAGGACTTGAACCCAGGCACTCCAATGTGGCATCCCGAGTGGCATTTTAACTGCTGTGCCAAATGCCCATCCGAAATTTTGTGTTTTTAACATATTTAAAAATCAAAAAGAAAAAAAAAAACTACTTAATGACACTTGAAAGTTATATTAAAAAAAACTGGGCCAGTGCTGTTGTGCAGTGGGTTAAACCACTGCCTGCAATGCCAACATCTCATGTGAACACTGGCTTGAGTCCTGGCTGTCCCACTTCCGATCCTGCTCCCTGCTAATGTGCTTGGGAAAGAGTGAAAGATGGTCAAAGTACTTGGGCCCCTGCCACCCACATGAGAGAATCAGATGAAGTTCCTGGCTTCTGGCTTCAACCTGGCCTAGCCCCAATCTTTGCAGCCATTTGTGGAGTGAACCAGTGGATGGAAGATCTCTTTCTATCTTTCTGCCTCTCTCTCTCTCTAACTCTACCTTTCAAAAAGATTATATGAAGTGCTAATTTCAGTGTTCATAAATGATGTTGTAATGGAGCAAAACCATGCTCACTGCGGCTTGTCTGTGGTCACTTCTGGACTACAACAGCAAAGATGAACAGGTGTCACAGAGAGTGTCTAAAACATTTACTATCTACCCCTTATTTAACCCTTTAAAGATTTATTCATTTATTTGAAGGTCAGAGTGACAGAGAAAGAAAGGGATAGAGATCTTCCATCTGCTGGTTCACTTCCCATGTGACCACAACATTCAGGGCTGGTCAGGCTGAACCCAGGAGCCTGGAACTTCATTCTGGTCTCCCACATGGGTGGCAGGGTACATTAACAGGAAGCTGGATTAGAAGTGGGGCAGCCAAGGCTCAAACCAGTGCTCCACTGGGTTGCTGAATTCACAGGTGGTGGCCTAATTTGCTACTCTGCTGTTTAAAGAGAAAGTTAGTGGGCCCCTGTTTGAATATGTAGATTAGCACGGAGAGAAAACAGAGGTTAGGGACCTCAGCACTCAGGCCTGAGAGAAGAGATGCAACTTCTCAAACCCAAGTCCTGTACTGACCCCCTCATGACGCTTCTTCCTGGGGTTCTAGAGCCACTAAAATTATTTAATTCAAATATAAATTAAATATTTTCAAACAGGTTATCTTGGTAAAAATCCCTTGTTCTTTTAACCTTTATACACCTCCAAAACTAAAACAATCTGAAAAATTAAATACCAACAAAATTACAAGACCAGTCAATTTCACCTTCATGCCATTGCATCCATGGGACCAATGATATTTTGTGCTGCAACAGCAAGGCTGTCTCTAGGGCCAGTGCTAGTCACAGACTCATCCAAGTGTGAGTGACTGGTTCTACCACCTTGCAATTATCCCACAACCCTCTCTGCATGCAAATGTTTCAGAAACTATTTTTTTTTTTTTTTTGACAGGCAGAGTTAGACAGTGAGAGAGAGAGAGAGACAGAGAGAAAAGTCTTCCTTCCGTTGGTTCACCCCCTGAATGGCTGCTACGGCCAGGGCACTGCGCCGATCCGAAGCCAGGAGCCAGGTACTTCCTCCTGGTCTCCCATGCAGGTGCAGAGCCCAAGCACTTGGGCCCTCCTCCACTGCACTCCCAGGGCACAGCAGAGAGCTGGACTGGAAGAGGAGCAACCAGGACAGAATCTGGTGCCCCAACCAGGACTAGAACCCGGAGTACTGGTGCCGCAGGTGGAGAATTAACCTAGTGAGCCACGGCACCAGCCTCAGAAACTTTCATTCATGAAACAGAGGTCACCAAAGTTATCTGTACAGGGTAAGAGAATAAAGATCTTGGGTTCTGTGAGCTCCTGTCACAATTACCAAACTGCCATTGTAGCTTGAAAGTACCCACAGACAATGCCTAAACAAATGGGTGTGCCTGTTCCAATAGAACTTTATTGACAGAAACAAGCAGAGGGCCAGACTTGTTCTAAAGTCTAGATTTGCTGATGATTGTTTCCAGGTCATCAACTTTTCCACTAGGAAATTATGCAATAGGGAGAATTTTCTGTTCAGCTGTAGGACCTTTTTTTTTATTTTTTATTTTTTGGACAGGCAGAGTTAGACAGTGAGAGAGAGAGACAGAGAGAAAGGTCCTCCTTCCGTTGCTTCACTCCCCAAATGTTCTCTACGGCTGGTGCGCTGCGCCAATCCGAAGCCAGGAGCCAGGTGCTTCCTCCTGGTCTCCCATGCGGATGCAGGGCCCAAGGACCTGGGCCCTCCTCCACTGCACTCCCGGGCCACAGCAGAGAGCTGGACTGGAAGAGGAGCAACTGGGATAGAATCCAGTGCCCCAACCGGGGACTAGAACACGGGGTGCCGGCGCTGCAGGCAGAGGATTAGCCTAGTGAGCCGCAGCACCGGTAAGCCCTTTTTTAATAGGTTAGAAGACCACTGTGGAATGAGGAGGGGTCACCCTTACAATCAATCATAAATTTTTGGAGTCAACTTTGTTTATAAAAATGAGAAATGGGCTAGATTTGGCCCACAAACCATAGTTTACTGACCTTGGATATAAAATAAGGTTGGATTACCACTTTACTTAACCTGTATCCAAACCAGTGCACAGCCTCTGTTCTGAGTAGCTGCTACTCCACTTCTGATCCAGCTCCCTGCTAATGTGCCTGGGATGGCAGTGGGAGATGGCCAAATGCTTGGGCTCCTGCCATCCATGGGGGAGACCCAGATGGAGTTCCAGGCTCCTGAATTTGGCTTGGACTAGCCCCAGCCTTTGTGGCCATTTGGGGAGTGAGCCAGCAGATGAAACTTTATCTCTCTGTGTCTCATTCCTCTTCTCTCTCTCTCTCTCTCTCTCCCTCTCCCTCTCCCTCTCCCTCCCTCCCCACTCTGTGTGTGTGTGACTCTGCCTTTCAAATAAATAAGTAACATCTGAAAGCAAAATTATCTCATGCAAGAATGATTATATAACCAATTTCTTTTGTCAAAAATACCCATAGCTTCTCAGCCTTAAGAGTTTCAGAAATGCCCACAGGTTATAAACACCTTCACTCTCGATGGGACTTCTGGAAGGCTGGGTTATTATAGATTTTGTGTAGGCAATAACACACTGACAGAGTCTGAGGGCCACGATGTTACAGTGTTTAAACTCCAACCTGCAGTCAGCCAGGGGTTTGGGAATAGTCTGTTTAATTTGGTGCCTAACTTTTTATCCAAACCACAAGGCATAGGGATCAGATTTTTTATTCTCTTTATGAGTACTTTCTATATATAGAAGCACATCCTACCTTTCTCGCGTAGCCTCACTCACCAGAGAATTAATTTTAGTATTATTACAGTTTAATTGTAGACAGAGAATACATTTTCAAAGAAGGCCCAGGAAATAATGTAATTTGGATAAGGAACATTTAACAGAGTGTTGCAAGGAAAGAAAACTTTGCCACACATTTCCCCTTAGTTGGTTACTTTCCTCTTCTAAGACAAAAAATTGAAGAAAATAAAAAGGATGATAAAAACAGATTTTAGCAATTGTGTGCTTTACTTTCTCATCCTGAAGATTGAATAGGGGGCTGTTCACCTGCTGGACAAGGAAGGTGTTCTCCAGTGGGGCTTTGGGTATGTTTTTCTGTGTATTCTTGGATAAATCACATTCTGTGACCCAAAACTCTACTTATATATCCAAGGATACTACTAAAAGCTTCTGGAGGGGGTGATGTTGTGGTGCAGTGGGTTAAGGCACTATATGCAATGCCAGTGTCCCATATTGGAATGCTGATTCAAGTCCCGGCTGCTCCACTTCCAATCCAGCTCCCTGGTAATGAACCTGGGAAAGTGACAGAAGATATCATAAGTACTTGGGTCCCTGCAGCCTACACGGTAAACCCAGATGGAGTTCCAGGCTCCTGGTTTCAATCTGGACCAGTCCAGCCATTGCAGCCATTTGCAGAGTGAACCAGTGGATGGGAGATATCTCTCCCCTCCCCCATAACTCTGCCTTTTGAATAATAAAACAAATCATTTTTTAAAAACTTCAAGTAAAATGAAATTAAAAGGTAAGTTCATTTTGTTAAAAAAATTTTAATCCATGCATACAAGGAGTCTTCAAAAACATTCACTGGAAGTGTGTATTATCAAAAAAAATTTTTTTGAAAGCTTTTTGAACCAAAATAAACAATTTTTTGATTCCATTTTCCATGAACTTTTTGAAGTATCCTCATACCAGCCCATTATCTGTTGCTGTAACAAAATATCCAAATCCGGGTATTGGCAAAGAAAAGAGGTTTGTTTTAGCTCCCAGCTGTAGAGGTTGAATGTTCAAGATTAAGTGGCTCTACTGGGTCAACCTCTGGTGAGGGCCTCACAGCTACATGGCAGATGGCATCACGATGGGAACGCAAGTGGAAGAGATCCTGCAGAGAGGCCCTAACCTCACTCTTTTTGTAACAACTGCTCTTACAGGGACCCACTGGGGTCCCACAAGAACTGCTTTAATCCCTTCTGACGGCAGTACTCCCAATGACCAAATGACCTCCCACTAGGCCCCACACCCTGAAGGTTCCACCTCCACATGACCACACTGAAGATCCAGCTTCCAGTACATGAAATTTTGGAGGACACACTCAAACCACCACAGAAGACAAAAAAAGCCTTGCCTCCAAGCAGGTGGCGCCTATGTGGGCATCGCCAATAAGCAATAGCTTTAAATAAGCGCTTACTGTGTGCCAAACACTATGCTAAATGTTCCATTTAATAGATTTTATTATCTTCTCCCCACTTCTCCAATGAGAAAATTGACACTCCTCAGGCTTAAATAACTCGCCCAAGAACAGACAGCTATTAAGTGGCAGATTCAGGTTTGAAACCACTCTCTCCTCTTGCCTGAGCTTCAAGACCGCCTCGCTCATCAGATGAGCACCTACAGAGACACTTCTGCATATTCTGTGGTACTGTGGTAAGGCCAGGGCTGTCACAGAGGCTCTGAGGTCCCAGGAGAGGAGAAAGTAATGGACTAACTCCCATGGGGTATTAGAGAACAGAAGGACTAGGAGTCATTGCCTGGCTGACTCCTTCCGCAGATTGAAATGTCATGAGTGGGACACACAACCCAGCTTCTGCTTCTAGCGGAGCATTTTGCCAAAGACCAATTCTATACTACTTTTCACTGTTTGGGAGAGAAAAGTAAACAAACAAAATAACCAATCAATCGGCCAGGCTTCCTTTCTGATGATCCCTGTGGCCAACTCCTTCACCTCTGTCAAATCTTTTCTCAGCCATCATCCTCACTATGACAGTTACCTGACCACCTTGTTTAAATTGAAGCCTGCACTCCCCCATCACTCAGAAGTCTTTTATCCTATCTTCCTGTTTATTTCAATAGAGGGCTGTTATACCTTCAAACATATGGTCCTTATAACTTACTTACCCATCATGTTTATTGTTTTTACTGTTTCTTTTTATTTCAATCATCCCTTAAAATGCACAATCAATGACAAGAGAGATTTGTGTCTATGTTGTCCACTGTCAAAGTTCCTAAGTTGCTAAGCAGAATATGTATACAGTAAGTGCTCAATAAATATTTGTTCCATGGACAAATGAGTGAAAAAAATCTTGAAAACCAACTGTGAGTATAAGATTAGGCTGAATGGCTTTGGTGGCCCATCCCAACACTGCCACTCAGCCCCCATGTTCATATAAAAGCATCCTTCTAGCTGGTATTCAGGGATATTGGGAGACAAGCTGCCACCTGTCTAGATAGCTCACTTAGGTCTCGTTGAACCTAGATCAAGCCTGCATGTTCAATAACTTTCATCTTCAGTCGGCTGTGCTCATCTTCATGCTGGTCCTCTGCTCTCCTGACATGGGCAGTGAAAGCAAATAATTTAGTGCACCCAGCAAATATTCCCCACATCTCAATGGTAAGCAGAAAAAATTCTGTGATTTGAGTCGGAAATATTTTTTAAAAAATTCCTGGGAGTGCCTTGGTGTTTGAATTAACATAATTATAAAATTTACAGGCATCCAGTGTGCTTTTCATAACAGATGTGTCAAAAGTCTAGTTTTGAAAGGACTTCATAATTCAGTTACAACTTCCTCTGGGTTAAAAATTGGACTCTGCGCGTCGGGGAAAACGAGAGCCACACATTTCTCGACGTGTCATCGGAGCGCAGTGCGCATACAGACTGCGGGGAAGGCTCCCTGCTTTTCTGTCTCCCACCGACTCCTGCCCCCTTCCTAGGCTGAGGAACGCTCCCTCTGACAAGGTTGAAGCTGGCTTCCTTCCTTCACACATGTGCATTGCTACTGGCCTGGTTCCTGTTTTAGCTCAGGGACATGTATTCTGGTATACCTGGCAGTGGCCGAGTCTGGAGCTCAGCTTTGACAATGGATGCCAAAGAATACATCTGGTATCATTTCATTTGTGTGTCCACTTCATGTTTATGCATACAACTCCCCTCACCCCCCAGTTTCCAAAGCCAGAAAAATCTGAGATTATTCTCTATTATCTTCCCTGGTTATCACTCAATGATTGAATTCTCAGTTTATTCCTAAATATTTCTTGGCTCCATCTGCTCCCCGCCCCTTCACTATCTCTGTCCTACTTCTGGCTACCATAAGTTTCTTCTGCTAAAGCCCAAAATTGTGAAGAAGCTTTCTCAACAGGGTGACCAGTCTACCTAAGTTCTCCCAGTAGAGTTCCCATTTCAAAACCAAAGTCCCACACCCCCACACACCCCAGGACCTAGCTGCCCTCAGTTCTGGGCAAACTGGGCCTCTCGGTCACCCCGCCTGTCAGTCTCACGACTCTCTGCTTCCCTGTTTGCTGCAGCCCCTCTGACCTTGCTCCAGTTCCTTGACCTTGACCATGATCTGTCCTACCTCAAGACCTCCACACAGGCTGCTTTTCTACCTGGATTGCTTTTCCAATCATTCTTTGCCTGGCTGACTCCTTCTGCAGATTGAAATGTCATATCTGCAGAAAAGCCATTCATGATCCAAAACCCAGTTTCCACCACTGTTTGACCGTGTACAAACCTCTGTTTGTGCTCTTTGCTTTCCCTTCATGCCACGCTCAATGTGAGCTGCTCCTTGATCTGCATTGAGGCAGGATTTCCTCATTAGAAATTCACCACTGTGAAGACAGAGGTCCTATCTTTAAAAAAAAAAAAATTTGTTTTATTTATTTGAAAGGCAGAATTACAGAGAGAGAAGGAGAGAGACAGAGACAGAAATCTTCCATCTGCTTGTTCACTCCCCAAATGGCTGCAATGACTGGGGCTGTGCCCAGCCAAAGCCAGAGCTTCATCCAGGTCTCTCACATGGGTATAGAAGCCCAGTACTTGGGCCGTCTTCCCAGGCACATTTAGAATGGAGCTGGATCAGAACCCGAGGCCCTGTCTTTTATACAACCTTACTTATCCCCAGCTCCTAGCTCAGACCTGGGAAGAATTAAGCACTCCATGAGTATTTCATCAATAAATTCACTTTCTGTGTATTTTCCTTTTCTTCTTCTTTTTAAAAAGATGTGTCTTAAGTGAGATACTCAGCAGACTCATAGAATGGCGGATGTCCTAAATAGCACTCTGGCCTCAGAATCAGCCCTAAAGGCACTCGGATCTGGCTGAAAAGCCCATGAGAGTATTTCAGGCATGGAAAGCCAAGACACTCTGGCAAAAAGATCTCTGTGAGTGAGATCCCAGTGGAAAGAACAGGTCTTCAAAGAGGGAGGTGCCTTTCTCTGAAGGGAGGAGAGAACCTCCACTTTGACTATGACCGTGTCTAAACAAGATAAGAGTCGGAGAACTCAAGGGGCTTCCATAGCCTTGGAAACTCATAACTGGTGCATAGGGAAATTACTGATGCCATAAACAGGAGTGTCAATTTGTAAAGTCAACAACAGGAGTCACTGTGCACTTACTCCTCATGTAGGATCTCTGTCCTTAACGTGCTGTACACTGAGGCTTAATGCTATAACGAGTACTCAAACAGTATATTTCACTTTGTGTTTCTATGGGGGTGCAAACTGTTGAAATCTTTACTTAATGTACACTAAACTGATCTTCTGTAAAAAAAAAAAAAAAAAAAAAAAAGAAAGAAATTATCAATTCCCAACTTGACTCTCACTGGGATAAAACATGACAATAGGTCTGATCTGATTTCATCATCATTTAAAAAAAATCATTTATTATTTTTCACTTTATGTTTCTGTGTGGTAGCAAACTGTTGAAATACTTACTTAAGGTATACTAAGCTGATCTTCTGTATATTAAGATAATCGAAAATGAATCTTGATGTGAATGGAAGGGGAGAGGGAGTGGGAAAGGGGAGGGTTGTGGGTGGGAGGGACGGTATGGGGGGGGAAGCCATTGTAACACATGAGTCGTACTTTGGAAATTTATATTCATTAAATAAAAGATTAAAAAAAATAAATAAAAAGATGTGTCTTATTTATTTGAAAGGGAGAGAGAGAGAGAGAGAGAGAGACTTCCATCTGCTAGTTTACTCCCCAAACAACTGCAAGAGCTGGGGCTGGGCCAGGTCTAAGCCAGGAGCCAGGAACTTCATCTGGGCCTCCCATGTTGTGCAGGAGCCCAAGCACTTGGACGATCTGCTGCTGCCTTCCCAGGCACATTAGCAGGGAGCTGGATTGGAAGTGGAGCAGCCAGGGCTTGAACTGGTGCCCATTTTTGTTAGGCAGTGTTGCAGGTGATGGCTTAACCTGTTATGCCACAATGCCAGCCCCTTTCCTTTCCTTCTTGATCAAACTTATAAGAGCTTTGTCTATTCTTCCTCTCTTCTGTCCCTTCCTGGGCCTCTCTCCCCACCTGTCCTTCAAAGAAACAACTCTTAGAATTTTTCAACATTTTTACTGCTTTTATGACTTCTACACCAATAATTTCTGCTTTGATCAGTATTATTTCTGTCATCTCATTTCCCCAGGGTATTGTCTTTATATTTGAACTTTGCAGCTCTTTGGCTCATTTCCCGCCACTCATTTCCCTCTACCCAATTAGGCAGTGCTTGTACCGAGTCCATGCTTTTCCTGGAGAGACTGAACATGTTGCTTTCTCTATCTGACACACCCTTCCTTCACTAACTCAACAAGGATTTTTTTTTTAAGATTTATTTATTTATTTGAAAGTCAGAGTTACACAGAGAGAGGAGAGGCAGAGAGAGAGAGAGAGAGAGAGAGAGAGAGAGAGGTCTTCCATCCTGCTGGTTCACTCCCCAATTAGCAGCAACAGCTGGAGCTGATCCAAAGCCAGGAGCTTCTTCCAGGTCTCCCACTTGGGTGCAGGGGCCCAAGCACTTGGGCCATCTTACACTGCTTTCCCAGGCCACAGCAGATAGCTGGATCAGAAGTAGAGCAGCTGGGTCTTGAACTGGCACCCATATGGGATGCTGGTGCTTCAGGCCAGGGCATTAACCTGCTGTGCCACAGAGCTGGCCTGCTCAACAGGATTTTATGAAGGCTTTCCCACCTTGACTATCGAACTCATTCTTTTTTTTTTTTTTTTGACAGGCAGAGTTAGACAGTGAGAGAGAGAGACACACACAGAGAAAAAGGTCTTTCCTTCCGTTGGTTCACCCCTCAAATGGCCACTATGGCAGGCGCGCTGTGAAGATCTGAAGCCAGGAGCCAGGTGCTTCCTCCTGGTCTCCCATGCGGGTGCAGGGCCCAAGCACTTGGGCCATCCTCCACTGCACTCCCAGGCCACAGCAGAGAGCTGAACTGGAAGAGGAGCAACCAGGACAGAACCAGTGCCCCAACCAGGACTAGAACCCAGGGTGCCGGCGCCACAGGCGGAGGATTATCCAAGTGAGCCACGGCGCCCGCCGAACTGATTCTGTAACACTTGCTTCAGCTGCACCTTGTCTGCAGTGCCTTCCTGCTTCCATTCCATGTGAATGAATGCATGACCTGATTCTACCTGTAGCTTGAATAGATGGCCTCCATTCTAACAGTTACTCACTGAACTGGAATTTTGTATTTATACCCCACCTGAACTCAGAGCCCACCCCACCATGTCTGACCCTTGTGTCTATTTTGTAGGAGATTTATATTCTGGAGCAAAAGGGCCTAGATAATTAGCATGATTCTCTGTAAGGTCTCATCCCTCTAATAAATGAAGAGGTCCTCTAAAATATACATAAAATAAGAGGAAAATGGGCAAGGAGACAAGTAGAAAAATGCTAAGTCATGTACCATGTATGTTTTCAACTTTATTAGATAAAGCCAATGGAAAATTTCTGAGACAGGAAGGAAATAATGGCGAGGGAAATAAAATATGAATTTGAGGTAGATAAGAGAAGCTTTGAGAAAACTCACATTGGATGGACCTGGTCCCCACCAATTGTGTGTTTGAAGAGTTTGAGGACTGGGATGGACTATGGACCTTGATAAGACTGAGCAAGTTTAGAAATATGTTGTTGGGCCCATCAGGAAGGGATCAAGGAAATTAGAGGCATCAAAGGGTGCAGCAGACAAAAAGCAAACAGTCCCTAGGACTGCTCTGCATTGCCCGTCACTCTTGGTACGGAAGGAAGCAATGGACGGTGCGGTTGGGAACTGGGAAAGCAGGAATAATGAGATTTTGTGAAGGCTGGGGTATCCAGGATACTCGTGAGAACTAGCGAAGTAAGACAAGGGGACCCAGAGAATAGCACGCCTAGGCATGGCAGACAACAGGAGCTCGGGGTTAAAATGGAGGCGAAGAGGTGAAAGGAGAAATGACCATGACTGGTAGAGAGAAATTCTGAATTCACAGCAGGTCTAGGGGATGTGAATATCACGGTTACATCCTCTCACTGGCCAAGACCATGGTTTTATCTCATTTTATGGAAATGAAATAAAACTTATGGGATATTACAAGAATGAAACTAGTTAAATGCTTTATCAATCCCTTCACTGCCTATAAAATCTAATGTAAAGTACTCTTCAGGTATTATAAGCTGTACTGTTCCTGCCTTCTGGCTAGAGATGAGATTCCCCAGAGGTCAGGATGGCTCTGGACCCCAGAGGTGAAACGGCTCATCTGGTGACAGAGCAAGCTTCATCATTATTGTCCCAGTCAGCGGGCAGCTGAGAGTTTGTTTAAAAACGGCAGGGAGAGAGGGTTCCTTCTTTTATTGGTGCTATGCAAACCCAGGCTTCTTTGACCTTCCTTGGGATGTGAGGGGATTAAAAAAAAATCAGTAGAAGAAGTCAATAGGAAAATGGACAAAGAGACAAATGGACAAAAACAAAAAAAAGAAAAAGAAAAAAATATGCTGGGTTGTGTACCATGTACATTTTCAACTTTAGGGAAGAGAAATAAAATATAAATTTGATGTGGATAAGAAGCTTTGACAAAACTCACATTATGGAGTTGGTCCCCACAAAATATGAGAGTAAAAGAATGTTATAGGCATATAAAAAGCAAACAAGAACGCTATCTAAGCACATGGGGCTTTAAGCTACAGATTTGCAGGTAAGCTTCCCCTTCCTCATTGCACATCTCTATCCTTCCTGGGAGGAAACACAGATCTTTCTTTAAAACCAGAGAAAAGAGTCAAAACAGTTCATCTTATGAGCTTCCCACGATAAAGACAAATCAGCACAAGCTGACTTTGTGGAGATGCTTGTAGCAGAGCCAAAGTAGAGGATTTTTTTCCAATGGGTTCCTATAATGATCTTGAAGAAGGAAATATTCAAAGTTATACAGAGATCCAAGGTGTGACCAGGCCCATGTGGAGGTCATATCTCAGGAGAAGGTCAAGGAATCACAAAGGGTTATGGATGGCAATGGCTCTGAGGACGAAGGACAGGAGAGGGGATAAGAAGGGCAAACGTACAGGAGCCAAGTCCAGGGTCTCACCAATTGAGATGATGATGTTGCCACAAAAAAAAGAAATTTGCATGAAGGAAAAGCCGTGACTAATGAATGAAACCAGCCTGCCTGGAGTGTAAGTAGGTTCTTGAATGTCAGGGAGTAGAAGTTGAGGGCATAAGAAGGGAATGGCCTTGGCCTGGCCATTGTGGCTATCTGGGAAGTGAACCAGCATTTGCAAGGTTTTTTCTCTCTTTCTCTCTCTCTCTCTCTCTCCTCTCTCTCTCTCACTCTTTGTAGGTTTGCCTATTAAATAATAGGTCTGCCTATTAAATAAACACTTTTCTTAAAAAAAAGAAGGAGATGGCCACTTACATCACCTTTCAAATTCTAATTCAACAGATGTCCAAACTCTATCTTCTTCCTTAAGACTAAGTATGCACTAGGGCTCCACTTCCTTAGCTGTGCATTCGGGAAATAAGCTTATAAGAGTGCCACGTGGGACTGACGTGGAAGGAAGTTTCAAATAGGCAAATAGGCAGTTAGGGCAGGTCCCTGCTGGAATGAGAAAAGGGGAGTCCCTGTGTGAGCAGACAAAAACCGATTCTCCCCCCATCCTGCCCCAGCAACAACTTTAGCAAGACAAAAGTGCCAACCCCACCCCTCTAAGTTTCTAGTTTAATCATGAAAATAGCAAGGAAGTAGTGATCCCAGGCCTGTGAGCTTTTAATTTTATCATGAGAATAGAAAGGCCAAATTACCTATCCCACCCTTCTGATGGTTTTTGTTTTATCCTGAGCCAGCTAGAAAGGCCATCTGATGGGTTTTGTTCCTGCCTGCTGTCTGATTGATTGTTAGTTGTTGCTCTGTTCCTCCCCAGCACTGTGCTTACAAGTTTCCTGGGTTTTCCTCCCTGGAAGCCCCCTCCTAACTGCCACTGCAGGAGGCTCTGACTGAAATAAATCTTGCTTAGCTCTCTGTATAGAGATTCTTCTACAGGAGACAAGAGCAGAGGTGGTCGTCATCACCCTATAACAATTTCAGGTGCCACACTACTCCACATTTCTGTTACTATAGCAAAATACCTGTGACTGGGTGCCGTATAGAGAAATGAGCTTTATTTAGCTCAATGCTCTGGGGCTACAGGGCTCTAGTGCTGGCATTGGCTCAGCTCTGGTAGGGGCTTCCTTCTGGCCACATCACAGCATGTCACAGCATGGCTCATGGCATCAGGGCAGGAGTGCATACAAGAGGGAGAGATCACTCCGTAAGACAGGAAGCCAGAGACCTGGGACAAACAAGTCTTGTTTTTTGTTTGTTTGTTTTAAAGATTTATTTATTTATTTGAAAGGCAGAGTCACAAAGAGAGAGGAGAGACAAACAGAGAGAGAGAGAGAGAGAGGGAGGGAGGTTTTCCATCCTGCTGGTTCACTCCCCAATTGGCTGCAACAGCTGGAGCTGCTCCGATCCTAAGCCAGGAGCCAGGAGCTTCTTCCGGGTATCCTATGTGGGTGCATGGGCTCAAGGACTTGGGCCATATTAAACTGCTTTCCCAAGCCATAGCAGAGAGCTGGATGAGAAGTGGAGCAGCCGGGACTTGAACCAGCGCCCATATGGGATGCCAGCACTGCGGGTGGTGGCTTTGCCCACTATGCCACAGTGCCGGGCCCAAGTCTTGTTCTTGAAACAACCCTCTCGCCTGAACTAAACAGGGTCGCACTGAAACTCTGAGCCAATGATTTCAGAGAGCAACGCCCACAGTGATGACCCACTGGGCTCCATTTCTCACAGGTCTCACTGTGGTGGGTCAGGTGGGATCTCAAGTCCCTATTCCAGGCTCTTGGCTTTTACCTAGAGAAGCATTCTAAGTGCAGGTACAAATGCGATGCACAGATGATGTAGTTTATTTAAAAGGTGAGGAAAACACACACAGGTGGCCATTGTTCAGGAATAGCGTGGGCCATGAAGGGAACGGGATGGGGTTGGAAGAGAGAGGGTGTCTCAGCACCCTGCCTCCTGTGAGTCTGTGGAAAGAGAGAGGGAGATGGAGAGAGCACCTCCCCTCCGATGGTCTCTTTAGGAGGTTGAAAAGGGAAATGGTTACATGGTACTGCCCCCAGGTCCCAGGTAAAGGGAGGTACATCCTGGGAAAGGGGTTATTTGACTGACAGGTAGGCAGATAGGATTACCTAGGGCAAGGGAGGTGTGGCATCCAGCTAAACTAGCCACCTGTCTTATCCCATACCACCACTGCCTCTTAACATTGTGACGCTGTCAACCATACGTCAACATATGAAACTTTGGGAAACACACTCAAACCATAGCAGGTTCCCTCAATCTGTTCCTGCTATTGCTGCATTTCCATTAGAAACATTAACAACTGGAAAATGCTAAATACCTTCCTGTGACTTACTGCACACATGACAGGTGGATGCTGCGTGGTCAGTTCTGACACTCACCACATACCAGCTTTGGCATTCCAGCTTTATAAGATGTGTGAGTTGATGAGTCCATGCTTCAACAAAACATCACAATTGTTTCATCTCAGAGTCAATTTCAAACAGTTTGAATTATAAGTACAGAATGTGCAAGTGACAAGCAACTGATATTTTTAAAATATTTTGCGGGTTTCTTTTTACAACAAAGAGAAAGCTGGCCTCAGAGTCAAATCCTTTGGCAAGAAACAAAACGTAACCTGTGTCATAAAATATTTGCTTTGCTTTTTTTTATTGTAAAAGTATTTGTCTATGGGTTAACTTCTAAACAATCCTGTGGATCTCATTTCATTAGTCAATATCTCTATAGTATCTTCAAATATAAATTCATTTTGTTTCATTTCTATGTGTTATTTTTGAAGAATAACACTCCTCTCAAAGTCCCCCCCCCAAAAATTAAATTTTTTTAAAGATTTTATTTATTTATTTGAGAGGTAGAGTTACAGACAGTGAAAGGGAGAGACAGAGAAAGATCCTTCCATCATCTGATTCATTCCCCAATGGCTCTGGCCCCAACGGCCAGAGCTGAGCTGATCTGAAGCCAGGAGCCAGGAGCTTCTTCCAGGTCTCCCACGCAGGTGCAGGGGCCCAAGCACGTGGGCCATCTTCCAGTGCTTTCCCAGGCCACAGCAGAGAGCTGGGTAGGAAGCAGAGCAGCCGGGACTAGAACGGGTACCCATATGGGATGCCGGCGCTGCAGGTGGAGGATTAACCTACTGAGCCATAGCGCCGGCCCCCCAAATTAAATTTACCACAAGGGAAAAACACATCTGAAATTGACTTGCTGGTTCTTGAAGATTAACACAGAATAATATTTATATTGAATTTTAGATAAAAATTATTTTATTAAAGCCTCTAAAAAACAGCTATTTTTATCAGGTCAAAGAGCTTTGCTTGGAAATGCCAGTATAGCCTGCAGGGTGGAAAGCTTATGCACAGTGCCTCCCTTCCCCATCTTCCTTTCACTTCCTAAGGGAGAAGCTCTGCAGGGACTTCCATGGAACTACTGGGTGGAGCACCATGCACCTCTGAATCTGACGCTGTGAATCTCCATCACAGGTACAGGCATCACAGAGGAATGTTCTTCTCAGATATATGAATAAATATAGAAAACCTCTTAAATAAAATAGTCTTAGGGTCTTGGGGTAGGTTTCCAGCACCTGAGATGGAAAAATCTTTTTTTCAAAAATTATTTATTTATTTATTTATTTAACAGGTAGAGTTATAGACAGTGAGAGAGAGAGAGAGAGAAACAGAGAGAAAGGTATTCCTTCCATTGGTTCATCCCCTAAATGGCTGCTATGGCCAGAACCGCTCCTATCCGAAGCCAGGATCCAGGTGCTTCTTCCTGGTCTCCCATGCAGGTGCAGGGCCCAAGCACCTGGGCCATCTTCCACTGCCTTCCTGGGCCACAGCAGAGAGCTGGACTGGAAGAGGAGCAGCCAGGACTAGAACCCAGCGCCCATATGGGATGCCAGCGCCGCAGGTAGAGGATTAACCAAGTGAGCCATGGCACTGGCCCCTGGAAAATCTATTGAAAATGTTTTACTGGAGGAGAGGTCTCTGTAGAGGGATGTGAGGGAAAACAGGATAAGGCAAGAGAAGAAAACTAAGCAAGGGTGTAGTTTCAGTTGGTGTATTAGCCATTTGTTGCTATAATGAGATACTTGATGCAGGCTATGTATGAAGAAAAGGTTTGGTTCACTTACACTTTTGGATGTTCAAGGGTAGGGCATTGGCATCAGCACAGTTCTGGTGAGGACCTTATGGTGAATGGGAATGGTTGGGTGTATGCAGAAGTAAACACGTGTTTGCATCTCAGACGAGGTGGGGCTTGCTCGCTTTTATAGCAACCTTTTCAAGAGAACTCAAGGAGTCACTTGAGAACTATTTTGAACACTGGGAACTATCTCAAGTTCCCAGTGACCTAAGTTCCACCTCTTAGAAGCTCTACTACCTCCTAACACCACTCTTCTAGGATCAAGATTCAACACATGAAACTTTGACGGGAATATAAATCATATTAAAACCATAGCAGCTGGAGACTCGGTTCAGCCTGAAACTGCAGGAAGCTCTGATCCACTAAGCAGTCAGTGTTAGTGAAATGGTGCAGCCTTATCTGTGGCATGATCTACACCCCGACACCATTCTAGGCTCTAGCTCTCACCGCCATTGCTGGAATCCAGGTGGCCACATGGCCCAATCACTGGTGTCTGCTCCACTCCCACCCTAATGGGATTTGCTGCTCCTACTTCCCTGCCCACTCCACACCCCAGCAAAGTTTTAAGAGAACTTGTTCCTGAACACATGGCTCTCTTTCTCTCCGTCTCCTGAGCTCTCTCTCTCTCTCTGTCTCTCTGTCTCTCTGTCTCTTGATCTCTCTCTTACATTCTCCTCTTTTTTTCCTTCTTCACTCCTTCCCTCCGGTCTGTCGGGTTTCCCCCAATAAGCCCTTGCCCTTACTCCGGTGTTTGGTGTGTTTTGTGGCAGACTTACAGTCAGCCTTTTGCACCCAAATCAATCAGTGACCAACGACTGCCCCCTGTGGCTAGGGGAAATTTCCCAGGTAAAGCAACTCCACTTATCAAGGAACGAGTGCTCTACCAGTGAGTAAGGATGGGTTGGGCACCAATAGCACAGACTGCACAAGGAGAGGAAAGAGAAGATAAGAAAAGCAAGGAAGGCTCTCTGATGAAGTAGCTTATAAACTGAGATCAGGTGCCAAACAGGAGTCAGGCTCAGTAAGAGACTTGAAGAGGAAGCAGGCCAAAGGAATAGCACACGCAAAGTCCCAAGGGTGGAACACAGAATGTTGACCTCCTTTGCCCTTCGTTCAAAGTGTTCTGGCTTCCTGATTCTGGGATGGGGTTGGGAGAGATAAGGATAGTACAGTGGCATTGCCATAAAGCAAAAGCAAGACATGTGAAGAATTCTACAAAGGGCCAACAAATTCTACAAAAGTTCTACAAAGGGCCACTGGAACTATGGGAGAAGATATGATGAGCATGTACTGACTTCTGAAGATTGCTAATATCACCTTGTATTGCATTAATTTCTGTACAAAAGTATATACATGGTCCCTTAGTTAGGGTAGTTCAACTTGGAATTTCTTTCTTTCTTTCTTTCTTTCTTTCTTTCTTTCTTTCTTTCTTTCTTTCTTTCTTTCTTTCTTTCTTTCTTTCTTCTTTCTTTCTTTCTTTTTTACAGGCATAGTTAGACAGTGAGAGAAAGAGAGAGACAGAGAGAAAGGTCTTCCTTCCGTTGGTTCACCCCCTGAATGGCTGCTACGGCCGGAGCTGCACCGATCCAAAGCCAGGAGCCAGGTGCTTCCTCCTGGTCTCCCATGTGGGTACAGGGCCTAAGTACTTGGGCCATCCTCCACTGCCTGGCAGAGAGTTGGACTGGAAGAGGAGCAACCGGGACAGAATCCGGTGCCCCAACCGGGACTAGAACCTGGGATACTGGCACTACCGGCAGAGGATTTGCCTAGTGAGCTGCGGCGCCAGCCTCAACTTGGAATTTTTTGACTTTATGATGGTGCAACATTTATACATGTTCAGTAGAAATTGCACTTCAAATTTTGAACTTGGATTTTTTCTGCCATGGCTTGCAATATGTGCTATGATCCCTTTTGCATTTCTGGGTGGCAGCAGTGAGCCACTAGCTCCTGGTCAGCCCCAGCGTCATGACGGGAGACCATTCATGCTTTGCAGTGCACTGTGTTGCCAAGGGAGGCTGCTTGGTAGGTTAGGTGTACTCAACACATATATTTTTTTTACTTACAATGCATTTATAAGGATGTAACCCTATTATAACTGAAGATTATCTGAATTTGCCTGCATTAGGGGGATTGGTAAAGTTTCCTGTGCCTAGAAACTTTAAAAATACCTATCAAAGCCAAGCCCATGGTCTAGATGGTAAGTTGAAGTCTCTTTAGTTCTCTCTGGGATAACATGGTCTATCTCTTTCAGGGATACATCCCCACGTGGCTATTGACTTAGGGCACTCAAAATTCAATGAACATAGATAGAGAAATAGTAGACAGAAGACCAAAGTATCAAAAATACAAACTTTTGCATAAATTCTAAAATATCTAAAGGAAAGAATAATGTATTAACTATCCAACGAGGTTAAAGGCATCAAGAAGAATGAACCTGTATCTTCCCACAGTGCCCTAGCGTGATTCTTTTTGGTAAGCTGTAAACCCTACTGGAACTGAGCCAAGACAGGTGGCTACAGGGGGAGTTGTAGGGAAGAAGGTCCTCCATTCTGACTGCAGACAAACGTTGCTCCATAAGTATTTATTGGAATGTGAGTGAATGTCCTATGGAGGCCTCACCTGTTAGCAGCCACTATAAAGACAAGCTATAAAGAGAAGAAGGAAGCAGAGAAGGCGAGGATAACAAAAGGAGGATAACAGATGAAGATGAGCTGAGAGCTATAAATTTTACAGTGCGATAAGGGAATTTCAATTAAAGATGGTGAATTGAGGACACACATACCGAGAATCTTTAAAACATAAAAAAAGGGAAACTCTGTATTTTTAAAAGAGTAAATCCGTAATAATGCAAGAAAACTAGAAAGGCAGGCAGCTGCAGAAGGACATTTTGAAGAAATCCTAGAATACAGAAAACAGATGGGATCTGATTGATGAAGAAAACAGAGCATGAGGAGCTGTAGCCCGAACTGCCTGAGGGAAGAGAAATCCTTCCCAGAGGAGTCCTTTAAAAACTCCAAGCTCCTACTCTGCATGTATAAAGGACAGGGATGAGATACAGTCTAAATATCAAGGTAATCAATTAATTGATCATAATCTGAGTCCCTCACATGGTTTGTACCGCTGACTTTACATAGTGTTCTATCACTTTCTCCTTATGTGTTATGCTCCAGCCTCCCTGGCCTTTTTCATGTCCCTCTTATGTCAAACATGTTCCCACCCCAGTGCCTTTGCACTTGCTCTTTGCTCTATCTGCAGCCATCCCTGGCCGTTTTCATGGTTGGCCCTCCTTGTTATTCAGATCTACTCACAGAATGCTTCTCTAAACACAAAATCCAAACCGCATACACACTCCAGTCAGTTCTTCTGTCACATCACTATGTTTCTTTTCTTTCACAACACTCATTCATCTCTGAAATTGTCTTCCTTTTTTATTTATTTATGACTATTTGAGGACAAATGCCTATCTACCTTGTGGACCATAGTATCCCCAACATTCGGACAATTCTGTGTTTGTGTAAGTTCGATTTTTCTGTGTAATGAACTACCTCGAAACAGCAACACTTCATTTAGTTTATGATTTGGGCCAGACTGGAAGTTCTTATGTGCATGAGCTCAACTCATCTCTGCGAGGCTCCTTCAAGCCAACTTGCAGGTGACTTTTCTGAGAAGAGTGTTTTCCACGTGTCTGATGTCTAATAGGCTGTTGACCAGAGCCACAGAGGTAGCTTTGTTATCCAGCAAGCTACCTTGTTGGTTACAGAATCCCAAGAGCATTAAGGGAAAGGAAGCCCAATGTGTGAGTGATTTTACAAGCCTCTGTTTCAAGTCACATTTCTTTTTTTTTTAAGATGTATTTACTTATTTGAAAGGCAGAGTTATAGAGAGCCAGAGAGAGAAATAGAGAGGTCTTCTATCCACTGGTTCACTCCTCAAATGGCTACAATGGCTGGAGCTGGGCTGATCTGAAGCTGGGATCCAGGAGCTTCTTCTGGGTCTCCCATGCAGGGGCCCCAGCACTGGGGCCATCTTCCACTGCTTTCCCAGGCCATAGCAGAGAGCAAGATCAGAAGTGAAGCAGCCAGATCTTGAACTGGGATGCTGGCACTGTAGGTGGTGGCTTGACCCGCTCTGCCACAGCACAGACCCATCAAGTCATATTTCTATAGTCCCATTGAGCAAATCAAGTCATGAGGCTCTGCCCAAATTCAATGGGATAGAGAAACAGACCTGATCCTTTGCTAGGAGGAGCTCTAAAATCATATTGCAAAGAGGCACTGATACAGAGATGGGTAGAATTTGTAGTCCCCTTTTTTTTCATTCTAATATCACTACTCAATAAATACTCATCAAGTAGGCTTGACTCAACCAAATATGTAGAGCAGATAGCAGAGGCTTGGGGCCCCTACTTAAGAGTCCAACCTGTGCCATCTAAAGCTAGTGATCTGGTTACATGGAGATACCTCCCCATTTGAGTGGAAGACTACAGATGAGAAGCATTGAGGAAACCCTGGAAGACACAATAGCCATGCAATAACAAAAACAACAACAACAACAACAATGAACAGTAAAGCAACTTGGGCTTTCCCAAAGTGAGTCCTTCAAGGTAATCCACTACCAAAAATGAAGTCCTCCCTTTAATGACTCAGTGTGCCCTGGCTGGTCTACCTCTTCTCCACAACTCTTGAATGAAGTCTTTCAGTCATCACACCCTACCCACGAGTACAGTCATCCCGAGGAGCAGTGTCTTGGTGAGCTGATCTAATGGAAATCAAAATCTCATCACTCAACAGCCCAGCTCTTTATTCAAAAACATGAATCAGTTACGATGAGTCAACAAACACAGGAGGAGAAAAAAATCACATCCATGAGAGATATTAAAATTAACAAAATTTTATTTTTAGGAAAGAAATACCATTCAGGAATCAAACTATTTTTTATTTTTAATTTTTTTATTTGACAGGTAGATTTATAGACAGTGAGAGAGAGAGACAGAGAGAAAGGTCTTTCTTCCGTTGGTTCACTCCCCAAATGGCCGCCACAGTCGGTGCTGTGCTGATCCGAAGCCAAGAGCCAGGTGCTTCTTCCTGTTCTTCTATGCTGGTGCAGGGGCCCAAACTCTTGGGCCATCCTCCACTGCCCTCCTGGGCCATAGCAGAGAGCAAGACTGGAAGAGGAGCAACCAGGACTAGAACCTGGCACCCATATGGGATGCCAGCACCGCAGGCGGAGGATTAACCAAGTGAGCCATGGCACCGGCCCCAAACTATTTTTTAAAACTGACAAGTGACTCCAGTGAGGTTTGGAAAGAGGGCACACACATTGTTAAGCAAAAGCAGGTGCCACAAAAATGGAACAACAGGAGAATAAATACAGAGTGCTTGGTAATTAAAAATTCTTTTTTCAAAAACTTTTATTTAATAAATACAAATTTCATAAGTACAACTTTTGGATTACAGTGGTTCTTCCTACCATACCCACCCTCAACCCCCAAACCATCCCACCTTCTACTCCCTTTCCCATCCCATTCTTCATTAAGATTCATTTTTTTATCTTTATATACAGAAGATCAACTCTATAGTAAGTAAAGATTTCAATAGTTTGCACCCACACAGACACGCAAAGTAAAAAGTACTGTTTGAAGACTAGCTTTACCATTAATTCTCATAATACAACTCATTAAGGACAGAGGTTCTACATCGGAACCAAGTACACAGTGACTCCTGTTGTTGATTTAACAATTGACACTCTTATTTATGATGTCAGTGATCACCCGAGGCTCTTGTTATGAACTGCCAAGGCTATGGAAGCCTTTTGAGTCCACAAACTCTGACATTATTTAGACAGGGCCATAATCAAAGTGGAAGTTCTCTCCTCCCTTCAGAGAAAGGTACTTCCTTCTTTGAAGGTTCCTTCTTTTCACTGGGATCTCACAGAGATCTTTCATTTAAACCATTTTTTTTTTTGCCACAGTGCCTTTGCTTTTCCATGCCTGAAATGCTTTCGTGGGCTTTTCAGTCAGATCCGAATGCCTTAAGGGCTGATTCTGAGGCCAGAATGCTGTTTAGTACGTTTGTCATTCTATGAGTCTGCTGCGTGGCCCACTTCCCACGTTGGATCATTCTCTCCTTTAAAAATACTTTTGTTACCAAAAAGAAACTTCAGTGGGCAAACTGAGTGGGAAAGTTGCTGTCATTAATGATCATTCTAAAGAACTGATTGATGATAAAGTCCATGGACTCACGTGGATCTCAGCCAAAGGCATCCTAATGTAAAATATGAGAGAATTAGTAGTATCACAGATATCAGTCATTTCTCTAACTGAGGTGCTACAGGCAGAGAGCAAAGTCATTAACTGGGAAGAAAAACTCATTGTCTATGAGAAGATAATTTTCCTGAGACACAGGCATGAGTATTCAACTTGAAAACACTCCCAAAGAGAAACTGTGCATATTTTAAAAAAATCTATACATAGAGAAAATTCAGAACTTCAAGGAGAAAGAAGAAACATTAAAAGCTTCCCCAAAAAGGGAAATGTTCACCTGCAGGATTGGAAGCGTCAGACTGAGCACTCAACAGCAACCCTGGTACCGGAAGACCGTGAAATAAGGCCCTCAGACTTCTGAGAGTCTACAGTGTGCACCTGGAACTCTGTACTCAATCAAACTCCCAAGCAGCAGTTTAAACCAGTTAAGAAATTTCAGACTTGAAAACCTTACCACTTGCAAATCTAACTACAAAAATAAAAAATTAGAAATTCAAGGAGATATACCAGCAAAACAAAAATGGAATACAAGACATTAGTAGCTGAATATCAGCCAGAAGAAGCAAACATAGTTGTAATGCCTTTACAAAGGAAATGCTTGGATCCTAGGATTTGGGAAATTCACTCTTAAGGTTAAGTATTTTAATGACATAAAAATAATATCTCTTTGGGGCCTGTGCTGTGGGCAAAGCCGCCACCTGCAGTGCTGGCATTTCATAAGGGCACTGGTTCGAGTCCCCACTGCTGCACTTCTGATCCAACTCTCTGCTATGGCTTGGGAAAGCAGTACAAGATGGTCCAAGTCCTTGGGCCCCTGTACCTGCTTAGGAGACCCAGAAGAAGCTCCTGGCTCCCAGCTTCGGATCGGCTTAGCTCCGGCTGTTGCAGCCAGTTGGGGACTGAGCCAGAGGATGGAAGACTTCTCTCACTCTGCCTCTGCCTCTGTATAACTCTATTTTTCTAATAAATAAATAAATCTTTAAAAAAAATCTCCTCAATGAATCTATTCCTATTACTTGATCCTTAATGAATAATAGTCATATAATGACAATTAAAAATCACATGGGTTTTGAAACTGATTTTCAATATTTGGTATTGATATATAGACAAAACACTTATCAATATAAAAGTAGTAAAACCGCTAAAGCTTTGGGGTGGAAAGGAAGATGATGTTCCTATAATGGAGTTAAATTCCTTCTCTGTACAGTGGAAATTCAATGGATGGGTTATAAAACTAGTGACTGATAAAAAAAAGAAATAAAAGTGTATAATTAGAAGTTATAATGATAACCACCAAGAGATTTAAACCACAGAAACTATTCATTGGTTATCTCTAGGGAGTATAATTGAGGAAGGTTGAAATGGAGTAGTAAGATTTTTACTTTTCATTTTAGACTTTTCCTTGTGAGTGGAATTATTTTTCACTTTACTTTTACTATACACATTACTTTGAATAAAGCTTATATAAAGGTAATAAAAAACAAGTTAACAAAATGTACACAAATAATAAAATGTAATAGAAATTTAGTTAAAAGTATGATGATTTTAGAAGGACTAAAATAAAAGGTTAGAGCCAGGGCTTGTGTTGTGGTGCAGATGGTTAAGTCATCACCTGTGATACTGGCACACCAAATCAGAGTGACAGTTCAATTCCCAGCTGCTCTACTTCCAATCCAGCTCCCTGTTAATATGCCTGGGAAAGCAGAAGATGGCTCAAGTACTTGGGTGCTGCCACCCACATGGGAGACTCGTGGATGAATTCCTGGCTCCTGGCTTTGACCTGTTCCAGGCCCAACCACCATGGCCATTTGGGGAGTGAATCAATGGATGGAAGATCTCTTTCTCTCTCTGTAACTCTGCCTTTCAAATAAATAAAAATAAATCTCTAAAAAAATTAGGTTAAAACCAAACAAATAAAACAAAGTGAAACAAATAAGAGCAAGAAAAAATTATTACCTAGAGATTTTAGAAGGTGGAGAGTTTAAAAAAAAACATAAATGAATAGAATTTAAAGTATGAATATGATTTCATGAGGTGAAAGTGAAATATGTCAGGGTTGAGTAAGGTTAGGCTAACAAAAGTTAAGACCACGCATCTTTGGTGAAAAGTATGGACAATGGGGCCAGTGCCGCGACTCACTAGGCTAATCCTCCGCCTAGCGGCGCTGGCACACCAGGTTCTAGTCCTGGTCAGGGCGCCGGATTCTGTCCCGGTTGCCCCTCTTCCAGGCCAGCTCTCTGCTGTGGCCCGGGAAGGCAGTGGAGGATGGCCCAAGTACTTGGGCCCTGCACCCCATGGGAGACCAGGATAAGTACCTGGCTCCTGCCATTGGATCAGCGCGGTGCGCTGGCTGTGGTGGCCATTGGAGGGTGAACCAACAGCAAAGGAAGACCTTTCTCTCTGTCTCTCTCTCTCTCACTGTCCACTCTGCCTGTCAAAAAAAAAAAAAAAAGTATGGACAATGTATGTTAAAACTATGAGGAAACTTTTCAGAAGAAAGTATAGTGTTTATGGGAGCAGGCATTGTGATGCAGATGGCTGAGTTGCCACCTGGGATGTTTGCATCCCAAAACTGAGTGCCTAGGATTGAGTGCTGCCTCTACTTCTGACCCAGGTTTCTGCTAACGTGCCTGGGGGGCAGCAGGTCATGACTCAAGTACTTGGGTCCTTGCCCATACACGTGGGAGTCACAGATGGAATTCCTGGCTCCTGGCTTTGACCTGACCTTGTGCCAGATGCTGCCAGCATTTGGGGAGTGAACCCGTGCATGGAATATCTGTCTCCCCCACATTTCCCCCACCTTGCTCAGCCTTTCAAATACATAAAAATAAATAAACTTTGACATTTAGTAGCTATAGAGATTGGAACAAAAAATCTATTAGTAAATGTGCAAAATACTATTTTTATATCAGCATTCCTGATGCTTATGATTTTCCATCCATTCGTTTTATTACTTAAAAAAGACAAAGCCTTTATTGCACATATTTATGTTATAATCCTTGTGCAAACATGAAGACAAATATGACCAACTCTATTTCTCAAATAGGTCAAATTGAGTAGGAGAGGGAAACGCAGGCAGAAATAAGTAAAACATAATAGGAAAAGGTTATAATAAGTGCTTTGTTCCATGTCCTCTGGGCCCACAGAGAATAGTGTAATTAATTTTGCTTTGGGGCATGTGGGAATAGTACAAAGAGGAAATGCTTTATCTGCTCCAGTTTGAGGAGTACATGGTATTTTCCCATAGAGGATGGAGGGCCAGGGGACTTCAGGCAGAGAGTCCAGAAGTGGAAGGAGAAGTGGAAAGATCTGAAATCACCTGGCAGGGTTGGAGAAACAGAGTTTGAGATCCTGGGCAAGAAGGGAGCACAAAGTTGGAAGGAGACCAGAGCCTTTACCTGATCTTCAAAGCAGCTTGTATCTTACATTATTATTATTATTATTATTATTATTATTATTATTTTGACAGGCAGAGTTAGAGAGAGAGAAAGGCAGAAAAAGGTCTTCCTACCTTTGGTTCACCCCCTAAATGGCCGCTATAGCCGGTGCACTGCGCCGATCCGAAGCCAGGAGCCAGGTGCTTCTCCTGGTCTCCCATGCAGGTGCAGGGCCCAAGCACTTGGGCCATCCTCCACTGCACTCCCGGGGCACAGCAGAGAGCTGGCCTGGAAGAGGGGCAACCGGGACAGAATCCGGCGCCCCGACCGGGACTAGAATCCAGGGTGCCGACGCCGCTAGGCGGAGGATTAGCCTAGTGAGCCACGGTGCTGGCCCTATATGTTACATTATTCACAGCTGTGAAGCCCTGCAGGATTTGACGCACAGAGTGACATAATCAAATCCTACTTAATTCTGGGTTATGACAGGATACTCACGCCTTCTGACCCTCCATTGCCTGTAGTCATTTAGGTTAAAAACTTAAGAGGTCATGGAAACCATCAACAGCACCAGGAGCTAGGAGTGTTATTCAATGTGCTACCAGAAAGCAGGAAGAAGTTCCATGAACTGACTCTTTGAAGCAATTCCAACACATCTCCTCCTGCTACTGAGAGCATTCCTGTGTGGACAGTGCAAGGGTAGAAGGGTCAAGAGATGCCACATGAAAGAGAAGAGGATCTTGGAAGAATGAGATGAAAGAAACAGAAGCATCCCCAGGAAAGAAAACACAACACCAAGTGCTGCAGTACTGAACACAAGGCCTGGGCACGGTAGTTCCCAGCACTGGGCACAAGTAGGCATCTTGAAAGTGAAAGCCTCTGGCTACTTTGCTTTGGTGAGAGAATCAGAAATATGGAAAAGAGGTGGGTCTCCTTAGAGATGTGGCAATCGAAGGAAATTAGGAAATAAAGGATGTTAAGGATTTTGCATAAATTAAAGAGAAGCAAAATAGATCTCACTTCCCGGTAGTGTTACCCATTCAAGAAGCAGTACCTCACTGCGTTTATAGAACCGGGCTCACTCAAGCTAGGAATCCTTTCTTTGTTTTCTTTCTTGCTTTTTTTTTTTTTTTTTACCCAGAAACCTTTTATTTAAGATATACATACATTCATTTCATAAATACAACTTCAGGAACATGATGATTCTTTCCACTACACCCGCCCTCCCACCCACAATCCCACCCTTCTCCTTCCTCTCCTATTCCCATTCATATTTTTTACTGAGATCTATTTTCTATTAATTTTATACACATAAGATTAACTCTATGCTAAATAAAGAGTTCAACAAATGGTATGAAAAAAAAAAAAAGCTGTTCCTCAACAGTCGAGAGAAGGGCTGTTCAAAGTCATCGCATCTCAAAGTGTCAATTTCACTTCTGTAGATGACCTTTCAGGTGCTCTATTAGTTGCCACAGATCAGGGAGAACTTATGGTATTTGTCCTTTTGGAACTGACTTATTTCACTAAGTGTAATGTTTTCCAGTTGTATCCATTTTGTTACAAGTGACAGGATTTAATTTTCTTTAACCACTGTGTAATATTCCATAGTGTGCATACCCCATAATTTCTTTATGCAGTCTTCATTTGATGGACATTTGGGTTGATTCCATAACTATTGTGAATTGCGCTGCAATAAACATGGGGATACAGATAATTCTTTCATAGGCTGATTTCATTTCCCTTGGGTAAATTCGCAGGAGTGGGATGGCTGAGTCATATGATAGGTTGATATTCAGATTTCTGGGGTATCTCCATGCTGTCTTCCACAGTGGCTGTACCAGTTTACATTCCCACCAATAGTGGATTAGGGTACCTTTCCCCCTGCATCTTCTCCAGCATTTGTTATTTGTTAATTTCTGTATTAAAGCCATTCTAACTGGTGGTGAAACCTCACTGTGGTTTTGATGTGCATTTCCTTGGTGGCTAGTGATCCTGAGCATTTTTTCATGTGGACACAAGCTGGCACTACTGTTATGCATGTCCAAAATGGTTCCTGCTTTCTCTGAGCCAGTTACTGGAATCCTTTCTGTGAACTATCTAGGAATGAGGGATTAAAAAAAAAAAAAAAAAAAAAAAACAGCAAAGAAGGGCAGAACAAGATGATGGAGTAGGACTCTACAGTGCTTGTCCTCCTGCAGTAACATCAGTTTAAACAACTATCTGTGTATAAAGATGCCCTCATAGACCCAAGGAAATCAAATGAGAGAGCACAGTACCTGGCTGTAGCACAACAATAAAAGATGCACTCAAGAGGGTAGGGAGGACAGTTTTGCAAGAGAGGAAGAGAAAATAACAATGGATATACGAAAACACTAGGAAATAACTAACAAAATATTAATAGTAAGTCTAACTATTGGTGTTGATTAAATCTCCAACCAAAAGGCTTAACGTGGCTGAATGGATTAAAAAAAATCAAAATCCTCTTATATGCTACCTACAAAAGTCTCCATCTGTAAGTACACATAGATGAGAAGGGACAGGATGGAAAAAGATAACTTATGCCTATGGAAACTAGGAGGAAGAAGAATTATCTGTACTTAGATAAGATAGATTTCAAGTAAAAGCTACAACTAAATAAAGAAGGTCCTTACATAATGATAAAGGCGTCTACTATGGGTTTAGTGTGTTCTCCAAAAGTTCTTTGCTGGAATCTTAATTCCTTGATGTGCAGTGTCAGGAGGTGGGGCCTAGTGGGAGGTATTTGGTTCATGGGGGCAGGGCTCCCATGAATGGATTTCCCATGGGAATGGGTAGCTTTCATGGGAGTTCATGAACATATCCCTTTTCCCTGCTGACCTTGTGCCGTGAGCTGAAGCAGCAAAAGTTTCTTGCCAGAGCCATGCTCTTATACTTCTCAGATTCCAGGACTATGAATCCAAACAAATCCCTCTTTCTTTGCAAATTACTCAGTTTCAGGTATTCCATCATAGCAACAGGAAATAGGTTAAGACAGAATGAAATCAGCAAGAGGATATAACAATTATAAATACACATACATTCAACTTTGCAACACCTAAATATATAAAGCAAACAGTAATAGATCTGAAGGGAGACAGAGACTGCAAGACAGTAACACTCGGAGACTTCAACATCCTACTTTTGGCAGAATATCGAACAAGAAAGATCAGATTTAAGTAGCACTCTGAACCACATGAATCTAACAGACATTTACATTACATTCCACGCAACAGCTGTAGAACCCACTCTCTCCTTGACTACACATGGAACGGTCTCCAGTCTTAACAAATTTAAGATTAAAATTATATACTATACAAAAGACTTCCAAAAGTTCCTAACATGGAAATAGAAGATAAGCTTATTTCAATATTTTGAAATCCATGGAGAGTTTTTTCATAATGCATATGTTCCTTAAATTTATGAAGACCATTCATATCTTTTCTGACCAGAATGGTATAAACCTGTAAATCAATAGCAGGAGAAACTATAAAATTTATAAATACATGAAAAGTAAGCAGTTGAGTCTTGAACAATCAACAAGTTAATGAATGAATTGCAATTAAAAAAACCTCTTGAAACAAATGAAAATGAAAACGCAACATACTAACCCTATGAGAATCAGCAAAATTTTTCTAAAAGGGTAGTTTACAGTAATAAGGCCTATACCCCAAAAAACAAGATCTTACATAAACAGCCTAGCATTGCACCTCAAAGAGTTGGAAGAGGAAGAACAAACTAAGCCCAAATGTAGCAGAAGGAGGGGAATAACACAGATCCAGAGCAATAGTAAATGAGACACTAGTAAAACAATAGAAAGGTTAACAAAAAGATAAAAATGAGAAACCATTAGCTAGACTAATAAAAGATGGGAACTGAAATAAACAAAATCAGAAATGAAAAAGGAGACATTTCAGCTGATAAAACAGATCACAAAGGATCGTAAGATACCATCTCAGAAGCTGAAAACCCTGGAAGAAACGGATGCAGTCCTAGATGTGTATAACCTCCTAAAACTGAATTCTGGAGAAACAGAAAGTTTTAACACAAAACAATGATGAGTAAAGAGATTAAATCAATAAAAAAGGCTTCCATCAAAGAAAAGCCCACTGAATTTTATCAAACATTTAAAGAAGAAGAATCAAATCAATTCTTCTCACACTCATCCCAAAAATCGAAGAGAAAGGAGTACTTTCAAACTGATTTTACAGTGCCAGCATCACCCTGATACCAAAGCCACAAAAAGACACTGCCAAAAAGTCCATATCCATGCTGAACATCAATGAGAAGCCCTTAACAAAATGTTAGCAAACTAAGTTCAACAGCACATTAAAGTCAGTCATTATGATTGAGAGGAATTCAACTCGGGAGAGCACGGATAGTTCAATGTATATAAATCAACAAATGAAATACATCATGTCCACAGAATGAAGAACAGAAGCTAAATATTAATTTTGATAGATGCAGGAAAAGCATTTGACAAAAATCAACCTCCTTTCATGATGAAAACTCTCAACAAATTAGACATAGAAGTAATGTACTTCAACTCCATGAAGACCGCATATGACAAAGCCACAGCATGTGAAAGCTTTTCCTCTAAGATTAGAACAAGACAAAGATGTCCATTCCCACTGCAACTATTCAACACGGTACTTAGAGTGCTAGTCAAAGCGAGGCTGGCTGGCTGATGGAGTGGACGGATGGACAGATGGTCAGATGGATGGATAGATGCATGGATGGATGGATGCTTAGATGGTTGGGTGGTTGGTTGGATGGATGGATAGTGGGCAGAGAGAAAGAATAAAAGGAAAAGGGAAGAAAGGAAGAAGGGAAGGAAAGAAGGAAGGAAGGGAGGAAGGGAGGAAGAGAGCTAGAAAATAGATGGTTCTGCCTTCAGTAAGATGCCAATTGAAAAATGTGAAAGGACTGGTTGGGTTAGAAAATCACGAATTTGGGGATCATTTTACTGTTCAGACAGTAACTGTCAATGGATTCTGTCCTAGGAGATGAAGACCTGCTGCACAATAGGATGTTCTGGATGATCTGAATGTAACTCCCCTCAGGTAATTTATAGGTCACAAGTGGATAATAGTAATGACACAAATAAATTGGACTATACCTTTATCAGATGAACAGAATCAAAATCACCATTGTGGGGGTGGATGGGTACAATGTGCCTCCAGCTGTAGTTTTCTGAGAAAACACATCTTTTTTTTTTTTTTTTACAATGTTCCAGCCAGAAATGTACAACATGAATTGAATTATGAAGAAACACTGGGTGACCCAAGTTGAGGGATGATCTGCAGCTGCCAACAGTTACAAAAATGCATCAGGAAAAAAGGAAGGCTAGCACTGCTTCTAGACTAAAGGAGGCTGAAGGGCTGTAGCCATTAAATGCAATACCTGATTCTGAATTGAAGCCTGTAGTCATAGGGGAAATGTGGTAAAAGATATTATTGGGACAGCTGGCCAGGTTGAAATTTAAACTGTGAGGTAAATGAAAGTACCCTACCAATGTTAACATTCCTAAATGTGGCAACAATACTGAGGTTATTTACCAACTTTTAAAAAAAAAGATGCACAAATATTAGAGGAGAAAGTGGACTAACATATGCAAAGTACTCTGAAATTGGAAAGAATGAGGGAAAAGAATGGAGGAGAGAGAATGATAAAATGATTGTGGCGGCCGGCGCCGCGGCTCACTAGGCTAATCCTCCGCCTTGTGGTGCCGGCACACCGGGTTCTAGTCCCGGTCGGGGCACCGGATTCTGTCCTGGTTGCCCCTCTTCCAGGCCAGCTCTCTGCTATGGCCCGGGAAGGCAGTGGAGGATGGCCCAAGTCCTTGGGCCCTGCACCCCATGGGAGACCAGGATAAGCACCTGGCTCCTGGCTTCAGATTAGCGCGGTGTGCCGGCCTCGGCGGCCATTGGAGGGTGAACCAACAGTAAAGGAAGACCTTTCTCTCTGTCTCTCTCTCTCACTGTCCACTGTGCCTGTAAAAAAAAAAAAATGATTGTGGCGTGGTGAGATGTTAAAAACTGGGGAATCTTGTTAAAAGGCATTTGAGAGGCTTCTTTATTTTTCATTTTTTATCCTTTAAATTATTTATTTCATTTGTTTATTTATTTGAAAGACAGAGTGACAGAGAGAGAGGGAGAGACACAAGGAATCAGATATAGTCCATGCTCTGGTGCTGCCCAGCAAATGGCTCCAAGAGCCAGGTGTGGGTGGGCTGAAGCCAGGAGTGAGGGAACTGCATCATGGTTTCCCAGAGTGGAAGGGCCCAAGTACCCGTGCCATCTTCTGCTGCCTTCCCATGAGCCTTAGCAAGAAGAAGGACTGGAAATGAAGTAGCCAGGAGTTGAGCCAGAGCTCCAATAAGGGATAAGGGATGCCAGGGTCGCAAGTGGTGGCGTTATCTGCTGTGCCATGACACTGGGCTCTATTTGTCAGTTTTATGGATTAATCTTGTAAGTGTCCTGTGAACTTACTGTTTTCTCAAAATGAAGAAATTGCAGTTTACTGTGGGTGAGGCAGGCATGTGGCATAGCAGTTAAGATGCCTCTCCTGTCTGCATCTCTTATCAGAATGCCTGGCTCAAGTTCTGGCTACTCTACTTCCAATCCAGCTTCCCAGTAATGCATGCCGTAGAGGGCAGCAGGTTCAAGTCCTTGGACCTCTGCACCCATATGGGAGACCTGGATTGGTTTCCAGGCACCTGGCTTTGACCTGACCTAGCTCTTGTTATTGTGGGCCATTTTGGGAGTAAACCAGTGGATGGAAGACTCTTGTCTGTCTGTTTGTCTCTCTGCCTTTTAATTAAAGTGAAAATAAATCAATAAAGAACAAAAGATAGCTGCGTGTGGAAGTATAAATCAGCACTTGTGGAGTTTTTCCAAATTACAGCTGACACAGCATTTCTACTGCATTCGCTCTCTGCCCCCTCCCACTGCATTGGAACTCACCTGTATGCACATTAGTGGAGGAATTATTTAATACTTTATTGTAGATGCTCTCTATGTAATACTATGTGGTCATCAAGAGGAAGCAAGTAGATCTATGTGTCACCGGAACTCAGAGAATGCTACTCCCAAGTCTGGCACCTGGCGTGCTGAGCACTTTGAACTGAAGTCTCAGAACCAATGCCTCTCAGATCTTCCTGTGCATTCAACTCGTTGTCTTGTCCCTGTTTATGCCCCGGCAAAGAAGGGCTGGCTCTGAAATTTCCTTGTCATGTGTCCTCTTGCTATAATCTCCTCAAATGGGGAAGACGAATGCACGGGAGAGGAGAAGGAAGGTGGGCACCACCTCTGCTCTTCTCAGGACGTCTGCCTGAGAGACCTCAGCTGCACAGGAAATACATTTGTGAGTTTTGTATTTTCATTCTCTCCCCTCTCCCTTTGATAACCTGCCATCACGTCCTGCAGCAACCTCAAGCCCCCATTGCTTTCTCTAGCTTAGGATGTTCACACCTCAACCATCTGGCCCTTCTCTGAGTCTCAAATTTTGTGTGGCTCCTGTGTGTGTAATAAACACCTATATCTTTTATTCTGTTAATCTGTCCACTGTCCGTTTATTTCACATACTCGAATTTGCAAACTTTCAGAGGGCAGACACAGAAAAAGCCCTTTTCTTCCCTACCATATACTGATAGGAAAAGTCTCCTAAATCTTTGTGTCCAGATGAATTTAGTAAATCATAGTATTTATTATATAAATTAATTTTTAATTTATAACAGAAAATAAAAGATTCTCCCCTATCAAACTGCCAACAATGGTTATTTAGGGAGAGACACTACTTGGGGGCAGATTAGGTTCTGAAAGGACATTTGTAAGCCCATATGTTTTTAGGTCCAAAGTAACTAAGACAGATTTAAACTTGTGATCCCAATTGCATTTTTGCCTAACAGAATTGTGAATCAATTTCTTTGAAGCTTGAAGAGCGGGCATATTCTTCTCCCTCTTACACATATATTTTCTAGCAGATTTATTTTCCGCAAATAGATAAATTCTGTCTTCCTTGGAAATCTGTTAAGCGAGGTGTTTGTCTCTTCCGGCGTAATCTTGGCTAGTGTCATACCTTATTCTTTGGCAGTTCAAGTCTCCACGTGCTGCTTTGCCACTCACACTGAGGGTGCATGGATGCAGATAGGCCTTCTGCCCTGGTGGAATCACCCTGCAAGACTAGAATCATCAGAGTCCTTTTACAGACGAATGATTTCTTAAATTCTCCGTATCAGTTGGCACCAGGTGGAGGGGCAGCCTACTGCCTCACACTCCAGGTATTTTTCCTCCACCACTTAAATAAAATAGTTTTTCTCACTTCTTGATGAATTTGGTTGATTTCATAGGCATGATTCTCTTCTTGTTCTGCTCCATTCATTCTTCTTTCAATCACTCTCTCTCCGGTAATTCATGCAGTAGCATGAGTCGTGTTCATTCCCTCACCTTTCATTTTTACAAATCTCTCAGCTGTTCCCTTTTTTATCCACGTGGCCTTTCTTGGTAACTTTTTCAATATCCTTGTTGCTCTTTCACTGACATCAGATATGACGGTGTCAGTAATATTTGCAAAATATCTCAGCGCTACGCGTCAGCATAGTAAACGCACTGTAGACTGAGCAGCAGCCTAAAGACCAGGGAGGATGCTACCACATTATCTTTCGGCAGCAGACTGGATGAGCTTTTACTTTGAAAAGTAGTTTTCATTATATCTTATATGAGAATTTGTAAATTCAATATTTGTTAATAGAGGAACTTCCAATTATGTCTGTATTCTTAGATTTATTTTTTGTTTAACTTTCTAATATGTATTCATATTTTATTTTGTAATTACAAAAACAGAAAATAATTAAAAAGGAAGATATCTTATAATTGCGTTATTTACTGGCAGGCCAAATTGCATTTCTGTACATTTTTATTTCCTTGTGAAAAATGCTTTCTGGTTTATTTGTTTGCTTCTTTTGATCTAATCATGGTTTGAGAGTCCTTTGTGCCCAGAAAAACAATCAACTCAGCTTTTATGTAAAAGCACACTGTCTAATTGGGGGCCCTGCCATTTCTGGCCCCAGTCAGAAGCCCTAATCCTGTGAAAGATATATTGGAGAGTACAGAATCTAATCAAAATACCTCAAGTATAGGGTGTGTAAAAGGATTGGTGTGAACAATCAAAGGAGTTTAATGTAACATGCTTTCAGAATAAGTGATTATATGAAGATTGGAGAAAAGCAGATGCAAATATAAAAGATGCCTAATTTTAAACTAGTAGCAATTCACCAACAATAAGTCTAGAATTCAAAAGCATATACCAAAAATTATGCAAGGAAGAGATTGAGGGGGTGGCGAGAAAAAGCTGGATCATTCATTTTACATGGGATGCATGGTAGGTAATTTTATATCCCAACTAGACTGGGCCACAAGGCACCCAGATATTTGGTCCAGTACTAGTCTGGGTTTGTCTGTGAGGGTGTTTCTGGAGGAAGTTAACATTTAATGATAGACTAATTAAAGCAGATTATGGGGCTGGTATTGTGGTGCAGCACCAGCCTCCCATATGAGCACTAGTTCGAGTCCCCGCTGCTCCACTTCCTATCAAGCTCCTTGCTAATGTGCCTGGGAAGGCAATGGAAGATGGCCCAACTGGCTGAGGCCCTGTCACTCATGGGGGAGAGCTGGATGGAGTTCGAGGCTCCTGGCTTCAGTCTGGTCCAGCCCTGACTGTTGTGGCCATTTGGGGAGTGAACCAGCAGATGGAGGATCTCTCTCTTTGTCTCTTCCTCTCCCTCTTACTGTGTAACTCTACCTTTCAAATAAATAAATCTTTTTAAAAACTGACCTGCCAATCAATAAATAAAACAGGCTATCCTCTCTAATTGTGAGCTGCCTTCATCCAATCTGTTGGCTGGAATAGAGAAGAAAAAAAAAAAAGCTGACTTTCCATTGAGTAAGGAAGGGTTTTCCTTGTCTTCAGAATGGAGCTGCAACACCACTCTCTTGGTTCCTGAGGCCTTTGGACTCAGGCTGAAATGACACCATCGGCTCCCTGGATCTCCCTCTCTCGCCCATTGTAATCCTGGGACTTGTCAGCTCCCATAATCAGGTGAACCACTTCCTCACAATAACTCTTTTTTTTTTAAAGAATTATTTTATTTATTTGAAAGACAGAGTTACAGAGAGAGGTAGAGCCAGAGAGAAAGGACTTCCATTCCACTGGTTCCTTCCCCAAATGACTGCAATGGCCAGAGCTGAGCTGATCCGAAGCCAGGAGCCAGAAGCTTCTTCCAGGTCTCCCATATGGATGCAAGGGCTCAAGGACTTGGGCCATCTTCTGCTGCTTTCCCAGGCCATAGCAAACAGCTGGATCAGAAGAGGAGAGCCGGGACTGGAACCGGTGCCTATATGGGATGCCGGCACTGCAGGCTAGGGCTTTAACCCACCTTGCCACAGTGCTAGCCCCAATAACTCTGCATTTATCCCATTGGTTCTGCTTCCCTGAAGAACCCTGGCTAACACAGGAGGAGTCCACACTCCTTTATTTATGGCATGTAAATGTAACTGCTGAGAATTCATAGTTTTGACATGGGGAGGACTACAAGCTGTCTGTCCAAAGCCATGGTTTTCTCCTGGTCCTCGGGGCACGGCTGGGTATGGGGCTAGGACTCAGCCAGACGAGTGGGAGCGGAATCGATGTGCAAGTGCCCCCAGGCCAGGGCTCTCATCTTCACTGTGCTCCCTCCCTCCCCTTGTGCGGGTTGGCCGCCAGCAATGATGAAGCCCTCTGGGGTGGCAGAGTCAAGAGACGGGAGGTTCTGAGTCATTGCCGACACAGCATCAGCACGATGCTGTCACCTGCCCAGCGGTAAGACCCACCTGAACCTGTAAGGCGTAAAAAAACAAAACCCAAACACGAGACTGCTGTATTTGGGTCATTGGGCAGGGGGAGAGAGGGATCTACGTGTAACTTCCTTAAATGACATGGAAACATACAAAATATAACCTGTATTTTTAGGTCTGTTACCCAGAAAAACAAAACAGCTATGAATTTTGCCACACTGCGTCGGCTGTTGTATTTGTTTGCTAGGGCTGTCACAGACTGGGGCCTGGGGGCTTCGGTAGCAGACAGCTGTCCTCTCGCGGTTCTGGCGGCTGGGAGGTTGAGGGCAGACGTCACAGCTGTCAGCGGCCCTGGCTTCTTCCTTGGCTTCCTTCCTCTCCTTGGCTAGCACGTGACCCCCTTCTCTCCAAGTCTTCACAGCTTCTCCCTCTCCACGTGCCTCTTGGTCCTAAGCTCCTCTTCCTGTCGACGCCACCCAGACTGGATCTCATTTTAACTTACTAACCTCTGCGGAGGTCCCCATCTCTCAGGACAGCTGCATCCTGAGAGCCTGGGGCTTGGTGCTTCAGCGTGGGAATTTGGAGAGCACACAGTTCAGCACCCAGAGCAGTGGCACTCCCTTTGAAGGGGCAAGGTGTTACATTGCATCACTGTTCATCTCATTCTTCCCCATCCTAGGTGTTGACGTCCTGAAATTAATATGAAACATTCCAAGAATGCTAAGTGTGTGTCACCCTTGACTAAATGGCATGCTTTTAAGCACTTAAAAATGTATATAAGTGGCATCCATTGCACACATCCTTCTTTGATCAAGTCTTACTCATCAGCAATGTCACGTGCAGAACTACATGTGTCTCTGGTATTGCGGTATGATATTCCACTTGTGTCTTCGGTATTGCAGTATGATATTCCAGTGTCTGAATAAGTCATAGTAATCCATTCCCTTACTAGTAAGAGGGTCGTTTCTCCCTTTATATTATGCAGAACAGCGCTCTATCCATCTCTTGTGTTTATAAGTGAGTATTTTTTAGTGTTGACACCAACACGCAGTATTTGCTCATACGTGATAAATCTTTCTGATTACCTGATACTATTATTATTCTCTAACACAGTTGTACCAATTCATACTCCTCTCAGGGATACATGAGTTCACTTTCCTCTGTATCCTTGCTAAAATGTGGAGCTACCCATTGAGTGTTCAAAACAAACATCTGAACTCCAAAATGCATGCATTTCCAAATAGGAATGCTTAATCAGTAAAGTCTATGCAAATATTCAAGAATTTGGAAAACTTCTGAAACATTTCTGGTCTCAAGCATTTGAGAACGGGGATACTCAATCTGTACAGGATGTTCATTTTTTCCAATCTATTTTTTAAAAGACTTATTTATTTATTTATTTATTTAAAAGGCAGAGTTACAGAGAGAGAGGGGAAAAGACAAAAAGAGAGATCTTCCATCTGCTGGCTCACTCCCTGAATGGCTGCAAGAGCCCGGGCTGGGCCAGACTGAATCCAGGAACCTGGAACTCCATCTGGGTCTCCCACACAAGTGACAAGGAGGGGCCCAAGCACTTAGGCCATCTTCTACCGCTTTCCCAGGCATGGTAGCAGGGAGCTGGATTGGGAGTGAAGCAGCTGGAACTCAACCATTTGCTCATCTGGGATGTCAGCATTGCGGGCAACAGCTTAATCCACTGTGCCACAATGCCAGCCCCCGTTCATGCCAATCTAAAAGGCATGGCATGGACCATCACCTGTGTTTTAATTTTCATTGTTCTGATTGGCAGTGACTTTGAATGTAATCTCTTATGATTATTTTACATCTAAATTTTCTTTTATGAATTGAGTGGATGTTTTTCTAGTGATTTTCAAGTTATTTCCTGAAATTTCTTATATATACTCTGAATACCAATGCATTCTATCAGATTATTTTGTGGTATTCTCTTTGTACCATTGTATGATTAAAAGAAAGTTAAAATACAGGCAGATTAGTCAATCTTTTCCTCTATAATATGTGCTTTTTGTATGTAAGAATTCTTTCCTATGTATATATTATAGTCACAACAACCTACACTTTTTTTTTTTTAAAGAATTTGTTTATTTATTTGAAAGGCAGAGTTGGGGCCTGTGCTGTGGCTCAGCGGGTTAACGCCCTGACCTGAGCACCGGCATCCCATATGGGTGACAGTTTGAGACCCGGCTGCTCCACTTCCCATCCAGCTCTCTGCTATGGCCTGGGAAAGCAGTAGAAGATGGCCCAAGTCCTTGGGCCCCTGCACCTACATGGGAGACCCGAAAGAAGCTCCTGGCTCCTGGCTTCAGATTGCGTAGCTCCAGCCGTTTCGGCCAATTGGGGAGTGAACCATCAGATGGAAGACCTCTCTCTCTCTGCCACTCCTCTCTCTGTGTTACACTGACTTTCAAATAAATAAATAAATCTTTTTTTTTTTTTTAAAAAAAAGAAAGACAGAGTTACAGAGAGGCAGAGAGAGAGAGAGGTCTTCCATCTGCTGGCTCACTCCCCAGTTGACCGCAACAGCTGTAGCTGTGCCAATCTGAAGCCAGGAGCCAGGAGCTTCCTCTGGGTCTCCCATGTGGGTACAGGGGTCCAAGGACTTGGGGCATCTTCCACTGCTTTCCCAGGCCATAGCAGAGAGCTGGATCAGAAGTGGAGCAGACCGGCGCCGCGGCTCACTAGGCTAATCCTCCGCCTTGCGGCGCTGGCACACCGGGTTCTAGTCCCAGTTGGGGCGCCGGATTCTGTCCCGGTTGCCCCTCTTCCTGGCCAGCTCTCTGCTCTGGCCCTGGGAGTACAGTGGAGGATGGCCCAAGTCCTTGGGCCCTGCACCCTATGGGAGACCAGGAGAAGCACCTGGCTCCTGGCTTCGGATCAGCACGGTGCGCCGGCCGCGGCGGCCATTGGAGGGTGAACCAATGGCAAAGGAAGACCTGTCTCTCTCTCTCTCACTGTCTACTCTGCCTGTCAAAAAAAAAAAAAAAGTGGAGCAGTGGAGACTCGAACCGGAGCCCATATGGGATGCCAGCACTTCAGGTGGCATCTTTACCGGCTATGTCACAGCACCGGCCGCCAACCTATGCTTTCTTTCTTAAAACTTTTTTTTGTTTTTCTCCCTCTGTTATTTCTGTGATGTTCATTTATTTGTTTATCTGAAAGGCAGAGAGAAAGAGAGGTCCAGATCTTCCATGTACTGGTTCACTCTTCTAACGCCCTCGGCAGCCGGGGGTGACCAGGGAGAAGCCAGGAACCTCATCTCAGTCTCCAGTGTGGTGGCAGAACTGGAGTCCTTGAGCCACCACCTGCTACCTCACAGGATGTCCATTAGCAGGAAGCTGGCTCAGAAGTGGAGGGAGGACTCAATCCCAGTCACTCCACTGTAGGAGGTGAGCATCCCAGCAGTGTCCCAACCTGCTGTGTTGCAAGGCCTGCCCCTCTTCTAAAATTTAATCTTTTTCTTTTTATACTCAGGTCTTTAATCTGTCTGGACTTCGTTTTGTGGCTGGTGGCAGGAGGGACCTGGTTTTTCTCTTTTTGCCCATAGATGGCCATAGATGCATTAAATAGCCCATTCTTCCTCTCTCTTATCACAGAGTCGTCTACATTTATTCCTCTTGGGAGTTTAATCTTAGGTTAACATCAACAAATCTGAGCTCTTCCTTGATGATTTCACAAGGGTATAAATTCAGCTTTTCTTATCAGATCATGATTTTACATTATAACTCTAGAATAAACAAAATATTTTTGGGCTAAGAAAGTTACTTTAATGTTTCCCTTTAATTAAAATCCTTTTCAGTTCTTAAAGGGAGAATCATTTTTCTGATTGCACATTTTCTTTTCTCAAAGAGGGATTAGTACCACTTCGCTTCCACACTTCCATGTGAAACTCAGAACTGACTTACCAAATTATACACAGTCCTTACCTACACATAACCCTGCTGGGATTCTGTTTGCAATTACTTTAAATTGACTGATTAATGGAAAGAACTTTATTTTTATGATACTGAATCTTTAATTCATAAATATGGTAAATGCATACAAAGTTTTAATTCCCACAGTTTTATACTTGTTATGGGTTGAACTGAGTCGCCCCACAAAGACATGCTAAAGTCTTAAAAGCTGGTGACTATGAAGGAAACCTTTTTTTGGAAATAGAGTCTTTTTTTTTTTTTTTTTTTTTTTTTTTTGACAGGCAGAGTAGACAGTGAGAGAGAGAGAGACAGAGAGAAAGGTCTTGCTTTTACGTTGGTTCACCCTCCAATGGCCGCCGCTGCCGGCACATCATGCTGATCCGAAGCCAGGAGCCAGGTGCTTCTCCTGGTCTCCCATGCAGGTGCAGGGCCCAAGCACTTGGGCCATCCTCCACTGCCTTCCTGGGCCACAGCAGAGAGCTGGCCTGGAAGGGGGGCAACCGGGACAGAATCCGGCGCCCTGACCGGGACTAGAACCCGGTGTGCCGGCGCCACAAGGCGGAGGATTAGCCTATTGAGACATGGTGCTGGCCGGAAATAGAGTCTTTACAGATGCAATGAAGCAGGCAAGGTCATTAGGGTGGGACAAACCTATAAGGACCTGGTATCCTTCCAAGGGGAGGAAAATGCCTTGTGGAGACAGAACCACACAGGGAGACACCTGTGCAACACACATTGTAGTGCTGCAGCTGCAGGCTAAGGAACCTCAAGGTTGATGGCCACCATCGGAAGAGAGGCAAGGAAGGATTTTCTCCAGGGTCTCAGGGAAGACACTCTGGTGTAATGACTTCTAGCCTCCAAAATGGAAAGAGAATTCATTTCTACGATTTTAAGTAGCTTGGTACTTGGTTAGGGCAGCTCTAGAAAGCCAACTCAACACACTCCCAAAAAGTCATATAATTCTACCTGCAAAGAACTTGCTGTCCTTTTGTGAAATTTCCTTCTGTGTATTTATTGGAATTTCTTACAGTCCTGAATGGAACCTTCTTTAAAAATTAATGTTTTCTAATTGTATGCTGATTGCATATAGAAATAACACTACTACTCTTTATATCTTGAATTTTATTGATCAACCTTGCCAGTCTCTTCTTGTTGGTAGACTATCTGAGATTTTCTTCTGCCAATGAACATAGTTTGCAAAGAAGAATTTTTTTCTTTTTTCCCTGTTATCCTTCCTCATATTATTTTTTTTTTCTTATCTTACTGTATCAACTGGGAATGCTAGTACCATCGTAAATGAATCTTCATCGGAAGGCATACCTGTGTATGGTTCCTGTTTTTAAAGGGTTCAGCTTTAATACATCATCATGTTTTATTGTAGTGTTTTCAGAAAATATCCCTTTTCTCTTTGGGAAGTTACTTTCGGCTTAGGCTTCTTAGTGACTTTATGATAAATGAAGTAGTTGAGATGTTGCTCACACTAAAAATCATCTTTTTTTTTTTTTTTTTGGACAGGCAGAGTTAAACAGTGAGAGAGAGAGAGACAGAGAGAAAGGTCTTCCTTTTCCATTGGTTCACCCCCCAAATGGCCACTATGGCCGGCGCACCGCGCTGATCCGAAGCCAGGAGCCAGGTGCTTCTCCTGGTCTCGCATGCGGGTGCAGGGCCCAAGCACTTGGGCCATCCTCCACTGCACTCCCAGGCCACAGCAGAGAGCTGGCCTGGAAGAGGGGCAACCGGGACAGAATCCGGCACCCCAACCGGGACTAAAACCGGGGTGCCAGCACCGCAGGTGGAGAATAGGCCAAGTGAGCAGCGGCGCTGGTCAAAATAGTCTTACTTTACCGGTTTCATCCACTTTTCTCTTTCTCTGGGATGGGTTCTCTTCCGCCTGGACGCTAGGTTCAAGTTCCTACAGCGTGCTTCCCCAACACCCCGTGTTCCTTCTCTTTCAGTTTTTTCCCTCAGCTTATTAAATTCGCTTATTTGTCTCAGCCTTCCTGATGACAGGGACCTTGCTATGTGTCTACCTAATTTATCCTCCATGTCTAACCAAGGACGTTGAATAGTCTACCTTAAAAATGACAGTTGAGGCCGGCTCAACACAGCTCTCTGCTGTGGCCCGGGAGTGCAGTGGAGGATGGCCCAAGTCCTTGGGCCCTGCACCCCATGAGAGACCAGGAGAAGCACCTGGCTCCTGGCTTCGGATCAGCGCGGTGCGCCGGCCATAGTGGCCATTTGGGGGGTGAACCAATGGAAAAGGAAGACCTTTCTCTCTCTCTCTCTCTCTCTCTCTCTCTCTCTAACTCTGTCTGTCAAAAAAAAAATGACAGTTGAACGAATGAATAAATGAAACAAAAATGGAGCAAGAAATTTTGTAAATTTGAACATAATTAGATGTCAAAACACTAATCCAGACACAGGTTTGTGCAGGGCTTATATCAATGAAATTAGAGAAGCCCAGGCACTGGGCTTTTAACCTAGCAGTTAAGAGTCCCACTTCCCTGGGGCCAGCACTGTGGCAAAGCAGGTAAAGCCACTGCCTACAGTGCTGGCATCCATATGGGTGCCAGTTCGGGTCCTGGCTGCTCCATTTCTGATCTGGCTCTCTTCTCTAGTCTGGGAAAGCAGTAGAAGATGGCCCAAGTCCTTGGGCCCCTGCACCCGCATGGGAGACCTTGAAGAAGCTCCTGGCTCCTGGCTCCTGGCTTTAGATAAGCATAGCTCCACCGTTGCGGCCAATTGAGGAGTGAATCAGTGGACTGAAGACCTCTCTCTCTCTCTTTCGGCCTCTCCTTCTCTCTCTATGTAACTCTGACTTTCAAATAAATAAAGAAATCTCACATCCCACATCAGAGTACCTGGGTTCGATTCTCAACTCCTGGCTCCTGTTTCCTGCTAATGCAGACGCTGGGAGGCAGTGGTGATGGCTCAGGTAATTATGTTTCTTCCTCCCAGAGCTGCTCATCACCGCCACCCACCACCTCCACCACATGGGAGACCTGGACTGTGTTCTCAGTTCCTAGCTCCAGCTATGGCTGTTATGAGTATTTGGGTAAGTAACCCAGACATATATGAACTCTCTCCCCCCTCTCCCCATCTCTAAAATACATTTTTAAAGAAAAATAAGAAAGTGAGTTCTTAGCCTAGCAGTTACGATGCTCACATCCCACACTAGAGTGTCTGGGTTCGATTCCTGGCTCTGGGTCTTGACTTCAGCTTCTTGCTGATGGTAATCCTGGGAGGCACTGCTGATGGCTCAAATAATTGCATCTCTGCTACGCATGTCGGGATTGAGTTCCTGGATCCTGGGTTTGGCTTGGCCCAACCTTGTCTGTGGTGGGCGTTTGGGGAGTGAACCAGTGGACAGCAGCTCTCTGTATCTGTAAGTCTGACTGCCTCTCAAATAAACCAATTTAAAAAAAATTGCAGAGACTCAGTAAGAGATACAGAAGATGTAAAGGAGTAGAGTATTGCTTTCTGTATTTCTGGATGAGAAAATTCCAACATTGTGGGTTTATTATATAACATTGGAGTTTCAAGCTGTTGGGAGATAACTGGTGCTAGGAAAACAAAGGGAAAACGTTAGAGCCTTGTGTAAAACTATAAAGGCAAAGGAATTTCAGATGGCTTAAACATGTAGGTGCAGAAAATGAGCCAAAAATGTACTTGAGGAACCTATGTATGAGGATTAATATAGTTTAGGGGATGCCTCCCCCCTCAACCCACCGCTTCAAGGTAAAATCCACAGAGGACATAACTGAGGGACTACTGCATAGTAATGAAAGACATATGTAGTCAACAACACTAAAAACAAGTTACTGGTCTTGTTGCTAAAGGCAACTTTTTATCACAGTAATTACTCAAATGATTGAAGAAAAGAAATGACATTCGTAATAAATAAGAGGTTGCTTTTTTAAAAAAGAAAACTTTATTTTCATCTACTTGAAAGGCAGAGTGATGACAGAGGAGGGAGGAAGGGAGAGATACAGAAAGGGAGAGAGAGGGAGAGAAAGACAGAGAGAGAGGGAGAGGAGCAAGCTTTTGCTTCCATCTGTTGGCACACTCCACAAATACCTGCAACAGCCAGAGCTGGGCCATGCAGACACCAGGAACCTGGATCTCTATTTGGTTCTCTCACATGGGTGACAGGGGCCCAAGCACTTAAGCCATCATCTGCTGCATTCCCAGTATACCTCTGCAGGAAGCTGGACTGGAAGTGGAGGAGCCAGGACTAGAACTGGCATTCCGATGTGCCATGTGGGTGTGTCCCAACGCTGGCTCTGGAAAGAGATTTTTATGAATCAGTAAGAAATAGAAACTAAGCAATAAAAAAGTTGTAAAAATACATACGTGCATACAAACTGTAAATGTCTTAGCTTGTGCTGCCATAATAAAATACAATAGTTGGGTGGCTAAAACAGCAGACATTTCTTTTCTCATGTTCTGGAGGTTAGAAGTCAGAGATGAGGGGGCTAGTGTGGTTGGTTTCTGGTGGGCTCTCTTCTCAGCCTGCAGACAGCTTCCTTCTCACTGTGCTTCACGCTGAAGAAGAGAGAGGGGTAAAAAGGGAGAGAGAGAAGCAAGAGAGATCAATCGTACTCTTCTTACAAGGCCACAGCCCTATTGGTTTAGGAGTTCACGAAACCTCATTTAACCTTATGACCTCACTTAACCTCAACTGTGCCCCAAAGACTTTGGGGGTTAGATTAGGACTTCAACATAGGAATTGTGGAGGGAGCATAATTCAGTACATAGCAACATACAGACAGAAAAAGAAAGATTAATAAATGCTGACTCTCTTGCTGTTTTCCTAGTTTCTTGAGTTGAACATGTAACTCATTTGCTTTAAATGTTTCTTCTTGTTCAGATAAGTATTTTTGAATATGTAATCTTCCCTTCAAGCACTGTCTAATGATTTTGTCACCATGTGGGTTTCATCTGGAGGTTTACTTTCATATTCCTGTAGATACACTTTCCCACTGACAGGTAAAAGGCAAACCGGAGGAATGCACTTGCTATTTATGAAATAAGGATTCTGTCTATTCTGCTGGGAAACTTGTTTTGCAATGATGGGGTTTCTAGTCTTTGATTTGCCCACCTTTGTGAAAGGGAATTCTAATATTGGAACCATGAAGTCACTTTGGTCAACAGAGAAGGAAGGAAATTATAGCATGTGTTTGATTCAGAAAGCTAGTCTAGGTTACAGTGAGATGAGGTCAACCCAAAATAACAGCAGAGAGACTAGCACTCCACGGACACAAATGTATATGGGAATAACCACGGATTGCAATCTGGAATACACACGCTCTGAAGAACCACAGGCACATCCTGAGAGATTAGGGACAGGGGAAACTGTGACAGGCAAACCTGAAAAAAAAAATCTGTGCAGGTTGTTATGAAACAAAACTGCATTGGTTACAGGCTTATCAGAGCTGAGGACATTGGCAAGGGTCATTGCTAGGAACTGGTCTTCCAAGAAGGGTCCCCAGCCACGAGGTTGAGAAAGGCTACTTGCAAGGCGCGGTTAGAACTGGCTGTTCCTAGGACGGTAGAGAAGTATAGACGTGGCCTTGACTGCAAGGCGGTGGTTTTGGGCAGAGTCAGATGTGAGAGTGCCTGATATCTGCTCATGGCCTCCCAGCTCCCTTTTATTAGAGTTTGACGTGAGAGACTCCAATTTAATGCTGACAGCTTTCGTCGTAATGACCCAATCCCAAAGTCTCAGGAGATGAAAACAACCTAGGTTCTCTCCCTTGCTGGTGCTCCTGCTGCTGAGGGCTGACTGTGTACCCACGTTGTCCCTACTCACTGTGGAGGACTGAGAAATGGAGGCTAAGAGAGAGTCTCAACCCCTTTCCTCCTCAGCCGCCACGCGGGGGAAACAGATGGTGGCAAATCTGCCACTTAGCTCCCAAGCTTCTGCCTGGAGGGGAGAAACATTACTTCTGCTTGTGTTTCATTAGTCAAAACATCCCCTAATCACACGTAATCATCAGAGGTGGAGAAAGGATAGCCTTACCATGTGTCCGCAAGGAGACTGCGCAATATTTGGTGACTGTTTCTCATGACTCCTATACACCCTATACTGTCCTTTCATAGTCTGTCTGTTTTTCCCTTGCTTGACAATTTTTAAAAAATTCCCTTGGGGCTGGTGTTGCTATCAGCAGGTTAAGCTTTCGCCTGGGTCATCAGCACCCCTAGTGAACTCCAGTTCACGTCCCAGCCACTCCACTTCTGAACCAGCTCCCTGCTAATGTGCCTGGGAAAGCAGCAGAAGATGGTCCAAATGCCACCCACACGGGAGACCCGGATGAAGCTCCTGGCTCCTGGCTTCAACCTGGCCCAGTCCTGGCTATTGGTGCCATGTGGGGTGTGAACCAATGGATAGGAGATCTCTTTCTCTTTCTGTCTCTGCCCCCTCAACTCCATCTTACAAATAAATGAATAGATCTTTTTTTAAAAATTTCCTTAAATTATCTAAGTTACCATAAACCCTTCAAGTAATTTTCTTCAAAAAGGCTTAGTTTCTATTACTTAACAAAAACTGTGGGAGGCATTAGACTTGGCATTAAAAATGTTATGACCTGAGTAGCTTAGGGAAATGAACTTCAGCTTACAAGTTGGGATGGTTTGGAAGAAAAGGTATATACCTGCTTTTCAACCATAACTTTTGAGCAGAAAAAGAGACAGGGTGTGGCAGGAGCCAAGAGTTTATTTATTTATTTTTAAAGAATTGTTTTATTTATTTAAAAGAGTTACAGAGAGAGGTAGAGCGAGAGAGAGAGAGGTCTTCCATCTGCTGGTTCACTCCCCAAATGGCTGCAATGGCCAGAGCTGAGCTGATCCGAAGCCAGGAGCCAGGAGTTTCTTCTGGGTCTCCCACGTGGGTACAGGGGCCCAAGGACTTGGGCCATCTTCTACTGCTTTCCCAGGCCATAGCAGAGAGCCAGATTAGAAGAGGAGCAGCGGGGACTTGAACTGGTGTCCATATGGGATGCAGGTGCTGCAGGTTGGGGCTTTAACCCACTGTGCCATAGCGCTGGCCCCAGATGCCAACAATTTAGATGTAAATAATCATGGGTGGCTGTCCTTTGACATGTCAGATGGGAAGCCAGGTATTTTTGCATATACCTGCAAATTTAATTTTATTCTTTACAAAAGCAACTTGAGGTATTATTACTCCTAACTTTTATATACAGAAACTGTGGCCTGGGGAGGTGAAATGACCTGCCCACAAGACAAGTAGCTAGGAAATGACAGCTTGTTTCAATGCTACCATCTTACCATGTACAACAGACTCATGCAAGGTGTATGTTTGGATATGTCCTGTTTGGCTTGCAGGACTGAGACACATGAGAGGTGGAAGTATACCTTGAGTAGCACAGTAAAGAGGCTGAAGTTTATTAGATAGGCAGTGAGAGAACCAACTGCTGATTCATTCCCCCAAATGACCACAACAGCCAGGGCTGGCCCAGGGCAAAGCCAGGAGCCTAGAACTCCATCGGATCTCTGATGTGGGAGCAGGGGCCCAAGCACTTGGGCCACCTTCTGCAGCCTTTCCAAGTGGGTTAGCAGGAAGCTGGATTGCAAGCCGAGGAGTTGGCTCTGCTACATGTGATACTGGTGTTGCATGCTGCAGCTTCAACCCCTGCACCACAACGCATTCGAAGAGCTGACAATCACTGATGTGCTGTTGTGGCCCAGGATAAATATAAATGAGGCACACTGGAGGCCCAGAGACCAGCTGCAGGGTTACTGTACAAACCGGGGAGGCATGAGCACTGAGCTTTAGTGTCGTGGGGGTGGGGACAGAAAACCATCTTCTATCTACTCTCCAGACCACTGGGGATTGCTGAACGAAGCTGCAGTTCTCCCTGTGCTGACAGAACCCACTTTTTATTGTAGTTTCTCTAGGACCTGCTCCTAGGAGAAGCCTAGATGGAAAGCATTAAAAACAACAACAACAACGAACAAAAACCAAAAATTCAGGCAACTGTCTAAGCATCAAATCGGCAAATCTCTCTAAAACAACCAACCAGCAAAACAGCCACGCACATCTTCTCCCCATCACTAACAGGGTCTGACATTTTGCCAAGTGGGCTCCACTCTTTGGAGTGTGAGGACCTGGGGATTAGAGGGACAAGGTAAGGAGAAGTCTCCTTACTGGCAGTGTCCAGGCGAGTGACATAAACATGTGCAATCTGGGTGGATCTCAGGTAAAACAGTGCACGTGTGCTCTGTTTAGTGGGGCAGCAGCCTCTCGGCTCTGGCTGAGGGTCCCAAAGTTCTGGATCTGCTCATTTTTCAACAGAAATTTCATGGGCAGATTTTTTTTTTAAGGGGAAGCTCCCAATGTGAAATGATTGTAGCCAGTTTAGATTTATTTATTTATTTGAAGGCTGGAACCCCATTTGGGTCTCCCATGTTTGGGTGGCAGGGGCCCAAGCACTCGTCATCTTCCACTGCTTTTTCAGGTACCATAGCAGGGAGCTGGATCAGAAGCGGAGCAGCTGGGACTCAAACTGGCGCTCATATGGGATGCCGGCGTCACAGGCGGTGACTTTCCCCCCTGTGCCACAATGCCTGCTCTGCCCGTTGACATTCCTTACGATCACTGTTCTGGCCATAGGCAGCTCTGTTTGCCATCTCTGTGCTAGTGTTTCGTATCATTTTCATCAAAAACCTTTCCAAATCTTTGAGCGCACATCTTTAGTGGCACTACATATAGCGCAGGCAGGTTCTCCGGATTGCTAAAAGGGCGGACTGAGAAGTTTCTGACTGCCAGGCATGAACCGCAGGGAAGACCTGGGCTATGGGCTGGGCATCCCCAAGGGGAGGGAGGCCTCCAGGGTGGAGCTATTCACTGCTTCCCAGCTGACTCCTGAGCTGGGATCGGAGCGGAAGCAGGGCTGGGCAGAGCTGGGGTTTCTCTGGGCTCCAGCTGGCACCTTCCCAGCAACATGACGGTAATGCAGTTGTGTGGTGCTTGAAAAGCCTCCCTAGTTACACAGAATGATTTGCAAGACACCAGACTCTGCATTTCAGAAGTCTCCAGGGTACCATAAAAAATATATTATAAAGGAATAATCTTTATCTGAACGAACGCTGTAGTGAAGGAAACCCCGTGTCCAGCTGAGAGCAGCAGTGAGCTTTTGTTCACTCCGGGAAAAGTCCGTGTTCTTCATCTTATTTGATTAACATTTTTCTCTCTCTTTGGCGCTCGGTATCTCGTTAATATTTAGACATTATATACATTACCATTCAACTGCCATTCCTATTATGTGATCAAACAAAGCCAGAGATGCCAGCCACACCAGCCCGGCCAGGGGAAGGCGGACCTGCCAGGCACCCAGCAGGACAGGAGGCACTCGCCCCAGCCCGCCCCAGGGGGACGCTGGCCGGGCTGCGCACTGGACCAGCCCCTGTTTCCAGGAAGCAGAGTGTTCCGTGGAGCGCTTCCTTCTCCCCCATTCCAGCTTCCCGCTTCATTCACTGCTCCGGGCAAAAGGCAACAGGAGGCAGAGTCCAGTTGTGAGTCTTCCAAATCCTTTGGCTGTTTGTTTCTTTCTAGGAGGGGGAGGTGAGGGGCGGGGATCTCCGCAGGAGGCGGTGCGCAGACAGCGCTGCAACCCCGCTAGTCTGCTGATCAGTGTGGAGAGCAATGTTGGTCCCGGGCTATGCCAGTCCAGGGAAGCCTGGACTCCTTCAGGGGCAGTGCCCCTCGCCGCTCCCCTCCCAGTCCCTTCACCTCCGCGGGGGCGCAGGTGAGTTCACCTGCGGTGAAGGGTGTACAAGAGGGGGCAGCCTTCTCCCGGGAAGCAGAAAGTACAGTCGCCGGGCGACGGGACAGGTGCAAAAGCTCTGGGACCCGCAAACGGGAGGTTTGTGTCAAAGCTCCACCCACCAGGAGCCTCAAGATGGGTAGCTGGGAAGATGGAAGTTGGGTTGGGAAAGCTGGGGGGTGGAGAAGGAATCCGTCCTGGACCCTAGGCAGAACGACTACCAGGGTGAGAGAAGGGCGAAGTCAGGGCTGGGCTGAGTTTGCTCGGAGTCCCAGGGGACCAGCGGATGCCAGCGCTCATCACCACCCGCCAGCCCCCAGCTCCCCGGGGCGCGCACGGGCACCTGCGCCTGGCGTTGGGTTCTCGGTCCCCTAAAAGTGTCGCGGAAGACCTAACGGACCTGGCGTCTCAGCCCTGGGTGGGGCGGGGGGGCACGCACGCCAGACGCGCGGGTCTGTAGGGTGGCGACGGGGACGCCCCAGCCCCGGCGCACGCCCCCGCGCCAGCGCCCCCTCGCCGGCGCGCGCGAGGAGCACCCCCCGCCCCCTTCCCTCGGCGGCGTCGCGCGCGCGCCCGGCCCCCTCCTCCTCCCCTCCGCGCCTCTCCGCTCTCCCGGCAGAAAGTTAGCAGCGGGGAAGGAACTCGGGGCTGCAACAGCGCGCGGCGGCGGCAGAGGCTGGAGCAGGAGCCGCGGCGGAGCCGGCGAAGCGGGGGCGCTGCAGACGGAGCAGGTGCAGCCGGCGGGTCCGCGCGCCCCCCTCGGTCCCTTTGCCAGAGGCTGAGGGGGGGTGGTGGTGGGGGCCGCCCGGACTCGGCGGGCAGAGCGGGGCGGAGGGGGGGGCCATGCGGCCGGGCTCCCCCCAGGCGCAGCGGGACAGCGGCCAGGGCCGGGGGCGCAGCGGCGTCGCTTCATGCAGCCGGGGCGGCTGGGCAGCGGTGGCGGCGGCGGCGGCGGCGGCGGGGGCGGCGGCTGAAACCATGTCCGGGCAGCGCCGGGGGCTGCCGCCGCCGCCGCCGCCGCCGCGAGCCGGGAGCCGCGATGGCCCCGTGGCCCGCACCTCCTCCGCCTCCGCCTCCGCCTCCACCTCTCGCCGCGCCGCCGCCGCCGCCCGGCGCCTCCACTAAGGGGCCGCCGGCGCGCAAGCTGCTTTTCATGTGCACCTTGTCCCTGTCTGTCACCTACCTGTGCTACAGCCTCCTGGGCGGCTCGGGCTCCCTGCAGTTCCCCCTGGCGCTGCAGGAGCCGCCGGGCGCCGCCGCCGCCGCCGAGCCCCCGCCGAGCCCGCCGCCACCCTCGCTGCCGCCCTCCCCCGTGCGCCTCGGCGCCCCCTCGCAGCCGCCCGCGCCGCCGCCGCCGGACAACGCGAGCCGCGGGGAGCCGCCCGGGCCCCCCGAGCAGCCCGCCGGCCCCGGGGCGGACGGCTGGGGTCTGGCGAGCGGCGGCGGCGCCCGGGACGCCTGGCTCAGGACCCCGCTGGCCCCCAGCGAGATGGTGACAGCGCAGAGCGCGCTGCTGGAGAGGGACGCGCAGGAGTCCAGCACCACCGACGAGGAGCTCGCAGGCCGGCGAGCGGCCAACGGGAGCAGCGAGAGGGGCGGCGCCGCCGGCACCCCGGACTACGGGGAGAAGAAGCTGCCGCAAGCCCTCATCATCGGGGTCAAGAAAGGGGGGACGCGCGCGCTGCTCGAGGCGATCCGAGTGCACCCGGACGTGCGGGCGGTGGGCGTGGAGCCGCACTTCTTCGACAGGAACTACGACAAGGGGCTCGAGTGGTACAGGTAGGACCCCGGGCTCGGCGGGACCGGGTGGACGCGCGGGCGAGCGCAGCGCGCGTGGAGGGGAAGCCGCCGCCTCCCGCGCCCTCCAAGCGCAGGCACCGTCCCGAGAGAGGCCCCTGGTGCCCCGCGAGCTCGGCGAACCCTGGCGGAGTGGCTCGGGCTGCGTTGTCTCCCGCGACGGCTTCGGTCCCGGGCGAGGGAGCGCGGAGCTGCTTCCTTGCCCAGCCTCGGGCACCCCCGCCCACTGAGGCGCCTGTTTCACCCGCCCGGCTCCGTGCCTAGGAATCCCCCAGCCCTCGCGCCCGCCGTGCGTGTCCTAAGCAAGGCTTTTGCGTGGGGGAGGTTGAGGAACGAGACCGCATGGCTCCACGCAGCGGCGGGAGATGGGGTGTGCTTTGGGATTGCCCCCGGAATCGCCCTCAGCATGGCTGGAAGCAGAGTATTTTCTATATTTAAGGTCGGAGCACCCTGAGGCTGGCAGAGTTTTTAAAGGTGACGCCGGTGTTGGCTTTCTAGTAACGACAGGATGATGCCGCCACCTGCATAACTTTCTGTCCCCCTTGGCGGGACGAACGCCGCGCCGGGGCAGCATCTGGCGCTCCCATGCCCCGAGTGGCAGCCGGCGCCCCGGGAGTGCTGTGCCCTGCGCCCTGGCCTTTTCCAGTCAGCCCCTTCTTTGCAGCCGGTGGGAGGGAGCTTGCATCTGCCTGTGAGATGCTGATCTTGCCCCCTTCCGGCCCCCGGGGCTGCGGGTGGTGAGAGAAAGGGAGCAGACGGGAAAGTTCAGTGCAGGCAAAACACATGGAAAAATCCGGCTTTCTTGCTGGCTGTCGCATTTACAACAGCCCTGCCACGGGGGATGCCCCCAGTGCAAACCTCCTTTGGCTTTTTCTCTCCCTCGCTGTGGTGTTCTGTGTTTCTTGAAAACAGATCTGGATGGCTGGCCCCGTCTCGATTGCATTTCGGTAATTAATTGCGATTGTCAAACAGAAACACAGCCATTGTCAGCTGCAGCGATGCTAGCTAGCATCGCTGCAGAGCCGGTCGGTACAATTGCTTCCTTGACAGGTGGCCTTCCTGTTGAAGGTGGTGCTTTCTAGGTCTCAGTGGCAGCCTGGGAAAGTTTCGCAGATAACTTCCGAAATATATAATACATGTGTGTATTGTGATTGATTTCTCCCAGTCTTAAAAAAAAATACGCCTTATGCTTTAAAAGCTTGAGAAAAGCACTCTAAGGCATAAACATTCTAGCACATTATACTGAAACAGCAAATGTGTCTGTTAATGTCTTGTCTGTTTCAACAGCGAGAACTAATTGCAATATTTTAGGAGGCTTCAAACAGCCCCTTCCTATCAAAACATAAAACAGCAAATGCCCAATTTAACTGGAAAATCAGTATTTATAACATCACAAGCCATGGCTTCCAGTTTGCGATTATAATTAAAAAGGTGTTAGAATGATTAATGCAACAACAGCAAAATAAAGAAGAGCTCTGATGTCTCCGAAGCCTTCGGTTGTTTCATTGTCGGTTGTGGAGAATGTTCTGGTTTCTTCTCTGGCCCCAGTGTGGGTAACGGTGGTGTTTCTTATTCCAGTTCTAATTTTAAAGCTGTGTGTCGCGAAAAGTGTCAGATGCCCTTTGAGAGAGGCAGAAAGATCAAATCTTTCCAACATGTGTTTGGGTTGCTTTGTGACAGCTGGAAATAGGAGAGGGGGTGTTTTATCCAGATGACTTAAAGTGAAATTGTTGAGGAGTGCTTGGTGGGATGTGTAAAGTCAGGGAGTCCCACAGAGGGGTCTGGAGGGTTTTTTGAATGAAAGAGAAGATGCTGGCTTTGGCTATGTTCTTTTACACAGAGGCTGGGGAGAGAAGCTATATAAAATACCTCGCTGTCACAACATGGCTCCTGGAGGTATTTTCCCAGCTTTCTGCTACTCCCAGCCTCTTGCACCCAACCAGCACTGGGATTGGGGCTGGGTGTTGATGTTTAGTAGTTACCTCTAGAACTGTTCAACTGAAGAGGTGTGGCTGGGACAAGATTCCCTTGGTCCTCACTAAAGAGGACCCGGTGGTGTCTCTGTGCTTCCGCCTGCACCCCAACACCTTGCCCCTTTGCCCCTGGGGGATGCTTGTAATGCTTGGGGTGCTGATTAGCAGTGCTGCTAGCTCACATGCATCCAATCCAGAGAGAGGCTCAGGCACCCCAAACGGACTGCTGAGAAAACTCCTGGAAGCCCCAGAGACTCACGGGAGTCACGTGGGACTGTCCTTGGGGAGCTCCCAGCCTCATCAGGGGCAGCAGTGCTTTGGGGACATTTGTGAGATTTTCATTGGTTCCACTGTTTCAGGCCCCTTCTTTTGCAAGTGGAAAAGGAAACAGCAGTATTGGCTCAGACCAGTAATGCAAACCCCTCCTAACTTGCTTCCCCGGTCCCTCTCTGAATGTTTCAAATGATAGACTCTGTATTTGAATGGCATAATTTCTTCCAGTACGGGCTGTGCTACCTGGAATCTATTTGCCTGATTCAAGATGTACAGGTTAATTAAAGGTTTTGATTCCCCCATGTGTACCTACTATTTTTTTTTTTTTTTTTTTGAAGGGTGCTTCTAGGACAGCCTAGTAATTCCACAAGTATTCCTGGTTTTTGTGTTTTCAGCAAGTTGGAACCGCTGTCAACCTGGCTGGCTTGGGGGCTCCTCGTGTTCCACCAAGCAGTCCTGGCAGTTTGATTTCCTTGATACAACTCTAGTTATCTCTGCATCCGGGTTTTGCTTTGCTCCTATGCTGTCGATCTAAGGTGATGTAGAAACACATTGGAGATTAGAATGTGTGCCTCGGATTTTCAGGGCAGAATCGACTAATGGATTAGGAGGTGTGAGAGCGAAGCAAACCTCCCTCGGTGGAGTGACACAGGCCAGTGATGAGTAAGTCGGGGTGGATTAGACCTCCTACCCCTTCCCTCCTGTCCCTCCCCCGAAAGGGCAAAGCCTTGACCTACCGACCACCTTTCTTAGGAGCTGCTACAAGCTGTCTAGGCAGAGGTTGCAGACTCCTCTGAGGGATGAGAGCTTGGGGCAGGCCAACCAGCTGCCACGGCAGAGCTCATCCAGGTGACAGAGACGACCTGAGCTGTTTGCTACACTATGGTCCACACATTGCATAGGAACTGTGACTATGTCGCTGGGGAACCACTCAGCGCCAGGGTGACGGGTTGTGATCCTTCGTGGTTTGGTCTTCACTGTTGGCATTCAACACACACAGGTCCCATTGGCTCGGGGAGAAGTAACTCAGGAAAATGGGGAGAGGGAAGAAGTATCAGAACGGCACTGGGTTTACGGGGTGCCTGCTGTTGGGGGCTGGCGTGGTATGGAACTGTGTCCCGCTGGGTGTCCTGATGGTGCTGGGAGCTGCGTGGCAGCTTTCTCAGGTGGCTTCGAGAGGGCCAGTGACTGGTTCAGGGTGACTTTGCACTTGCATCTGTCCAACTCCAGCATGCCGATTTCTTCCCCTCTGCCACGTTGCCATACAGAAAGAACGAGAAGGGTTACATCCTCCGTGCCTGCTCTCATTCAATGAATATTTTAAAAAGTATTAATGTGCGTTGTTTGTTTCAGATACTGGGGGGAAGGTGGTGACCAAGACAGGTAAAGCACCTGCTCCCTTGGAAGTGACATTGTGGGGAGGGGGAGGGGAGTAGCAGACAAACACGCCAAATAAGACAGAGTAAAATGTGTCGCACCAAGGGATAGAAAGAACAGGGAGGCAATTGGTGATCGGAGCTCCTTGTGCTGGTCTAAGAGCTGCTGACTTCGTGTGACTGTTGAACTTGTGAGACTGTACTGTAAGTGTAAACCATGCGGAAGGCTGACTTGTCCATTCACAATTTTATATTAACTGTGTATTGAAATTATAATATTCATGCTAAGTGAGACAGAACATACTGTTAAAATTAATTTCACCCCCTTTTATCTTCTAAATGTGGCTACTAGAAAATTCAGAATTATACTTCTTTTAAAAAAAAGATTTATTTATTTATTTGGAAGTCAGTGCTACACAGAGAGAGAAGGAGAGGCAAAGAGAGAGAGAGAGAGAGAGAGAGAGAGATCTTCCATCCGCTGGTTCACTCCCCAGTTGGCCGCAATGGCCAGAGCTGTGCCAATCTGAAGCCAGGAGCCAGAAGCTTCATCTGGGTCTTCCACGTGGGTGCAAGGGTCCAAGGACTTGGGCCATTTTACACTGCTCTCCCAGGCCATAGTAGAGAGCTCTATCAGAGGTGGAGCAGCCGGGACTCGAACCAGTACCCATATGGGATGCCGGCGCTGCAGGCAGAGGCTTTACCTGCTGCGCCACAGCGCCGGCCCCTAAAATTACACTTCTGACTCACAGTGTATTTCTGTTGTGCAATGCTTATGTAGTGCCGTATTTTTGAAACTTTTAAATGTGCACAAATCATTTGGGGATCTTGCTTTTTTTCTTTTCTGTTTTTAAATAAAGATATATTTATTTTAGAGGCAGAGATAGGGAGATAGAAATGGATCTTTGATCCACTAATTCACTCCCCAGATGGCCATAACAGCCAGGGCTGGGTTGGGCTGAAACCAGGAGCCTGGAATTCCATCTGGGTCTCCCACATGGGTAGCAGAAGTACTTGAGTTGTCTTCTGCTTCCCCAGCTGCATCACAGGGAGTTGGATCAGAAGCAGAGCAACTAGAACCTGAATTGGTATTCCAGTGTTCTTCTGGTTGGTAGCATTGGCAGCCAATTTAAGTTTCTTTAAAAGTGTGGTGTGGCCCAGCACTGCGGGACAAACAAAACACATCTGTGGGCTGGACGCAGCCAGCTGGCCACCGGTTTGCGACCTCTGGTTTAAACTCATTTCGCAGAGTCACTGGCATGCACGTACCCTTTGCAGTGGCCAGGACTTTGGCTTCCATGTGCTATTTTAGTTTGTCCCCCCCCCCCCCATATGGATTTTGCAACAGCATGGGGGAAATACCTCTCAGATACATCACAGCAGCAACAAAAGGAGCTGAATGTAAACAGCAACACAGAGACAAGAAAGGAAAATCCACACATGCAGTTCTCTTTTGCTCTCAGTTAATATTCTCATGAAGGTGGGGGAAGTCTCAGCATGTCACTCATTAATCAGGAGAGCCTGCATTTGATCTTTCTAGATAACTTGCGCTTTCAAAATAGAAGCTGGTCAGGTGCACGGAGACCTGAGAGGCTGCAAGAGTGAGCTCTAGGCTTTGCCACGTGCTAGTTCTGTTGGACTTGGTTGAATCTTTGCTTCTTAGATGATGAGGCTGTATGAGCTCCATAGAGACCACTCAGCTGCTGGCGTTCTAGAACAGTCTTCTGAGAAGGAAGCAGTGGACCATAGCAGCATGGTTTGGAGCAGGCTGTGTATCTCCGAGCCAGGATCCATTGCATCCTCATTGTGTGACTTTGGACAACTGACTTAATGTCACTAAACCTCCATTTTCCCATCTGCAGAAGGGGCTCAGCATCCTTCACTTGCGTAGGATTACGTGAAGATGAAATGGGATGGCATTTCAAGGAGCTTACCCGGGAGTTTTCGGGACCTAGTAAATGTCTCTGTCTCCGTCTTCCCTCTCTTTCCTGGTTTCCCTTTCTCCCTGCCTTTCACCCTCATTTCCCGTCAGCGTTTTCCTTTTCCCCTGCCTATTGCTCCTGTAGGCCCCAGAGAGGAAGCTATAATGTATTTTTCATCTGAATATAGTCTTTTATTTCAAGATTATGTGTGAATGAGGGATTTTAAGCCCTGAAGCAGCTCTTCCATAGCTCTCCGGGGAATAATCAAAGCTGGATTCCAGCATGTGGTATGTGTTGTGGCTGCAGGAGAAGCCTGAATCGGGAGGGAGCTGCAGCCCGAATTCTGCACCTGGGGAGCAGGTGGGGAGGTGGGCAGACTGTGGCTTGGATGCTGGCACAGCCCTGCACCTGTGGTGGGAGCTGACGCCTCCCGACCCGAGTGGGTCCACAGGACATGCTTGCCTTCGCTTTCTCTGCAGATCTGAGAAGCATTTGAGAACACAGGATGGCTTTACAAAGATGCTGCAAAACTCCCTGTCTGTGATTTGGCTGCTTCCCACCCCCAAGTTCTGCAGCCACTGTGCATGACTGGTTTTATATTTTATTTTTTGTAAATCATAGCGGGACATTCTTAAACTTTTAAATCAAGTCAGGAAAGGGGGCCTCACGACTTTGGGTGAATGAAAGATTGCTGGAGTTGTGCGTTGGAAAGTTTTAAAGGCTTAGGTCTTACATAATGGATGACATCCCTGGAACTGACTGAACCACCGCCCTCTTAGGGTTCTCTCTTGATTTCATTGGCTTCTGCGGTTTAACAAGCTCCTCCATAACTGTCCTGGGAATTTCAATCTGAAATTATAATTCACTAAGGCAGCCTCTCCGACTATCTTGCCCTTAATTAAAAGCAGGCGGTTGATTTTGTGTTTTTTATGCTCACTAGTTAGGATTGCCTGCCTCGAAGAAAAAAATGCTAAACCTTTAAGAATATACCAAGTGTGTTTACAAAGCAACACATGAAATCAGCAATAGCTTTTGACTGCAAATGACAGAGATGGACTGAACAGACAAAAGAATGTAAGCTGTTGGCTTATGCAGTTGAGAAGTGTGGGAGCCACCATAGCTTCAGGAAAATCTGGCTCCAGGGGCTCTCAGAGGGACATGGGGTCTCCGTCTCTTTGACCTCTTTGCCATGTTTGTCTCTGCCTTTCTTTATTCTCAGATAGGCTGTCTCACTGCATTGTAGGCAAGATGACAGGTAGCACCTCGAGACAGATGTCTTTGATGTTTACCAAGTCTTTTGGAAATGATTTTTTTTCCCTCAAGAACTTCTGTGGGAAATTCCTGGAGAAGTCCTTGGCCCAGTTTGGGTCATGAGACCCCCCCATCTCCCCCACTCCTAAAACAACTGAGCGGTGCTCTAATCAGGTCTGGGTGATGCAGGTAACCATTTGGCTTGGGCTGGTGGTGGGAGCAGAGAAGCAGGGGTAACCTCTTTGCAACCTAAGGGGATAGTTCCTCCATGGAGAGATAGGGGTCAAGGGTTCTATTGCTGGAAAATGGGGGGGGGGGCGGTTAAATCAGATGTCCATTAACTGTATAAAAATCCTCTTCAAGACAGGCACATGAGCTCTCTAGTCCAGTATTTGAACTGGAAAGAAGTACAAACAGGGGCCGGCACCGTGGCTCACTTGGTTAATCCTCCGCCTGTGGCACCAGCATCCCATATGGGTACCGGGTTCTAGTCCCGGCTGCTCCTCTTCCAGTCCAGCTCTCTGCTGTGGCCTGGGAAGGCAGTGGAGGATGGCCCAAGTGCTTGGGCCCCTGCACCTGCATGGGAGACCAGGAGGAAGCACCTGGCTCCTGACTTCGGATTGGTGCAGCACTGGTCATAGCGGACACTTGGGGAGTGAACCAATGGAAGGAAGACCTTTCTTCTGTCTCTCTCTCTCACTGTCTAACTCTACCTGTCCAAATAAATAAATAAAAATAAAAAAGTACAAAGGATTAGTTTGGGGAGATTCAGTGTATTTATTATTCAGTCACTCATTTATCCACTCATCAACTGTGTGCTGTGTGTGTGTGTTGGGCTCAGACATGAACCAGTCATAGCTGAAAATCTGAAATAGCTCATAGAGTAGGGGAAATGAACACGTAGGTGATAATATTGTAAGGTAGTATAAGCCTTGACCAAGTGGAATTTATTCCAAGCGTGGAAGTATGGTTTAATCTTGGAAAAATTCAGTAATGTGATTTTCTGGTAACATTGGCAGTTGAGGGCAATCTGGCAACTTATTTTGTACATTGTAAAAATATATCTGATAGGGGCTGGCACTGTAACATAGCAGGTAAAACTTCCACCTGTGGTGCCGACATCCCATATGGGTGCTGGTTCAAGGCCTGGCTGCTGCACTTCTGATCTAACTCTCTGCTGTGACCTGGGAAAGCAGTGGAAGAAGGCCCAAGTTCTTGGACCGCTGCGCCTGTGTGGGAGACCTGGAAGAAGCTCCTGGCTCCTGGCTTCGGATCGGCACAGCTCTGGCTGCTGCGGCCATCTGGGGAGTGAACCATCAGATGGAAGACCTCTCTCTCTGCCTCTCCTTCTCTCTCTGTGTAACTCTGACTTTCAAATAAATAAATACATCTTTAAAAAATACATATCTGATGAAGATAAATATTCCTGATTTTTAGAACCATAACCTGGGATCATCCTGGAAGCCAGTCTCATGTTTAGTGGTGTGACCCTGCAAGTGTTCCCATGGAATCCAGAATAAGATCATACTGCCATTATTATCTCCATTATTAACCATTGTTCAACCATTATCAGAAAATGTAGAGGCAGGTGTTGTGGTGTAGTGGGTTAAGCTTGGGATGCTTGGGAAACAGGCATCCCAAAAATCAGAGCACTGGTTCTGAGTCCCAGATGCTTCACTTTTGATCCAGCTTCCTGCTAATGGCCCTGTGAGGGCAGCAGAAAATGGTCCAAGTACCTGGGGGTGCTGCCATCCATGTGAGAGGCCAGGCTAGAGTTTCTGGCTCCTGGTTTTGGCTTGGCCCAAACCTGGCTGTTGCAATGATTTAGGGAGTGAAACAGCAGATGGAAGATATCTATCTCTTTCTCTGTCTTCCCTTGCCCCCCGTTTCTCTGCTTTTCAAATAAATAAATAAATAAAACATTTAAAGGTTTATTTTATTTATTTGAAAGGCAGAGTTGCAGAGAGAGAGAGAGAGAGAGGGAGAGACAGAAAGAGAGGTCTCCCATCCACTGGCTCACTCCCCAGTATCCACAATGGCTCGGGCTAGGCCAGGCTGAAGCCAGGAGCTTGGAGCTCAGAGCTTCTCCTGGGTCTCCCACAAGGGTGCAGGGGCCCAAGCACTTGGGCCATATTAAGCTGCTTTTCCAAGTGCATTAGCAGGGAACTGGATCGGAAGTGGAGCAGCAGGGACTCAAACTGGTGCTCCTATGGGATGCTGACATCACAGGCAGCAGCTTTACCTGCTAGGCTACAATGCTATCCCCTAAAATAAATATTTTTGAAAGCCATCATGTGGCTGGTGCGGGTTTGGGTGAGGGTTTGGGTCCTGGCTGCTCGGCACTTCCAAGCCACCTCCCTGTTAATGCTTGGGACATAGTGGATGATGGCTCAAGTACTTGGCTTCTTGCCATCCGCATGGGGAGACCCAGATGGAGTTTCTGGCTCCTGTCTTTCCCCTGGCCTAACCCTGGCTGCTGCGGGTATTTGGAGAGTGAACCATTGTCGCTTCCCCTCTTCACGGAGGAACGACACTAAACCCTGGCTAGGCTTCATATCCGAGTCACGGCACCATTATGTCGCTCCCCCTCTTCGTGGAGGAACGACACAGGACCCTGCGCTGTTCTTTCGTCTGCTCGGCCCTCCCCGGGTTTGCTGCTGGTTCTTCCCGTGTTGGCTACTATCCCTTCCACCTCCGTGGAAGGGCAGTTCCCCCTGGCCACATTCCCCACTTCCGCAGGGGAGCGGCACACCGCCGGCCGGCTCTCTCGGGGGCTGCACAGGTGTTCCCCTTAAATGTTCCCCTTAGATGTTCCTGGTGCATGCCGTCTCTCTCCTCCTTTATAGTCCTCCTCCGCCAATCCTAACTCGGCTGCCCACACGCCGAGTACGCTGCTCTCCAATCAGGAGCAAGTCCTACAGTTTATTGGTTGAACTGGAGGCAGCTGTGTAGAAGCTGTTTTCTTCTCTCCCAGCGCCATATTGTGGGAGAGCAGATGCATAGAATAAGTCTTAATTCCAGTAACTTAGTCTAGTCCGAATTGCTCCCCACAAACCATGAGATGAAAGATCTCTCTCCCTCTCACTTTGCTCCTCTGCCTTTCAAATACTAAACAAATAAGTCTCGATAAAAAGGAATTATTAGAAAATGCAATTAGATGAGCAAAAGAAGAAAGAAGAGGGTAGAGTGATCACTATTTGTAAGCAATGTCAACACTTTGGAGAACCCAAGATAACCAATACCCCCCTGGGCCTCTTAGAAACCATAATGGAATTCGTGGAGGTGGCCAGTGGAGAAATGACTGTGCAGAATCTAAAGTTTTCTTGTCTATTATGCCAATCATTTTGAAACCTAATAGGAGAAAATATTCTGTTTGTAGAGCTGGCCAAAGAGAGAAAATAACTCTGAATAAATTTAGCCAAAAATTGCAAGGAATTCATAAACACAAAATTATAAAGCTGGACCGGGGGACCCCAAGGAAGGCAGGAGTGAGTGAAGAGACCCCTTCTCTAGGACAGCATTTCATTCTTCTCCTGCTTTCTCCTTCCTTTTTCCTTTGCCTGCCTCCCTCACTTTTCTGCTCACCCCCTCCCTTCTCTCCCTCCTCACTGTTTGTTTGTTTAATGCTTCGCCGCCTAAATTGAGGTCAGCTGTGTTAGAGAGTGGTTGAAAAACATTGTTGATGTGAGCATGACCAAAACGTTGCACTTTCGATGTGGGATGTCCTTATTTCCCGATTTTACTGGACAGAGGAAAGGAGGGTGAGACAGCTCTTACTGCCCAGAGTCCCAAGCCGTGTTATGGGTCCTTCTCCGGGGAGGGAGTCTCAGCGGGGAGGCGGAGGGGGCACACTGGTTATCTAATCCTCTGCATTCAGGGTGGTAGGACCACCGTTAGGTGTGGATGATTAAGTTGTGATGAAGGCCTGGCATTGTGGCATAGTAGGTAAAGCTGCCGCCAGGGACATTGGCATCCCATTTGGGCACTGGTTCATGTCCTGGCTGCACACCTTCCAATATAGCTCCCTGGTAGTGGCCCGGGAAAAGCAGCAGAAGATGGCCCGAGTACCTGGGCCCCTGTCAGCCGTGTGGGAGATTCAGATGAAGCTCCTGGGCTCCTGGCTTCTGCCTGGCTCAGCTCTGGCTGTTGCAGCCATCCGGGGGACTGAACCAGGGGTTAGAAGATCGTGCTGTACCTGTCTCTTTGTAACTCTTTCAAATACATAAATAAATCTTCTTTTTTTAAAGGTATGGATGAACAGCTGAATTGGTATCAGTTAGTCAACGTAGATACACTCATGTTACAAGGCACAAAGCCAGGACAAAGGATGGTTATCTTGGGATGGGACAGGGAGGTGGAGATTGGTGACTGAAGGGATAACAGCAGCAGGTGTGGTGTAGACACGCACCTGGTACTCCAGTGCCAGGCTCTGCCCCAAGGGTAAATTCATTCAGTCCTGGCAAGCACCTCCCGGGCAGCACCATTCTTACCTATGCGTTACCGCAGGGGAAACTGAGGCACGGGGCAGTTAAGTCATCGGCTCAGAATATGGAGTTGGGATCCAAGTCTTTTGGTTTGTCTGCAAGGTCTTTTCCACAGGAGCTGCTGTCTTGCAGCATTCTGAGAGTCAGTTAAGTGTTTGCTCAGACTGGCTGCGCCCACAAGGACAGACTCACCTGGGCTTCTATCCTAACACAGCACCCAGGAAGTCGCTTTCTTTCCCATCTGGGACCATGCCAAGTTTGATCCCACTGTAGGGCCTGTTAGTCCCTGTTCCCTCTTTCTCGAATGCTTTGTCCTCAGACCTCTAACGTATAAGTGTCTCTTGATCTGGCCTTTGAGTGTTGGCTCGCATTTCAGCCCCTCAGAAAGATTTTTTTCTGACTCCCCAAGTTAAAGACCCTCTTGTACTTCTGTGCTTATGTGCCATTTGATTTTATTCAGAACATTTGTACGATACTCTCCAAAGTCCTAAATATTTATCTCCCTTTGCCAGAAAGCAAAGCCACGTGGAAGCAGGGATCCTGTCCATTTTGTCACTCGCTGGTGCCCAGAACAGTGCCTAAGGGACTCAGTATGTAATGGTCGACTGATCATCGATTATGAATCAGGGAAGTAATGATTGGAAGGCGATCCTTCGACGTGCAGATTCTGGACTCCTGAAAAGAAAGAACACTCCCATTTTTGGGATCTCTGGCGAAGAATTGTTCCAGGCTCTTTCACTTACTATTTTTTGCTAGACTATTTTGGTTGCCAGTAAGAGAAATCCACTCCAAGGAGTTCTGTGGGTGGAACAGTCTCCCCAAAAGGTTCCTGCGGCACACAGCACCGTCTTGCTGCTCCCTCACGGTGGCCTCGTCCGGGAGCTACTTTCCTTTCCCAGTGGTGCAGATGGAGAGGATGTGGCTCTGGAAGGGCGAGTGGCGTTCCCAAGGTCGCACAGCAAGCTGGTACCCGCCAGGTGTCTTTCCACGAGGATAGCTCTTCAGCTCTTGGCTTCTGCTGCTGGGGCAGCCAGTTTTAGGAGAAGAAGAGTGTGTGGATTTTTCCTGCTAGACCATTTATGCTGCAAGAGTGGTTTGCATTATGTTTCTCTGAGTGCATTATCAACATGACATAATTGCCAGTTAATAATCCAATAATTACCCAGGGGCCCGGCGTTCCATTCGTGTTACCGACTTCGGTGTAGGTACACCTTTCCCTCTGCCGCCAGCCGAAAGCTTCTGCTGGGGGTTGGACTGTTGGGTTGAGGAAATATTTGAGTCCAGCTACCCAGGCTCCTGTGTGGTAGGGCACTTTGAGTCCTTGGAGTGATGTGGTTCTTGAAAAGGATATGCATCCGAACTCCGAGTCGATCTTGCTTTGTTTTCACAGACCAGCATTTGCCTTCCAGCCTTTGCTTTCTCATCTCTACAATGGGAATAACAATCTCTTTACTACCCCTCGGGGGATTTTTATAAGGGTAGGATAATGATTATGTGTGGGGATCTGCCTTGTTCTACCTGTGTTGGTTTTTATTAATCTATGCACGTTTTCATGAATTCCCTCGCGTAATTGGTTTTCTGGAAAGTTGCACTCCAGGGAGTATCTGAACTACAGGACAAACACTCTTATCATAAAGTTAGATTAAGAGGTTTAATTTACAGGAACTGTTAGATAGCGTGGATATCAAATGTTCTGAGCCCCAGACTGTGTAAAGATCTGGAAAATGCCCGGATGAGCTCAGACAGCGCACCTGCTGCCTTCTGACTGCCGATGCACCGCTGGTTGCACTCAAACAACACGAAATGCTATGAGGAACGTTTGCTTCACAGGACTGTCCTGCAGTTGAGTTGATAGGCTTTGGAAATGACCAGAAGAGTCTCTTCTTTCGTTCTTCACTGACCGACCACTCATCTCTTTTTCCTGTACACCCCTGGCTGTGTTTCCCACTTTCTAGTTGCCTGCCTAATGAGCTTTCTAGCCCCTGTGGAAGGCAGAATAGGGACCTCCTTGGAATCCTGGACCCTGTGATGAATCTATTCGCTTATGGGGCAAAGGGGAATTATGGTGTGGGTGGAAATAAGATTACTACATCCTTGGCTTTAAAACGGGAGATTGTCCTGGATTTTTGGGATGGACTCAGTATTATCCAGGAACCAGGTAAGTGTAAGAGAGGGGTAGAGAGAGAAAACCAGAGGGAAGTTGGCATGAGAGAGACTCCATTCACTTAAGGAAATGGGT